>NC_133515.1:111995000-112595000 GCF_049354715.1 Callithrix jacchus
CTTGCTTTGCTGGCAGGACAGGGACAATCTTGATGTCCACCGAGGATGGAGAAGGTTCTCGTGCCTTTCTGCCTCTTCCTCTGGACCCCTGCCTGCTGAGGGAACTGAGAGGCAAGGGGAGGAGAGCCAAGTCCTCCATCCAGCTCCATCCAGGCCAGGATGGTAATCTCAGGTGCATGGGCAAGTCCAGCCAAGAGCGGTGCACCTGCCCTTCAGGCACTAGACCTGTGAACAAGAATAAATGATTGTTATTTGTTTTTATTTTATTTTTTTTCAATGGCCTTGGCATTTTTTTCTGCTTTCATTGCCTTTTAAAAAATGTTTATTTTTTAAAGTTCGGGGGTCCAAGTGTAGGTTTGTTGCATAGGTAAGCTTATGTCATGGGGCTTTGCTGTACAGACCATTTTGTCACCCAGGTAGTAAGCCTAGTAACCAATAGTTATTTTACCCAGTCCTTTCCCTCCTCCCACCATCTGCCAGGCCCCAGTATGTATTGTTCCCCCTCCATGTGTCCACATGTTCCCATCATTTCGCTCCCACTTATAAGTGAGAACATGCAGCATTTAGTTTTCTGTTCGTGAGTCAGTTTGGTAAGGATAATGATCTCCAGTTTCATCCATGTCCCTGCAAAGGACATGCTCTCATTCCTCTTTAAAGGCTGCATAGTATTTCATAATGTATACATGCCACATTTTCCTTATCTGATCCACCATTGATGGGTGCCTAGGCTGATTCCGTGTCTCTGCTATTGTGGACAGTGCTGCAGTGAACATACACACATGTGTCTTTATAATAGAATGATTTATATTCCTTTGGGTATATACCCAGTAATTGGATTGCTGGGTTGAATGGTGTTTCTGTCCTTAGGTCTTTGAGGAATTGCCACACTGCCTTCCACAGTGGCTGAACTAATTTACGCTCCCACCAATAGTGTATAAGTGTTCTTTTTCCCCACAATGGTTGTTATTTTAAACCACTGTTTGGGGTGGCTTGTCATGCAGCCCTTTCCTGGCAATCGGCAACTGGTACAGCATCTAGGTAATCTCCGAGTTATGAAGGTTCAACTTAATGATTTTTTTGACTTAACAATAAATTTGTTGGGGTATTAAAATCATTTTTGACTTACGATATTTTCAATTTACAATGGATTGATTGGGACGTGACCCCAACTTAAGCTGAGGAACCTCTGTATGACTGGAATAAAAGCCTCACAACAAAGGAACAGAGCAGGACACAGATGAGTTGTCAGGCACAGGGCTTTGGCAGGAACTGAGGACGTGCACACAGGAGGCCCTGCCGAGCCTCTCCCACCTCCTGAGGTCCAGCTGGTCCTGCGCCCTCGGCTGCTGTCCCCACCCTGGAAAAGGATTTGTCTTCCTCCTCATTGTGCCGCCTCTTCAATCTGATGCCCTGCTTTTATTTTCTGTCCAAGACAATTGTCGAACTTTAGGGAAGGACATGAATGCCTGTGCATAGAGGCTGTGAAAACAGGTAGTGTGTGGGGTAAAGTGGCCGTCCACAGACTGCCTCGGTCTCCATTCTTCCCTGAACGGGGCCTGACATGTGCTGGAACTTGTGTGCAGCCAAACCCTCACTGAGAGTGATGCCGCCCATAACCGTCCACTCAGTGCGGACATGCAGCCAAAGAGCACTGGGGTGCAGCCCTTGGGGGAGCTAGGTTCTGTTTTCAGCCTCGACTCTGTTTCATGGTGGCACCTGGGACAAGTGACTCATCCTCTTGGCACAGACACATGACCACCTGCATTGCTGCCATTCCTCCTCCCTGTCCCCCACTGCGCTTTCCCATAGCGTTTCCGACGCGCATCTGATGCTGCTGGGATCTTGTTCCTCCTCCCCTCCGCCCCACAGCAGCACATCTGCCTGTGGGGACAGAGGCCTGGACAGCCACCCCTGCTACCCTACACTGGGCGATGCCTGGAGCGCTCACTGTGGAGTGAGCACAGCGCCCCACCTGGGATCGGCAGAGATTGGGGTCACTGCTTCTGAGGTTCCAGCGGGGAGAACCCCCACCTCCACCCGCTAGCTGCCACGTGGCCTCTGCAGCAACAGCGCTCTTTCTGCTATGTCAGTGGTGCCTCCTTTTCTCGACCCAAGAAACACCTTTTATTATTATTGTTTTTAACCCTTCTTTCTCTCTCTTCCTCTAGTTTCAGGAGCAGAAGAAATTTATTAACTAGATGATAATGTTTATCAGGAAATAATTTGTTCTCTTTTCATCAGCCAGATTTACACTCCTCATCAGAGTGCATGAGCTGCAGGGTCCCCGGCGTTACCGTCCCACAGCGGGCGGTAGCTTCCCCACTTGGGAAGAGCAGGTGTTTCCATGAGCTCCAGCAGCACTGGGGAAGGCGTGTCCTCTCGAGGGACCTGGGGACCAGGCTGAGTGAGACTGACTCTCATTTCATTCGGCAGAGTGTATTGTTTTTTCATGAATACATTTTTTTTTTTTTTTGAGACAGCGTCTGTCTCTATTGCCCAGGCTGGAGTGCAGTGGCGTGATCTCAGCTCACTGCAAAATCTCAGGTGTGCAGTTTTTTGCAGCACTGAGCACCTGCGTCTGTCAAAACACCTTTGACAGTTTATGTGACCCCTTTCACCTAAGCTTAAGGGAACTCTAGGAAGCCCGAGGGGGGACGTGGGCTCTGGGGACAGCTGGGGCCAAATGCTCTCCTCAAACCCCTCCCCCATCCCATCTGCTGGGTGTGTTCATCTCTGCTTGGCTTTATTCTTGAACAAGCTTCTCCAAGTGGCAGTAAGATGGTTACTGGCTCCCGCATGTCCCTCGCGCCTAGAGCGATCTCAAGAGAAAAGAGACAGCCTTTCACTTTCAGATCTGCCCAAATTCCTCAGGAGAAGCTCACTAATCGGCTGACTGAGTCCCAGGCTTGCCATGAAAACACATGGCCAAGGCAGAAGGTGGTGGGAGTCGGGGTGAGGGTCAGGGGTGGCCAAACCCAGACCACACGGATGGGTGGAATTGTTCTAGGCTGGAGGAGGCGGCTTTCTCCAGAGAAAGAATACTGAGCAGACAGCACTAATGTTAACCACGCTACTTACTCCAAAAGAGAGCATCTTTTTAAAATAAAAGGTTTAGAAAGACAGAAGGAGTCCAAGGAGTGGGCCCCAGAATCTCGGGTTTTGGGTACCGTATGGCATTGAGGTATTTTGTAAGCAGAATGAATGGCTTCCTATTTGATTTTGAGGAGGTTTTCACACCACTGAATCCCCAGAAGGTTCAGTGACATGCATCAGCCAATCAGGGATATTCACTAGGTCCCCAGCACTGCGTATGAGATGCAGTGTTGATCCGTCATAAGATGTGGTTTCATCACTAAGAGTTTTGCCAATAACACCAGAAAAACAACTGTGAGAAACAGAATGCAGGAAAACAGTGGTTGGCCGGAATTTGTAATATCGACCGTTGGCTGGTGGGGAGTTGAGAGGCTAGGGACAGGCGTGAAGGCTGGGACGGGGGAGGTGAACCCAGTGCTGGAGGACGGGCAAGGTGAGGAGAAGAGCGAGGTCCGTCCTGCTCAGCCAGGTGGCTTCCTCAGGGCCTGCCCTGCGGTCTGTTTCCTGCCTGGGACGGGGTTTGCTTTCACCGTGGCTCGGGCCGTCCATCGTGTAGGAGTTTTGGTTCCACTGAAGGGGAACTGGTTTTTGGCTTTGTCATTTGTTGTGCTTCTGCAGGTCGTGTTTGAAGCTCCCTCTTGCTTTGCTCTGAGTTAGGTGACATAACGGCCACATCCCAGCCATCACAGCTGCTCGCTGAGCACCGTTGGCAAGAGAGAGTTTATCAAGGAAGGGGCTTCTTGTCTAGTGGATTGGCCCATCTTAGTTCTTATTCTGTGGCTTGTAGCAAACTTTCAACTTGTAGCAAATTTTCAAACTACATGAAACCGAGTAGTTTACGAAGAAAATGAATTTATTTCTTAAGGTTACAGAGTCTGAGAATTCCAGGTTGAGGGGCCACGCCAGGCGAGAGGCTTTTTGCTGTGGAGACTTTCCGAGGAGTCCAGAGGCAGCCGAGGGTGTCCCATGGCAGGAGGTTGGGTGTGTTCATGTGCCCAGGCCTCTTTTCTTTTTATAAAGCCACCAGTCCTACTCCCATGATAACCCATTAATCCATTTATCCATCAGTCCACGAGAGGCTAATCCATTCAGGAAGGCAGGGCCCTCATGACCTGGTCACCTCTTAAATTCCCCACCTCTTGGTACTGCCCTCTTGGGCATTAAATTCCAACTTGAGTTTTGGAGAAACAAGTATTGACATTGGAGCATGGACCCCGGTGTCGGCGTCATAGCTGCTGTGCTTGGGGAAAATGGGTCCTTTTGTTTCAACGCCTTGAGATGAAAGAGCGTGACTATTCTTTGTTTTCTCATGTCATCTAGGCAACATTTTCAGCTAATTCTTTTTAGCTTTGAAGCATTGATTATATAGCTTAGACCTGTGTTTATGTAAACAAAGAGCTGGGTGCAGTGGCTCACGCCTGTAATCCCAGCACTTTGGGAGGCTGAGGCGGGAAGATCACGAGGTCAAGAGATTGAGACCATCCTGGTCAAGAGATTAGACCACCCTGGTCAACACGGTGAAACCCCGTCTCTACTTAAAATATAAAAATCAGGCCGGCGCGGTGGCTCAAGCCTGTAATCCCGGCACTTTGGGAGGCCGAGGCGGGTGGATCACGAGGTCAACAGATCAAGACCATCTTGGTCAACATGGTGAAACCCCGTCTCTACTAAAATTACAAAAAATTAGCTGGGCACAGTGGTGCATGCCTGTAATCCCAGCTGCTCGGGAGGCTGAGGCAGGAGAATTGCCTGAACCCAGGAGGCAGAGGTTGCGGTGAGCCGAGATTGCGCCATTGCACTCCAGCCTGGGTAACAAGAGCAAAACTCCGTCTCAAAAAAAAAAAAAAAAAAAAAAAAAGCAAAAATCAGCTGGGTGTGGTGATGCATGCCTGTAGTCCCAGCTACTCAGGAGGCTGAGGCAGGAGAATTGCTTGAACCTGGGAGGCGGAGGTTGCGCTGAGCCAAGGTCGCACCATTGCCCTCCAGCCTGGGCAACAAGAGCGGAACTTTGTCTCCAAAAGAAAAAAAAAGGAAAAAAAAAAAAAAAGAAAGACATCTTGCATTAGCAGAGTGTGCATTGTTACAGACACTGGTTGTTGATGGCTCAGTAGAGGTTTGACAAGTTGACAGACTGCTAAGCGTTAAAAGGTTTCTGGAAGGCATTGTCAGAGTTTTGAGGAAACTGGTCAGGGTCACCTTCTGATAGTCTTATGGAAATGCTGGTGCAGGGACAGAGGGAAATATTAGCCTTTGTTTCCTGGTAACAGAAAGCAGCCGGCATCAGGACACCTGGGTCTGAGATTCACAGTTCTGATGCCAACTGTGACCTGGGCAAGTTTATAGAACTATCTGGCCTCAAAATTCCTCATCTCAAAAGATTGGGCAGGAGTCTCTGGCCATAGCACCCTGAAAGCACCCGATTTTGGAAGCTAAGCAGGGTCGGGCCTGGTTAGTACTTGGATGGGAGACTACCTGGGACTACTGGGTGCTGTAGCCTTAAAAAAAGAAAAAAAGAAGATTGCACTGGATCCTTTTCTCCCTAAATTCTGAGGGTTTTGTGATTGCGCTCCGCTGAAGTAGTTCACTTTTCTGCCACTTAATACCTACATGTGAAGGTGACCTGTTTTCTGCAGGGGTCAGGCGTGGGTCCCGGCGGGCAGGGAGGAGGTGAGCCTCTGAAGGCAGCAGAAGGTCTCTTAGCACTGAGGCCACACTTGGCTAGGTTTCTTCTCGTGTGGAAAGGAAGAGCCTCCTTCCTCATGGAGCTTTGGGGTTGGCTTTGCCGTTACTCAGACGGGTGACCCGGGCCCGCCCTTCACCTTCTCGGGCCCAGGGTCGTCTGCAGTACCTTGGGGGCTGGGCCACGTGACCTTGCAGGTGGCCTCTGACTTCAGCCGCGTCTGTGCTTATTGCTTTCCTCTGTCCGCAGGAACCACACTCAGAAGCTGCAATCCTTCTTCGTTACTGTATTTTGTGATAGGTTCTCATTGTGTAAAGGAGGTGCAAATGCCACCACATTTTTTTTTAAATAAAAGTTAATTAACATTTGATTTTAGTTGGATGTACAGATACTGATGGAGAAATAAGTTTCCATGTAAATATGTTTTAGGTGGAAGAAAGCAGGCAAAACTGTTTGCGTGCCTGATACCGAAAAGCCTGGACAGAGAGGAAGCAGGACTCACATTCACAGGACACATGCCGACCACTGTTGGGGACAGCCCCGGACGCAGTTTCTATCGGCTTAGATGTGTGACTTGCTGCTTTTTAACTTTGCATTAAAATTTTAAATGTGCTTGGAAAAAGAGGAACAGCATAATAAACTCGCATATCCATCAGCACTTTCAGCCATTCTCCACACCTCGTTGATCTTATTCTATCTACCTACTACTTCTTTTTCTTTAGTAGGAATAGTTTCCAGCCAATCCCAGATATGCCATTTTACCCATAAATCCTCCAATTTATCTTTAGAAGTTAATTTTTTAAACGTAGCATATGACACCTAACAAAATGAGCAATGTGTTGTTGATACCATCGGTGCGTGGTTCATTGATGGCTGTCCCTTGCAGACGATCTGATGTAATTTTGTGTGTGTGAAGACACATGCCTGAGGGAGGGAGGGCGCACAGGTGGGGAGAAAGGCTGTGGTCAGGAGCTTTGGAAATGGGCCTCACTTGACTGCTCGGGCACTGGGTGCCTTCGGTGACTGCTGGACTCCAGACCCCAGGTACACGATTGGCTATTGTGGGATAATGTATTAGTCAGGGTTCTCTAAAGGTGCAGAACTGATAGCAGAGATGAATATATGAAGGGGGTTTATTAGAATTAACTCAGGATCACAAGCTCAAGTCCCGCAATAGGCCGTCTGCAAGCCGAGAAGCAAGGAAGCCAGTCTAAGTCCCAAACCTCTGAAGTAGGGAAGCTGACAGTGCGGCCTTCAGTCTGTGGCCAAGGCCTGGGAGCCCCTGGCAAACCCCTGGTGTACTTCCAAGAGTCCAAACGCTGAAGAACCTGGACTCCGATGTTCGAGGGCAGGGAGCACGCAGCCTGGGAGAAAGGTGGAGGCCGGAAGACTCAGCCAGTCTCGTCCTTCCACGTTTCTCTGCCCGCTTTATCCAGGCCACGCTGGCAGCTGATGGGATGGTGCCCATCCAGATTGAGGGTGGGTCTGTGTCTCCCAGTCCACAGACTGAAATGTGAGTCTCCTTTGGTAGTGCCTCACAGACACACCCAGAATCAGTGCTTTGCCTCCTTCAGTCCAATCAAATCGACACTTGGTGTTAACCGTCACGGAGAATACCATTGTGCCCGCTTGAAAATCAAGGGAAGAAGCAGGTTCTTACCAAGAGCACCAGGCAGCCCGGAACTTTCCTCCTCACCTGCTGGTCCTCCGAATCATCCCCTGTGGCTCTAGCATATTGCTCAGGTGTGCGATGTATCAAAACCTCCATGTACCCCATAAACACATACACCTACTACACGCACAAAAATAGAGAAAGTGAGCACAAAACAATAAGAGATAAGCCATGTCATGAGCTAAGAGCATGGCAATTGGGTTGATGTGCAAAAGTCACCCCCACAATGGGTGGATTTGCAAGGAGCCATCAGCGTCTGAGACTCCTGCATGCATTTGCAGAGTGCAGGCAGTCTTCCTGAGCTTCCTGATGTCTGCAGATAGAGCAGGATTTGAATAAGAGATCTTGGCCATGGCCATCCCGCAGGAACAGGGTCTGTGATGGTTGGGGATCTCCGGGAAGGAACACGGCCATCCCACAGGAACAGGGTCTGTGACGGTTGGGGATCTCCGGGAAGGAACACGGCCATCCCACAGGAACAGGGTCTGTGACGGGTGGGGATCTCTGGGAAGGCCCCTGGCCTCCCTTGTAATGCCTCCCAGTACCTGCCAGCCAGACTATAGCATTGCTGTGGTGGCGGGAGTGTGGGGAACAGTCAGGCTCACAGAGCGGGAGGCGCGGGAGCGACCTCAGGGAGGGCTGTCCTTTCCCATGGCGCTGCATCTATCATTCAGGGATGTGCATGTATTCCCCTTCTTTCTTCTTAAAAAGCATGATTTTGGCACAAAATGCGATGAACTAGAGCCCATAGGAGATGACCTGGAGGACCAGCAGATGAGGGGGAAGCTCAAGGCCGCCTGTCGCTGGCCGCAATGACCTGACCGCAGCCTCCTCTGAGGGCCACCTGAGCCCGAGCCCCAAAGCCCTCTGCTGTGTGTAAGGGCCAGGCCGGGAGCCTGCTTTGGGCCAGACCCAGCTCCTCATCCAGAGGCTTCGTTTAGGATGACGGCCGGCAGCTCCCAGGATGAGCGGCCAGCACCATGCCCAATGCCTGGGTGGGCGACGAACCCCATGCTCCTCCAAGCAGGGGCTGTGGGTTCACAGTCAGGGGCTTGGAGGGAGAGGGACCCCTCTCCTGAGCTTGCCATGGGGCACGGGAACGGTGGGAGGGGAAGTGGGAGGGTAAAGGGTTTGCGCAGATGGCTGGTGTGCACCAGGCAGACACCGGCTCCCACGCAGGGGCGGGTGGCCAGAGCTCACGGGCAGAGAGGGTGTTCATGGGTCCCCGGACCCCCTCCTTGGTCAGCTTCAGGTGGCAGCAGCCACGGCAGTAAGACTGACCTTGACGCAGGCACTGCCTCACAATGTGCGGGCCGTGGGGCTGCTGTGAGATCTCGGCATTAGCGTCACCTCTTATCACCTGGCAGCCACCCCCACTGTGCTCTGACAGAGAGGCCACCGTACCGCCGCCTAACAGAGTGCCCATCCAACCAGCCATCAGAGAGAGTGGCCACTGCACTGTGCCCTGACAGAGAGGCCATCTTTCTGCACCCTGGTAGAGCAGCCACTACACCGAACCCCGACAGAGAGGCCACCCCACCACACGACACAGAGCAACCGCCTCACTGCAGAGATGAGGAGAGGCTTCCTGGGTAGGCCTGGGAGAAGCAGGAGCTTAAATGCACACCACACACCATACATGTCATAAACCACACACATACATACACTATACACACACCACATACAACATACATACACATACACCACACAACACAAACACTGTACACACCATATACAACATACACACATCAGTATACACACACCACACATCACACATAAACACCACACACATACATACATATACACCACACATACAGTACACATATCACACAAAACATTCTACCCACAGCACACACCACACACACCACACACCACATATATCACACATATACACACCACAAACATGCACACCACACATCACAATCACACACCACAAACATACATACACAGAACACATCACACACATAGATACACCACACACATACATACACCCCACACATAGAATATACATACCACACCATATAAACACTATATACACACCACATACCACATACATAAACACACCCCAAAATACATACACACATATACTCTACACACCACATACATCCACACACCACACATCACACACCACATATATACATACACTCATCATACATGCAATACACACCACCCACATACACACTGCACATACAATGCACATACCATGCAAAACATACTATACACACAGCATACATGCACATGCATACCACACACCACACACATACTCCACATATATACATATACACTACACATACAGTACGTACGCCACACAGCACACTATATGCAGAGCACACATCACACACAAACATCACACGCTACACACATACATATGCATCACACATACAATACACACAAACACAATGCAAACACTATACACACTACACACACATACATACATCACACACCACACAACACAAACACTACACATACAACACATACACACATACATAAACACTACACATGGCATACATCCACACACCACATGCTACACCTCACACATGTACACACACCACACACATACACACCACTCATACACACCACACATACAATACACATACCACACAACACAAACACTATACACACATCACATACAACACACCACGTATATACACACATCACACACCATGTGCATACATACACACCACTCTTACAAAAGACACATTACACAACACAAGCACTATATATACACCACAAACCACATACATCAACACACACCACACATACGTACACACTACACACCACATACATCCACACACTACACACCACACAATACATACGCACCACACATACAATGTGCACACCACATAACAAACACTATACACATACCACACCACATACACCACATATACAAATCACACCACACACATTATACACACGTCACACACATTAAACACACACCACATACTTCACAGCACACAACATATACACATTACATACCACACACATATACACACACCACATATGGAAAACACATACACACGCCACACACACAGAATTGCTTGGTCTGATTTTGATACTACACATCTGAATTATAAAAAGTACTTCAAAAATGAATGCAGTTGAATCCTTTTGGGAGGTCAGTGCAAACCTGGAAGAACTCTAATCACATGTTATTCAGCCATGACCCATCAGGGCCTCATTTAGTGCATTGGTGAGAAAGACTGTAGTTAGCACTGCAGTTATTTCTGTAGAAGTGTGCTGAGGGAGATGGAGAGTTTTGCTTTCCTTATGGGGCAATCTCCTCCTCTTAATGAACCTTTTGTGTGCTGCTGCTTGCTGAGTACCTACTATGCAGTTCTGCTTGTTGAGTGCCAATTATATGGTGCTGTTTGTTGAGTACCTGCTATGAGTGCTGTTTGTTGAGTACCTGCTATGAGTGCTATTTGCTGAGTACCTACTATGTGGTGCTGTTTGTTGAGTACCTGCTATGAATGCTATTTGCTGAGTATCTACTATGTGGTGGTGTTCTAGGTACCAGGACACAGTGGTGGAAAACACGTTAAAAACCCCTGCTCTTGTGGAATTTACATTCCAGTTTGTAATCCTGCTTTTCATCCTGCTTGGCAAACCCTTATTTCTGGAGATTTCTGGTTTTCAGAAAAGGCTGTGACCCTCACACTGGAAAGGGCATGTGTGCCAGGCAGCCTGGGATGCTGTTGATCCCGCTGACAATTCCTTGGGGTTTCTGAGCTGGCATGTGGGGTGGCGCAGAGGACCTGCCCTTTCACACCTTCCTGGAAATGGTTGCTGTCTGTCACACAGAAGCTTTGGATGTGTTGGTGTCTGAGGGACCCTTGTAACCCAGTAGTGCAGGCGTCACTATCCCCACTCCACAAGCAGAAGACCTCCAAGAAGCTTAAATGCAACCCATGCAAGGTCACTGCTGTGAAGTGGATGATCTGGGCCCAAGCTAGCGCCAAGTTCAGTGCTGTTTGGTGAGTGGTTCCCATGCACTGACTGCCTCAAGACCTGCCTGTCACTTCCCTCCCTACTTTCCATTTAAAAATGAAACAGCGGTGGCCAAGCTTGAACCAGCACCTGGGGAGGCTCAGCATCAGCTAGACACAACTCACCGCAGGCAGCCCAGCCAAGCTATGGCCACAGATGTGGCATTAGAACAGCTGGCGAGAGACTTGGAAACACACATGTGCACACACACTCAGCATACACACATGCACGCCACACACACCACACAGGTACCTACACCCCATATGTTCATACACATGCATGCATACCACCCCCCACTACACATATACACACCAGACACATGTATGCACATTTCCACACATGTGCACACACACCACCACATACACACCACACAGGTGCACACCACACATACATACAATACACACCACAAACATGCACACCACACCTACATATGCACATCAGACACATGTACACACACACACCACATATCCACACACACCACACATACAAACACACACACACCACACAAATACATGCCACACATGCACAGCACTTTTCTATACACACACCATAAACATGTACAAACACACCACATATCCACACACATGCACACACACCACACACATACAGACATGTACATACACACCACATATCCTCACATGCACACACACTACAAATACACCAGACACATGTACACACATTTCCACACATGCACACACACCATGCACATACCACACATACATATACACATGCACACACACGTACACATACACCACATATCCAGACACACACCATGCACATATACACCACACACATGCACATGACACATACATAAAGACAAGCACACACCTCACATGCACACAACACATAAATATACAGAAGCACACACACTGGACACATGCACTGCACACATGTACACATACTACACAGCCACATACATGCACACATACCACATATACACACCATACACATGCACACACATCACACATACACACATGCACACACTGCACACTCAGAAACATACATGTCAACCATGTACACACACCATCCACCACATTACACAAACATATATACATGCACACAAACCACACACAATCCAATACACCACACATATACACACCACACAGTACACATACAGACATGTACACACACCCCACAAATGCACTCATGCACATTCATGTCACCCACATGCACACAAACCACATACCATATCATACACACACCAGACACATGGCACACACATACATACACATCAACACATGTACACTCACCACACATGCACCACACACTCATACACTCATCACACGTGCCACAGACATCACACACGTACACTCACCCCACATGCACCACACACTCATATCACACCTGTGCCACACACATCACACACCCCACATGCACCACACACTCATACACTCATATCACACCTGTGCCACAGACATCACACACTCACCACAGATGCACCACACACTCATACACTCATCACACGTACCACAGACATCACACACATGCACACTCACCACACATGCACCACACACTCATATCACACCTGTGCCACACACATCACACACCCCACATGCACCACACACTCATACACTCATCACACGTGCCACAGACATAACACACATGCACACTCACCCCACATGCACCACACACTCATATCACACCTGTGCCACATACATCACACACACACCACACATGCACCACACACTCATACATTCATATCACACCTGTGCCACAGACATCACACACACACTCATACATATAACACACAGAACAAACACACCTGTGCACATGCAGACCCGGCCCCACTCCCCACACAGTGCTATCTTCAGGATAAGCTCAGTTTTGTAGTGAGGGTTTCCGAGAGGAGGCTGTAGGGAGAGAAGCACCCGGCGTGGCTGTGCCTGCCATCTCACTGCGAGGAGGCAGTGACCTGCAGACTCCTCTGTTGCTCAGGGAGGTGGAGGCTGGCTGCCATTGGTCTGGGAGGACATGGAGCTTAGAAAGTAAGAGTGTGTGCACCATTGCGGTCAAGGGTTGTGAACCTTCCCTATCCTGGAAGCTGTTTGTTCTTCCCTTCACTGCTCCTCCCGCTTCCCTCTGGGGTAAAGGTCACAGAAGATGGTCGTCCAACTGTGGACAACCAGGCAGGACTAAAGGTGGCAGTGCAGTGTCCATGAGAGACACATGAGGTACAGGAAGCCCCGCAAATGCTCCTGGATTAGAAGTGGCCGTACCGTGCCCATGAGAGACGCGTCAGGTACAGGAAGCCCCGCAAATGCTCCTGGATTAGAAGTGGCCGTACCGTGCCCATGAGAGACGCGTCAGGTACAGGAAGCCCCGCAAATGCTCCTGGATTAGAAGTGGCCGTGCCGTGCCCATGAGAGACGCGTCAGGTACAGGAAGCCCCGCAAATGCTCCTGGATTAGAAGTGGCCGCACCGTGCCCATGAGAGACGCGTCAGGTACAGGAAGCCCCGCAAATGCTCCTGGATTAGAAGTGGCCGTGCCGTGCCCATGAGAGACGCGTCAGGTACAGGAAGCCCCGCAAATGCTCCTGGATTAGAAGTGGCCGTGCCGTGCCCATGAGAGACACATGAGGTACAGGAAGCCCCGCAAATGCTCCTGGATTAGAAGTGGCCGTGCCGTGCCCATGAGAGACGCGTCAGGTACAGGAAGCCCCGCAAATGCTCCTGGATTAGAAGTGGCCGTGCTGTGCCCATGAGAGACGCGTCAGGTACAGGAAGCCCCGCAAATGCTCCTGGATTAGAAGTGGCCGTGCCGTGCCCATGAGAGACGCGTCAGGTACAGGAAGCCCCGCAAATGCTCCTGGATTAGAAGTGGCCGTGCCGTGCCCATGAGAGACGCATCAGGTACAGGAAGCCCCGCAAACCCTCCTGGATTAGAAGTGGCCGTGCCGTGCCCATGAGAGACGCGTCAGGTACAGGAAGCCCCGCAAATGCTCCTGGATTAGAAGTGGCCGTGCCGTGCCCATGAGAGATGCGTCAGGTACAGGAAGCCCCGCAAATGCTCCTGGATTAGAAGTGGCCGTGCCGTGCCCATGAGAGAGGCGTCAGGTACAGGAAGCCCCGCAAATGCTCCTGGATTAGAAGTGGCCGTACCGTGCCCATGAGAGAGGCGTCAGGTACAGGAAGCCCCGCAAATGCTCCTGGATTAGAAGTGGCCGTACCGTGCCCATGAGAGAGGCGTCAGGTACAGGAAGCCCCGCAAATGCTCCTGGATTAGAAGTGGCCGTACCGTGCCCATGAGAGATGCGTCAGGTACAGGAAGCCCCGCAAATGCTCCTGGATTAGAAGTGGCCGTACCGTGCCCATGAGAGAGGCGTCAGGTACAGGAAGCCCCGCAAATGCTCCTGGATTAGAAGTGGCCGTGCCGTGCCCATGAGAGAGGCGTCAGGTACAGGAAGCCCCGCAAATGCTCCTGGATTAGAAGTGGCCGTGCCGTGCCCATGAGAGAGGCGTCAGGTACAGGAAGCCCCGCAAATGCTCCTGGATTAGAAGTGGCCGTGCCGTGCCCATGAGAGATGCGTCAGGTACAGGAAGCCCCGCAAATGCTCCTGGATTAGAAGTGGCCGTGCCGTGCCCATGAGAGAGGCGTCAGGTACAGGAAGCCCCACAAACCCTCCTGGACCCCTGCAGAGCCACGTGCTCCCACCGCTGGCTCAGATCTACCCTGACACACCCCAGCCAGGGTACGTGGCCACCCAGGGAGGAAGAAGGAAAAAACGCTGTGGCCAGGCCCCTGGCAGCACCTGCCTCCCTGCACCCTGGCTGTCTGTGAGCCCTGGACACACACTGTGCCCAGTGGTGCCGTGCGGGACCCCAGAGGTGGAGCGTGTTTCCTTTTGTGTACTCCTTGGAGTAATGTCTGTTCAAACCCTTCAACCCTTTCTTTTCATGGGGTATTTGTCTTTACCGTTGAGTGAAGAGTTCGGCATGCATTCTGGAGAGCAGAGCCTTCTCAGTCACATGATGCGCGGCTGGTTCCTCCCGTCTTAGGGTTGTCTTTGCGTTCTCCGAATAGCCGCTTTGGAGAGAGAAGTTTTGAATGCTGTCGATGTCATTTCTCCATTGCCTTTCTGTTGCTTTTGTGCTTCTGGTGGCGTCTAAGGAATCAGGGTCTGATCCAGGGTCACGACGGTTTATACCTGTGTTTCCTTGTAAGTGTTTTGTACTTTCAGCTCTTCACTCAGGCCTTCATCCACTGAGAAGTTCAGTATGGGTCTTTGAACAGGGGATTGTGGTCCGACTGTCTGTAAGATGTGAACCACGTAAGCTTGTGATTTTTTCCAGATGAGGGACCAGCTGGGACCTCTGAGACACAGGAGCAGACATGGCTATGGTGCGGATTCCCGTTCACAATGGCTCCTAAATCTCCCTCCAAACAGAGACCCCTGTGGCCATGCTTGGCTCACATGACCCACCTGTAGGGTCACTGGTCGTGGAGCTGGAGGAGGACTCTGGGGCCAAAATGGCCAGTGTGGTCCCTCCCCCGGGGATTCCTGTGCCCGCTTCTCCCTGCTCATTGCTCCCAGCTCCCGGGCTGGGCTCTGTCCCCTCACAGCCTTTTCTATTTTCCTCCCAGCTTCCAGTACTCCGCCCGTGGGCTTCAGAGGAACCCTGTCCAGGCAGCATTTGTGGGCAGGGCTCAGCAGCCTGCGTGCTGAGATCCAGCCTAAAGAAGGAGGCCCAGACACCCCTTTGCCCTGTGCGCAAAACATGGACTCATTTTCCAGGCCCACCTCAAACCTTCTCCCAGGCTGCACGGCTTCTCTCTCTTCCGCCCTCTGTTTCTCTCTCTCTCCCTCTACCCTGTCTCTCCTCCTCCCTGGTCCATCATCTCTGTCCCTCTCTGGTCTCTCTTCCTCTTTTTCTCTCTCTTCCTTCTCCCTGTCTGTCTGTCTCTCTCTCCTCCTCCCTCTTCTGTTTGAGCTCTGACACCTCCCTGCCCTGCCGCAGCATGCCTGGCTGCTCCTGGAGTGTGTCTATTTCTGGACACCAGATCCTTGTGGTCAGGGACTTAGTCTTATCCATTCTGTGTCCTCTGAAGCCAGAGCCTGAGGGTTGCAGGCGCTCAGTGACTACTTGCTAAGTTAATGAGCTGAGGAGGCCCTGCAGGGACTGCAGGGGAGTCTTCCATTTTGTTCTCCCAAAGGCACCTGTGTGTGCGACAAACACCTGCATGTGCCTGGCCTTGGCACGCCCATGTCCTCTGTTCAGCCTCGGCATGCCCGTGTCCCGTGCTCAGCCTTGGCACGCCTGTGTCCCGTGCTCAGCCTTGGCATGCCCGTGTCCCGGGTTCAGCCTTGGCACGCCCGTGTCCCCGTTCAGCCTTGGCACGCCCGTGTCCCCTGCTCAGTTTTGGCACGCCCGTGTCCCGTGCTCAGCCTTGGCATGCCCGTGTCCTGTGTTCAGGCTTGGCACGCCCGTGTCCTGGGTTCAGCCTTGGCCCCCCCCGTGTCCTGTGTTCAGCCTTGGCACACCCCATCACGTGTTCAGCCTTGGCACGCCCGTGTCCCGGGTTCAGCCTTGGCACGCCCATGTCCCATGCTCAGCCTTGGCACGCCCGTGTCCCGGGTTCAGCCTTAGCATGCCCATGTCCTGTGTCCAGCCTTGGCACACCCCATCACGTGTTCAGCCTTGGCACACCCCCATCACGTGTTCAGCCTTGGCACGCCCTGTCCTGTGCCTGGCGTTGGCTGCCATGCTTGGCCCTGCATGCCCTGTGCCTGGCCTCAGCATGCTTCCTAGGAGCAGGGAGTACCCAAGGGGAGTTTCTAAAAGCATCAGCAAGTCTCTCCTCCAAAGTCATTTTTCTTTACCTTGATGGAAAAGCAGGACAGTGTCCTTTATTATTTCAGGCACTGAGCCATGGATGAGGCCCCACTGTTTTCTGGTTATTTGCAAGTCTATGTGGGCACCAGAGCATTTTAAATTATGCCAGTGAGCCTGCTTTGGCGGTCTGGCTGTCTCGTGCTGTGCAGATGTAAAGCGGCAGGTGCCGGCTCTGTGGATTCAGGGCACCAGGGCCTGTGGTGCACCTGGGATGAAGAACTTAAACTTGAACCTTGACGGAGGGGACCATGGCTTGGCTTCAGCAGGCTGCCTCTCTCTGAGGACCAAAGGAGGACCATGTGGGAGGTTCACTGGCTGGAAAGGGGCCAGGCCCTGGGGAGCCGCCTCAGGGTGGGGAGGCCAGACAACAGCCCGCTCACTTCCAGGGCAAGATTCTCAGAATTCTGGAAGTTCTTCTAGACCAGTTGCTTGCTAGGGGTGTTTTAGTTAAAGAAACTGAAATCAATTAAAATGAGGTCAGAACTGTTAGCCTCAAGGGATTGGGGCCCAAAACGGGCTGGACAGGCCGCACAGCAGAGCAGAGCAGCAGAGGCCGCAGCCAGGCCAGGGGCAGCTGGGCACCAGGCCCATGAGAGGCCTCTGGGCCCTGTTTTCCTGGGGGGACCTCAGAGGCCTGGAGGGAGCATCTCAGACTTCCTGTGGAGAAGGCCCATGAGAGACGCTGAGTAACTTATAAAGAAAATGAAACACGGAGCTGAAATTTACCCCAGGGTGGGGACCTGCTGGTGAGTGAAAGTTGTACCAGAATCCACCTCCACACCAGAGACCCCTCGGGACAGCCCAGGAGACGGCCCCTGTGAGCCCTTGCGGCTCCCTGGCAGCTCACATTCCTGAATGAGAAGACCGCAGGACCCGTCCTCTGATCCCGCATCTTAAGTGAAGGTCAAGTCCCGCTTCAAAACATTCCCTGCACGTTCATCAGTTCTGTTTTGTGATCGGACAGCATTAGCAAAAGTGAACAAAGAAGAGACTGTGTCTTTTCCTCTGAACCATTAATAACCGAAGATCCAGGCCTTGAAACAGGAGCTCCGAGTAAAACCATCTTTCTTACTCTGCAAACGTAAGGACATACCTGTTTTAGTCCGTCGCCAGGAGAACTCTGACGGGGTTTCTAGGCCTGTTATCTTGACACAGTCAAAGCAGGGGCCCCCTGTGTTTTCCTGCTGATTAACTGATGTGCCCTGAACAGTTACTCCTGTGGTTGCGGTTGCTGCCAACGCACGGTGCTTCCCGGTGGGGTGAGAGAAGGCGGCACCGTGCATCCAGCCTGCGCTGCCCTGTTCCTCCAGGAGCCTCCCTCCTGTGCACACCGCACTGGCTGCCACCGCCCCGGGCGAACCGAGGTAAAGCCACTCAAATCGTCTCTGAGGGCTTCACGTCCTCATGGAACCCTGGCTGAGAGAGGATGCAATGGACATTTCAGACCTGGACTCCGGGAACACTCCATTTGGAGAATGCTCCCCGCAGGCATCACTGATGAGGAGAAAATCCACAGCCGGGCCTGTCTGGGCTCCGACCACTGAGTGTCTCAGTAGTTTCAAATCTATGTATCAAAAAAATGTCTTGGGGAGCTAAGAAGCAGGTTAAATCCTTAAATTTAAAAACATCCTCTCATTGTTATGGCTTGAGAAACATGATTTTCTCTTTCACGAATCTTTCTTAGTCAAATAAAGACATGCCCCTTCTCTGCAGAACCAAACGTCCCTTTGTTCGCAACTCAGAAATGCCTCGCCTCCCCTGGGGACGCCCCCAAGGCTGCGGGAGTCGGGCTGGCTCCCCTGCTCCTGCAAGGATGAGGGCGCACGTGGGCACCACACAATCCTGGTGGGGAGATGTCACAGCATTGAACAGAATCTCAGCTCCGAACACCGGGCATTACCAGGACTTTTTAGACTCACATTCATTTTCATAATGGGCTTCCTTTTCTGAGAATTCTGTGGCATTTTGGCCTCTGCCATGAGGAATACATTCTCATTCTGACAATTCAGAATTGGCTCTTTGTAGTGTTTGTCCTTGGGGAAGGATAAATTGTTGGAGAAGGTGTTTGAATGACCTTGTGCTTCGAGCTAATCAGGAGCCACCCACACCATCCATCTGAGCCTCAGCCTTTCTTCTGGGCGGATGGGCTGCCGTCCTCCAGCAGTGCAGGGTCACGGAGGGAAGATGCGCTTTGGAGTCAGAAATCCAGGTTGTAATTATGTTTCTGTCACTTACAACTGTGTGGCCTTTGGTGAATTACTCAACTGTTTTGAACCTCAGTTTCCCTATTTGTACCGTGTTTCATTGAACCGCCGTGTGGGTTAAGCAGGATCAAAACCTACAAGTGACTGCTCCAGTGGCCTCGGTCGTGGCATTCTGGCCTCTGGAACTGCGAGAAACACGTCTGTTGTGAATAAGCCACCCAGCTGATTGCATTTCATTATAGCAGCCTGAACAGACCAAGAAAACTACCTTCCAAATGTGTTCAGAATTTAGCTTCTTGCGAGCTCCCCAGTTCCCGCCATGCTCTGAGCCACGGTCACATCTCATTTGGAATTTTCTGTTAGTCTTTTACCTGGCCTACCTCTTCTTCCTCCTACCTGGGCTCCCTAGGCCTCACTCCTACCTGGTCTCTCTGGTTCTCCTGTTTACCTGGTTTCCTTGGTTCCTCCACCCAGTCTTCCTGGATCTCCCTCCTCCCTGTTCTCCCTCCTCCCTGGCCTCCCTGTTCTCCCTCCTCCCTGGCCTCCCTGTTTTCCCTCCTCCCTGGCCTCCCTATTCTCCCTCCTCCCTGGCCTCCCTGTTCTTCCTTCTCCCTGATCTCCCTCCTCCCTGGCCTCCCTGTTCTTCCTTCTCCCTGATCTCCCTCCTCCCTGGCCTCCCTGTTCTCCCTTCTCCCTGACCTCCCTGTTCTCCCTCCTCCCTGGCCTCCCTGATCTCCCTCCTCCCTGGCCTCCCTGTTCTCCCTTCTCCCTGACCTCCCTGTTCTCCCTCCTCCCTGGCCTCCCTGCTCCCCCTCCTCCCTGGCCTCCCTGTTCTCCCTTCTCTCTGGCCTCCCTGTTCTCCCTCCTCCCTGGCCTCCCTGCTCCCCCTCCTCCCTGGCCTCCCTGTTCTCCCTCCTCCCTGGCCTCCCTGCTCCCCCTCCTCCCTGGCCTCCCTGTTCTCCCTCCTCCCTGGTCTCCCTGCTCCCCCTCCTCCCTGACCTCCCTGTTCTCCCTCCTCCCTGGTCTCCCTGCTCCTCCTCCTCCCCAGCCTCCTTGTTCTCCCTCCTAGCTGGTCTCCCCGGTTCTCTCTCCTCCCTGAACCCCAATCCTACCTATGTTCCCAAATGTCTGTTTTCCACTGAGCAGCCAGACAGGTCCTGTGAGAACTCTGGTAGGATGGTGTCACGTTCCTGCTCACATTCTTCCAGTGACCTCCTGCCTCATTGGGGGACTGCCCTCTGCTTGTGTTCACCCCTCGACCTGCTACACTCTGCCATCGTGTTCTGCTTCTCCCCCAGCTCCTTCGGTCTCATCCACTCCGGCTCCGTGCTGCTCCCTGGATTCTCCAACCCAGATCTGCCTTCAGCTCTGTCCTTGTCCTTGCTAGCAGCTGGACACAGTTGTTCCTAGTGACCGCAGTGCTCAGCCCTTCCTCTGGCCTCATTTGCTGACCACTTGCATTATTTGGAATAGGATTAACCATCAGAGACCCGAAATAATTGTGCCTGAACAAAACAGAAATTAATACATTTCAATCCGACTATGCAGTTTGGGTTGATATGGCAACACCAGCGTCATTTAGGACCCAGGTCTCTCAACTGTAGCTCCAAATGACACAGGCTGCATCCAGGGGCCACCTGGCCACTCCAGGTCCCCCCTTTAGGCCAAAGCCCAGCCCCTGAGAAGGGAAAGAGAAAACAGGGGGCACCCTTTTCCCTGAAGGGGCCTGGCCTGGAATATGCACCAACATTTTCCCAGGGACCAGAGGCCAGAATTTGACATGAGCACCCCTAGCTGCACGGGGGTCAGGAAATGAAGTGCCCAGCTGCCAGGCAACATGCCACATTAGAGAAGAAGCACAGACCCCCGTCCCTGGCCTGATGCCCTGGCCCACTGACTCTGCCCTGGGAGGTCCTTTTCCACCCCATCCTTCACGGCCTTGTGTGAAGTGGGCATCAGGCTGCATGATCTCTGGGGGCTGTGGGGCTCCGAGAGCTGTTTTCTGCTAGGGGTTTTGGGGGACACAGTTTGATTTAGGAGCAGATACCTTAAGTTTTGTAGACCAGACTTTTGTTTTTTGATGGGATAATTTCTGCAAAGACTGTTGGCTGTGACTTCAAAATATATCTAGAATGCAAATGCAGCCACTGTGAGCATTTCTGTCCCCGTGGGCCTCACCTGGACAGAGTCCACATCCTCCCGTTTCCCACGTGCACCTGTGCCTCTCAGAAGCCAGAGGAGCCCGGTGGAATGATGCTTGGAGTGAAAGCCCACATTCTCACATGGGCGGGGAGGCCTTAAACCCTCTGTTCCCTGGTTACCCCAGGGGGTCCTCTCCTGACTCACACCCCACCAAATGCACTGGACTCCTGGCTATTGCCCGAACTCCACCATCCTGCACACCTGAGGCTGGCCCTGGCCCTTCTCTACCTTGGGAAACACATCCTCTTCACCCCATGCTATGCCCCAGCCTCTTCCAAGTTGTGGTTCACATCAAGACCACATCACCACCTCCACGGCCTGTCTGCAATGCTCCTTGCAAATTCCAACCCTCAAACCTCCTGCAGGATGAATCCCCCGCCCTACTCAATAGAACACAGGACTTACAGAACTGACCCCTTCTCAAATTCGCTATTTGATTCACTTGCTTCGCACCTAGAATGTGAGTTCAAAGGGGCAGAGACTGGGTTGTGCCCCTCATTCTACCTTCTAAGCCTACCACAAAGCCAGGCACACACTAGGGCTCAACCAATATCTGCCCAGTGGTTGAACGGTGGGTGATAGCGTGAACACACATGTTCTAGAATCAAGTCAATTCAAAGGGGTGGCATTTTGTTGTGTTTTGCTAATAGCCAGCATGTAACTGGCACCAGCTGGAATCCATGAGGTTGACCCGGTGGAGTGAAAAACCTTGATTTGGTCACCTCACGCTTCGTAACATTTTCCATTACATGTAAACATAATATCCTTCCTTCGATAAGTAAGTATCCTTAGTCAACGGTTTAGTGAGTATCAATTCTTATAATTATACATTTCAACTTCATTCAAGCATCTTTGGTTGAATCTTTAGTTTGTGCAGGCACCACTGAAGGCGTGGGGTCAGGGGTGAGGGGACCCATTCATGGATCTGACCCTGCGGATCATTCATCCTGGGGGGAAAGACTGATGTGCAAACATGAAACCACAGCACGCTGGGAGAGGTCCTGGAAACGTGTGTGGGAACAAGGACTTGGAATGCGGAAGAGGGAGGAGTCAGCATGTTTCAACGCGCGGACTGTTTGAGGGGGTGTGGCGTGAAGACACCGCCATGCCCAGCTCACAGGCTCTTGGCATTACTTCTGATTTCAGCCTTTTTTCAGTCACTGACACAATTCCTCTGAAGTCCCCTCACCTCAGCAGCACCAGCAGTCCTAACAGCCTAACCCCCAGGCCAAGTTAACTCTCTTGCTCTCTGTCATAAAACAAAATACATGGGGTGCCATAGCCCCGACCTGCTGCCGAATGTCTCTTGGGTCCTCCTGAGTTGACGACGCCAGGCTAACTGGACCTGGAGATCAAGAGGCAGATGTTCTGGGGGTCCTGGTGACACCACGCACACCAGAGGAGACTGGGCTGACCCTTCGGAGACTCAGGGGGTCCTGGTGACACCACGCACAGCAGAGGAGCCCACGCTGACCCTGTAGAGACTCAGGGGGTCCTGGTGAGACCCATATAGCAGAGGAGCCCAGGCTGACCCTGTTGGAGACTCGGGTTCCTGGTGAGACCCGCACTGCAGAGGAGCCCAGGCTGACCCTGTGGAGACTCAGGGGGTCCTGGTGAGACCCACACAGCAGGGATGGGCGTAGCCTGGCAGAGAGCTTTGCTCTGGAGTGGGTCCTCCCATAAACCCAGGAGGGAGCGATGGCCTAGACCTCCAGGTTTTCAAAGCAGAGCTGTGCCTTCTGTGGCAGAGAACCATTTGCCATGGAAACAATGCCCCTTACAGGCTGCTGGGCTCCGGCAGAAAGTGAGGGCTCCCCATGAAACATGGGTGACCCTGGCTGGCTCTTGCCTTTGTGAGCTGGGTTTTGTCAGACACACCACGTCTAAGGGGCTGGGAGCAGCTGTGACGCCTGCACAGGGCTGTGGAGTAGAAGCGAGTTGATGGGTCAGGGCTCAGGTCCCCAGGCTGGTGCTGGACACCTTCTCCGCCCATTCAAATAGTGGTTCCGTTCCGATTCCCTGCAGCCAGTGACAGGGACAGGCAGTGTCTGCAGCCGGGCTGGTGCACAGTGTTGGAACAAGCCGGGCTTCAAGGCAGCTCGTGGGAGGAGAGGACTTCACCCCGGGATGGGGCTTGAAGCAGCACACGGGGAGGGAGAAGGGCCTTCGGGAAGGGCATGCTGGATCCCGGGCAGTGACGAGCTGCCTGGCTGTTTGGTCAGAGTCTGGCAGGAAGGTTGGGAACAGAGGTGGTCTGGGATAGGCCACGGGCTACAGAGTGAGCAGGTCCTCGAGTCTCATGGGACACCCGCTACCCACCAGAAAGCACATTCGCAAGAGGCTTTTGGGACTAGAGTGAGTGCCGGCGTGTGTCCGGACTGCCCAGTGGGCTGTGCCAGGGTGGAGGAGCCTTGAGGCAGGGTTGAGGCTGTGCCTGGCCCCACACCATGGGGCCCCTCTCACCAGGGCTGATGTACCTATGACTGCTGCATGCCTGCCTGCCCACTGCAGGGATCCACACGGAGCCCCCCACAGTGGGGAGGGAAAATGGCATCATCTCAACTGCACCTTGTGGGTGGAACCCTTTCCAGATTTAGGGAGCAGGGAAATGAATGACTGGTTTTCACTGGAGTTTTCACCTGTTCTGGATATGATTTTGCCTTTTATGCTCACAGGGCCTCTGTCAGCTCACGAAGCTGAAGGGTAACAGAATATCTGATGAACCAAAAGGTGATCTTGAACATGGGTCAGACCCGGTTGCCAATTTTGTGGTGAACGTGGTGCAGCTGTGGGTACGTGACTGGCATGTGGGTTTACCAGACAGCCTTCCACCTGCACCCAGAAGGCCTGTGTAGACGACAGAATGGGTTTGAAGGCTCAGCCAAGCTGTCACTCAGCGCGATGCCCAGCAGTGACAAGGCCCTGCCCTCCAGCGCATCGGACAGTGGGAAATGTGTGATGTCCACAGCAGCTCAAATCCGTGGGGCCTCGGGTGGGCTGGCCTCTCCACACAACGCTCAGGGACGCTCCTGAAGTGTCTTCCTGCTCCCTGGGCCCTGCTGTTCCTGGAAGGGGGTGCTGGGATTTCTTCCATCAGGGACAGGACAGGCTTCCCGTGAAATGGAAGCAGCCACTGCTGCCGGATCACTCTGGGCTTCCTGGGCCGAAGGAGGGTCTACCTCGGCAGCAGCAGGCAACCCCATTACCCTGCCAGCCGCTGCTACGCCAGGGGAGAGGAGTCACGATCCCGCCTTCTGACCTCGGGGAATTCACAAGGCCTTTGACACCCAGTGAAAGGAGAATCAGCAGGCACAGCCGCCAAGACCTGCGCGGGCCAGGTGGCTGCAGTGCAGGGATCCTAGGTCCCAGGCCCTGGGGAGTGTGGCCACCAGGAGCATTCTAGAAACAGTGGCTCAGGAGGGAGACTGTGAACAGCAGCTCTGAATTGGGCCCCGCCACGGCAGCCAGCGCAGGCCAGGGATCCTCCCGCATCGTGTGTTCTGATCTGGCAGCTGCAGGCCGTCCTCAGGTTGCTTGGGTTACAGAGTGACTTAACCAGGGTGGGACGCCCGGTGGACTCCAGTGGACACAGGCAGCACCTCTGCTCCCATCCTCCCATTTCCCGTACGTCCTCCTGAACTTGAGCAGTAGCTGGAGCAGGCGCAACTGAAAGGGCTTCCGCCCACTTTGGGCTGCCGGCACCCTCCTTTGGTGGTGGAAGGAGCTCAGCACACACACATTGGAAAATGTCTCCTGCGGGGCTCGGCAGCTGGGACGCTTCCCTTCCCCGACACTCCCTGAGCCTGCTGGGGGGGCTGCCCTAGTGGGCGGCATCAGTGACATACCCCAAGCCGGGCCCCCACTTCCAGCTCCCCATCATGGTCCTGCCCTCCCCGCTCACTGCTCCTGGCCCAGGACTCCCGCCTGTGTGACCTGCACACCCTTATCCTCTCAGGCTACCTTTGCTTGGTGAACCCTGCTAAGCCCGTGCGAGGTGCAGGTGTGTCCTGATAGGGCCTGTGATGCTTTTCAGGTGGATCGGGAATAGAAGTGCAGGGTGCAGGGAGCCGGCGTGAAACCGCTGAGGCAGAGGACGAGGCAAGGGCAACCAGGGCTGGGACGACACGGGCAGCGCTGGGTCCACAGCGGCATCAGGAAGGTGCAGAGATGACTTCTGGCCTCTGCCCCTGGCGCGGCCTCCTGACCACTTTTCACGTTCTTCTGGGAGACCTCAGACATTGCAGGTGCAGCCGAGCGCTGGACACCTCACGCCCTGGGATGGAGAGACAAGCCTTCATCCTCCAGGTCAGCAGCTGGTGGACCGGCCAATGTGGCCTCGCCCAGCCCAGCCCTCACAGTGTTGCTGGGGAGCACAGTGTTCCACGGGGCTGCTGCATGCCACTGTCACGCTGCTCTGGCAGAGCCGTGTCACTGCAGAGCAGAAATACATCCCCTCTGGCCCTTCCAGCAAGGGCTCTTGGACCCTTGCTCTGGGCAACATGGCTCAGTGAGAGACTTCGGGCAGGGGAGCGACACAGTCAGGTGTTTCTTTGGAAGGTCTTTGTGTCAGCATGTGTAGGGAGAAGGGGGTGCCTGGCCACGTGGGCGTCGTAGGGTTTCGGGCAGTGGTCCCAGCAAATGCAGTAGGGACAGGTGAAGACAGAGGCCAGAGGCAGGGGCAGAGAGGAGACGCTGAGGACAGGAGCTGAGCAGAGGTGCTGGGAGGTGAGGCCGGGACCCAGGTACGGCCCCACACAGCGCAGGGCGTGGCTGCCAGGGGCATCCAGCCCTTTCCCTTAGTGCTCTGGACTTAAGCGGCCCTGGTGCTTCCTCCTTAGGGGCCTGTGGTCATTGCAGAACTTACCCCTTCATGGCCTGGTTTTGGCACGGTAATGAACGGACTTGCCCCTCTGTCACTTTCTCATGTAGTGTTAGTCGTGTGCAATGCACACGGCTCATGTTGGGGAGTTTTAAGGCCCGATTTCAGATTCCAGGGCTCGATCTGAGAGGACTTTGAAGGCCAAGTGTGTTGGATTTCAGACAGCTCAGTGACTTCAGGAGCAGGGTTTCAGTCGGCAGGCTGGGTGGGAGGCACCTGGGCTTGTCACTGTGAGCAGGGTGGACTGTGACGTAACGGGGGGGCCTGGGCCAGGCGGCACAGAGGCCGGGGAGAGGCTTCAGAAACACATTCCTGTTGGCAGGTGTCCTCGGTTTGTCTTTCAGTCGTACACATCCCTCTTGTAAATGAGGACCCCAGGAGGAAAACGGAACATACATGGCGAGTTTACTTCCGTTTCTTTCTCTCCAGGAGGCGGGAAGAGCAGCAGCTGTCAACTTCAGCCGGATTTTTTCTTCGCCTTTAGACTTGTCCTGCTTCATCCCTGTTTTCTTTCTCATCTGTGTGTGTTCTCAGCTTTTCTTATTTATCAATTATTTGACACTGTTCAAAATTTAATAACATGTTAAAAAGTATCTTTGATTGCCAACTACTTTATCTCCCCTTGACCAAACTCTAATCAAATTTTTTCTTATTCTGTGCCAGAACTTTGACAAGGGCGATTACAGCTGGACTTTCTGAATTTAAAACAGACTCTCGATGAATATTTTGGAATTCCTCGGCTAACTTGCAATTCTGTGAAATAAACTGCCCCATAAATTACACTACATCATTTGAGTAAAAGAAGTAAAATATACGTCTTCCTTTACGGCAGCCTAATTATTTGATGCAACTGCTCTACATTTTATGAGGCACTAACTATTCTTCTATTAGAAAAAACATTATCTAACTTTTTTGCGCATACGGGAATGTTCTGGGACTCCCACCCCGCAGCTCCTGGGATGCGGTGACGGTGGAACAGCTTGTGCCGTGGGAGCCTCAGCTCACTCTTCCGGCCGCTCCACCTATGCCCGTCTCTGCCGCCAGCTGCTCTGCCCGAGTCCAGACTCTTCAGTGTCGTGTCTGGGACACAATTCTTCGCCGTCTTCTCCGTGGCACCTTCGGCTAGACAGTGTCACCTGAGTGTGTGCGGATAATCCCCGCGTGTGCTTCTCCACCTCCGCTTCTCCCCTGGGTTAGGGCCTCCTCTACGGAGCACTGACTTGGTCGTTCTCTGCCTGATGTCTGGTCCGTGCCTGAAAGCCTTGTTCTCAAACTGCTCCTCCCAGCCCTCCACGCCTTGGCTGTTGGGGTCATTATCCAGCAAGGAGCGAGGTCAGGGGCAGGAACCGTCCTTGAGCCCCTGCTGTTTCATCTCCCTCTGAAGTTGATCCTGGTGCTCCATCCCCAACACACCCACACCTGACCCTCATCTGTCAGCCCGGGCCTGCCCATCAGACGGCTCTCCCATAGGTTTCGCCTTGTTCCCAGGGTATTCTCTACGCGGGAACTGGAATTATCTTCTTAAAATGTAAAGCACTTCCCTTTACTGCCCCTCTTAACACCTTCTTAATAGTCTCTCACACTTGGAATAAAATCCAAAATCCTTATCCCTGCCCGTAAGGTCTGACGTGACGTGGTGCGACTCTCTCCTTGACATTCACTGGACAACTAGAGTTAATTCCACGTGCACAAAAACTCCTCCAGTTGTTATTTCATTGACGTAGATTGGCACCAGTTGCTATATGAAGGTGATATAACACGTTTTATCAATAAAGGATGTTAGTGATACGGCCCTTACATGTTTAGATTGATCTAGCAGTCCCTCTTGATATTAAAGACCACATTTTCTTGAGAATTATAACAAGGAACATGGACTGTGTAAAGTTCTTCACCGCATTTTAGTTAGAAATGTAGCCTGCATTCTCTGGACGAGGTAGTTTTATTGGAAAAGCTTTGTCCTCCGCTTACCTCGCTCCTGCCCTCCCCTCTGGAGGTCACCCCTGGCCTCGCTGTTCCTGGAACACGCCAGTCTCCTTCCCGTTCCAGGGATTTGCAGACCCTCCTCACTCTGCCCCTGTCCATCGCCCCGTTCATCTCCTTGTCATCATTCCAGATGTCACATTATTAGGCCCTTCCTAGATCCCTATTTGGGTGGCCTGGTCCCTGCCCCACCCCCAGCCCCGTACAGCATCGCCTGTCATCTTTACGTCTGCACGTTGTCACCACCCAAGTCCCACGGTTTGTGAATTGTGGTTTATGGTGCAAGTCTCTGCACTAGGATGTGAGTTTCGGGAGGGCAGGAGCGTTGCTGATTGAGATTGTTGCTGTATCCCACCACCCAGAAATGAGACCGGCATGCGGTGTGTGCTCACTTGCCGTGTGCTAAATGAAAGAAGAACACGAAGGGCAGGCCATCGACATGTGCCGTTTCAGACCCAGTGTCTTTGCTTCCAGCAATACGCACAGATAACGAAAGAATCCCCAGGAGGTGGAGGGCAAGGAGCTGCAGAACTCAAATATCTACATGACTTCCCTGCAATGAAGGCTCTTCATCCTTAAATTCTCAGTGGTCTGACCTTACTGAGGATAAGGAGATGACCTCTATGAGCCACAGAGCAGCTTGGTCCTCAGGAAATAGTGGGGCCTCACATTCCTTCACGCTGATGTTCAGCCTCACACTCATGAATTTTTGGGCTTAGTTTAAATGTAACCTCATGTTTATACCTCCAGCGCTGTGGTGTGTTCAGGAGACCCAAGCACTGGTGAAGACGTGTCCCTGCCCCCGGCACTAGAGACGGGGGATACATAAACAGCTGTAATTCTGGAAATGTTGGTAAAGTGCTACCGGCACATCAGTGAGATGATTGATTATCTTATGTAATTGCTAGTTGTTTATACAACTAGTCATAAGGCTGTAGGTTGCTTGCTGATGGAAATGCAAGAGAATCGATATTTTGAAAAGCTTTTGAATTGAACGATAACACATGGATGTTTATTTATTTTGTATATTCACCTGCAGTCATGAAAATACAGAGACCCCTTGTACCCGTTCACGAGTGTTACACAAGAGTAACAGTTTGCAAAACGAAATATCACAACCAAAATATCGTCATTATACAGTCAAGCTATGGAACATTTCCATCACCAAAGGATGCCTCCTGTTGCCTTCTTACAGGCATACCCACTTCCCCCCCGCCCCCCAACTGCTCCTCAAACCCTGGCAACTAGTGAAATGTTCTCTATTTGTGTAACTTTGTGATTTCAAACATTCTTATATAAATGGCAGACTACAGTAATATTACAGTAGTTAACCTTTCGGTATTGACTCTTTCCAATCAGTGTAAATTTTCTGGGGGTTCATTTAGGTGGCTGCATGTATGAATAATTTCATTGCTGAGTAATATTCCATAGTGCAGATGTACTATGGCTTAAGCTTATTTAAAATTATACTTTAAGTTCTGGGATAGGTGTGCAGAATGTGCAGGTTTGTTACATAGGTACACACATGCTGTGGTGGCTTGCTGCACCCATCACCCCGTCAGCTACATTAGGTATTTCTCCTAATGTTTTCCCTCCCCCAGCCCCCACCCCCTGCTATCCCTCCCCTCGGCCCCAGCCACTGACAGACCCCAGTGTGTGGTGTTCCCCTCCCTGTGTCCATGTGTTCTCATCGTTAACACCTACTTTTGGTGAGAACACGTGGTGTTTGCTTTTCTGTTCGTGTGTCGTTTGCCGAAAATGATGTCTGTGGCCTTACCACCCCGAACGCACCTGATCCTGTCAGATTTTTATTTTTATCTAAACTTTTATTTCAAGATAAATGTAGACTGACATGTAGTTGTAAGAAACAGTCCAGAGAGATCCTATGCAGACTTTACCCGCTTCTCCCTGTGGTAGTATCCTGCAAAAAATACATACCCCACAGTACAATGTCACAGCCGGGTTGTTGGCACTGGCAGTCATGACGCAGCACGTTTGTTACAGCAGGGATCTGGAACACTCTCTTCATAGCAGCTGCTGCTTCCCTCCTGTCCCCCTTCTCCTTAATCCCTCCAACTGCTCACCTGGTTTCCATTTCTATCATTTGCCATTTCAGGAATGTTATATAAATAGAGTCATACTGTATGTAACCTTTGGGGTTGGCTTTTTCTACTCAGCATAATTCATTCCAGTTGCTATCTGTATCTATAGTGTGTGTGTGTGTGTGTGTGTGTGTGTGTGTTTAAACGCTCAGTGGTATTCCATGACACAGATGCACTGGTTTGTTTAACCATCCACCCACTGAAACACATTTGGGTTCATTCTGGTTTGGGGCCCTCGTGAACACCATTTCTATGAATGTTCACATACAGGTTTTTATGTGGACATAATTGTTTTCCAGGGCTTCCATACCAAGCACCACACACTGGGTGGCTCAAACCAACAGAAATTCACTCTCTCAGAGTTTAGAGATGAGCAGTCTTAAAGTGTTGGCAGGGTGTATTGGTTCATTCTTACACTGCTGAAAAAGACATACCCTAGACTGGGTAATTTATAGAGGAAAGAGGTTTGACTCACAGTTCCACGTGGCTGGGGAGGCCTCACAATCGTGGTGGAAGGTGAATGAGGAGCAAAGTTATGTCTTACATGGCGGCAGGTAAGAGAGCGTGTGTAGGGAAACGCCCATTGATAAAACCATCAGATCTCATGAGACTTCGTCACTACCATGAGAACAGTATGGGGGAAACTGCCCCCATCATTCTGTTAGCTCCACCTGGCCCTGCCCTTGACATGTGGGAATTATTACAATTCAAGGTGAGATTTGGGTGGGGACACAGCCAAACCATATCACACGGTTGCTTTCTTCTGGAGGTTTCAAGAGAGAATCTGTCCCAAACTTGTCTGCAAGATCCTGGTGTGGCCTGCAGGCCATGATGTTCTTGGCTTGTAGCTGCACTGCTCCTGTCTGTCTCCATCCCCACATGGCCTTCTACCAGTGAGACGCCACATCTCTTCTCTTTTTATAAGGCCACCAGTCATACTGGAATTAGTGCCCATCCTAATCCACTGTGACCTTATATTAGCTATATCATGACAGACCCTATTTCCAACTATGATTATATCCAAAGCTACTGGGAGTTGGGATTTCCACATATCTTGTTGAGGGACACAATTCAACCTACAAGAATGGGTTTCCATTTCTCCAGGGTAAAAGCTCTGGAGAGACATTGCTGGATCATATGGTAGTTGCATGCTTAGTTTCATAAGAAACCAAACTGCTTTCCAGATTCAGAGAAGCCATATCATTTTATGTTCCTATTAGTGATGTACGAAGGATCCATTTTTTTCTGCCTCCTCATCAACATTTGGTGTCACCGATATTTTTTGTTTTGTTTCGTCTTCCTTTTAGGCACTCTGGTAGGTGGGTAGTGATCCCATTGTGTTACTTGCATTTCCCTAATAAATAATGATGTTGTATATCTCTTCACAGGCTTACTTCTGCCATCTGTATATCCACTTCAGTAAAATTTGTCTTTTGCTCAACTTTCGAATTCAATTGTTTCTTTTACTGTTGAAATTTGAGAGTTCTTTTATATCTTAAATACTACTTTTTTTTATCAGATATTTGATTTGCAAAGTTTATCCTCATCTTTTCCTTGTGTTTTTATCCTCTTAACAAAGTATTTCACAGAGCAAAAGTTTTTAATTCTGTGATGTCCAATTTATCAACGTTTCCTTTTGTGGATTACGTCATCGATGGTCACAGCTGAAAACGTTTTGCCTAGGCTTCGATCCTGAAGATTTTCACCGATATTTTTCTAAAGGTTTCATGGTTTGCATTTTGTATTTAAATCTATGATCCATTTTGAGGTACTTTCTGGATGATGTGTGAGATTCAGGCCAATGTTCATTTTCCTGCCTATGCATGTCTAATTGCTCCCACACTCTTTATCGAAAAGCCTATCTTTCCTCCATCGAATTGCTTTTCCCTCTTGCCAAAAACTCAGTTAGGCACATTTGTGTGGGTCTATTTCTGGGCTCTCTATTCGGTTCTGTAAATCTAAATGTCTATCATCTTTTTTGCCAAGAGATACACTGTTTTGATTGTGGTAGTTATATCGTAAGCCTTCCCATTAGGTAGAGTGCTTTCGCCCTCTTTGCTCTTTTTTTTCAAAATGGTTTTTAAAATGTATTCTAAGTCCTTTCCTTTTCATATACTTTTTGAATAATCTCATCTCTAATTACAAAAAATGTTGCTGGTATTTTGATAGCAATTGCATTGAAACTGTCAGTTTGGTGAGAAGCGACATCTTTGCTGTACTGTCTTGCAGTCCATGAATATAGTATATCTCCCCGTTTAGTTCTATCTTCGATTCCTTTCATTAGCATTTTGTAGTTGTCAACATACAGGTATTAGACATGTTTTATTAGATTTACTCATAAGAATTTCATTTTAAAAGTGGTTCTAAGTAGTATTATATTTTAAATTTCCATGTTCATAACTATCATACAGAAACACAATTGACTGAGTGTTGTTGACCTTGTACTCTATGACCTTTATAAACTCTTACTGATTCTGGGAGGCTTTTTTGTAGAGTCCTTGGGATTACCTGCATAGAAAAGCGTGCCATCTACAAATAGGAGTCACTTTATTCCTGGCTGTCTGATTTGTATACTTTTTATTTCCTTCTATTGCCTCATTGCATTGGCCAGATTTTCCAGCACTATGTTGAATAATGGTGGTGAGAGCAGAGACCTTTGACTTACTCCTGATGTTATGAATAATGCATTCAGTGTTTCATGAGTAAGTGCGATTTTTATTTTTTATCATGATAATATGATTATTTACATTGACTGACTTTTTTTTTTTCTTTTCTAGAAACAGGGTCTTGCTTTGCTGCCCAGACTCGTCTTGAATTCCTGGGCTCAACGAATCCTCCTGCCTTAGTTTACCAAAGAGCTGGGATTATAGGCATGAGCCACTGTACCTAGCCTTGACTGATCAAACCAGCCTTGGCTCCCTGGATTACATCTTAATTATGGTGTATAACCCTTTTTGTATAGTGTTAAATTCCATTTGCTAATATTTGGTTAAAGTTTTTAATGTCTATATTTATGATGGATTTTGGTCTGTAACTTTAAAAAATATAACATTTGTCTGTTTTTTAAAATCAGGGTAATAACTTCATAAAATCATTGCAAATTTTTTCTTTCTTGTCTATTTTTTGAAAGACATTATTTAGAATTGCTACTAATTCTTTAACATTTGGCAGAATTTTCTAGTGAAACATGTAGGGCTTGGAGATATCTTCTTTTTCAGAACATTTAATTATGAATTCAATATCCTTAATTTGTATACTTTTTATTTCCTTCTATTGCCTCATTGCATTGGCCAGATTTTCCAGCACTATGTTGAATAACGCTGGTGAGAGCAGAGACCTTTGACTTACTCCTGATGTTATGAATAATGCATTCAGTGTTTCATGAGTAAGTGTAAGGTTAGCTTGGACTTTCCGTAAGTGTTTGTTATCAAGGTGACAACGTTACCTTCACTTTTAGTGAAGTAATCAAACCATGCTGTTTTGATTACTGTAGCCTTGTAGTATAAAGGTATTCAGACAATCTATTTCATGTCAGGTGAGGTGTGGAGTTCACGTTTTTTCTAGAAATTAGCTCATTTCATTGAAGTCGTCTGATTTAGGTGTGTAGAGTTGCTCGTAGTATCCCTTTGTTATCTTTCTGATGTCAGCATAGCCTGTAGAGAGAGTCTCTGTTCAACTGCTGGCATTAGTAAGTTGTGTCTTGTCTCTCTCTTTCTTTTTTAGGTTTGTCGGAGGTTTGGTAATTTTAGTTGATCTTTTCCAAGAACCAGCTTTGTGTTCATTGATTTTTCTATTATTTTTCTGTTTAATTTTATTGGTCTTTGCTCTTATGTTTCTTCTTCTTTTTCCTTTCCAAGAACCAGTTCATTGGTTTTTCCATTATTTTTCTGTTGAATTTTATTGGTCTTTGCTCTTATGTTTCTTCTTCTTTTTCTTCTGCTTGCTTTGTGTTTACTGTGTTCTTCTTCAGAGTCCTAAAGTGAGAGCTTAGATTCACCGATTAGAGACTTTCTATTTTCTAATGTAAACATTTACTACTATGAATGTCCCTTTCAGCATTGCTTTAGCTGTGTCTCACAAATTCAGGACATTGTGTTTTCATCCATGTACTTTAAAAATTTCCTGATACTTTCTCTTCAATTCATGTATTATTTATAAATGTGTTATTTAGCTTCCAAGCTTTATATATTTTCTATTATCCTTCTGTTACTTATTTCCAGTTCGATTTCTTTCCATTGTTCTGAGATAACAGAGACACTGTAATTTCAATTTTTAAAATGTCTGTTGAAATTTATTTTATGGAACAAGGTGTGGTCTAACTTGGCATATATTTCAGGGGCATACATTTCAAATAATATATATTTTGCTGTCATTGGGTGGAATGTTTTACAAAAGTGGATTCTATCCTGTGGGTTGGTTGTGTTATTGGGTCCTTCTATATCCTTGCTGATTTTCCTGTCAGTTGTTCTACAAATTATTAAGAGAAAGGGGTGTTAAAGTTGGCAACTATAATTGTGGATTTATCTATTTCTTCCTTCATTTCTATAGGTTGAGCCTTCACATATTTGCAGCTCTGTTTCTGGTGCATGTATATTGAGCATTGTTGTGTCGTTGGTGGACTGACACTTTTATCATTATGTAATCTTTCTCACTGTCTCTGGTGATTTTCTTTCTCTTGAGGTCTACATTATCTGACACTAATATAGGTGCTCCTGCTTTCTTTTGACTAATATTTGCATGTTATATCTTTTTCATTCTTTTACTTTCAACCTATATTGTATTTAAATTTAGCTTCTTGTAGACAGCAGGAGATTGGATCAGTTTCCCTTTAGCCCCAGTCTACCAATCTTTGTCTTTTAACTGGTACATTTTAGCCATTTAAATTTTAGGTAGTTATTAATATGTTAGGCTTTGAGTTTTCCATTTTGTTTTCTGTTTTTCCTCTCTGTTTTCATCTGCTTACTTTTTCATGCCTTCTTCTTATTGACTTGAACTTTTAAAATAATTCTATTTCAGTTCATCTATAGTATTTTTGGGTGTATCTCCTTGTATAGCATTTCTAAATTGATTATTCTAAGTATTACATTATATACGCATAATATTACAGGCTCCTAGTGTTGACATTTTACCAATGTCACTCAAGAGAAGTGTAAAAAGTTTATCATCTTTTGCTTTCCTCATTTGTAATTGTCTTAACTATTTCCTTTTCATAAATTTAGAAACATCAGACAATATTATAATTTTAATTTTAATCCTCTTGATAAAACTCAAGAGGAGAAGAAAAATGTGTTATATTTATTTATATTCTAACCTTTTCCAGTGTTCTTCCTTTCTTTTTGAATGTTTCAAGATTTCTTCTTTTGTTATTTTGTTTATATAATTCCTTTAACCATTCTTTTAGGGTAGTTCTGCTGGTAACAAATTCCTTTAGTTTTTTTTTTTTTAAATTTGAGACTGTCTTGATTTTCTTCATTCCTGAAAGATATTTTTGTTGTACATAAGATCCAGGTTGACAGTTCTTTTCTTTTAGCGCTTAAAAGTGTGCCACTTTTTCTAGCCTCTGTGGTTTCTGATGAGAAATCCGCTATTATTCAGCTTGTTTTCACAATGTAAGTGTGATTTATCTCTCACTGCTTTCAAGAATTCTTTTCCTTGTCGTTAGGTTTCTTTTCTTCTTTTTTTGAAACATACAAAATAGTTTATTTGAATTCAGGAACTTGCCTGTTACTAAGAACTCTGTTTTAAAGAAACGGCACAAAAAGGAAAATTCTAACCCAAAACAACTCAGAACGTTTTCCCCTCAATACTGATACAAACATGTAAAACAGAGTATAAAATGTTATTCATTTACATGCATACGAAGTCTTTTAAACTCAGACAGTGTTGTAATACTTACGGAGGCTATAACTTATCGAGGTGAAGGAAGAAGGTACTTTGAAAGAGCGTACATTGCGGCAGCATAGACGGTACTGTTAACCCTGTTACGCTGCAAACTTTTGTAACTAAAATGTCTTTTACTCCAATGCGGACAGGGTTTTCCCTGATGGAGCATCCGTAGCTATTTCTCAGCTGAACTTATTCTTTTGGATTTAATGAAGGCCATGCCGTGCGTCCGCAGGTGAGTATTTAAGGCAGCTTCAGTTTCAAAAGTTTTTGCGCACACTTTGCACTTTCTGTCTGACACAGCGCCATCGGGGGACTCATCCTCATGGCTGGGTTTGTTCTCCTGTTGGTTTCCTTCCCCGGCCGGTTACCTTCCCCGGCGGGTTACCTTCCCCGGCGGGTTACCTTCCCCGGCCGGTTACCTTCCCCGGCGGGTTACCTTCCCCGGCCGGTTACCTTCCCCGGCCGGTTCTGCTTGACACTGGCTGAGGTTCCTTTAACTTGTGCACGATGAAGAGGTGCCTGGACAGAGAGACATGAGACGTGTAGCAGAGACCACACTCCTGGCACTGGCAGGAAGAACCATCCGATTTGTAGTGATGAGGGATGTGTCTGTGGAACTGCGGCAGGTTTTCAGTGGTGAAACCACACATGGCACACCTGTGAATCTTAAAAACATTGATTTTCAGCTTTTTCACTGGTTGAGTGATTGCTCCTCTGGGAGGCCTGAACTCCAGAACTGATTCTTCCAACTTCCGCTTGGGACTGGGGACCTTGGTGTCTTCTTTTATTTCTGTTTCCTCCTCATTGGTGGCATCTGTCATTTCTTTCAGATCAGGGTCCTTGATGCTTCTCCAGCATCAACCATTTGGTAAAGATATGCCTGGAGTCTGGGCAGTGCAGGCGTATACATTCCACACCAGCCTGACCAACGTGGTGAAACCCTATTTCTACGAAAAATACAAGCAATTAGTGCTTTGTGGTGGTGCATGCCTGTAATCCCAGCTACTTGGGAGGCTGAAGTAGGAGAATTGCTTGAATCTGGGAGACAGAGGTTGCAGTGAGCCAAGATCACAGCACTGCCCTTTAGCCTGGGCAACAGAGCAAGACTCTGTCTCAAAAAAACAAACAACAACAAAAAAAAAACAAGGGATTTGTCTTACTCTGCCAGCTCGTGAGGACCAGGAGACAGGTGCATACACATCTGGTGAGTAAGGAGGACTGTCTGGTGAGGAGTCCTCTCAGCAAGAATGTTGAGTTTGTGCATTGCAGGAGAGCACAGAGTCTTGTGCGTTGGGCTGCCTGGGTTCAAACGTCAGCTCTGCCATTATCAACAGTGGGACATTGAATAGATTCTTAAACTTCAATGACCCCAACTTTCTAAACTGTAAAGTGAGGATAATACTATGCTATATACTGAGAGCTAAATGAGTTAATATGCGTCAACTGCTTCAAATAGAACCCAACACACAGAATACCATACGGATTAGCTCTTTTTACTGCTGTCAGTACAATCCGTTAGGTAAGGTGTGGCATCTGTCATTTGACTCCTCTCCTGGGCTCCCTGGTCATCTTGCTTCTCCTGGTCACTGCCTGCTGCAAATGCTGCCACGTGTTGAGTTCCTCATGCTGAGATCAGGACCTGCCTGGAGGAGAGCCAGCTGTGGCTCTGCGGCTGCTGGAGGTTTTGGCTGCCATGGCTGCTGAGCCCAGATGGAGGTCACTTTGCACTCCTGGGTGGACCCTCCCTACCCATCCTGCTTTTGTCCTGGAGAAACCTGCACACCTCTTCCTGTCTTGTGGGGTGCCCTCCATCACACACTAAATCACTGTCTTCTACATTTTTATTTCTAGAAACATTTCAAAATCTTCAAGCCCTGACTGAACTCCTCCTTCTAGAAGGAGGCTTCTGCTTCTGCTTCTCATACACATGTGGGGCGTCTCAGAGGCATTGCTTCCTCTTCCCCCATCCGTGTTCTTCCTGAATCTCAGGTCTCCAAGGAAGATGGCTCACTCCTCCCAGACTCCAGGGTGTTCTAGCCACATCAATCCAGGGCTGTGTGAGTTTCCTTGAGCTGCTGTGACAGGTGATCACAATCCGGGTGGCTTAAAGCTACAGACATTTATCGCCGTGCAGTTCTGGACGCTGGATGTCTCATATCAAGGTGTTGCAAGGGCTGGTTCCCTCCGAGAGCTGCGAAGAGAATCTGCCCCGGCCTCTGCTTAGCTTCTGGTGGTTTCCTGGCAATCTTTGGCATCCCTTGGCTTCTAGATGGATCATCCAGTTCTCTGCCCTCACGTTCCCATGGTGTTGTCTGTGTATGTCTGTCCAAATTTCCCTTCGTGTAATGACATTGGTCGTATTGGGTTAAGCATCCACTCCAGTCTGACCTCATCTCAGTTTATCTAATTACACCTACGAAGACTTTATTTCCAAATGCAGTCACCATCACAGGTACAGCGGTTAAGACTTAAACATACTTTTTAGAGGACACAGTTTGAAGCATAACAGCAACATCCAAGCTTGGACCTCTGCTGAGTTAGAAATCTCACTCTGCAGGCAGTATGCAGAGAGTTTTGGAGGGAAAAAGCATCCTGGGAATGGGTGTGTGAATTAGGATGCTGTTAAAATGGTTACAGAAAGAGATTACACTCTGAACCAAAGAGTGAGGTTTCGGGTAGATTATTTTGTCTCTATTTCAAATTTTGTATCCGGAAATTCACAGGCATTTTCAAAAACGCATTTTCCTCCTCCTCTTCGGTGCCAGGTGTCTGAGTTTCACAAACGGATTTTCTCGCAGCTCTTCTGTGTGTTGCTGGAGGCCAAGCTCATGAAGCTGCCCATAGTGGGGACTGAGCAGCTGTGTCGGGGCTGCTGAGAGCTGCGTTTGTTTATGTAAATTTTGTTTTAGTTAAGTCTTTCCAATGACTGCCATGGGGCCTAATTCTCAGCCAAGGGCTAGGAAGGAAGGCCTTTATTGTTTAGATGTAGGCGTTTGGGATAACGTGGGAAGCAGACTCCACCATGTACCTGATGTGAGCCTTCCCGGGCAGCTCGCCACACCCAAAGCTTCATGGAGAAGCGGGACTGCTGCCGCCTGGGGAGAGACCGCGGTCTTATTGTGAGGCAAGCATCATTTTTCCTTTTTAATTTCCACAGCCTTATTTAGCTTTAGAAACATTCCTTTCAAATATATTATGTTATTCCAGGGTATGTTTCCTTCCTTTATGATAAAGCCGTGGAAATTATTCTGAACATAGCCTAACAGCAAAGAAAAAAGGCAACGGCAATAATGAACCCGCAGGCAATTTCATTCTTGTACATTCTTGTGTTCTCAATGCAAGTATCTTTCCAAACATCATATATCAACTAGATGGACAGCAAAGGATATAAAGAAATATGTTTAAATAAGTAAAATACGTGTTTAAGTCCATATATGTGTTGGAGTTGAAAAGGGCATTTAAGATGATTGAGAAAACCCTGGTGAAAGTATCGATTCCTGAGAAAATATTTACTGACGCTGACAGTGGTCAGGAAATGGCTACAGAGATGGGGAGGGGAGCAGGCCTTGGTCTGGCCCAGGGACCTGAGGTGGTGAAATGTTCCGGGATTTGTCTGCAGACACCTGCCACAGCACTGATGCCTGATCCCGCTGACGACCTGACCTCAATTTCCCCTTTTCCACATTATTCCCAGAGAATTTCCAACCTCTTCATGCCCTGACTGAGCTCCTTGGTCCATCGGGAGGCTGGGGTGCCTGGCGCTGACACCCGCTGAGGCCTCGGGGCAGGTGCCTCCTGTCCCCTCCCCTCCCCTCCTCTCCCCTCTCCTCCCCTCCCATCCCTCCCTCCCTCACTCCCCTCCCCTCCCCTCCTCTCCCCTCTGCACTCTGCACTAGGCCTTGGGGCAGGTGCCTCCCCTCCCCTCCTTCCTCTTTCCCCCTCCCCTCCCCTCCCTTCCCCTCCCCTCTTCCCCTCTCCCCTCTCCTCCCTCCTCCCTTCCCCTCCCCCTTCCCCTCCTCCTCCTTGCAGGTGCCTCCTGCCCCACCCCCACCCCGCTCCCGCGCACTCTGCCCTCTTCCTGTGTTCTCCATGCCCCTCTCCTAGGAAGACGCTTTCCTGCAGGTGCCCTTCATCCCATTCTCTCCACCCGACACGATGCGACTTTACACAAACCTGAGCAACCCACATTTGGATGTGGACTGCTGCCAGCAGCGCCAGGGCAAGCATTGCCCAGTGCACTCCAGCCCCCGAGGTTCGGCCTGGCTCTAGGAGTTGCGGGGACGGAGTGACGAGGCTGCTGGGCCGGGCAGGCCATGGCAACAATGATAACAAGAAGGTTCGAGTGTTCAGTGGGAAGAAACACATCAGTACGTTGACATGGCTCAGAGCCGCCCTCCAAAACGTCTCAGGGTCATCCTCTCCTGCGCTGCCCAGCAGCTGCTTCCTTTCTCCATCAATCATCTCTGCGTTTTGCGTCTTTGCTCACTTCCCCCATCCTCTCCTTGGGCCGTAACATTCTCCAAACATTCTTCCTGGGAACGTGAAACAACAAGAACGAAACCAGAAAGTGGTGACCAACTTCTCTGGGCCCTGTCTCCATCTTCAAGGGGACATTCTTTCCCCCTTCCTCTTTCCAACTCAGTATTTCTTGAAAGGGTATCTGACTCCGGCAACCTTTCCAGTCTCACGCCCGCTGCCGCCTCCATCGTGTCCGTTTAGATGGTCCCTCTCTCCTGAGCTCCCTGGGAGCGCTGCTGCTGCCCTGGGATCCCATGCTGGAGTCAGTGCACTTGCACCCGGGGAAGCCCTGCACTCGGCTCAGGGCGCAGCACCCGCAGCACGTGCAATCCAGCTCGGGCAGATCTCTCTGCTGTGTGCGTCCTTGTACAGGGTAAGAAATGATTCTGGGCTTTTTATACTTACAATCGAGGTATGGGCCCAGGCATCCAGGCCTCGATCCCTCCCCAGATCAAGTGGATTCGGGAGGAGCCACATAACCAACTTGAGAGAGATTTTGAGACATCAGCATGCACCTTCTTTCTCTGTAACTTTTCCTCCCTGTCCTCCGCTTCAAGCTGCTGGCTGGCCCTGAGCTCACTGCATCAGGGAGGGTGTGCAGACATGGCGTGAGTCCTCCTGGCCCTTCCCTTCCACTGTCTAAATCTAGAGTTGAATGAAGATCCTTGAAAATAGAATATTCAGGGGCACAAGCAGTGAGGAGAGAAGATTTAACCCAGGCTTACGGATGGGAATTGGGTATCCAGTGAGAGAAAGAGGAAATGCTCTGTCCACTTCCAAAGCAATGCCTCTGGAGAGGGAAGGGCATTGCTTCCAGAGAGGACATCCGGCCCCTGGGGCACCGATGCAGATGGGAGGTGGCCACTTCCGACAGCTTTCTATCCCCACTTCAGTCGTGGCACTGCAGAGACAGCCATGTGAAGTTATCAAGGCTGAGGACGGGATGGCTCAGGGAAGACTGGGAAGACGGGTAGCCTGGATGCCGATAACCCACTCCCACCCCGGGTGCCTTGGAACTGTGGCATGACCCATGGAGTGTTCCTACCTTGAGGTAGGAAGTGAAAGCTTTGAAACAGGACTTAAGGTGGTCAAGTTGAGAATAAGAACGGGGCATGTATTTTATATTTGAACTTGAGAACCCAGCACTCTCTGCAGAATCCTCTCTCTGTGAGATGTGCTTGGACCTGTGAGGAGAGTGGCCCATTGGCAGGCACACTGTCCAGCTCCAACCTCCCCCATCATCATCCTGGACTCCAAAATTCGTGTGCATTAATTCCAGCATCTTCCCTCCCCAGCTCGTCACCACGTGTCACCCTGGGACCAGGAGTAGTTGTTCCTCTTGACACATCTTCAGTTTCTTCTACTTTGCTGGAGTCTGGGTTGTGACAACATCCCCCACTGCCTTCAGCACATTCCTGTTGTGAGGCCAGAAATCTGTGTGTCTTTTTTAACCCAGACTCGCCTCTCTGTGCTGCCAAGGCCCTCCTGAGACTGACAGCCGTAGTGCACAGCGCGCTGCGTCTTCAGCTTCTGAATCACCTGCAGCCTTGCAGGGGCCGCTCTGAGCCCTGCATGTGCCTCCCTCATGTGGCAGTTCCTGCTTTGCGCTGCCGTTTTTCACCCAGATGCCAACTCTCCGTGCTCTGGGCTTCTGACAAGTAGCGTCCACTGTGGGTAAATTTATTGCCTCTTGATTTTGTTTCTGAGCCATGAAAAGAGAGTGTCCTTCACAGCCCAGGTGTGCTGGTGGCCTGCTCGGGTCCCCACATTGCTAGACCCATCTCCATCATCACCCTCTGTTTTCTCATGGCATGTTTTAACTTTTAACTTTTTTTTTTTTTTTGAGACAGGGTCTTACTTCTTCGCCCAGGCTGGAGTGCAATGGTGCGGCTCACTGCAACTTCTGCCTCCCAGGTTCAAGCAATTTTCCTGCCTCAACCTCCCCAGAAGCTGGATTACAGGCACATTCCACCACGCCTGGCTAATTTTTATATTTTTAGTAGAGATGGGGTTTCTCCATGTTGGCCAGGATGGTCTCGATCTCTTGACCTCTTGATCCACCTGCCTCCGCCTCCCAAAGGGCTGGGATTACAGGCGTAAGCACAGTGCCCAGCCCCTAAATTTTAACTTTTAATGAAATTTCCATGTGAGAGGATGTGCCTGTGCTCCCTTGTGGCCCAGCCTTCCTTGTGAGAAGTCCTGGGAGGGCAGTTGTCTGATGACCTCACACGAGGCTGCCACCGTGCCTGTCCCTGTCCACCCGTACACTCTGAGTGTGCTCCACAGCCGCTCCGGGGGCTCCAGTGGCCCCTACTGGCTTCTATTCCTCTGGGAGGACGCTCTGGGACCATCACCCCCATGCGGGGCCCACTTTGCGCTGTCAGCTTCACGTTTCCAAGACTCAAAGCCGCGATGGTGTAGTCCGGCTCGGTTCTGGTCACAGCATGAGCCTCCCGTGCTCCTCCTGGAAACTTTCCTCCTAGAGTTAGGTTTTCCCTTTATTCCTGCAGATGCATCAGCAGCTTCCTTCGGAGAGGAGGAAGTCAGGATTAGCCTTCAGCTTTCTGTAGCCCTCATCTCTGCAGGTTGATTCCTGTGCCATCCCCAGGCCCTCAACAACACTGACCCAGCGCTGGGTGAGGACTGAGGACCTGGCTGGTCACTTTGCCATGTGACTGCTGCTTTGGCAGCTCTTCCTCGAGGCACACGTCCATGTACAAGCAATGCATGTTTTTAAAAATGAAATATTTAAAGCAGTACACAAAGCCACTGATGCTTAGGTATCCACAACTGAGATTAAGCAGATGTTACTATTTTGCCATATATTCTTTCTCTCTTTATTTTAAAGAAATTAAAAAAATGACAGTGCCAGGCACGGTGGCTCATGCCTTAATCCCAGCACTTTGGGAGGCTGAGGTGGGTGGATCACTCAAATTCAGGAGTTTGAGACCAGCCTGATCAATGTGGTGAAACCCCGCCTCTACTAAAAATGCCGAATTAGCCAGGTGTGGTGGCACAAGCCTGTAATCCAAGCTACTCAGGAGGCTGAGTCAGGAGAATCACTTGAACCAGGGAGGCAGAGGTTGCAGTTAGCTGAGATTGTACCATTGTACTCCAGCCCAGGCAATGAGGGAAACTCCATTAAAAAAATATAGCTACAAAGATGCTATAGTGATGGCCACATGCACAAAGAGTGAGCCCGGAAGCAAACTATGGACTTCAGTGAATAATCACATCAATACTGGATGGTTAATTGCCACAAAGGTGCCTCACCACTAGAAGATGTTGATGGTGGCTGAGTGTGCTGTGTGTGTGTGTGTGTGAGAGAGAGAGAGTGTGTGTGAAGAGGCGTATGGAACACTCTGTACTTCCTTCTCAAGTTTCCTATAAACCTAAAGTCAGTGTAAAAATCAATCTTAGTAAATACATATTAGATTATTGAATATACTTGTATAAATAGCTACAGCCCCATCCTCCCTCCGTCCTCCTCCCTCCGTCCTCCTTCCTCCGTCCTCCTCCCTCCGTCCTCCTCCCTCCGTCCTCGTCCCTCCGTCCTCCTTCCTCCCTCCTCCTCCCTCCGTCCTCGTCCCTCCGTCCTCCTCCCTCCCTCCTCCTCCCTCCGTCCTCCTCCCTCCGTCCTCCTCCCTCCGTCCTCCTCCCTCCGTCCTCGTCCCTCCCTCCTCCTCCCTCCCTCCTCCTCCCTCCGTCCTCGTCCCTCCGTCCTCCTCCCTCCGTCCTCGTCCCTCCGTCCTCCTCCCTCCGTCCTCCTCCCTCCGTCCTCCTCCCTCCGTCCTCGTCCCTCCCTCCTCCTCCCTCCCTCCTCCTCCCTCCGTCCTCGTCCCTCCGTCCTCCTCCCTCCGTCCTCGTCCCTCCGTCCTCCTCCCTCCGTCCTCCTCCCTCCGTCCTCCTCCCTCCGTCCTCGTCCCTCCATCCTCCTCCCTCCGTCCTCGTCCCTCCATCCTCCTCCCTCCGTCCTCGTCCCTCCGTCCTCCTTCCTCCCTCCTCCTCCCTCCGTCCTCGTCCCTCCATCCTCCTCCCTCCGTCCTCGTCCCTCCGTCCTCCTCCCTCCGTCCTCGTCCCTCCGTCCTCCTCCCTCCGTCCTCCTCCCTCCGTCCTCCTCCCTCCGTCCTCGTCCCTCCCTCCTCCTCCCTCCCTCCTCCTCCCTCCGTCCTCGTCCCTCCGTCCTCCTCCCTCCGTCCTCGTCCCTCCGTCCTCCTCCCTCCGTCCTCCTCCCTCCGTCCTCGTCCTTCCGTCCTCCTTCCTCCCTCCTCCTCCCTCCCTCCTCCTCCCTCCGTCCTCGTCCCTCCGTCCTCCTCCCTCCCTCCTCCTCCCTCCGTCCTCCTCCCTCCGTCCTCCTCCCTCCGTCCTCGTCCCTCCATCCTCCTCCCTCCGTCCTCCTCCCTCCGTCCTCCTCCCTCCGTCCTCGTCCCTCCCTCCTCCTCCCTCCCTCCTCCTCCCTCCGTCCTCGTCCCTCCGTCCTCCTCCCTCCGTCCTCGTCCCTCCGTCCTCCTCCCTCCGTCCTCCTCCCTCCGTCCTCCTCCCTCCGTCCTCGTCCCTCCCTCCTCCTCCCTCCCTCCTCCTCCCTCCGTCCTCGTCCCTCCGTCCTCCTCCCTCCGTCCTCGTCCCTCCGTCCTCCTCCCTCCGTCCTCCTCCCTCCGTCCTCCTCCCTCCGTCCTCGTCCCTCCATCCTCCTCCCTCCGTCCTCGTCCCTCCATCCTCCTCCCTCCGTCCTCGTCCCTCCGTCCTCCTTCCTCCCTCCTCCTCCCTCCGTCCTCGTCCCTCCATCCTCCTCCCTCCGTCCTCGTCCCTCCGTCCTCCTCCCTCCGTCCTCGTCCCTCCGTCCTCCTCCCTCCGTCCTCCTCCCTCCGTCCTCCTCCCTCCGTCCTCGTCCCTCCCTCCTCCTCCCTCCCTCCTCCTCCCTCCGTCCTCGTCCCTCCGTCCTCCTCCCTCTGTCCTCGTCCCTCCGTCCTCCTCCCTCCGTCCTCCTCCCTCCGTCCTCCTCCCTCCGTCCTCGTCCCTCCATCCTCCTCCCTCCGTCCTCGTCCCTCCGTCCTCCTCCCTCCGTCCTCGTCCCTCCGTCCTCCTTCCTCCCTCCTCCTCCCTCCCTCCTCCTCCCTCCGTCCTCCTCCCTCCCTCCTCCTCCCTCCGTCCTCGTCCCTCCGTCCTCCTCCCTCCCTCCTCCTCCCTCCGTCCTCCTCCCTCCGTCCTCCTCCCTCCGTCCTCCTCCCTCCGTCCTCGTCCCTCCCTCCTCCTCCCTCCCTCCTCCTCCCTCCGTCCTCGTCCCTCCGTCCTCCTCCCTCCGTCCTCGTCCCTCCATCCTCCTCCCTCCGTCCTCCTCCCTCCGTCCTCCTCCCTCCGTCCTCGTCCCTCCGTCCTCCGTCCTCCCTCCTCCTCCCTGCTTTCCTGGAAGCATCTCCCACCTTAGAGTGCTGTGTGGTCCTACCTGTCACTCTGAAAGCACTGCCCCTCCCGTAGCTCTTCCTGTAGCCCAGTCCGTGGCAGGCAGCCCCGTCCTGCGTCTCCACTGGCCAGCCTTCTTCCTTTCAGACTCTGTGGATCACTGCTCAAACTCTTTGGTCAGTTTTAAATGATGAAGGCTCCTCCAGGCTCTGGTAGGCATAAGGAGAGTCTCATATGTGTAACTGAAATACTCATTTATGAAGGCGAATATCTAAACTGTGATTCCACTTACTACCCATCTGCCTGGGTGATCCAAACATACTTCCTGTCAGGATCCTTCACTCATTCACATCTGCAAATGTCCTTTCTCCATATCGGGTCACATTCTGAAGTCCCAGGAATTAGGACCTGACATCTCAGTTATTATATGACCCACACACCCTCCCACAGGCCTGCCTCTGGTGCTTGAGGATGGGGTGTGGGCTGGGTGGGGATCAGAGGGACTAAGTAGAGTCCCCCTGGACTGCATGGAGGTAATCCTGCCTTGGTGCCTTCGGGTTTTGGTAGTTCCCAGTGTTATATTTGGAAACATTTCCCTGCTTTCTTTGGCTCTTGCTTCCTGGGAACATCTCATAGCTGAGGCCAGGCAGCACAGGGTTTCAAAGGGCTGGCTCGTGGGTAAGTCAGGTGATGGCTGTGCCCACCTCTTCTTTATTTCTAGGACCGATAATAGCAACACAACCTCACAGGTTGCTGTGAGGATTCCAGTACATGCAAAATATTTAATACAGTGCCTGCGACACAGCACCTGCCTGTGGGGGGATGGCCATCATTTTTGTTGGCAGAAGCTGCAGCTCCTCTGCTAGGGCAGTGCCTACCCTTCCTGCCCCCCTACATCCAACACTGCTGAAGCCCCTGCCAAGGTTCTCTTCCCAACAGGAAGCTTTCCAGCTGTCTGTGAACAATGTTGATTATGCTCTTTCCTCTTTTCTGAGTTGGGATCTGATCAGGGAGGGTACATTGTGTTGGCTGCCATGTGACCTTAGTCTTCTCCATTCTAGCTGTACCTGGGACTTTAAAAGGGTTTGTTTACATTTTTTAAGGCCCAGGTTGACTGTTTCACAGGATGCTTTTTAATTTGCATTAGTCTCATTGTTTGATCCCCATTAGATTCATTCTTGCAGGGAAATCAACAGGCAATGTTCACCTTCCCCACTGTGGCCTGTCAGGAGGTCAGGCTGTTAGTTCATCCAGTCACTGGGATGCTCAGCTCAGTCACCTGTTTCAGGGGGCAATTGCTGTATTTCTCCACTGTAAAGGCATCTCTCTCCCTTTGTGCTTAATAAGTAACTTGTATGTAGTTCTTTGAAACTTTGTGAATATCCTATCCCTCCATGCTCTGTTCTCCGGTGGGTTTAGCGTTCACCACTAAACGTATTTTGAGTTATTGCTATGCTGGAGGCAAAGTGGTGATTTTTTATTTCTACCATTTCTTTTATTTTTAGTTAACACATAGTAATTGTATATATTCACGGAATGTGGAATGACGTTTTTATACATGTATACATATATCATGATCCAATCAGTGTAGTTCACTGACATCACCTCAAACATTTATCATTTATTTGTGTTGGGAACATTACAATTCTCACTTCTAGCTTTTTAAAAATATGCAATAAATCATTATTAACCGTACTCACCCCAGAGTGCTATAAAAGGTTATACTGGGTTGGTGCTAATAATGGCAAAAACTGCAATTGCTTTTGTACCAACCTAAAACTTACTCCTCCTTCTAGAAGTACCTTTGTGTTGCTTAGCCAGCCTTTCCCCATCTTCCCGTCTCCTCACCCTTCCCAGCCTCTCATAAGCAGATCTCTACTGTCCTGTAATCGTTTCATAGTAGTTCATAATAGTTTACTTCTAGTAGTACAACTTATTTGTAGCTTACACATAAGTGAGAACATGCAGTATTTATCTTTCTATGCCTGGCTTATTGTAATGAACAAAATGTCCTCCAGACTCATCCACGTTGCTGTGAATAATAGGATTTCATTCATTTTTTGTGGCTGACTAGTATTCCATGGTGTTTATGTACCATGTTTTCTTCCTCAGAATCTGTTGATGGATATTTAAGTTGATTCCACATCTTGGCTGTTGCGAGTGCTACTGTAATAAACAGGGAAATGCAGATATCTCTTTGATACATGGATTTCCTTTCCTTTGGAAAGTACCCAGTAGTGGGATAGCCAGATCATGTGGTAGTACGGCTTGTAGTTTTTTCCATACTGTTTTCTATAATGGCTGTGCTGGTTGACATTCCTACGAAGACCGTCTAAGTGTCCCCTTTTCTCTGCATCCTTATCAGCATTTGTTACTTTTTTGTCTTTTTTTCATAGCCTTAGTGGAGTTAGATGTCATCTAATTGTGATTGTGATTTGCACTTTCCTGATGATCAGTGATGTTGAGCATTTTTTCATATACTCCTTGGCCATTTGTATGTCTTTTTCAAGAAATCTTTATTCAGATTCTTTGCCCATTTCTATGCCTGGCTTATTTTAATTAACAAAATGTCCTTTTTTTTTCCTATTAAGTTGCCTGAGTTTTTTTGCATATTCTGGAAATTAGTCCCGTCTCAGATGAACGGTTTGCAAACATTTTCCTCCATTCTGTGAGTTGTCTCTTCACTCTGTTGATTGTTTCCTTTGCTGTGCAGAAGGTTTTAATTTTAACACAGTCCCATTTATCTATTAGGTTGGTGCAAAAGTAATTGCAGTTTTATCTCAACACCTGCCTATGAGAACATGCAGTGTTTGATTTTCTGTTCTAGTATCAGTTTCTAGTATCTAGTATCAGTTTGCTGAGAATGACAGTTTCCAGATTCGTACATATCCCTATAAAGGACACAAACTCATCATTATTTTTATGGCTGCATAGTATTCCATGGTGTATATGTGCCACATTTTCCTTGTCCAGTCTATCATCGATGGGCATTTTTTGGGTTGGTTCCAGGTCTTTGCTATTGTAAACAGTGCTGCAGTGAACATACCTGTTCATGTGTCTTTATAATAGAACAATTTATAACCTTTGGATATATACCCAGTAATGGGATTGCTGGGTCAAATGGAATTTCTATTTCTAGGTCCTTGAGGAATCGCCACACTGTCTTCCACAATGGTTGAACTAATTTATACTCCCATCAACAGTGTAAAAGTGTTCCTATTTCTCTACATCCTCTCCAGCATCTGTTGTCTCCAGATTTCTTTAGTGATCACCATTCTAACTGGCATGAGAGAGTATCTCAATAAGGTTTTGATTTGCATTTCTCTAATGACCAGTGATGATGAGCATTTTTTTATATATTTGTTGGCCTCATAAATGTCTTCTTTTAAAAACTGTCTGTTCATGTCCTTTACCCACTTTTGAATGGGTTTGTTCATTTTTTTCTTGTAAATCTGTTTCAGTTCTTTGTAGATTTTTGATGGAAGTCCTTTGTCAAATGGGTAGATTGCAAATTTTTTTCCCATTTTGTTGGTTGCTGGTTCACTTTAATGATGGTTTGTTTTGGGTACAGAAGCTCTGGATTTTAATTAGATCCCATTTGTCTATTTTGGCTTGTGTTGCCAATGTTTTTGGTGTTTTAGTCATGATGTCCTTGCCTGTGCCTATGTCCTGAATGGCTTTGCCTAGGTTTTCTTCAAGGGTTTTTATGGTGTTAGGTCTTATGTTCAAGTCTTTAATTCATCTGGAGTTAATTTTAGTGTAAGGTGTCAGGAAGGGGTCTAGATTCTGTTTTCTGCACATGTCCAGCCACTTATCCCAACACCATTTATTAAACATGGAATCCGTTCCCCATTGCTTGTTTTTGTCAGTTTTGTCAAAGATCAGATGGTTGTAGATGTGTGGCATTGTCTCCAAGGCCTCTGTTCTGTTCCATTGTCTATATCTTTGTTTTGGTAACAGTACCATGCTGTTTTGATTACTGTAGTCTTGTAGTATAGTTTGAAGTCAGGTAGCATGATGCCTCCAGCTTTGTTCTTTTTGCATAGGATTGTCTTGGCTATGTGGGCTCTCTTTTGGTTCCATATGAAGTTTAAGGTGTTTTTCTTCCAGTTCTGTGAAGAGGGTCATAGGAAGCTTGATGGGGATCGCATTGAATCAATAAATTATTTTGGGCAGTATGGCTATTTTCATGATATTGATTGTTCCTAACCATGAACATGAAGTGTTTTTCCATCTGTTTGTGTCCTCGTTTATTTCCTTGAGGAGTGGTTCATAGTTCTCCTTGAAGAGATCCTTTATATCCCTTTTAAGTTGTGTCCCTAGGTATTTTATTCTCTTTGTAGCAATTGTGAATGGGAGTTCACTCTTGATTTGGCTCTCTTTTAGTCTGTTGTTGGTGTATAGGAATGCTTGTGATTTTTGCACATTGGTTTTGTATCCTGAGACTTTGCTGAAGTTGCTTATCAGTTTAAGGAGATTTGGGCTGAGATGATGGGGTCTTCTAAATATACAATCACATCGTCTGCAAACAGAGACAATTTGCCTTCCTCCTTTCGTAATTGAATACCCTTTATTTCTTTTTTTCCTGATTTCTCTGGCTAGAACTTCCAATACTATATGGAATAGGAGTGGTGAGAGAGGGCATCCTTGTCTAGTGCCAGATTTCAGAGGGAATGCTTCCAGTTTTTGCCCATTCAGTATGATATTGGCCATGGGTTTGTCATAGATAGCTTTTATTATTTTGTGATACATTTCATTGATACCTAGTTTATTGAGAGTTTTTAGCATAAGGGGCTGCTGAATTTTGCTGAAAGCCTTCTCTGCATCTATTGAGATAATCTGTGGTTTTTGTCTTTGGTTCTGTTTATGTGGGGATTACGTTTATAGACTTGTGTGTGTTGAACCAGCCTTGCATCCCCGGGGTGAATCCTACTTGATCGTGATGGATAAGCTTTTTGATGTGCTCTTGCAGCTGGTTTGCCAGTATTTTACTGGAGATTTTTGCATCTATGTCCATCACGGATATTGGCATGAAGTTTTTTGTTGTTGTTGTTGAGTATCTGCTGGGTTTTAGTATCAGGATGATGTTGGTTTCATAAAATGATTTGGGAAGGATTCCCTCTTTTTGGATTGTTTGGAATAGTTTCAGAAGGAGTGGTACCAGCTCCTCTTTGTATGTCTGGTGGAATTTGGTTGTGAACCCATCTGGACCTGGGCTTTTCTTGGTTGGTAGGCTATTAATTGCTGCCTCAACTACAGCTCTTGTTATTAGTCTATTCAGGTTTCAACTTTTTAGTCTTGGGAGGTTGCAAGTGTCCAGGAATTTATCCATTTATTCCATGTTTACTGGTTTATGTGCATAGAGTTGTTTGTAGTAATCTCTGATGATAGTTTGTATTTCTGTGGAATTGGCGGTGATATCCCCTTTATCATTTTTCATTGCATCTATTTGATTCTTCTCTCTTTTCTTTTTTATTTATCTGGCTAGCAATCTATTTTGTTGATCTTTTCAAAAAACTGGCTCCTGGATTTATTGATTTTTTGAAGGGTTTTTTGTGTCTCTATCTCCTTCAGTTCTGCTCTGATCTTAGTTGTTTCTTGTGTTCTGCTAGCTTTTGAGTTTTTTTTTTTTTTTTTATCTTGCTCCTCTAGCTCTTTCAATTTTGATTATGGGGTGTTGATTTTAGATCTTTCCTTGCTTCTCATGTGGGCAGTTATTGCTATAAATTTCCCTCTAGACACTGCTTTAAGTGTGTCCCAGAGATTCTGGTATGTTGTGTCTTCATTCTCGTTGGTTTTGAAGAATTTCTTTATTTCTGCCTTCATTTTATTGCTTATCCAGTCAACATTCAAGAGCCAGTTGTTCAGTTTCCATGAAGTAGTGTGGTTCTGAGTTAGTTTCTTAATCCTGAGTTCTAATTTGATTGCACTGTAGTCTGAGAGATTGTTATGATTTCCATTCTTTTGCATTTGCTGAGGGATAATTTACTTCCAATTATGTGGTCAACTTTAGAGTAGGTGCAATGTGGTGCTGAGAAGAATGTATATTCTGTAGATTTGGGGTGGAGAGCTCTGTAAGTGTCTATTAGGTTTGCTTGGTCCAGATATGAGTTCAAATCCTGGATATTCTTGTTAATTTTCTGACTCATTGATCTGTCTAATATTGACAGTGGAGTGTTAAAGTCTCCCACTATTATTATGTGGTAGTCTAAGTCTCTTTGTAGGTTATTAAGAACTTGCTTTATGTATCTGGGTGCTCCTGTATTGGGTGTGTATGTATTTAAGATTATTAGCTCTTCTTGTTGCATTGATCCTTTTGCTGTTATGTAATGTCCTTCTTTGTCTCTTTTGACTTTTGTTGGTTTAAAGTCTATTTCATCAGAGACTAGGATTGCAACTCCTGCTTTCCTTTGCTCTCCATTTGCTTGGTAAATCTTCCTCCATCCCTTTATTTTGAGCCTATGTGTGTCCTTGCACATGAGATGGGTTTCCTGAATCCAGCACACTGATGGGTTTTGACTTTTTATCCAATTTTCCAGTCTGTGTCTTTTGATTGGGGCATTCAGCCTGTTTACATTTAAGGTTAATATTGTTATGTATGAATTTGATCCTGACATTTGGATGCTAGCTGGCTGTTTTGCCCGTTAGTTGATGCAGTTTCTTCATTTTGTCAATGGTCTTTACCATTTGGTACATTTTTGGAGGGGCTGGTACTGGTTGTTCCTTTCTATGTTTAGTGCTTCTTTCAGGAGCTCTTGTAAGGCCAGCCTGGTGGTTATGAAATCTCTCAGCAGTTGCTTGTTTGTAAAGGATTTTATTTCTCCTTCACTTATGAAGCTTAGTTTGACTGGATATGAAATTCTAGGTTGGAAGTTCTTTCCTTTAAGGATGTTGAATATCAGCCCCTACTCTCTTCTGGCTTGTAGTGTTTTTGTAGAGAGATCTGCTGTGAGTCTGATGGGCTTCCCTTCGTGGGTAACCCAACCTTTCTCTCTGGCTGCCCTTAGTATTTTTTCCTTCATTTCAACCTTGGTGACTCTAACAGTTATGTGCCTTGGGGTTGTCTTCTTGAGGAATATCTTTGCGGTGTTCTCTGTATTTCCTGGACTTGAATGTTGCCTGCCTTGCTAGGTTGGAGAAGTTCTGCTGGATAATATCTTGAAGAGTGTTTCCCAGCTTGGATTCATTCTTTCTATCACATTCAGTTGCACCTATCAAAGGTAGATTAGGTCTTTTCACATAATCACCTATTTCTTGGAGGCTTTGTTCATTTCTTTTTACTCGTTTTTCTCTAATCTTGCCTCCTTTTTTTATTTCATTGAGTTGATCTTCAATTTCTGATATCCTTTCTCCTGCTTGGTTGATTCAGCTATTGAAACTTGTGAAGTTCTCGTGTTGTGTTTTTCAGCTCCATCAAGTCATTTATATTCTTCTCTAAGCTGTTTATTCTCATTAGCATTCTTCTAACCATTTTTCAAGGTTCTTAGTTTCTTTGCATTGGGTTAAAACATGTTCTTTTAGGTCAGAGAAGTTTGTTATTACCTACCTTCTGAAGCCTGTTTCTATCAATTCATTAGACTCATTCTCTATTCATCTTTGTTCCCTTGCTGGTGAGGAGTTGTGATCCCTTGGAGGAGGAGTGGTGTTCTGGTTTTGGGTGTTTTCATCATTTTTGCATTGGTTTCTTCCCATCTTTGTGGATTTATCTACCTGTAGTCTTTGTAGTTGGTGACTTTAGGATAGAGTCTCTGAGTGAATGTCCTTTTTGTTGATGTTGAAGGTATTTCTTTCTGTTTTTTTGTTTTTCCTTCTAACAGTCAGGCCCCTCTGCTGTGGGACTGCTGAGGTCCACTCCAGAGCCTGCTTGCCTGGGGATCACCTGTGGTGGCTGCAGAACAGTAAGGGTTGCCAGTTTCTTCTCTTGTTATCTTCATCCCAGAAGGGTACCCAACAGATGTCAGCCTGAGCTCTCCTTTATGAGATGTCTGTTTGGATATACAGGAATCTGGAGCTGCCTGAGGAGACAGTCTGTCCCATATAGGAGCTCAAGTGCTGAGCTAGGAGCTTTGTTGTTTCATTCAGAACTGCTGGGCAGGTACATTTAAGTCCGCTGCAGCAGAACTCATAATCACCTTTTTTCCCAGGTGCTCTGTCCTGGGAAGGCGGGGCTTTATTATGAGTTCCTGACGTACTGCTGCCTTTTTTCAGAGATTCCCTGCCCAGCAAAGAATTAGTCTAGTTACAGTCTGCCAGCAGAGGCACTGCTGAGCTGGGAAGAGGCTCTTCCCAGCTGCAGTGTGAACTTTCTTACAGTTTTGTTTACAGAGGTACAGTTAGAACTGCCTCAGTAATGGTGGACTGCCTTGGTAATGGTGGACTGCCTCAATAGTGGTGGACTGCCTTGGTAATGGTGGACTGCCTCAGTAATGGTGGACTGCCTTGGTAATGGTGGACTGCCTCAATAGTGGTGGACTGCCTTGGTAATGGTGGACTGCCTCAGTAATGGTGGACTGCCTTGGTAATGGTGGACTGCCTCAATAGTGGTGGACTGCCTTGGTAATGGTGGACTGCCTCAGTAATGGTGGACTGCCTTGGTAATGGTGGACTGCCTCAATAGTGGTGGACTGCCTTGGTAATGGTGGACTGCCTCAATAGTGGTGGACTGCCTTGGTAATGGTGGACTGCCTCAATAGTGGTGGACTGCCTCGGTAATGGTGGACTGCCTCAGTAGTGGTGGACTGCCTCGGTAATGGTGGACTGCCTCAGTAGTGGTGGACTGCCTCGGTAATGGTGGACTGCCTCAATAGTGGTGGACTGCCTTGGTAATGGTGGACTGCCTCAATAGTGGTGGACTGCCTTGGTAATGGTGGACTGCCTCAATAGTGGTGGACTGCCTTGGTAATGGTGGACTGCCTCAGTAGTGGTGGACTGCCTTGGTAATGGTGGACTGCCTTGGTAATGGTGGACTGCCTTGGTAATGGTGGACTGCCTCGGTAATGGTGGACTGCCTCAGTAATGGTGGACTGCCTCAATAGTGGTGGACTGCCTCAATAGTGGTGGACTGCCTTGGTAATGGTGGACTGCCTCAATAGTGGTGGACTGCCTTGGTAATGGTGGACTGCCTCAGTAATGGTGGACTGCCTTGGTAATGGTGGACTGCCTCAATAGTGGTGGACTGCCTTGGTAATGGTGGACTGCCTTGGTAATGGTGGACTGCCTTGGTAATGGTGGACTGCCTCGGTAATGGTGGACTGCCTCAATAGTGGTGGACTGCCTCAATAGTGGTGGACTGCCTTGGTAATGGTGGACTGCCTCAATAGTGGTGGACTGCCTCGGTAATGGTGGACTGCCTCGGTAATGGTGGACTGCCTTGGTAATGGTGGACTGCCTCAATAGTGGTGGACTGCCTCGGTAATGGTGGACTGCCTCAGTAATGGTGGACTGCCTTGGTAATGGTGGACTGCCTCGGTAATGGTGGACTGCCTCAGTAGTGGTGGACTGCCTTGGTAATGGTGGACTGCCTCGGTAATGGTGGACTGCCTCAGTAGTGGTGGACTGCCTCGGTAATGGTGGACTGCCTCGGTAGTGGTGGACTGCCTCGGTAATGGTGGACTGCCTCGGTAGTGGTGGACTGCCTCGGTAGTGGTGGACTGCCTCGGTAGTGGTGGACTGCCTCGGTAATGGTGGACTGCCTCGGTAATGGTGGACTGCCTCGGTAATGGTGGACTGCCTCAGTAGTGGTGGACTGCCTCGGTAATGGTGGACTGCCTCGGTAATGGTGGACTGCCTCGGTAATGGTGGACTGCCTCAATAGTGGTGGACTGCCTCGGTAGTGGTGGACTGCCTCGGTAGTGGTGGACTGCCTCGGTAATGGTGGACTGCCTCGGTAATGGTGGACTGCCTCAGTAGTGGTGGACTGCCTTGGTAATGGTGGACTGCCTTGGTAATGGTGGACTGCCTCGGTAATGGTGGACTGCCTCAATAGTGGTGGACTGCCTCAATAGTGGTGGACTGCCTCGGTAATGGTGGACTGCCTCAATAGTGGTGGACTGCCTCGGTAATGGTGGACTGCCTCGGTAATGGTGGACTGCCTTGGTAATGGTGGACTGCCTCAATAGTGGTGGACTGCCTCGGTAATGGTGGACTGCCTCGGTAATGGTGGACTGCCTCGGTAATGGTGGACTGCCTCGGTAGTGGTGGACTGCCTCGGTAGTGGTGGACTGCCTCGGTAGTGGTGGACTGCCTCGGTAGTGGTGGACTGCCTCGGTAGTGGTGGACTGCCTTGGTAATGGCTGATGCCCTTCTTCCCACTAAGCTGGATTGTCCCAGGTCCAGCTGCACTTGCTGTAAAACTATCATTCCAGAGTGTTTCAGATTGCTGGTCTTTTAGGGGTGGGACCAGCTGAGCCAGATCACCTGGCTCCCTGTTTCAGCCCCCCCCCTTTTCTTTTCAGGTGAATGGATGGCTCTGTATCCCGGGCATTCCAGGTGCCAGTTTAAATGGCCACCCAGATTTGTGTGGAGACCTGCAGCGCCAGCTGAAACAGCTGTGTTAGAAACTCATGGCGTTTTTCAGCCTGGGAATCTCCTGGTCTGTGGGCAGTAAAAACTCGTTTGGAAATGAGGTGATCACTCACCCTCTGTGTTGTTCTTCCTGGAAACCGCACTTCAGAGCTGTTCCTATTTGGCCATCTTGGATCCCCACAAGAAAAAGCTTTAAGCTTTTCACTGTTCACTATGATGTAAACTGTGGGTTTGTCATATATGGCTTTTATTGTGTTGAGGTATGTTCCTTTTATATCTAATTTGTTGAGAGATTTTATCATGAAGGGATGTTGAATTTTATTAAATTCTTTTTACTAAATCTATTGAGATGATCATATGGTTTTTGTTCTTCATCTGTTGAATGATGTATCACATGTCTTGATGTGTGTATGTTGAACCATCCTTGCATCACTGGGATAAATCCCACTTGATCATGGTGTATCATCTTTTTGGTGTGCTGTTGGAGTTGGTTTAAGAGTATTTTTTGAATCTATGTTTATTAGTGATATTGCCCTATAGTTTTCTTTTTTGTTGTGTCCTTGCCTAGTTTTATGCTGGCTTCATAGAATGAGTTAGAAAAAAATTTCCTCCTCTTCAATTTTTTTGGAGTAGTTTGAGAAGAATTAATGTTAGTTCTTCTTTATACATTTGGTAGAATTCAACAGCAAAGCCCTTTAGTTCTGGGCTTTTCTTTGTTGGGAAATTTTTTTTTTTTTAAATTACTGATTCCATGTCTACTATTATTGGTCTGTTTGGGTTTTCTGTTTCTTCTTGGTTTGTAGGTTATATAAGTTCAGGAACTTATCTGTTTCCTCTAGGTTTTTAAAAATTCTTTTTTATTTCATTAATCTTTTGTGGGTAGTTTTGTATCTGTTTTGTTTAGTTCTTCTCTGATCATTATTATTATTTTTCCTTCTACTCTTTTAGGGTTTTCTTTGTTTTTGATTTTCTAGTTTCTTGAGATGCATTGTTTGGCTATTTATTTAAAGATCTTTCTACTTTTATGAAGTAGGTGCTATCATTATAAATTTCCCAATTAGTACTGCTTTTGTTTGTATCTCAAAGGTTTTGGTGTATTGCATTTTTATTTTCATTTGTTTAGAGACTTTTTTTATTTCCTTCTTAGTTTCTTCATATACCATTTGGTTAGTTAGTAACCTGTCAATTGAAAAATACATGTCAATTTCCACGTAACTCTATAGTTTCCAAAATTCCTCTTGTCAGTTATTTCTAGTTTTATTCAATTGTGGCTTGAGAAGATAATTGATAAGATTTTATTTAAAATTTTTTTAAGATTTGTTTTGTGATCTAGAATATGGTCTATCCTCAAGACTGTTCCATGGGCCAACGAGAAAAATGTGTATTTTGCAGCCGTTGGATAAAATATTCTGTAAATATTTGCTAGATCCATTAAGTCTACAATACTGTTCGAGTCCAAAGTTTATTTGCTAATTTTCTGCCTGCATGATCTGTCCAATGGTAAAATTGGGTGTTGATGTCCCCCAGCTAAGTGTTGGTGTCTACCTCTCTTTTTAGCTTCAATGTGTGCTCCAGTACTGGGTGAATACATATTTACAATTTTGTATTTTCTTACTGAATTGATACCTTTGCCATTACATCATGACTTTTTTTTTACTACTGTATATTTTGTAAGAAATATGTATAGCTGCTACTGCACACATTTGGCTTCCATTTGCATGGAATACCTTTTTCTGTCTTTTCACTTTCTGTCAATATGTGTCTTTACAGGTAATGTGACTTTCCTGAGGGGTGCATATAGTAGGGCATTGTTTTTGCACATTTTTCCAGTATACATTTTTTAATTGGGAAATTTGAACTCTGTACATTCAGGACTGTTATTGTTATGAGGACTTCTGTCATTTTTTAAATTGTTTTCTAAGTGTTTTGTATACCCTTTGTTCCTTTCTTTTGCTCTTATTTTTTATCTTTTTGGTTTAATTTTTTTGTAGTGATATTGTTTGATTCCTTTCTCCTTCTCATTTGTGTATCCAATTTACCAGTGAGTTTTATACTTTCATGTGTTTTTTTAATGGTAATCGATATTGTTTTGCTTCCAGGTGTGGGATATTCTTAAAGATTTCTTGTAGGGATGGTCTAGTGGTGATGACTTTCCCCAGTTTTTGCTTGTCTGGGAAAGACTTTGTTTCTCATTCATTTCTGTGGGTTAGGTTTGCTGGGTTTAGTATTCTTGGTTAGGAGTTGCTTTCTTTCAACATTTTGAATATGTCATCCCATTTTCTCCTGGCATATGAAATTTCTGTTAAAAATGTCTAATGTGGCTGGGCATGGTGGCCTGCATGGTGGCCTGTGCCTGTAATCCCGGCACCTTGGGAGGCTGAGGCAGGTGGATCCCTTGAGGTCAGGAGTTCGGGACCAGCCTGGCCAATGTGATGAAATTCTGTCTCTACTTAAAAAAAAACTACAAAAATTACCCAGGCATAGTGGTGTGTGCCTGTAATCCTAACTACTTGGGAGGCTGAGGAACAAGTATAACTTGAACCTAGGAGGTGGAGGTTGCAGTGAGCCCAGATTGCACCACTGCACTTCAGCCTGGGAAACAGAGTGAGACTCCATCTAAAAAAAAAATCTAATGTTAGTTTGGTGAGGATTCCCTTATATGTGACTGGAAGCTTTTCTCTTGCTGGTTTTACAATTTTTTCTGAGTCTTTGACTTTTCACAGTTTGACTGTGTGTGCTTTGAAGAGGACTTTATTGAGGGGGATAAGCATATTTGGATTTCTTTGAGTTTCCTATGTTTAGATGTCTTGATCTCTCCCAATACTTGGGAACTATTATTTCATAATATAGTTTTTCTTTGCTGTTTCCCATTTGTTATAATATTGTAACTCCCACAATGTGAATATTAGTTTACTTTATGGTATCTCATGTCATGTAGGCTTTCTTCATCCTTTTAAAATTTGTCATTATTTTTTATTGTCTTACTGGATTATTCAAAAGATAAATTATTTATCTTCAAATTCAGAGCTTTTTTCTTTTGCTTGACGTAGTTTACTATTTAAGGTCTCAACTGTATTTTTAATTTCCTTCATTAAATTCTTCAGTTCCAAGATTTGTTTTATTCTTTCTATGATATCTATCTCTTTGTTTTTGATTTATTTTCATTTCATGAATTGTTTTCCTGATTTCTTTGTATTGTATACCTGTGTTTTATCTCACTGAGTTTTCTTAAGATCATTATTTCAAATTCCTTTTTTAGGCATTTTATGTGTTTTCTTTTCTTTGGTGTATGCTACTGGAGAACTATTGTGTTCCTCAGAGGTGTCATGTTTCTTTGCTTTTTGTGTCTTTGTCCTTACATTAATCTAGTGCATCTAGATGCATCTAGTGTAACAGTTGATTCATCAAGTTTTGTGGAGTAGATTTTGTAGGGTAAGACTTTTTCTTGTAGATCTGTCTATACTGTTGGTTGGGTAGAGTGCTGTGGTTTTGGTCCTGGGTGAATGCAGTGGTGGTATCTCCATAAGATTTCTTTGGCTCTAATTAATATCAGCAGCATCTGTGAGTTCATCAGTGTCTTAGGCTGCATTTGTTTGTACATTTCTTTCTGTGGGGCATTTTTTCTGGGGACAGGGACATCAGGTGGGCCAGTCCTTAGGTCCCTGAATGGCACATGCAGGCACTGGTGTTGGCAGCAGTGGGGCCAAAGCAGGTTGGTACTCATATTCCTGGGTGGCATGCACAGCCGTGTGGTGACCTCACTGTTAGAGAGGCAGGGTTGTTATTGGCAGCTGCAGACCCAGAAAGGTGAATCTCAGGCTCTGGAAAGCATGTGTTTTGGCTTTTTATTTGTCCTGGGAGCAGCCTCCTGATGTGCTGGACCACTTACTCCCTTCAGCATTGGCTGCTGTGTGGACTTAAGTGCCAGAGACACAACACCAGGGTTGTGCCACTGAGTTCAGCTGGTGTTGCAATCTTGTCGCCCTCTGGGTGGAGGTGAGGGAATGTCAGCTGGGCCCCAGGGATGTGGGGATGCAGGGTTTATTAACCCCCAGGGCAAGATGACTCTGGTGATGGCTCTGGTCTCAAAATGGCACCCTACTGAAGCTGTCTGGGTCCTGCAGGCCTGGGGGAAGGGGGTTCCTAGTGTGGATTCCCTTTCTAGGACAGTGCAGTAACATGGACTTCCGGGACCTTCCTATACTGGGTTCAGGGCTTGAGAAGGCTGAGGGGCTCTCCTGTAGCAGCATTGCAGGTGTCTGTGGTAGAAATGAGGGCTGTTTGGACCTCTTGCTTATATTTTCCCCACAATAGGAATCCCTGGTTGGCTGTGAGTTGATCCCAGGTCAGCCAGCTGCGTTGCTTTCGTCTCTGTGCTGTCTTCTTGAGTTTCTGTGCCTTAGAAGGTCTTTGCCATTCCCTTGATGAATTCCAGTGTTCTCCTTTAGATCCTCTGTTTGACCTGTGGTTACCTGTTTGTAGTTTTGTTCCTTCTTTGTGAAGGAGGTGAGTGCCAGGTGCTTCTAGCCAGCCATCTTGATGGCCTCTATTTTCATTATTTTTTTTCCTCATTGATCAGTTAGTATTTATTTATCCTGAAGACCTTCTCTTCAGGTAATTTTAGTATCAGAATAGATTAATAGCTTCTTTTTTTAAAAAATAGATCTAAATAATTACAATCCATTCTTTTATTATTTGTTTTGGTGTTTAAATTACTCAAATTCAGTCAATGGGACTCTCTTCAATTTGGCTTCTGAGTTCTTTTTAGAAGTCCAAATCATTTTTTTGATAACTAGATAGTGTCTTTAAAAATGATGCTTTTCTATGTTTCTGGCTTGCTTGTATAACTGAGTTTGCTCTACTGACCTTGCAGCCAGTGACCCTGATGAACTTTTCTGTGGTTCTAATATGGTAACTGGAAGCTTAAGACATTTTCTAACTTGATAACCATATATTTATGCATAATGACAATTCAATTTCATTCTTTTTCAATTATCTTTTTTCTTTTGTTATTGAGATGGCTAGAACCTTCTATATAAGGCTAATTCTATGTAAGAAAAAGATGTGCAGGCATTAACTTCTTCCTGACTTCAAAGTTTCAACATTAAATTTGTTTGTTCTGGCTTATTAATTGCTATCCTTTCTCCCAGTATGGAAGGGCTCTCCCTTCCTCTCTCTCTCTCAAAGTTAAAAAATAGCTAACAGGTTTTGCATTTTATCAGTTTGTTCTGCATATGTTAAGATGTTACAAGTGTTCTTCCCTTTAATAGCTTAATGTGGTAAATGACAATAATATCTTCATAATGTGCACCATCCTGCATTATTGATAGAAACCTTATTTGATATCTTTTATTACACTTTCACATTTAGCTTGGCAATATTTTACTTAGCCTTTTGCATTTACATATGAAATTCGCTTACATTTTTCCTTTTTATCTTTCTCTTTTTCCAATATCTACTTACCTGAAATCATTTGCATTTTCATGGTTTGTGTTTTCTCTTCTTGAATGTATGGAAAAGGATGTTTATACTTATCTGGATCTGTTTTGTAGGAGGAGTTTAAAACACACATTAAATTTCCTTAGTGAACGTACCTCCATTCAAACATCTAGGACTTTGAGTAGCATCAGCAGCCATAACATTCACAAGAGCCCTCCAGTGTAGGTCCCAGCCATACAGGGTCACATGACAAAGGAGGAAGAATATGGAAAAGTTGAGTCCCATAGCCCAGGTGACACTCAGAAGCAGGGAGCCATGCAGCCCGGACCCCAGAGGGCTCTCTGTCTTGTCCATGTGTTCCTGCCTCAGTGTCATCACTTCTCCTCATGATCCCCATCACTAACAGTTTCTTTGCAAGCTGTGAGCAGGTACCCAGTGCTGAGGAGGGAGTGGTGAGTTCTGAGGTCTCTAATTGGGGTGGAAAAGATGTGTGGGAGGGCTTCGTCATGCTGATTGCTGTTTGCTTCCCTTTAGGTCTCCACAAAGTGGGCATATCTAGCACTGTGAGGATGAACCTCCTGCCCAGGACTGTCTTTAGGACTGCCTAAGATTTTCATTTCAACTCTTGTCAGCCAGCATTTCCTTATTATGCTCACAGAAATCTTGCTTTCTCTGCCCCAGCCTATATTATGAGCTTGCTGGTGCTGACAAGGCAGGGGGATGAGCCTTACTCCTCAGGATGCTGTAGCTCTCCACACTGTAGAAGGTGTGTGCATGTGTGTGTGCATGTGTGAGAGTGTGTGTGCATGTGAGCATGTGAGAATGTGAGTGTGCATGTGAGAGTGTGTGCATGTGAGAATGTGAGTGTGTGTGCACGTGAGTGTGTGTGCATGTGAGTGTGTGTGCATGTGAGCACGTGAGAGTGTGTGCATGTGAGAGTGTGTGCATGTGAATGTGTGAGTGTGTGGGCACATGAGCATGTGAGAAAGAGTGTGTATGTGCATGTGAGCATGTGTGGGTATGTGCATGTGAGTGTGGGTGTGTGAATGTGAGAGTGTGGGTGTGTGCATGTGAGCATGTGAGAGTGTGCAAGTATGGGAGTGTGTGCATGTGTAAGAATCAGTATGTGAGTGTGCAAGTATATGTGCATGTGTGCACATCTATATTTGTGTATGCATGTGTGTGTGTACAAGTGTGAGCATGTGGGCATTCTCATGTGTGCATGTGGAAGGGTATGTGTGCACATGTGCAACTGTGTGCATTTGTGATGGTGTGCACATGTGATATGAGTGGGGATGAGTTATTTGAGTGCATGTGAGTGCATTTGTATGGTAAGTGTGCATTTGTGTGTGAATATGTATTTGAGTCTGTGCACATGTGATATATGAAATGAAAATTTAGTGAAAAATTTCAATTCGGGGATAAATGATACAATCTTGGTGAGAAATTGGTGCTTTCTGCGTTCTGCCCTGAGGCTAAAATCATCCCACATATCTTTCATCATGTGAATTCGAGTGTATGTGAGTGTGTATTTGTGAGTGTGTGTATGTGCAAGTGCATTTGTGTGTACATTTGTGAATGCACATGTGAGTTCATTTGTGTGCTTGTGAGTGTGCATGTGTGTGAGTGTACATTTGCAAGTATGTGTATGTGTAAGTGTATTCGTGTGTGAGTGTGCATTTGTGAATGTGTACACATGTGATATGTGAGGGTGTGTGAGTTCATTTGTGTGTAAGTGTGAGTGCATTTGCGAGTGTGAGTGTGTGTGCGAGTGTGAGTGTGTGAGTGAGTGTGAGTGTGTGTGTGCCTGTGGCTGCGGCAGGAGAGTTAGGGGTGAGCCCTGCTTGGTGACTTTGTCCCTCACTACACCCTTTTACAAGCTTCTGCCCCACTAACCAGGTCACCAATTGTCCTGGGAACCCCCGCTCCCACTCCTGGATTCTCACCTCTGTTTCTGCTGCTCTTTGTGTCTGCAAAGTCTCTACTGTCCTTGCCCAGCTATGAGTTGAATCTTCTTTTCGTCAGGATCCAGATGAGATGCCTTGTTCTCCTTGACATAGCTCAGTCGGGGATAAACATTTCCTCCTCTTTTAGACTCAGCACATCTGACTTGAATTATACATGTGAGCAGCAGAGCCTCCTGCAGGATATGGACTATGACTTACTTATCCTTCTATTTCCCCCAGTAATGCTCTCTACCCCAGCACTGGACAGTGTCTGGCACAAAGAAGGTGCTCAATAATTATTTATTAAAATTGGATAATTCCTGCCTCTCCTTTTTGGTATGTTTAGTGAAAATTTTCAATTCAGGGATAAATGATACAATCTTGGTGAGAAACTGGCGCTTTCTGCCTTATGCCCTGAGGCTAACATCATCCCATCCCACATCCCTTTCATCATCCGTCTTTCTGTCTCCCTGACTTGAGCGGGCATCCCTCACCCCCCACCCCCGCTCTGCAGCTCCAACATGGGCTTCTGCACCATTCCTGCCTCTTTCAGCTGAATGCACACACACAGGACCATTCACAAACCCTGGGCAGGCTTTTATGTGATGCCCAGATCCAGATGCTAAAATGACTTTAGCTGCATTCTCATGCATGTCACACCTTCTGGGAGAATTAGTGGAGGGCTAGAGAGATGATTCCTAACCCCTACCATGCCGTGAATTATCCCAAAGGAGGTTGGGAGTTTTCAAAACAAAGTTAATTGCAATTTGTGGTAATCACACACATATTTAATGCTACACAACACTTCGAGTCTAAGATAAATGTTGCAAAAATCCAAGTGTCAGAACTCTAGGAAGATTGGGATACAGGGCAATTGAATTATTCTTCTCTAAAAAAGGAAAAAAAGGCTCCTGAAATAATATGACTTTACACACTTGAAAGTCAAATAAGCCTGTGTGCTGTGGTGAAGACCTCAGGGAATGGGGCTGCCTCTGACACCCTCCAGTGCTGAGAGCCTTGAGCAACCTTCCTGAGCCTGGGTTTCCCTGACTCAGGTTCTTCTGGCTCCGAAATCCCATGCCGCACTATTGGTTTAGATTTGCATATTCTAATGGTGGCATTCAATACCATTTGCATATACTTTGTACCTACAGTATGCCAGGTTTCTGGAAGCACTGACAACATGGGTAGTTCATGTGACCCTAGAAATGTAGGGGCAGCTGCCTGCGCCTGAGAAACGTCTCTCTAAACTCACAGCTGCCATCGGTTCCCTTCTAAGCATGTTGTTTGCTTCATTTCCCCATAAGGACACATGGAGGCATGGGGACAGCTATTGTTCCCACTTGTTGGGAGAGGAGAGTGAGGTACAGAGGAGTTTCATGGATCCCAGCTGCTTCCGCCCCAGTCTCTGACTTGGCATGGAGAATGATCTACACCTCCCCACAGCTACAGGTTACATTTCCTTGTGTAAGTTAAGCCGAGCTTGACCTTGGAACTCACAGTCGATTCCATCCCTGCCTCTGCCGAATGGCCTTCTTTCCACTGCGGATCCTCAGAGTCCACCATCTGCAGGCCACAAAACCTTCCTGCTTGCATCCTGAGCTGGAAACATCTTGCCTTCCCTGAATGCCCAGTGCTGCTCTCCATTCTCCTGGAGCAGTTTGTGCTTCAGGCTTTGTATCAGAATCATTCTCATAGGTCTGTTGGCTCCCATCCTAGATTGTCAGTTTCTTCAAGGTAAGGCACCAATCTAAATGACTGTCCGAATGGAGACCCTTTTGTGGGGGAGCGAGAGTGCTATTGATAAGTGCTTCCAAGCAGCAGGTGGAGTCTGGGACTGTCCTAGGCAAGGCATGCTGTCTAGACACCCAAATTAAGGGAAGGACATGGGGCATGTCAGGGCATGTCGGTACCTCCCACGACACTTAGAACACAGCTGAAAATACTGTAATTATAACACAAGCGCTGAAAGAGGGAAGAAGGAGCATGTTGCCGTTACCTGGAGGATGCGTTTTTACTTCGCTTGTGCTTACTGTGCATGGTGCATTGTCCATACCCATAAGGGGAACATGGCTTGTTGCAATTATTGTTGTTTTCAGCTGTTAAAGAAACATGAGATACCCGCAGTCAACAGGGAGAGGGCATTTTCCATAATAAGGGGATTTGCATTTCAACATCTTAGACAGTGGAAATGAGAACTGACTGATCGCTTGATGTCCACGAGAGCACATCAGCAGACTCTCAGAGCATAGCAACGGGGGAGCCAGAGGAGTCTCTCAGTCCAAAGACCCCATTTTCTGATAAGGAAACTATAGCCTAGAGATAGGATGAGGAGCTCAGACCTTCTGACTTCTGAAAAGGTACATTTCCTGCTCAAACTCTCCAATAAAAAGATAAAGTTAGTTGTAGTCTAATATAACGGATTATGGTGATGGGATGTTAATGCCAATCACTCAGTGCCTTTCTGTTTGGGGAAATAACTTGAAGAAACATTGATTAAAACTTTTCTTTTTGCACTTAGCAGAAGAAATTATTCCAGACCTTTTCCGAGCCATGGACCTCCTGACTAGACTCATTTCCTGGGGAAGGTGGTGTGGTGTGTGTGTGTGTGTGTGTGTGTGTGTGTGTGTGTCTATGCACCGCCTCCACAGTGAATCAAACATGCTATGAACGCTCATGTATCTTTTCAGTATAAAGTGATTCTCCTTCCATGTCTGATCAGGACAGTCACACTCTTGGCCTCTCCTCCTGCTGCCCAGATGCATCTTAAATCACATCACTGGATCCGGCACAGCTGGACAGGAGCCAGAAGTCACTGTTGACTTATACATCAAGTGACATAAATCATGCCTCTTTTTGCTTCCTGTGGGGAAGAGACTCATATGACCGGAACTGACCTGCCACTTCGGGTTCACCAGAGAAAGGCCTTGGAGTGAGTGGTGCGGGGAGCCCATCCTCTTCTTTCTGGGCAGGTTTTCACTTCACACACTCCTGTGCACAGGAGCGAGGTGCCCGCCTTTGTCCTCCACCTCTCCCATCGCTGACCCAGGTAGGAATCCAAGTGTGTCCAGTTCTAGGGATGCCACCACTTGGGTAATCACATTCTTCAAGTTTCCGACCTGTATGGGTCCTGTACTAGGGTGAGTAGGGAAACATTCAAAGATGATGGGTTATGGCAGCTCTCCCTCAAGGAACTCAGCAGGAGATGGAGACAGGACATATATACTTTTTCTTTAAACTATAAAAGTAACACAGGAGAATTCAAGTTGAAGGTGTCGGAGAGAAGCTAAACCTTAGAATGATTATCCCAATACCACAGAGAATACATGTAGGAGCAGCAAACGCATGCACTAGCAGCAATCAGACATTCAGCCTTCCTCAGACATTTTAAGCTGGGAGGCTCAGTGCAGGGGCAGAGCTCAGCACAGCTCTCTGGTGGCTCCCCTGGGCCTGCCCCCTCCCACCCTGAAGTAGAGGATTAAAGGTGAGTAAATACAATGTTAGAATTTCACCGCATTCTAACACTGGAGTTTGGAAGAAAGCCAACTGTGCGGGCGAGTCGGCAGTTTGTTCTAGGACTGATGTGAATATTGGTGCAGAGCCCCAGAAAAAGTAAAGGGGTAACAGTGGATAAATTTCACACATCCTCACACTGAGAAGGCATTTTGAGTCCTAAGCAGGATGAATAAAGACAAATGTAGCTAAGAATGCTACAGTAACAATAGTTAGGACAAAAACAGAGAGACAGAGCATGTGCGTGAGAGGAAGAATCTGAGAGAGAAAGAGAAAGAGAGAAAGAACCCCAGATAACCTACGAAGGCACAAAAACAAAGCGACTTCCCCATTACCAACCACAGGACAGCAGATTGTGGAAGACAGTGGACTGTCTTCAGTGGATTAAGAACAGGGGCAATGCTGTACCAGCTGACTGTCATTCAAAGTGAGGGCAACGTGAACTTCATTTTCACACACACTAAATGTCCTTGCTAATAAAAAAGAATGACTAAAGGATACACTTCAGCAAGAAGAAAAGCACACCTAGATGCGAATAGGTGTCAGAAAGAAGCAAGAGCAACCAAATCGGTGAGAAAAGAAAAGAAGTTTTATGTGAGGAATGCGAGTCCTTTTCATTACCAGCCCCAGAGAGACTTTAAAATGAGGCAGGAGCCAGGCCCTGCTTCGTCCTCCCTTGGGCTGTATTCCTGTCTTTCAAAACTGCCCGCTTTTGCCACAGGTTGCTATGAATTAACCTAATAATACCGCGCTGGACATGATGACCCATATCCTGTGGACGAACAACGTGTAGGCAATGACTAGTTAGTACTGTCCCTGTAAACCGGTGAGATTCCTGACAAACAACTTTGCGTCATTGCATTCCCTGTTCCCTTTTGCCTGCAAAAGTCTGCTTGCAACTGCACGAATCCGAGCGTAGATTTAGGCAGCTTGAGTCTGTGCTCCTGGGGGCAGTCCTCAAGCTTGCCCCGTATCAACCGTTTACTGACATTCATGGTGCCTCCACTTCTTCCTGTTGGGTCAACATGAGTGAAATTGTGTTGCTGTGAAAATGTCATAGGTATTTTTTCATAATTTTAAAGCAAGATGGATTGAAAATACATATTAGATAATAGTAATGTGAAATTTGGGAGTGGGATCTTGTAGGAAAATAATGGGTTCATAAGTTTTTATTTGGTGAGAGTGTATGAAATCGACTATATTTTGTTAGAAAATGCAAAAAAAAAATGCAAGTTGGAAAAAAGGTAACCACTAAAATAATAGAATGGAATATAATACTTTTAGGGAGGTGGATGAAAAATAGGGATTGATAATGATTTACCTAACACAGGAAGAAGAGAATACAGTAGAAAAATAAAAAATGGTGCATGGAGAACACAGAATAAGGTGGTAGAAATTGATTAGTAAGCACAGTAACTGAAAACAGGTAAAATTCACTTCTTAAAAGACAGAGACTTGATATTGAAAAAATCCTTCTACATGCAATTTGTAAGACATGCTTAGAACACAGTTACACTTAAGGTTGAGGATAAAATCTTAGGAAAATGCATACAGAAAAATATCGGCTGAAACAAAATTCATATGGCTATGTTACGGAATGAAGTGTGTTTTTAGGAAAAGTTAAGCATGTAATAGATGATGGAAGCAATAATCTGTCAGTAACTAACTGCAATTACAACCTCGTATGCGCCTAACTTTGCAGTCTTGCAAACTATATGACGTAACACAGCAGAATTGCAAGTACAAGTTGAAAAATCAGTAATCAGAGTGGGATTGATGAGGGTAACAAAAAGGGATGAAAATGTAGGTTATTTCAATAATACAACTAATATTGATTGTATACACATTGGCAAACGACAAATAATACATAGACTCATTAATCAATAGGAGATTAAAAACATTCATAAGTGGGTCACAAAAGAATTCTCAATAAACCGAAGAGATTTATATAATAAAGATCATCATTGCTGACAATGGCACAATGCAATTAGAGATAAAAGGTGAAATACTATTCTGTCCCCCAAGTCAGACATTTGAAAATCAACCTTATAATTATTAAAAATCCTAATGCTTATGATTCCATTTGCCTATGTGTGCACACATGTACACGAGTCCATGTGCATAAGAACATGGGAATGTGAATATGAAGGATAATTATCAACACAGAAGATAGTCATTTCAGAGTGGTGACATTCAGGTACTTTAAGAAATATCCTTCATTATGCTTTTATTTAGTCATTGTCTTTCTATGGAACATGGTTTATGTCTATTGTAGATATAGATTGACATGTATCTATTTATATTTAAATTTATATCTATTACAAATAAATAGAATTTTTATTGTGAATATAATTCTAAATAATTTTAAAAATAAAATTGAATAAAAAGTGAAATTCTTCGTGTCTGGATATTTGATCAGCGTAAAGCTCGAATTGATCACAGTCTCTTCCTTTCTCCGCCATCCCTGTTGGTAAATCACATTATTCAGATGCGCTTCCTCCATTGTCTTTCAACAAATGCACTATGCATGTAAATAGCAAAGGAAAGTTCTTAGTTTTAAATATAAATATTTAAAATTATGAATTAATAGACTTCATTTAAAGAAAATAAACAATTGAATAATTTCAAATCACAAAGGGGAACAAAACAAATGTAAAAGCAAGAGGAATACAATATAAAAGAACAAATCACTAGAGATGGCTTAAAAAGTAGTTTTTCCTAAAATAAAAATAACAAACGTTGCTTTAAATTAAAAGAGAAACTGCAGGCAAAGTGGTATGAGAAGCACACGAGCGCACGCAGGATAGAAGCACAGACCAGGTGGAAGTGAACAAGGCAGGCCTCACTTTGTGTGGCTCCCACAGGCAGGAATTCATTAATGTGGTGGGTTTAGGAGTAGCTCTTCCCACAGACACACAACAAATACGAATCTTCGTGGGATGTGGTGGACAGTGGCTTTTATTTGCCTACTGGTCTGAGTTAAGGACATTTTAATTCCTACTGGGTTCCTCTATCCCTTGTGAAATTTTAGAGGGTGTAGGCAGAACTGCTGGGTGACCTGAGAGAGAGTTTGCCGACACAGTTGTGTCACTCTAGTTTGTGTGTTCGTGTCTGGATATTTGATCAGCGTAAAGCTCGAATTGATCACAGTCTCTTCCTTTCTCCGCCATCCCTGTTGGTAAATCACGTTATTCAGATGCGCTTCCTCCATTGTCTTTCGAGCCTGAATTAGTGAGCATGGCTAACATCCGAAGAAGTCACGCAGGGAGCGGGGTTGGGGCGGTGCAAATCGGAAACCAGAACAAACGCATCTCCACGTCTCCTGGCAGGCAAGCTTGTGCATCCTCAGGAACGCCCTCCCGAGAGAGAACTCGCCCATGAATCTTTCAAGGATTTCTGTCTGCTATTGATTTGTGGCCTGTCAGCATCCAACCGGTTAATTTAATTTGATGCAAAAACAGAAGGAACTGAGAGTGAACCCAGTATGTCTGGGCAGGGAGGTGGGGCAGAACCTGGTCAGTATCTGAGAAAACCTCACCACCTGCTGGCAGGGAGAAGAGCGGAGGCAGCTCACAGCATCCCTCTGGTTCTGTGGGAAGTCCTGTTCACTTACAAGGTTTCGAGAGAGGAAAAACTGTTTTCATCTAAAATGATGACTCAAGTTATGAGTGACATTATTAATATGTAGAAAAATCTGAATTAAGAAATCCATGACCATATTCAGGCAAAATGTTGGTCACAAATCTCTGACAGTTTATTTTTCAAATATACTTAGTTTTTTTTTTTTTTTTTAAGTGGGCTTTTGCCCCACTGCTTTTTCTTCCTCCTCCATCTCCCAAAGCTCCCAGCTGGAGCAGAGGGGCTGTTCTAATACTCCAGACTCCATTGAGACTAAACTCCAGAGGAAATTTACACATTTACATCAGCAGGTGGGTGAGTATACAGGTCTTTCTTCTCTGATTTACACCGTGTATTTTTCACTTACTTCATGGAGATTTTTTTTTTGTTTCAAAAACACCAGTAGTAAAGAAATTCGACTTGACTGAAAGTTGCACCATTCCTTGGCGTTGCTGTTGTTCTCTTCTTTCAAACCAGGGATGGCTCTCACGACATCAGTCCCCAATCCAGTCTGGGCTTTCATGAAGAATCTTGTGTTCGTTGAAGGAAGAAACTCTTCTGACAAAAATGGTGTCAAATTCTCATTTAAAGACATGACAATATGTTTGCGCTGATAGCAATGTTATGTGCAGACGAAGGCGTGGCTCATAAACATAAAGGCTCGATCCTCCAAACTATGGTTTGAGAGATGGGTTTTTTCTATGCAGGTACTGCCTCTGGCTTAGGATCCAGCAGTGTCACCTCTGACCACTGAAGTTTGAGGGCAGAGATGCTGGCTTACTTCTGGGAGAGTTTTGTTGCTCTTAAAATCTTGTTTTGTGAGATAACATATTTCTATTCTTAAGCTGTTTCGAGTTGTTTGAGTTTTTACAGCCTGAAATATACAACTTCATATGTATAGATGTCATATAATGTATTCAGCATTCAGATTGTTTTTAGATTTTTATTTTTTCCTCATGAACAATTTCACATTTGATTTCTCCGTGTGTGTGTGTGTGTGTATCCATACCATGCATACACACACATTCACACATATCTATACATAGGTGTGTACATGCCTCTCTGCATACACGTTGGGGCTTTGAAAAAGATCTCACTAGCTGGGCATGGTGGCAGGTGCCGGTAAGCCCAGCTACTTGGGAGGCTGAGGCAGGAGAATCACTTGAACCTGGGGGTGGAGGTTGCAGTGAGCAGAGATCGTGCCACTTTACTCCAGCCTGGATGAAAGAGAAAAAAAAGATCCCATGAGGCATATGGGCAGGTGAAAGGCTGTGTGCAATGTCGAGTTGAATGAATGTTGGCAGATCAACCTCCAAGGCTGTCCTGTGATCAGCAAATCTAGTTGTGTTGGTTTGCCTGCCGTTGCGTCCGTCCTGGAATCAGTCACGATTTTAAAGATATGGGTTCATCTGATCTTCCTTTGATTCCTGCAGCAGATAGAGGGCTTTTCGTGGGATCATGTCTATCAGTTGAATTTCCTCTGTCTTGAATTGCCTATTCATAGATTTTTCCGTTTTCTTGGGTTGAATTCCACTCTTAATACTTACTGTTTCCTATATTATAGGTATGTCTTAGGATAAATGCTGCTGTAAAAGAAAGCATTTCAAGAAGATAATTAATTCTTAGCAAAAATTTGGAATTTTCTTCCTTTGTGTACTGAAGGACTACATCTTATCCATTTGAATTCAGACCGAGTTTCTATTTAATAAAATTATTATATAATTATGAAATAAAATATTAATTAAAATAATTTTACTATATTATATTTCATCTCTGGTAAATATATTAGCATTGGAAAGAGTGGAGAATATTTTTAAGATAATTGTTTTAGGTAATGTATTTTAATTATAAATAAAATTACAGATTTTCTTTGCAGTGAACAATTTTATATCACGAACACTTCATTTTGGTTTTCTAGTGTGACATGCCATTCATGCCCGTAATTAGATTTCTCAAAACTGACACTTGTTTCTGAATCTTTATGCTTTTTAAGGGAATACCTACTCAGAGACAATTCGAATTAATCGGTTGTGACTGACTTAAACGAAGCCTAATTGCCTTATTGCGGGTGCTCGTTTGTCTAACAAACCTGAATGAGGCCAGTGGCCCGCAGCCCCTCCCGGGGTGTTTTATACTGTGTCACTGGGGCTGCTGTGATTGGTCATTTGGAGCCTGGGCACCCAGCTGTTCATGGGTCACTGGCTGGTTTTTCCTATTTTGGGAGAAAATAAATGAGAGTGTTCTTCTTGGCAGATGATGATATTCCCAAATTTCCTTCTCAATATGCTGAATGAAATGGATTGTTAAATGGAATCCACTGGGAATTGAATTCTTTTTGTCATTCTTTTCTTCAAGAGTGCACCTTGCACTCTGACAGAAATTGTTCATTAATCCCCACAGAATGACCAATTTCCCAGCGCAGTCACTCAAGGGTACAAGAGCCATAAAAAATGTCCAGTCCAGAGACCTTGGCTGCCATTAATAGCTTGCTGTGGCTTTTGTGAGGCTGTGCGTCTCCACAAAGGACTCCACATCCCTGCTCATCACCAGCTCCAGGTTTTTGCTTTTATTATTATTATTATCATTATTTTCTACAAAATTATGAACAATACCTTTTAAGCACTGTGAGGCTGAGACAGAGTTTTCAGGGCATAAAATGGCCACAGCCTGGAAAGCTCTGTTGTTACATAGTCTTGGAGTGGAGCCACCCATGGGGTGATGTCGGATAAAATAGGAGGCAGCTTGGGGAGCAGGTTGTATGTTTAATTCTGTTAATTCTGAATATTAGAAAGGCAAGTGTCCCCAGAGAAAGTGGAATCCAGGGTCAAATCTTACAAAAGGAAGAGATTCATCTGAGAATACAGTAGAGGAAAGGACTGGTTGGTGACCGTGGTGAGAGCTTGCTTAGAGGCAGCAGTATGAAAGTCTTGGCTTTCCTTGGCTGTGACTTGCACAGGATCATGCAGAGGTTCTGGAGGGTCAATTATGGTGGAACCAAGCTCTGGAGAATGAATGGATGAAGGCCCAGTGACATGAAATATGGTCAGGCTAGACAATTAATATTAGGAAATTTTCTTAGCACCTGTTTCTTGGAATAGCAAAATGTTTCTTCCCCAGGACTGTGGCTCCCACTGAATAAATTGAGTGTTTCAATCCCAGGAAGGCAGGATTAAAGCTGCAGACTGGAGATAAAACCCCAGCTCTGTGATACAGCTCTGGATGTGCCATTCCCGCATTCTGAACTCTGCTGCCTTATCTGTAAATAAGAAAATACTACCAACCTTGCAGGACTGTTGCAAAAATTAAATAACGTAAACAGGGGAGTGTTCTGTAAATTGGAACGGAGCAGACAGTTGCATAGCAGCCACACACTAGGCTCCACTGTGGCACTGGCATGTCTGGCTGTTTCTGTCTGTTCTTGTACCGCTGTAAAGAAATACATGACACTGGGTAATTTATAAAGAAAAGAGGTTTAATTGGCTCATGGTTCCACATGCCGTGCAGAAGACATGGCTGGGGAAGCCTCAGGAAACTTACAATCATGGTGGAAAGTGAAGGGGAAACAGGTACGTCCTATATGGCCGGCACAGGAGGAAGAAGTGAAGGGGGAGGTGCTACACACTTTTAAACAACTAGACCTCGTGAGAACTCACTCACTATCATGAGGGCAGCAAGGCGGAAATCTGCCACCATGATCAGTCACCTCCCGCCAGACCCCTCTTCCAACGCTGGGGATGACAATTCTAGATGAGATTTGGGTGTGGGCACAAATCCAAACCATATCACTGGCCTCGTTAGGAAAGACATTCCCAAAACATGGCAACTTCACTCCTTTTATATTTAATGTTCACTAAAAATGATACATGTCCCTAGTCTGAAAATGAAAATAACACTTTGATATCAAATAACAAAATACAACTTCAATGATATTGGCCACACCCTGCTCTTTGCCCAGTAAGGCTCCCAAGAAGAAACCACTTTCAACTTCCCTGGGAGTTTTCAAACGTGACTAAATGGTGCGAGTGTGTTGCCATGATTAGTTCACCAGTTTCAGACACCAGTCACTGGCCTCTTTTTCTTATGTGTAAGGATTTAGCTCATTTTCCACCCCTCCTCAGCTCCCTTCCTTCCTGTATTGTTATGTCACTGTTGTAGTTAAATCCGTAATCGGTGTTTATATCATGAAACTGCATGAATCTCATCCCTCGTGGAAGCGTGTCATGCACTGTGACTGCATCCTGCTTTGGTTTGTCTGCTGTTAATGCCGCCATTTTTGTGACCTTTTCCCCAGGTGTTTTGTCAATCATATCACTTAGCACATTATTTGAATGTATGAATATTGGTCTTGGTAGAACCAAGTAGTGAACCAGGATTATATGCTTTCTGTTACCTTTTTATTCTTCTTGATTTAATAAATGCCTATTTTCTTCCCCATGTTTAATTTTCTAAACAAATATCCTCGCTTCTTTCTGGATGAGCTGCTGCATAATCTCCCAAGGGCATCTACCCTCTCCAGCCACAGCTGTTTTCCTGGAGCTCCCAGGCATCATTGCCACTCTCTGTCTTTCTAGGACTTCTCTGCTCCACTCTTCCTCCTTGGATCTGTTTCCCGGGGCTCTTCCTTGAGTTATTTTCTTGTTCTGCTGGATCACACCCTCCAGCAGCTTCCAAAGAAAGGGTGTATCAGAGGAAAAGCTTTGGCATTCTTCCACACCTCAAAATATCTTTAATCAACTTCCACACTCAATTGGGAGCTTGGCTAGGTAGAGAATTCCTTTAGAATTTTAAAAATCATCATTTACTTCTAGGAAGTATAGTCTTAATTTGAGTTTGCCATTCAGAATTGTTGTTAAGAAATCTATCTCATTCTGATCTCGTTCTTTTGGATGTGGTAAGGACACTCCCTCCACCTCCCCCATTCTTTGAAATCTGGAACTTTCTTTTCTTTATCTCTAATGTTCTGAAATTTTATTAAGATGTTCAGCGTTGTAGACTCTTACCAATCCTTATGTTGGGCATCCAGCCAGCCCGTTCTGGCTTATAATTTATGCTTTTATCTTAAAACATGGAAAATGTCATTGAATTACCTTTTCTGCAATAACTTCCACTTGTTTTCTCTATCTCTTTTTCTGGAAAACTTTAGGTAAGATGTTACACCTCCTGGATTAGTTGTTTAAATCTCTAATACGTTTTCACATAAATCCATCTTTTTGTCCTTGTGAGATTTCCTAAATTTTATCTTCCAACCATTTATTAAATTTTTACATTTGTGCTATCACATTTTTAATTTATGATATTTTTTTTCTGTTCTCCAGTGTTCCTGAACTGGATGTTTTATTGATGAAATATTTAGTCAAAACACTGAACACATTAATTAAGATATTTTTGTTGTTTTCTTCTGTTCTCTCCATCGTGTCTCCTTTTGTATGCTTTCTAGCTTTCTGTCTTTTGTGTTAGACTTTTCTGTCTTTTGTGTTCTGTCTTTTGTGTTAGAGACTTTTCTTAAATTCTGGTATGCCAGTCCTATATCTACCCATCATCTGCCATTTCTATCTGTATATCCATCCATCCATCCCCCATCCATCCATCCATCCATCCATCCCCCATCCATCCATCCATCCATCCATCCCCCATCCATCCATCCATCCATCTGTGATGGTTAATTTTAGGGGTCAACTTGGCTGAGCCATGGAATGTCTAGTCCAGATACCTGGTTAAACATTATTTCTGGAGGTGTTTGTGAGGGTGTTTCCAGAAGAGATTCACATTTGAGTTAGTAGACTGAGCAAAGCAGATGGCTCTCCTCAACGTGGATGGGTATCGTCCCATCCAGTGGGAACCAAGTAGAACAAAAAGTGAAGAAAGGGAGAATTCTCCGACTCTCTGCCTGACTGCCAAAGCTAGAATATCAGTCTGCCCCTGCCTCAGTTCCCTTTCTTCTCAGCCCTTCAGACCTCTCTGCAATCTACATCATTGGTTCTCCAGCTCTCAGGCTTTCAAACTGCACCACTGACATTCTTGATCTCCAGTGTTCAGGTGCGAGATCATGGGACTTCACAGCCTCCATAATCACATAAGCTGATTTTTAAATAATTGACCTCATTTGTATGTGTGTGTGTGTGTGTGTGTATAATATGTATAAATATTATAAATATATATTTAATATATAAAAATATTATATTACATATTAATTATGTATTTGTGTGTGTTTATATATACATAATATATAATATATAAATATGCATATATAAAAAATATATAAATATGTATTTAATATACATATATATTAATATATAAATATATATTAATATATATTGTAAGTATATATGCATAATTTATATATAATATATATTATGCATATGTATATAAATATACACACAAATACATGATTAATATGTAATATAATTATATCAATAACATACGTTAATAGTAATATATATTTATATAAAATAAATATATGCCTATATAATACAGATTAAACATCTCTTATCTGAAATGCTTGGAACTTGAAGTATTTTTGATTTTGACTTTATATTTACTGGTTAAACGTCCCAGATCTGAAAATCTGATTTTAAATGTGGCAATGAGTATTTCCTTTGAGTGTCACATCAGTGCTCAAAGGTTTCGGATTTGGAAATATTTTGGATTTCAGAATGATTTGGGATACCCAATCCCAGAAATATTTGAGATATATATAAACCTTTCTCTCTCTCTCTCACACACACACAGACACATCTCATATATGTGTGTGTGTGCATGTGCATGTGCGCATATGTATGTGCGTGTATGTGCATGTGCATGTGCATGTGCGTGTGTGCACGTGCATGTGTGTGTGCCTATGCATGTGCGTGTGTGCGCATGTGTGCACATGTGCACGTGTGTGCATGTGCGTGTGTGCATGTGTGTGTGCCTATGCATGTGCGTGTGTGTGCATGTGCGTGTGTGTGCATATGTATGTGCGTGTGTGCACATGTGCGTGTGTGTGCATGTGTGTGTGCGTGCGTGTGCATGTGTGTGTGCGTGTGTGCACAGGTGGTTGCATCGCATTTAGAGTATCACTCTGGGTTGGCAATTTCACGAGGAGACTTCTCAGTATCAGTAGTTGGAGACTGTTTTTCCCCTGAGCCCATTGAAATGGCTCCATTGTGTGGGGTAGATACCCTGGGATTTATTGTCTCGTGCAGAGAAAGAATTCAGGACACAGACACCTGTGGGTGGGTTAAGGAGTGGAAAGTTTAAGAGAAGAAGGGAAAGAGGAGAGTGGCTGCCTTCCAGAGAGAATTATCCGATAAAGGGGAAGGTAATGGACTGCAGCGGATTTTATAGGCAGGCTGCAAAAGGTGGCGTCTGATTTACTTCGGGTTCACAGATTGGTTCCATCAGGCATGAGCCTACACAGCTCAAGGGGAAGGCTGGTTGCCCAACTCTAATCTTATTAAGCAAGTAGGCTTTCCAGATTGGCACCATCTTTTCTGCTCTTTACATGTAGCTGACAAGGGGAAGGGAAAATGGAGCTGCCATCTTGAACATGGCTAGTCCCTAGTTCCTGCCAGTGTTCACCTGTGCGAGCTCCCAGTTTGCCTGTCTAGGTCTGTAGCTTGACTTTACAGGCTGCTCTTTGTTAGGAAGTCTTCTGGGGCTGTGCTTCGTTAAAGAGAAAAGCCTTACCAGGGACTCCCATGCCCTTACTATCTGCCTAAGTGATTTCTTCTGAATTCCTATATCATTATTAGCTTTCTCCAGAGGGAAATTATGTGAGCACCAACTAGAGGCCAGCGTGGGGAGGTCTGGGTGTTTATCTCCAGACTATGAATTCTAGTGTTCAGCCCTGCCCACCCCATTACAAAGTGCCATGCATTCCCCGTTCAAATTCTCCAGAAAATGAGGATCTAGGCTTTTAGCTGGGGGTCAGTATCATATTGCTACCCTAGGACAAGGCGGTGGTGGGTGAGTGTCCTTTTAGGGTCGTGAGGCTCCCTCATTGTCTCCAGGGAGGAGCAGGTGCCTTCCTGCTGGTGTCACAGCCTTTCCTTCTGTGGCTTTCTCCCTTCTGCCAAACTGCTCTTCTTTAAGCGACCTGTCTGTCAAACATCAGTTGGAATTGCTTGTCTGCTGATTCCCCTTTCCCATTTGACTCTGAGGATTTATGCCTCTTTATTTCTTTAACTTTTTTTGAGGGGAGGTCACAGGAAGGAGAAGATATAAATTTATGTTCTCAGCCCTGTAAATTTAACAGAAATCCAAAAGATTTCTTTTTGCAGAAGGTTTTTGAATGATTGGGTTTCAGTTGAAAAAGCTTATGGGAAATTGAGGACAGAACACCTTTAGGCATGTGGTTTGGAGACTCAAGCTTTTATCTCTGCTAGAAAAGTAAATCCTATCCTTAATCGGATAAAACTGCATTAGCATTGGCCCACAGATTTAAGCGAGCACAGACCGGCTCACCTCCAAAAGAAGAAAGATCTGAGGTGAGAACTGGAGTGATTTAGCCCATGTCACTGGAGCGATTCTTCTCTATAATCCTAATTCTGCTCCTGCAAAGAAGCTGCTTCTTCTCATGGTTGTTGCTAAAGGTAGCACATGAAAAGAGCTAGGGAAATTTTGTGGGCAATTAGATTTTGTTTTTTGAGACTGTGTCTCACTCTGTTGCCCTGGTTGGAGTGCAGTGGCATGATCTTGGCTCACTGCAACCCCCGCCCCCGCCGCCGCCACCTGCCAGGTTCAGGAGATTCTCTTGTCTCAGCCTCCTGAATAGCTGGGATTACAGGGATGCACCACCATGTCTGGTTAATTTTTGTATTTTTAGTAAAGATGGGGTTTGCCATGTTGGTCAGGCTGGTCTCAAATTCCTGGCTTCAGGTGATCCACCCATGTCGGCCTCCCAAAGTGCTAGGATTATAGGCCTGAACCACCAAGTCGGGACAGCAATTAGATTTTAAAAGTTGGATTCTAGAGGAATAAATCACAGCAGGTCAAATTGCAATCACTGGCGAAACTGCTGGTAAGACGATGAGGTGGAGGATAGGTATAATGGCTGGTAGGCAGGGCAGTGCGTCCAGCACGGTTCTCTCATTTTCTGTGTAGAGTGCTGCTGAAGAAGGGTGCCTTGTTCTCTTGGAAAGTTTTGTGTGCTGGGTGTTTTTGGAGCCACGAAGGAGTGAGAGTGCATGATGAGTGAGAGGGCATGTTAGGACGTGCCTGAGCAGGGAGGAAGCCTGTAACAGCAATGATGCTTACCCAAATGACGTTGAACTAATTTGCCTTTGAGGAAATAGTGACAGATTTGGCTAATAAGAGGTTGTTTTACATTTTCCTCTGAAGAGGGTCAGATTTGACATAGTGAATTACTGAGTCACTGCGATGTGAGTTCTTGTTCAGCTGTTTTGTTCCAGGCTTTGGGGATGTTTTACTGGAAGGCATGTGAAGGTCGAATGGGATGTTCAGATTTCCCTGGAGGCCTAAACACCGCCTCCAATGTCAATGTGCAGTCACTGTCCCAGTCATGAGCAGAGGAAGATTTTCTTACATCCTCAGGGCCTCGGTTGGCTACTTCTCCATCAGGGAATGTATCGCCATCAAGACCAGAGTGACCTCACTGAGGGTGGGAGGAGTGAATGCATTTTTTGGAGAAAAGCATAGCCTGGCCCTGCTGTGCGGTTTTCTCTGGTGCTCGGTTACTCTGCATCTCTTGAGCCCCAGGCTGTGAGGCCGGGCCCAGTGCCATGAGGGATGTAGCAGCGTGAGGAATGGTCTCAGCTGTTTGCATTCGTAATAGTGAGTTGTCCTAGAATTTGTGAAAATATGGCAAATGTCACAGGTGGGACATGCTGCTAATAATTGATGGAGGCCAGGTGTGGTGGCTCACGCTTGTAATCCCAGCACTTTGGGAGGCCGAGGCGGTGGATTACGAGGTCAAGAGATCGAGACCAACCTGGCCAATATGGTGAAACCCCGTCTCTACTAAAAATACAAAAATTAGCCTGGCGTGGTGGCACGTGCCTGTAGTCCCAGCTACTTGAGAGGCTGAGGCAGAAGAATCGCTTGAACCCAGGAGGCGGAGGTTGCAGTGAGCCGAGATTGTGCCATTGCACTCCAGCCTGGCAACAGAGCAAGACTCCATTTAAAAGAAAAGTGATGGAACAGGGACTAATGTTGTCCAAGACATTCCAAAGAACATGTGCACCAAGAGATGTCCCACAGCAAAAGACTCCGTGGTCACGTCAATTGAGGACTTTCATGTGCATCTCCCTCTATGCTGTTCTCATTGTAAATAAGGACGAAAGACTTTGAGAAGTTCCCCAGCAGAGTAACCTGTTTCACTTCAACTCAGGACTTTGGACACTGCTTTGATGATCGGCCCCTCTTCAGGAAAGCAGTCTTTTTTCTTTTTTCTTTTGAGACTGAGTTTCGCTCTTGTTACCGAGGCTGGAGTGCAATGGTGCGATCTTGGCTCACCGCAACCTCTGCCTCCTGGGTTCAGGCAATTCTCCTGCCTCAGCCTCCTGAGTAGCTGGGATTACAGGCATGTGCCACCGTGCCAAGCTATTTTTTTTTTTTGTATTTTTAGTAGAGACGAGGTTTCACCATGTTGAGTAGGATGGTCTCAATCTCTTGAACTCATGATCCACCTGCCTCAGCCTCCCAAAGTGCTGGGATTACAGGCATGAGCCACCGCACCCGGCCCAGGAAAGCATTCTTAACATCGGTGGGGAAGGTGGGGCTAGGCAGGATTAGAGGAATGGAAGTTCAGGAGTCAGCTGGATGCCTACTTCCTGCACACGCAGAGCTGAGCCCCTGGGCTCTGGGGGCACCGTGGGCTGTGGCCTCTCCCAGGCTCCATGGTTGGGTTCAAGGGTGGAGCCATGCCTGTGTGCACCCTGCTCTGCTCGGTTCTGCTGTTTCCTCCCCAACCTTCCCATTCCATTGCTGCCTTCCCTGGCCTCACTTTTACTTTGTTCTCTCCTCCTTCCCTTCCACCTGTAAATAAAAATGGAGATGGATCTGGCGGGTTTATCCAACATCTTAAATAAATTTGATCTTAGAAGACAAAAAAAAAAAAAAAAAAAAAAAGCAGGGGGTGGGAATCACCATGGGATTTCCTTACTTTCTGTATTCTCAACTTCTAATATAAAAAACCAAATAAAAATTGGTCCAACCATTGTGGAAGACAGTGTGGTGATTCCTCAAAGATCTAACAAGGGAAACACCATTCAACCCAGCAATCCTATTATTGGATATATACCCCTCAAAATAGAAGGAGTTCGTTCATCCACATGCATATGAATGTTCACTGCAGCACTATTCACATTAGCAAAGGCATGAAATCAACCCAAATGCCCATCAATGAGAGACTGGATGCAGAAAATGTGGTGCATGTACAGCATGGAATACTACACAGCCATAAAAATGAGATCATGTCCTTTGCAGCAACATGGATGGAAATCATGGAAGTTTACAAATATGTGGAAATTATGCAACACACATGTTAACAGTCAATGCATCAGGGAGTACATCAAAAGAAAAATTAGAAAACATCTGAGATAAGCAGAAATGAAAACACAGCCTAAGAAAACTTGTGAGATGCAGCAGAAGCAGTGCTTAGAGGAAATTTATACCTGTAAATACCTATGTCATTGGTATGAGAAAGATTGCATATAAACAGCCTAACTTTTGCAAGAGCAAGAAGAAAGGCAATAATGAAGATGAGAGAGTTAATAAATAAGATGGAGAGTAGAAAATCAGTAGAGAAAGTTAGTGAAACCATAGATTCAATGCTATTTCTATTAAATAACCATTGACATTCTTCACAGAACTAGAGAAAACTATTTTACAACTCATATAAAACCAAAAAGGTGCCAAAATAATGAAAGCAATTCTAAGCAAAAGAACAAACTACCCAACTTCAAACTATACTACAAGGGTACAGTAACCAAAACAGCATGGTACTAGTACAGAAACAGACACATAGACCAATGGAACAGAATAGAGAACCCAGAAAAAAGACTGCACATCTACAACCATTTGATCTTTGACAAACCCGACAAACACAAGCAATGAGGAATGGACTCCCTATTCAATAAATGATGTTGAGATAACTGGCTAGTCATATGCAGAAAATTGAAACTGGACTTCTTCTTTATGCCATACACAAAAATGAACTCAAGATAGATTGAAGACTTAAATGTAAAACCCAAAAGTATAAGAACCCTGTACGACAACCTAGGCAATATCATTCAGGACATAGGCATGGGCAAAGATTTCATGATAAAGATGCCAAAAGCAATTGCAATGAAAGCAAATATTGACAAATGGGATCTAATTACACTAAAGAGCTTCTGCACAGCAAGATAAATTATCAACAGAAGAAACAGACAACCTACAGAATGGGAGAAAATGTTTGCAAACTATGCTTCGACAAAGGTCTGAGATCTAGCATCTATAAGGAACTTAAAGAAATTTACAAGAAAAAAAACACCATTAAAAAGTGGGCAAAGGACACGAACAGACACTTCTCAAATAATACAATAATAAATAATAAAATAAGTATAAATTAAGTATTTTATTTATATTATTTATAATAAAAAATAAAATACTTAATCATTTATAATATTATTTATAATAATAAATAAAATAATCATAAATTTAACAAAAGAAGGGCAAGGCTTATACACCAAAAATATAAAACAAGCAACAAAAGAAAAATATAAATACATTTGTGACACCAAAATGAAACAATAAATTTGTGCTAAAAATGATTTTATCAGGACACAAGAAAGACCACCCACCAAATGGAAGAATATATTTTCAAATCATATATCTGATCAGAGACTTCTATTCAGATTACATAAAAATCTTTCAAAACTCAATAATAAAAAGACAAAAAAAGGGCTGAGATTTGAACAGAAATTTCTCCAAAGAAGATATACAATGGCCAATGGACACATGAAAGGTGCTCAACATCACTAGTAATCCGGAAAATGCAAATCAAAACCACAATGAATGACCACTTCACACTTGCTGAGATGGCCATGGCAGTAGCCAGTGTTAGCAAGGATGTGGAGAAGGCGGAGCCCTCATGCAGTGCTGGTGATAAAATTGTGCAGCCACTTTGGAATATAGTTTGGCAGTTCCTCAAAATGTTCAAGTTACCAGATGACTTAGTAATTCTACTCCTCAACGTACACCCAAGAAAAATACCAACATATCCACACAAAAACTAGTACATGACCGTTCATAGAAGTGGTATTTATAACAGCCAAAATGTGGAAACAACCTTAATGCTCATTGATGAGTGGATGAATAAATAAGGTGTATGTTGGCAGTGAAATATAGTCAAGTACATTAACATAGTCATTGTCCCACACTGTGTGTGTGGTAAGAGTATATAAAATCTACTTCCTTAGCAGATTTCCAGTATACCCTGTAGTTTTATTAACTGTAGTCCTCGTACTGTACATTATGTCTCCAGACGTAGTTTTCCAGGATAACTACATCTTTGTAGTCTTCGACCTACATCTTCCCACTTGCTCCAGCCTTGGGAAGCACCTTCTACTCTCGGTCACCATGTATTCCAGTTTTTTCCAACTATTGCTTTGGATTCAGAGGGCAGATGTGCAGGTTTGTTACATGGGTGAACTGCATGCTGTTAGAGTTCAGCGTACAAATGATGTTATCGCCAGGCAGTGAGTGTAGCACCTAATACGTAGTTTTTGGACCCTCAGCCTTCTCCCACCCTCCCTCCCCTAGTAGCCCTCGTGCCTGTTGTTCTCGTCTTTGTGTCCATGTATACTCAACGTTTAGCTCCCACTGTAAGTGAGAATACGTGGTATGTGCTTTTCTGTTCCTACATTAATTTGCCTGGGATAATGCCCCCCGGCTGCATTCATCTTACTACCAAGGACACAATTTCATTCTTTTTTATGGCCATGTAGCATTCCATGGTGTTTACATACCACATTTTCTTTATCCAGTCCACTGTTGACAGGCATCCAAGTGAATTCCATGATTCTGCTATTGAAAATAGTGCTGTGATGAACATGTGAAGCATGCATGTGTCTTTTTCTTTTTTTTGAGACAGCGTCTTGCTCTGTCACCCAGGCTGGAGTATAGTGGCATTGATCTTAGCTTACTGTAACCTCTGCCTCCTGAGCTCAAACAGTCCTCCCACCTCAGCCACCCAAGTAGCTGGGACTACAGCGTATGATACCATGCTTGGCCAACGTTTGCATTTTTAGTAAAGACTAAAATATGTTTATTGTAGTAAAATTTTAGGGTTTCACCATGGTGCCCAGGCTGGTCTCGAACTCCCACACACAAGCCATCCACCCACCTCAGCCTCCCCAAATGCTGGCATTACAGGCATGGGCCACCATGCCCAGCTGAAGCATGCATCTGTCTTTATGGTAGAGTAATTTATATTCCTATAAGTAAATACCCAGTAGTGGGATTGCTGAATCAAATGGTAGCTCTGTTTTCAGTTTTTGAAAAATCTCCAAATCGCTTTCCACAAGCGGCTGTACTAATCTACATTCCCATCAGCAGTGCATGAGTATGCCCACTTCTCTGCGACCTCATCAACGTCTGTTAATTTTTTGACATTTAAAGAATAGCCATTCTGACTGGTGTGAGATGGTATCTTACCGTAGTTTTGGTTTGCATTTCTCTAATAATTAGTGACGTTGAGCATTTTTTCATATGCTTGCTGGCCATGCATGTGTCTTTTTTTGAGAAGTGTCTGTTGATGTCCTTTGCCCATTTTTAATAGGATTTTTTTTCTTGATATCTTTGGTTTCCTTATAGATTCTGGATATTACAGCTTAGTTGAATGCATAGTTGGAAATATTTTCTCCCATTCTGTAGGTTGTCTGTTTACTCTGTTGATAGTCTATTCTGTTATGCAGAAGCTCTTTACTTTAATGAAGTTCCACCCGTCTATTTGTGGTATTGTTGCATTTGCTTTTGGAGACTTTGTCATGAAAATCTTTGCCAAGTTCTATGTCCAGAATGGTATTTACGAGGTTTTCCTCTAGGATTATAACCTAGTTTTAGGTTTACATTTAAGTCTTAATCCATCCTGAGTTGATTTCTGTGTATGGTGAAGGAAGGGGTCTAGTTTCAATCTGCATATGGCTGGCTGGTTACCCCAGCACCGTTTATTTTATAGGAAGCTCTTTCCCTATTGCTTGTTACTGTCAAGTTTGTCAAAGATCAGATGGTTGCAGGTGTGTGGCTTTATATTATATAAATACATTTAAAATGTATATATAAAATGTATACATTTTAAAATTTTTATATGGTGAGGGGTACAAGTGTAGATCTCTTACATGCATGTGCTGTGTCGTGGTGAAGTCTGAGCTTTCAGTGAACCCGTCACCCAAGCAGTGAACATTGTATCCAATAGGCAATTTTTCAACCCTTCTCACCCTTTTACCTTTTGTAGCATCCAGTGTCTGTTATCTCACTCTGTAAATCCATGTATACCCGTTGTTTATAGCTCCCGCTTGTAAATGAGAACAAGCAGAATTGATCTTTCTGTTTCTGAGCTATTAATATTAGGTTGGTGCAAACATAATTGTGGTTTTGCATTAGAAGCAATATTTCACTGAGGATGATGGCCTCCGGTTCCATCCATGTTGCTAAAAATAACATCATTTCCTTCTTTTTTATGGCTGAGTAGTATTCCATGGTATATATGTATTTTCCTTATCCAGTCCTCCATTGGTGGACACGTAGGCTGATTTCACGTTCGCTGCTGTGAATAGTGCTGCCATAAACAGAGGGGTGCAAGTATCTTTTTGATAAAATGAGTTCTTTCCTTTGGGGTATATATTCAGTAGTGGGATTTCTGGATCAAATGGTAGTTCTATTTTTAGTTCTTTGAAAAGTCTTCATATGGTTTTCTATAAAATTTGTATCAATTTACATTCCCACAAACAGTGTATAAGCATTAGCTTTTTCTGCATCCTCACTGACATCTGCTCCTTTTAGAGATTTTAAATAATAGTGATAATGACTGGTGTAAGAAGGTATCTCATCGTGATTTTAATTGTTTTCCTAATGATTAGTGACATTGAGCATTTTTTTGTGTTTCATGGCCACTTTCAAGTTTTCTTTTGAAAAATTGCTCTTCATGTCCTTTGCCACTTTTAATGGAGTTGATTTTATCTTGCTCAGTTGAGTTTCTTGTAGAGTTTGGCTAACAGCCCTTTGTGAGATGCATAGTTTGCAAATATTTTTTCTCATTCTGTGGGTTGTCTATTTATTCTGTTGATTGTTTATTTTGCTGTGCAGAAGCTTTTTAGTTTAATTAAGTCCCATTTTCTTATTTTTAATTTTTGTCGCATTTGCTTTTGAGGGCTTGGTCATAAATTCTTTGGTTAGACTAATGTCCAGAAGAGTTTTTCCTCGGGTTTCTTCTAGGATTTTTAAAAAAATAGTTTCAGGTCTTGTATTTACATTTTTAATCCATCTTGAGTTAACTTTTGTATATAATGAAAGGCATGGGTCTGGCTTTATTTTTCTGCCTACGGCTATCCAGTTTTCTCTGTACCATTTAATAAGTAAGTGTCATTTCCTCAGTGTGTATTTTTGTGGCTTTGTGGGAGTTGGTTGTAGGTATGTGCCTTTAGCCTTTATTTCTGGATTCTCCGTTATGTTCCACTGATCTATGTATCTGTTTTTCTACCAGTATCATGCTGTTTTGTTTACTATAGCCTTGAAAGTAACGGCAAAAATTGCGGTTACTTTTGCGCCATCCTAATAATGTCATTTGCAGTCAGATAATGTGATGCTTCCAGTTTTGTTTTCTTGCTTAGGATCGCTTTGGCTAGGTGCACACTTTTTTTTTTTTTTTGATTCCATGTGAATTTTAGGATTGTCTTTTCTAGTTCTGTGAAAAATAACATTGTAATTTGATAGGGAGTGCATTGAATTTGTAAATAGATTCGGGCAGTACAGTCATTTTAGCAGTTGTGGGAGTTCAGTCACGGTGGTGGCAAAAATATTAAGGGAAGCATATTAGAGGAAGTTATAGAATATAGTCTGAAACTCTTTTGGGAGGTCTAAGGGTTACTTCTATAGTTCTTGGCTGAAGGCAGCCTTGTCCCCTTAGTTAAGTAAATTAGAGTAGAAACAAAGGAATGTGGGGCGTTTACCTAACTAACTTGTTTACTCATGTGGTTCTAAAATTACACCTTTAATCATTCCAGATGGCTCTCTTGGGGGAAGTTGACTAGAGATACTACCTACCAATGGTATTTGCTTTGGCCTCAGAGCCTGTCCTTTAACTTTTAACCTCTAGTGTGTTGACCCAGAGTTCTTGTCATTTAATATGTGCTGAATAAAGGCCAGTGAGGCCACTGCATCAGTGGGTGGTTGCAACTGTTTACAGCACTCTCCAGGGAGTCTGTAAGTGACCCAGACACTCAGTCAAACTGGCAAAGCATAATATCTGGGTGTCAGTGTAATTGATTCATCCATAGTTGAGCCAGGGTCTGCAGGACAGACCCCTGCAGGTGGTTACCCTGACAAATAGTATTGATTCTTCTAATCTATAAGCATGGGATGTTTTACCTTTTTTGTGTGTGTGTCAGCTATAATTTTGTATTTCTCCTTAAGGAGATCTTTCACCACCCTGGTTAAATATGTTCCAGGTATTTTGCTTTATTTTTGGTAGTTATTGTAAATGAGATTGGAGTCTTTAAGGTTTTTTAGATATTGTATTGTTAGCAAACAGAGATAATAGGACTTCCTCCTTTCCAATTTGGATGCTTTTTGTTTCCTTATCTGGCTTGATTCCTCTAGCAAGGACTTTCAGTACCATGTTGAATCAGAGTGGTGAAAGTGAACATCCTTGTCTTGCTGAGTTTTTAGAGGAAATGCTTTCAACTTTTACCCATCAAGTATGATGTTGGTTGTGGGTTTGCTGTATATGGTCTTTACTATTTTGAGTTATGTTTGTTTGATGCCTAGTTTGTTGAGGATTTTTATCATGAAGGCTTAAATTTTATATGCTTATTCTATATCTATTGAGATGATCATAACCCTCTTAACCTTAATTCTATTTATGTGATGTATCACATTTATTGATTTGTGATGTTGAAACATCCTTGCATCTCTAGGAAAAATCCTACCTGATCATAATGTATTATCTTTCTGATGTGCTGTTGGATTTGATACACTTGTGTTTTGTTGTGAAGTTTTGCATCTACACTCATCAGAGATATTGGTCTGTAGTTTTCTTTATTTGTTGTGTCCTTGTCTTGTTTCAGTAACAGGGTGGTTCCGGCTTTGTAGAAAGAGGTAAGAAGAATTCTTTCGTCCTTGATTTTATGGAGTAATTTCAGGAGTACTGGTGTTAGTTCTTCTTTGTATGTTTGGTAGTACTTGGCTGTAAGTCCATCTCATCTTGGGATATTTTTTCTTTTTCCCTTGGGAGATTTTTTTTGTTACTAATTAAATCTACTCATTATTGATCTGTTTAGGAGTTTCTGTTTCTTCCTGGTTCAATCTCAGGAGATTGTGTGTTTCCAGGAACTTGTAAATTTCCTTTACATTTTCTAGTTTGTGAGTGTATAGTTGTGTATAATATTCTCTGATCTCTTTTATATTTCTGTGGTATCAATTGTTATGTCTTCTTTTTCATTTATGATTGTGTTTATTTGCATCTTCTCTTTTTTTCTAGATCAGTCTAGCTAGTGTTTTATCAATTTTCTTTATCTCTTCAAAGAACCAACTTTTCATCTTGTGGATTCTTTCCATTGTTTCTTCTGTGTCCGTTTCACTTAGTTTTCCTCTGATTCTCGTTATTTCTTTTCTTCTGCTAAGTTTGGGTTTGGTTTGTTCTTGTTTTTCTGGTTCCTTGATGTGCAACATTAGGTGTTTAATTTGTGGTTTTTCTACTTTTTCATGTAGGCTTTTAATGCTGTAAACTTCCCTCTCAACACTTCTTTTGCCGTATACCACAGGTTTGGTGTGTTGTCTTTTTATTTTCATTGGTTTCAAACAATTTTTAAATTTCCATCCTAATATCTTCATTGACCCTGTGATTGTTCAGGAGGATGCCGTTTAATCTTCATGTACTTGTATAGTTTCTGAAGTTTCTTTCGGTATTGATTTCCAGTTTTCTTCCACTGTGGTCTGAGAAGGTACTTGATATGATTTTGATATTTAGCAATTTGTCAAGAAGTGTTCTGAGTCCTAAAGTATGGCCTGTGGTGGAGAATGTTCCATGTGCTTTTGAAAAGAATGTGTATTCTGTAGTTGTTTGGTAGAATGTTCTGTAAATGTCTGTCTAAAGTCCAAGTTAAGTCCCATCTCAGTTTCTTTGTCAATTTTCTCTCTCAGTGATCTTTCTGGTGCTGGGGGGGTATTGAAGTCCCCTGCTATTGTTGTATTCTGGTCTCTTTCTTTAGGTCTAGTAATATTAGTTCTGTGAATTTGTGTACTCTAACACTGGATGCATATATGTTTAGGATTGTCGTATCCTCTTGCTGAATTGATTCCTTTATCATAACGTAATTACCATTTATTAAATGTTTTTGATTTAAAGTCTGTTTTATCTGATTAAATATAGCTATTACTGTTCACTTTCAATTTCTGTGTGCATGAAATATCTTTTACCACCCCTTTACTTTCAGTCTGTCTGTGTCTTTACAACATACACCACAACTTTGTCATCCATTCCTTAGGTAACACGTGGATTGTTTCTGCCTCTAGGCTATCATGAAAACTGCTGCAATGAAGATGTGTGTGCAGATATCTTTGCAAGATGGTGGTTTTATCTCCTTTGAGTATATACGCAGGAGAGGGATCCCTGGGTCATGTGGTAGTTATATTTTAAATTTCTTTAGTAACTTCTACAATGTGTTCCACAATGGTTGTAGTCATCTACATTTCCACTAATGGGATACAAAGGTTTCCCTCTACATCCTCACCAACATTTGTTATTTATCTTCCTAAAGCTGTTCTAACAGGTGTGTGATATTATCTCATGATGCTTTTAATTCACATTTCTCTGATGATTAGTGATGTCGAGCACTTTTTCATATACTCATTGGCCACTTACTTATGACTTTCTTGGATAAATGTTTATTCAGGTTATTTTCCCATTTAAAAATTGAGCTATTTGATGTTTTGCTATTGAGTAGTGTGAGTTCCTTATATATTTGTAATACTAACCCCTTGTCTATCACAGGGTTCAGAAATATTTTCTCTCACCATGCTGGCTGCTTTCCTATTTTGTTGTTTGTTTCATTTTCTGTACAGAAGCTTTTTAATTTAATGCAGTTTACTTTATTTTTTTTGCTGTTGTTGCCTGAGCTTTTGGTGTGATATTTTTAAAATATTGCCAAAGCCAGTATCAAGGAGTTTTCTTCTAGTAGGTTTATAATTCTAAGTCTTAGGTGTAGGTCTTTAATCAATTATGAATTAAGTTTTGTAAATGTTGTAAGATAAGAATCCAGTTTTGTTTTCTGTATATGGACAGTCAACTTTCTCACCATCATTTATTGAGGAGACTATCCTTTCCCCATTCTGTTTTCTTGGTGGCCTTGTCAAGATATACACTACTAATATATGTGTAGGTTTATTTCTGGGCTCTTTATTCTGTCCCACTGGTCTATGTATCTGCTTTTATGCCACTTCCAAACTGCTTTGATTACTGTAGCTTTGTAATATAATTTGAAATCTGGAATTGTGATGCCTCTAATTTGTTTTGCTTTCTCAAGTTTGTTTTGACTATTCAGGGTTTTTGTAGTTCCATATAAATTTAAGATATGTTTTCCTAGTTCTATGAAAAATTTCAGTGGAATCTTTCTAGGAATTACATTGAATTGCTATATTGCTTTGGTAGTGTGAACATTTTAATGATATCAATTCTTCCAATTTATGAACATGAAATGTCATCATATTTATTGCATATTCAATTTCTTTCAACAATGATTTAGAATTTTCAGTGTATAGAGCTTTCATTCCATTAATTTTTTCCTAGGTATTTTATTCTTTTTGATGCTATTATAAATGATATTTTAAAATTTCTTTTTTGAATAGATTGATATAAAGAAATGAAACTGATTTTTGTATGTTAATATATGTTAAGTTTGTATACTGCAACTTTGTTAAATTTATTTATTTTGTCAGATATTTTGTGGAGTCTTAAGGGTTTTTTACATGTAGGATTGTGTTATCTACACCAGGAATAATTTTACTTTTGCTTATTTGGGTACCTTTTATTCCTTGTCTGACTCTCTTGCTAGTACTTTTAATTTTGTGTTAAACAGAAGTGGTGAGAACAGATATCTTTGCCTTGTAGCAGATCTTAAAGAAAATGTTTTCAGATTGTTGCCATTGATTATGATAGTGTATACTTTTGATGGATAAATTGTGTGTTATGTATATTATATATCAATACATTCTACTTAAATAAATCTGACGGAGCATGGTGGCTCACGCCTGTAATTCCAGCACTTTGGGAGGCTGAGACAGGTGGATCACTTGAGGTCAGGAGTTCGAGACCAGCCTGGCCAACATGGTGAAACCCTGTTTCTACTAAAAACACAAAAATTAGCTGGGCATGGTGCCACAGGCCTGTAGTCCAAGCTACTTGGGAGGCTAAGGCAAGAGAGTCACTTGAACCCAGGAGGTGGAGGTTGTAGTGAGCTGAGATGGGGCCATTGCACTCTAGCCTGGGTGACAGAGTCAGACTGTCTCAAAAAAACCCAACGAAACCAACCTAACCCACAAAACTAGAGATGGGCAGGAGTGAAAAAAAAGATATGTTCAGTTTATTCTGCAAGATTTATGAGAAGTGAGTTTGATATTACGGCCTCCTTGCATGTATAGCCTTTCAGTCTCCAGTTCCTCGTGTCTTCCTCGCTGGCTTGCCTGACCTCGCGCTGCCTTCTTCCACAACGTCATTTCTTCCACCGCGACTCCCACTCTTCCCTCCAGCGTTAGTGAGCATCTCTGTGCCTCTCCAGGGCAGTTCATCTCCTGTGAGCATCTCTGTGCCTCTCCAGGGCAGTTCATCTCCTGTGAGCACCTCCGTGCCTCTCCAGGGCAGTTCACCTCCTGTGAGCATCTCTGTGCCTCTCCAGGGCAGTTCACCTCCTGTGAGCAGCTCCGTGCCTCTCCAGGGCAGTTCACCTCCTGTGAGCACCTCCGTGCCTCTCCAGGGCAGTTCATCTCCTGTGAGCACCTCCGTGCCTCTCCAGGGAAGTTCATCTCCTGTGAGCATCTCTGTGCCTCTCCAGGGCAGTTCACCACCTGTGAGCATCTCTGTGCCTCTCCAGGGCAGTTCACCTCCTGTGAGCATCTCCGTGCCTCTCCAGGGCAGTTCACCTCCTGTGAGCACCTCCGTGCCTCTCCAGGGCAGTTCACCTCCTGTGAGCATCTCTGTGCCTCTCCAGGGCAGTTCACCTCCTGTGAGCACCTCCGTGTCTCTCCAGGGCAGTTCACCTCCTGTGAGCACCTCTGTGCCTCTCCAGGGCAGTTCACCACCTGTGAGCACCTCCGTGCCTCTCCAGGGAAGTTCACCTCCTGTGAGCACCTCCGTGCCTCTCCAGGGCAGTTCACCTCCTGTGAGCATCTCTGTGCCTCTCCAGGGCAGTTCACCTCCTGTGAGCACCTCCGTGACTCTCCAGGGCAGTTCACCTCCTGTGAGTACCTCCGTGTCTCTCCAGGGCAGTTCACCTCCTGTGAGCATCTCTGTGCCTCTCCAGGGAAGTTCATCTCCTGTGAGCACCTCGGTGCCTCTCCAGGGAAGTTCACCTCCTGTGAGCACCTCCGTGTCTCTCCAGGGCAGTTCACCTCCTGTGAGCACCTCCGTGTCTCTCCAGGGCAGTTCACCTCCTGTGAGCATCTCTGTGCCTCTCCAGGGCAGTTCACCTCCTGTGAGCATCTCTGTGCCTCTCCAGGGCAGTTCACCTCCTGTGAGCACCTCCGTGACTCTCCAGGGCAGTTCATCTCCTGTGAGCACCTCCGTGCCTCTCCAGGGAAGTTCATCTCCTGTGAGCACCTCGGTGCCTCTCCAGGGCAGTTCACCTCCTGTGAGCACCTCCGTGTCTCTCCAGGGCAGTTCACCTCCTGTGAGCATCTCCGTGCCTCTCCAGGGCAGTTCACCTCCTGTGAGCATCTCCGTGCCTCTCCAGGGCAGTTCATCTCCTGTGAGCATCTCCGTGCCTCTCCAGGGCAGTTCACCTCCTGTGAGCATCTCTGTGCCTCTCCAGGGCAGTTCATTTCCTGTGAGCACCTCCGTGCCTCTCCAGGGCAGTTCACCTCCTGTGAGCACCTCCGTGCCTCTCCAGGGAAGTTCATCTCCTGTGAGCACCTCCGTGTCTCTCCAGGGCAGTTCACCTCCTGTGAGCACCTCCGTGTCTCTCCAGGGCAGTTCACCTCCTGTGAGCACCTCCGTGTCTCTCCAGGGCAGTTCACCTCCTGTGAGCATCTCTGTGCCTCTCCAGGGCAGTTCCTCTCCAGGGCAGTTCATCTCCTGTGAGCACCTCCGTGACTCTCCAGGGCAGTTCACCTCCTGTGAGCATCTCTGTGCCTCTCCAGGGCAGTTCACCTCCTGTGAGCACCTCTGTGCCTCTCCAGGGCAGTTCATCTCCTGTGAGTACCTCCGTGTCTCTCCAGGGAAGTTCACCTCCTGTGAGTACCTCCGTGTCTCTCCAGGGCAGTTCATCTCCTGTGAGCATCTCCGTGCCTCTCCAGGGCAGTTCACCACCTGTGAACACCTCTGTGCCTCTCCAAGGTGGTTGGTCTCTTGTGCCAGATACTTTCCCATGTGCGCTTTTCTTTGCTTAGAATACTCCCTCTCCCCATCTTCTTTTCCTGCCCCCACCCCATCTTGATGATCTCATCTTCAGACCTGTGCTTCTTTTGGCATTCCTATCAGCACCTTCCTCACACTTCCCCACAGGGTGTACCGCTTTTCTTGCCCTCCCGTGGAGCCAGTCAACCTTGGGGAGGGGCCCTGTGACTCCGCCCAGTTCCCTGCTCAGGGCATGGTGGTGCATGCCCAGTGCCCGGGTCATGCTGTGTGGGCGCAGGACCGTCCACTATGAGAGCAGCCCATTGTTTGGGTGGTCATCCGTCATATGTGCTTATGGTCTCTTTTGAACTTCAAGGGAGGATTCTTATTTCTAGCAAAACATGTTGGGTTATTCATGCCTCTTAATACAAACTGAAATAGGCTTTCATTTCTTTCTTCCACAATATAAGACATTTCATTCTTTCATAACCTGGTTCTCATTTGTTATGGAAATTTCTCTCTCAAGTGTTTTCCTCAAGTGAGAGGTTGAAAAATTAGAAGTCTGGAGTCTGGTCCTCAGTTCTAATCTGGTAAGATTAGCTATGATATTTAAACTCTGTCTGCGTTTGTACACCTCAAGATGAGTTCTTTCCTCTTTTCCTGCGGCAGCTAACGGGATGCCAGTCATTCCACTATCTCCCAGTGATGGGATTTTAACAAACGGGAATGAATATTAATTTAGTTATCTGGCCATGATTGTATTCTGGTTATTGTGCTTAAAGCATACGCATTAGTGAAAATTAGCCCACATTTTTTCACTGGATTGCAAAGAATATGGCTGAGTAAAGCATGGCTTAATATTCTGAAGGCGAGTCTACCATTTAACTATATTTTAAATATATTTCTGGGCAATTCGCAGAACACCCCAGGTTCCCGGGTTTGCTTATCTGGAGGTTGTGAGTCACTTATTCGTAGTATAGGGTGACAGAACCAGAAAGGGCTGGGGTGTGTTTTGTGGAGGAGTTTCTGACAGCCTGTATTTAGCCATTGGATGTATATGCACATCTTCCTAAGCATTCATTTAGCTGACAGTCTGGGAAATGTCAGCGTTCTAATTAACTCCAGCCAGAGAAGGTGCTGCTGCAGTCTGAAATCCCTTTGATTGATATGGCTGCAATTAGAGCTCAGCTCCCTCTCAGCACACTGAAGTGCAGAGAGAGTGAGGAGCAGGCGTCACGGGCCGTCTGCAGAGCAGAGCTGCGTTCTGTCTCCATAGCTGGGAGGTAATGTGTGAAGGGAGATGCCTGATTGCCTCATCCAACCTTCCCCACACTCCCAAATTGAATTTATAACTTTTGTTAGAATAAAAAAGAAACGTACATTATCCTTTGCTTGTGTAGCTATTGCTTTATTAAGGGAATTTTGGGAACTTCAAAGGTTATTATGTTAAATGTAATAGATTTTTTCCCTCATTTTTATGAAGTATATTGACAGGAGGGCCCTTATTTATATTTATCTTAAAACAAACTAGTAAATGCCATGTGCGAATTTGCACAATTAAAATGGCAGGAATAAGGATACAAGTTAGATTTTTAGGTAATTTATATAGATGCTCATAGACCAAACAGAAGTCTTTTTTTCAGAATCAAATTTAGCAGATCACAATTCTTTGATTACCTACTCTGTGCCACTAACTGTGGCAATATCGGGAGCTACAGAGACAAACAGCACACTGCCTTTTACCAAGGAGGCATGGAAAGGTGTACGGGCACTGGCACTGAGGGAGAGCTAGGTGAGGCACCGGCCAGTGCAGGGGAAGGAGTGCTCATCCTGTTGGGGAAACCAGGGGATTTCAAGAGGAGGGACCATTGAGTTGGTCTCTGATGCTCGAGAATAATTTCTTTTCTTTGTTTTTTCTTTTTTTTTTATTGCATTTTAGGTTTTGGGGTCCATGTGCAGAACATGCAAGACAGTTGCATAGGTACACACATGGCAGTGTGATTTGCTGCCTTCCTCCCCTTCACCCACATTTGGCATTTCTCCCCAGGCTATCCCTCCCCAGCTCCCCCCTCGCTGTCCCTCTCCTATTCCCCCCAGTAGACCCCAGTGTGTAGTACTCCCTTCCCTGTGTCCATGTGTTCTCATTTTTCATCACCCGCCTATGAGTGAGAATATGCAGTATTTCATTTTCTGTTCTTGTGTCAGTTTGCTGAGAATGATGTTATCCAGATTCATCCATGTCCCTACAAATGACACGAACTCATCATTTTGATTGCTGCATAATATTCCATGGTGTATATGGGTCACATTTTCCCAGTCCAGTCTATCATCGATGGGCATTTGGGTTGGTTCCAGGTCTTTGCTATTGTAAACAGTGCTGCAATGAACATTCGTGTGCATGCGTCCTTATAGTAGAACGATTTATAATCCTTTGGATATATACCCAGTAATGGGATTGCTGGGTCAAATGGAATTTCTATTTCTAGGTCCTTGAGGAATCGCCACACTGTCTTCCACAATGGTTGAACTAATTTACACTCCCACCAGCAGTGTAAAAGTGTTCCTATTTCTCCACATCCTCTCCAGCATCTGCTGTCTCCAGATTTTTTAATGATCGCCATTCTAATTGGCATGAGGTGGTATCTCAATGTGGTTTTGATTTGCATCTCTCTGATGACCAGTGATGATGAGCATTTTTTTTTTTTTTTGAGACGGAGTTTCGCTCTTGTTACCCTGGCTGGAGTGCAATGGCACATTCTCGGCTCACCGCAACCTCCACCTCCTGGGTTCAAACGATTCTCCTGTCTCAGCCTCCCAAGTAGCTGGGATTACAGGCATGTGCCCTCATGCCCGGCTAAATTTTTTTGTATTTAGTAGAGACGGGGTTTCACTATGTTGACCAGGATGGTCTCGATCTCTTGACCTCATGATCCACCTGCCTCAGCCTCCCAAAGTTCTGGGATTACAGGCGTGAGCCACCATGCCCAGCGATGAGCATTTTTTTATGTTTGTGGGCCTCATGTATGTCTTCTTTTGTAAAGTGTCTGTTCATATTCTTTGCCCATTTTTGAATGGGCTTGTTTGTATTTTTCTTGTAAATCTGTTTGAGTTCTTTGTAAATTCTGGATATCAGCCCTTTGTCAGATGGGTAAACTGCAAACATTTTTTCCCATTCTGTTGGTTGCCGATTCACTCTAATGACTGTTTCTTTTGCCGTGCAGAAGCTGTGGAGTTTGATTAGGTCCCATTTGTCTATTTAGGCTTTTGTTGCCAATGCTTTTGGTGTTTTGGTCATGAAGTCCTTGCCTACTCCTATGTCCTGGATGATTTTGCCTAGATTTTCTTCTAGGGTTTTTATGGTGCCAGGTTTTATATTTAAGTCTTTAATTCATCTGGAGTTAACTTTAGTGTAAGGTGTCAGGAAGGGGTCCAGTTTCTGCTTTCTGCACATGGCTAGCCAGTTTTCCCAACACCATTTATTAAATAGGGAGTCCTTTCCCCATTGCTTGTTTTTGTCAGGTTTATCAAAGATTGTATAGTAGTAGATATGTTGTGTTGCCTCCGATGCCTCTGTTCTGTTCCATTGGTCTATATCTCTGTTTTGGTACCAGTATCATGCTGTTTTGATTACTGTAGCCTTGTAGTATAGTTTGAAGTCCAGTAGTGTGATGCCTCCTGCTGTGTTCTTTTTGCTTAGAATTGACTTGGCTATGTGGGCTCTCTTTTGGAACACCAGCCTGGCTGTGAAGAAGCTTTACAGTGAGTTTGGACCACAGCTGTGTGGCCAGTGTCCTGGAGGGTAGGCGTTGAGAAAGGATTTAGTGGGCAGGTGGCTGCAAAGATAGAATGACCAGATTGCACGGGGCTGGGCAGCCATGGCTTTGCCAGTTTGTTTTCCAATGGTGGTAGTAGGATTTGGAAGAGAAGCTAATGCGCTGATCTGTGTTTTAGGCAGGGAACCTCATCCCTGTTGTAGAGCCAGGAGAAATTGGAGGAAGGGGAACCAGTGAGGACATCATCACAATTGAACTGATGGGAAATTATCAGTCTGGATTAGACCATTATTCTTTTGTTTCCCCTCAGGTTGGCCCAAATGCTGCTTTTGGTGGAACTGATTGGCCAGGCTGAGATTGAGGAGTCAAACAATATACTCAGACAATGCATTCTTAATATGGAAACTGGCCCCTCCTTCAGCTCCCAAACCGTATTAAAGATAAGGACACATATTCCCAGTCCTTAGAAAGCAGAGTTCCAATTAACCAAAGAAAAGGGACGTAGACAAGGAAAACATTGTTCTAGTTCTGAAAGTCAGCAAAATACTCCACATTTCCTGAAGAACCAGGATCCTCCGCCCGTGGCTCCTTCCAGGTCAGGACTGGGGATCTGTATGTGTACACACACACACACACACACACACACACACACACACACACACCATGGAATACTATTCAGCCATAAAAGGAATGAAATAATGGCGTTTGCAGCAACATGGATGGAACTGGAGACTATTATTCTGAGTGCAGTAACTCAGGAATGGAAAACCAAGGAGTGTATGTTCTCACTCATAAATGGGAGCGAAGCTATGAGGCTGTGAAGGCATAAGAATGATGCAGTGGGCTTCGGGGACTTGGGGTGAGGGAAAAAGACTGCATATTGGGTACAGCGTATACTGCTTGGGTGAGGGGTGCACCAGAATCTCATAAATCACGACTACAGCACTTACTTGTGTAACAAAACACCACCTGTTATCCCAAAACCTATCGAAATAAAAATACAATGCAATTTAAAAAAAACAAAAACAAAATTAATGTATTGCACACAAAAATTTAAGAGGGAAAATCTCATGTTGAGTGTTCTTACCACAATAAAAGAGAATAAAACAAAAAAAAGAAAGGAACTTCTGACTTACCTGTGGCTGGGCAGACATGCTTTCTGCCATCTCTCCAATTTCCCCATGTATTGTGCTCTTTGGGTTATTTTATACCAGAAGGAGTTGACAGTGAGGTTCAGAGTCTTCTGCTTTTTAAAAAGAATTAAATGACAAATAATTGTATATGTTTACGGGGAAAAATGTGATGCTTTGATATATGTATAAATTGTGGAATAATTAAACCAAGCTAACTAACTTATCCTCACCTTACTTATAAATTGTTTTTGGTGGTGAGAACATTTAGAATCTACTATTTTAACAATTTCAAAACTTACACTACATTATTTTTAACTGTAGTCACCATGCTGTGCAATAGATCACTAAAACTTACTCCTTCTGTCTAACCGAAACATTGTTTTGACCCGTATCTTCCCACTTGCATTTCTTCCCACTTCCCCCACCCCTTACCCCATCCTGTGGTCACCATCTGCTCTCTGCTTTCAAGAGTTAAGAGTTTCTTACATTCCAGATGTAAGCGAAATCATGAAGTCTTTGTCTTTCTGTGCCTGGCCTATTTCACTTACACTAATGTCCTCCAAATTTATCCATGTTGTCACAGATGTCGGGATTTTCTTCTTTTTTTAAGGCTGAAGAGTTTACATTGCACATCTGACCATACCTGCCCCATTCATTTACTCACTGGTGGACACCGGGTGGATCGCACCTCTTGGATACTGTGGATATCTGGGTGAATATGAGAGAGTGCAGGTATCTTTTTGATTTCTGATTTCAATTCCTTTGGATACGAAACAAGTAGTGAGATTTCCAAATCATATGGTATCTGTATTGTTATTTTTTCTTGTTTGAGATGGAGTCTTGCTCTGTTGCCCAGGCTACAGTGCAGTGGTGCAATCTTGGTCACTGCAACCTCTGCCTCCCTGGTTCAAATGATACTCCTGCCTCAGCCTCCCAAGTAGCTGGGATACAGCCATGTACCACGCCTGACTAATTTTCATATTTTTAGTAGAGATGGCATCTCACCATGTTGGTCAAGCTGGTCTCAAAAACCTGACCTCAAGTGATCCACCCACCTTGGTCTCCCGAAGTGCAGGGATTACAGGCGTGAACCACTGCACTCAGCCTATTTTTAATTTTTTGAGGAACTTCCAAACTGTTTTTCATAATATCTGTACTTATTTGTATTTTCATCAATGAAGTGCAAGGGTTCTGTTTCTTCCACATCTTCTTCTATACTTGTTATCTTTTTAAAAAATAGGGTCTTGCTGTTTTGCCCAGGCTGAAGTGCCGTGACACAGTCAAAGTTCACTGCAGCCTCATACTCCTAGGCTCAAGTGATCCTGCCACCTCAGCCTTCTTAGTAGCTGGGGCTATAGGCGTGTGGCACTGCACCTGGTAAGTAGTTTTACAGATGGCGGGGTGGGGTGGGGCTCACTGGGCTGCGCAGGTTGGCCTTGAACTCCTGAGCTATTTATTATATTAGACTGAAGCTCTTTAATATACTATCCTGTTTCCAGGCTTCTGAAGCTCAGTATGTCCTAAACTGAACTCACTCAAACCCACTAGTCTTTTTGTGTTTCCCTCCTAAAGAATGGCACCACCATCCCTCAGCTGTCCGGGCCATCCTGAACTCCAAAATCATCTTTCATCTGGGATCGTCTCCCTCACTTCCAAAATTCAACCACAGGCCTCATTCATTCCAGAGTTCTGGTATCTCCTGCATCAATTCATTTCTCTTTAAACTCACATGACTTGAATTAAAGGCTGAGTTGTGTATTTTGTGGGTTCCAGATACCACCTTCCAATCAGCACCCTTGTTTCCAGTCTCCCCACTTCCCAAGCCACCCATCAACCTATCACCAAAGTGATCTTTCTTACATGAGCATTTGACCAAAACTTTCCAGACATTCGGTCACAGACAAAGTTGTCTTCTGCAGACAAAGTTGTAAACTTGGCAACTGGCATAGGGGTTTAATGGGGCTTTATAATATAGGGTGGAATCGTGAATACATGAAGTTCTTTTTCTAAATGTACTTTATATGCATAGAAAATTCTCTGCGTTTGAACACTGAGTCAGTCATTGGCTCAGCACTTTGATGACACTGAGGGGTGGATCAGAAAATATTTTTGATTTCTTATTAGAAACTTAAAAAATATGCACTGAGGTCTAGTCTGTGTGGTAACGTAATGCAACCCTTGAAATGTAAACATTTTGTCAGTAAACACAATTCAGTGTGTAAAGAGTAAAGCAATATATATTCATAGCATAGTCTATGTTTGTATCACACGCATGGCCACATAAAAATCTAGGTGTGTCCGTTTTTGTACAAAATCATATATATGTATATATATATATATACATATATATGATTGAATATATATATATATGATTGAATATATATATATATGATTGAATATATATATATATATGATTGAATACATATATATACACAGACACACACACACACACACACACACACATATATATATATATATATATATATATATATATCAGAGCGTCTTTTTTTCTTTATAAAATTTGGAAATTAGTAACATGCTGTTTGGAATATTTGCATAATGAAATTCACTGTCATATGAACCCTGCATCCTTAATTTCTCTATTTGGGGATAATTCATGTGTTGAATTTTTAAAAAGAGGTGAAACATGTATCCTCAAAGCCTGGATACTCTTGTGTTGTAGAGGAATTTTCAGGGACTGCCGTGCCATAGAGGATCTGACTGTCTTATCCTTCTCAGGCCAAATTCTACATGAAATGGAGAGACAAATGCTTTATTGCTAATTTCAGTATGCACTCACTGGTGAGCACAGTTTCTCCTAATGGCCACCCTCAGTGCTGCAAAATGTCACTGAGATTGTGCCGTGAAAGGCTTAGAATTAACCACTCATATTAATTATAGGTTCCCCTGATGAATTCGTTTTACTCTGACCTGGGAAGAAATATCGTAAATTCACATCCATGAACCAGGAGGAGAAGAAGATGAACTGCTGTGGAGACTGTGAGCGAGTTATTTATTCATTTATTTTCAGAGCTTTTTGGCTCTGCAAACATAATCTTGCCAGGATTATTATTTTCAGGTTATTTGTCTAGAGTCCAGAGGAAAGTGACTTTGTTTACTTTGTGGATTTACATGCCGTTTCTACAAAATAATCTCTTTTTAAAAATGGGTAAAATAGATTATATTAAATCAGAAAGGAAATATTGGTTTTAGTTCCTTATGTAATCCAGGTAGATTAAGCAAAGCATTGTTGGAAAGGGACTGGACTATATTTGGAAAGGAAAACAATACAAATCATGATAGTCTGTATCATGAGAATGTCACGAAGAGCAAAATATGAAGGAACGCAACACCTACTCCGCAGTGATGGGGAAGGAAGGAGGATAGACCCGCAGGCACTGTGTCTGCAAAGGCACAAAGGCCACTATGGTTGGAAGCAGAAGATTGAGATCCTGGTTGAGGGTCTGCCAATTACTAGTTAGGTGACCCTGGACAAGTGAATTAACCTTTTGGAGTCTTGGTTTCTCAGCTGTGAAATGGGGATAATGACTCACAGGGTTGTTGTGAAAACCAGATGAGATGCTGGATGTGAAACGGTTTTGGAAACTGAAAGCATTGTAGAAACGCAAGGGAATACTACTGTTTTGCTTATTGTATTTTAAAGAACAACTCCACATCTGTAACGTCAGCACACACTCCCCCTTCACAGGTGCATGCATTTTTCAGTCAAACTCGTAACTTCGGTGAGTCTCATAGCATCGAGGCATGTCAGAACGTTTCTCCTGGTGTGGGAAGTCATGAAGACTGCTCCGATGGTTCTCTGTACAAATCATTGTTCTGTGTTTTCTCTTCTTTAGGTTATATATTTGAAACTTTTCTTATATAGTTTGTCACCTTAGAATCTAGGCTCACATAATTTTAGAGATGCTAAAGAACTAGAGAGATCAATTCCATTTCTTCTACTAAAGTCAGGGAACCAGGGGCCCAGAGAGGCTAAGTGAATTGTCCAAGGACACACAGCAAGTAAGTGAGAAAGCCTGATTCCTCTGAAGGTTCTTCCAAAGTCTCTTAGACAACATTTATTATTTTCTTTTTTTCGACTTTTATTTACAGGGGTGCATGTACAGATTTGTTGCATGAAAATATTGTGTGATGTTGAGATTTGGAATATGGATCCCATCACCCTGGTAGTGAGCATCAGACCCAGTAGGAAGTTTTTTACCCCCCACCTCGGTTGTCCACAATGTCTGTTGTTCCCTGGTTTATGTTCATGTGTGCTCAATGCTTAGCTCCCATGTGAGAATGTGAGAACATGCAGTATTTGATTTTCCATTCCTGCATTAATTTGCTTAGGATTATGACCTCCAGTTCCATTCATGTTACTGCAAAGAACACGATTTCATTCTTTTTTTATGGCTGCATATTATTCCATGGTGATTTTCTTTATCCAGTCCGCCATTGATGGAAACCTGAGTTGATTCCATGTCTTTGCTGTTGTGAATGTATGAGTTCATATGTCTTTTTGATGGAATAATTTATTTTCTTTTGGGTACATACCCAGTAATGGGATTGCTGGGCCAAATGGTAGCTCTGTTTTCAGTTTTTTTTTTTTGAGACAGAGTTTTGCTCTTATTACCCAGTCTTGAGTGCAATGGCGCGATCTCAGCTCACCGCAACCTCCGCCTCCTGGGTTCAGGCAATTCTCCTGCCTCAGTCTCCTGAGTAGCTGGGATTACAGGCATGCAACACCATGCCCAGCTAATTTTTTGTATTTTTAGTAGAGATGGGGTTTCACCATGTTGACCAGGATGGTCTCGATCTCTTGACCTCGTGATCCACCCGCCTCGGCCTCCCAATGTGCTGGGATCATAGGCGTGAGCCACCACGCCTGGCCTGTTTTCAGTTCTTTGAGGAATCCCCAAACTGCATTCCACAGTGGTTAGGCTAATTTGCATTCCCACCAAGAGTGTATAAGTATTTTCTTTTCTCTGGAGGCCCACCAGCATCTGTTGGTTTTTGACTTTTTAGTAATAGCCTTAGATTGGCATAAGATTCTATCTCATTGTGGTTTTGATTGATTTGCAGTTGTCCGATGATTAGTTATGTTGAGGGTTTCTTCATATGTTTGTTGGCCGCTTGTACGTCTTCTTCTGCAAAGTGTCTGTTTATGTCCTTTGTTTCACTGAGGTTATTTGAGTTTTGCTTGTTGATTCAAGTTCCCTGCAGATTCTGGATATTAGGCCTCTGTCAGATGCATAATTCGTGAATATCTTCTCCTATTTTATAGGTTGTTGGCTCTGTTTATAGTTTTTTTTTTTTTTTTTGCTGTGCAGAAACTCTGGTTTAATTAGGCCCCTCTCGTCTATTTTTGTTTTTGTTTCAATTGCTTTTGGGGACTTAGTCAAAATTGTTTGGCAAGGCCAATGTTGAGAAGAGCATTTCTTAGATTGTCTTCTGGGATTTTTATAGTTTTAGGTTTACATTTACATCTTTAATATATTTTGAGTTAATTTTTGTGTGTGGTTAAGTGTGGGGGTCCAGCCCCAATCTTTTGCATATGACTAGCCCCCTATCCTGGCACCATTTATTGAATAGGGAGTCCTTTCCCCACTTTTTGTTTTTGTTGGCCTTGTCAAAGATCAGATGGTTGTAGGTGTGTGGCTTTATTTCTGAGTTTTCTATTGTTTTTCATTGGTCTATGTGTCTGGTTTTGTACCAGTACCATGCTGTTTTAGTTACTGTGGCTTTATAATATAGTTTAAAATTGGGTAGTGTAATGCCTCCAGCTTTGTTCTTTTTGCTTAGCATTTCTCTGGCTGTTTGAGCTCTGTTTTGGTTCCACATGAATTGTAGAATAGTTCTTTTCTAATTCTGTGAAGAATGACATTGGTAGTTTGATGGAATAACATTGAATTTAAATTGCTTTGGGCAGTGTGGCCATTTTTATAATATTGATGCTTCCAATCCATAAGCATGGAATGTTTTTTTTTCATTTATTTCTTGTTTTCTCTGAGTTCTCACAGCAGAAACAAAGTTTCCTGATTGCAGGAAATGAAAGAACTCTGTATAACTTAAAGAGGAAGTTGTGAGAATGATACACGTGACTCACAGAACAGGAAACTTGTGGAAACAACTGACCTCAAGAAGGGCTGGAAGCTTCACGGCTAGACCAGTCCAATGGGGATGCTAACAGCTGCCCTAAACAAATCCCAAATATGCCTTCTCTCCAGGTTCAAAGTACCAGGAAGACGTATCCAATTCAGGAACCTCAGTCACTGATTGAAGCCTGGCTGCCAGGGTCAGGAAAGGTGGATCTTCTCATCAGTTTTAGATGTAGGGAGCATAGATATGTATATTAATGCCTAATCCTATTTTATGTAATTATTATACAATTGTATAATTGTGTATATTTTATAAAATTGTATCACAAATATATATCTCAATTAGACATTAGTATATTACATGTGGGACTATTACCCAAAGGGAGAGAGGATTGGATGTTGAACAGCAAAAAGCAAGAGAAAACCCACGCCCTTCAAAGTCAGCCTTTCTAGATGTGCAGACACCCTTCTTCTTCTTGCCTAATGTGTTTTAACTACCCTTCACGGAACCACTGGCACCCCAGGCCTTGTCGGTTACCTCATCAGCTTTAAGTGCATAATCTAGGGATGACTATTTTTCCAGTTAAGATCCCCTTATCACATCTTCAATTTAGGACAAAATTGTAAAGTTAACCAAAACCAGTGTATCTTACACAAAATATAGAAGAAAGGGGATGACTGTGAGACAGTGACCCAGTCATTCGGGGCGAGTCTGCAGCCCTCTTTGGGTTCCTCATTCTGAGTATTCTACTTACCCCAAGACATCCTTGGGATTTCAACTTAAAAGAAAAATAAGGACCATAATTAAGTTCATGTTTCAATCAACTGCTGATGAAATTATTAAAATCACCCTGTTCCTTGGGACAGTTTACTGAATCAAGAGTCTCTGCTTCTTGTACCCAGAACAATAAATCCAGCCCGACATGGAAGTATGCATTCTCCTCTTCACTTGGACTCCCCATGCAAGCCCATGAGTATTGTCAAGTTTTTTGCCTATATATATATATATAAATTATGTATAAATAATTGTAAAATAATATATAGGCAAAATATATATAATTGTAAAATATATATAAATAATTGTGATATATATCACAATTATTTATATATATTTTACAATTTTATGTGTGTGTGTGTGTGTGTGTTTGTAGAGAAAGATGGAGTTTTTCTCTTGTCGCCCAGCCTTGAGTGTAATGGTACCATCTCGACTCACTGCAACTTCCACCTCCTGGGTTCAAGCAATTCTCCTGCCTCAGTCTCCTGAGTAGCTGGGATCACAGGTGCCAGCCATCACAGCTGGCTAATTTTTGTATTTCTATTAGAGACAGGGTTTCACCACATTGGCCAGACTGGTCTCCAACTTCTGACCTCAGGCGATCTGCCCATCTTGGCCTCCCAAAGTGCTGGGGTTATAGGCATGAGCCACTGTGCCCGGCCTACAATTATATTTTAATTTTAAAATCTCTACTCCTTGGTTTGAACTTGTCCTTGACTCCCCAGTGGGTTTAATGGGAATAGACTTGGGTTGCAGATCTGAAGTTAGGGAGCCATGTGTGTAGGATGGTGATACGGTGGGAGCGGTCTCCCGCTGCTCAGTCAAGATCTTGACTGAGATGCTTCATAGTCAGTCTTTTTTGTGGGGTTCTTAGTGCTAAGCAGTCAGAAATATTTGAAATCACACAGTCCAAATGTTACTTATTTTGGTGCAGCATGCAAAATCCAAAAGATTAAAGGCTGCCCGTTGGGTGGGAGTGGGATCACATTTCATGCCTTACCAGCAATTTTCCCTAGTCAGAATGAAGTGATAAGTTGTCCTGGATGCAAGCTCTCCCAGTGGTACTTGGTAAAAGACTGTGCTAATTTGCAAGGAAGTTGGAAACGGCACTCCACACATGGTCCTTTGTCGCTGCTCCTTTCAACAGCTTACCACATTGCACCTGGCTATTTAAAGGCCTGTTCCTCCCACTAGACTTTGAGCCCCCAGGACCAACAGGGCAATGTGTTTCATCAGCTGTTTTCATTACCACACAGTAGGGCTTGGAGAAGTTTGTCCCATTAAACAATCAGCTGGAAAATGTGTTAATGAAGTTTGGTGCCCACAGCATTACCTGAGTTAGAGCTACAAAATCAGCAAGTTCTCCCTAAAAAGGGCAGCTTTGTATTTTTGACAAATATTCATTTAAGATCACATTTAAACTTTGGGCATTTGGGTCCAACTTCATGTCAAGTGGCAAGAGGAGATTATGGGCTTGTCTTTATTTTATTGCATCTGAATTGTTTCTGGTCTGGGACTTTGAGAGAAGGAAAGATTATTGAGTAAAACAGGGAAGTGAATGATTTGAAAATGAGACTGTTGCTTAGGACACTCTGAAGTGGCACTGGCAGGCATGTGATGTAGCCAGTAATTACAGAAGGGACAACATCGGTCCAGGATGACCCTCCCTGACAGCTCAAAGGAAACAGAGGACAGCTCGGACCAAATTGCTGGTCCCCATGATCCCACAGAGTCACAGTCAGTGACAGAGCAGCAAAGCTCTGATTCACACAAGACACACAAAAGCAGCCACTCGTCCTGCAAGAGTTATTCGTTTATTTTTTGGCCACACTTTCACACGTGGGAAACTCATCTTCCTTAAGGACAACGATGAGTAAAGAGAGGTGCCCTGGGAGGGGCTGTGAGGCTCTCTGCTGTCTCTTTCCTTTGTCCCACAGAAGCACTGATTCTCCCCCTGCCGCCCACAGGAAAGCTGCCGACAGGCAGATGTTAGAGAGCTGGCTAATCATCACTGTGTTCTAGTTACATGTGCACATTTTTCAAATTCCAGCCTTTGGATGATTTTCCTCTCCACTCAATAAAACAGTAATGGCCTTCACCTGACACTGATGAACGAACACACCTTTCTGCCCTGTCCTTCACTGTCAAGGCATCTGAAATTCACAAGGGCATAAGTAACCTGGCACAAAGCCCTCCACAGATTCCGTTTGAGGCCAGCCTGTGTTCACAGCTCTCGGAAGACTCCAGGAGACACTGGAAATCAGGACTCGGAGCCTGGGAATCTCTGCCCCACTGTGCGAATGATTTGTGGTGCTTTCTCGGGACTGTGTCACGCTATTTCTGAATCTCCTTGCCATTATGTGTCTAGCCATCCACACTCAGCAATCAGTGGGACTGCTGCGAGAGGCTCGGTTGGGGAACAGGGCCATATGTTTCCAGAAATACCACTCCAGACTTGCTAGCTCTGGACTTGGGGAGATCAGATGGTTCATAAGTGGATTTGGCGTTGGCTGGTTTTTCACATTCAGTTTCTTCTGCGAGGTTTCAAACGAAGATATTAAAGGTTGGTGTCTGAAGATCCAAATTACTTCGGACTTTTTAATTATTAGGAAGGGAGTTTTAAATTTTGCTTCCCAAATAATTGATATAACTTTGAAAACCCTTTTACTGTGAAGAAAATTAAATGGGCACAGAAGTAAAGAAATTTAATAAATAATAATAAATAAATAGCCCGTATATCAAACTCAGCCGCAGCAATTACCTATATTGCGATGGTCACTTTTCTTCCGTCAATTGGAAAGGAGATGATGTGGTCTGAATGTGTGTGCTCCTCCCAGTTCCTGTGTTGGAATCTTAACCCCCAAAGGTAATGGCATTAGGAGGTGAGGGCTTTGGAAGGTGGTGAGGTCATGAGGGCAGAGCCCATAAGCTGAGGTTTGTGTCCGTGTGGAAGGGAACTTGTTGCTGCCTTGCTTCTTTGATCATTTGAGAACACAGTGAGAAGCTGCCATCTATTAGGTTGATGCAAAAGTAACTGTGGTTTTTGCAATTATTTTGCACCAACCTAATATATGCTGGGAAGTGGCCTCACAACGACTAAATTTTATCATGCCTGGAACTTGAACTTCCGACCTCCAGAACTGTGAGGAATCCATTTCTGTGGGTTGTAAGCCACCCAGTCTGTGGGAGTTTGTTATGGGAGCCTGAATGGATGAAGGCAGGGAATATTTTTGGAGTAGGCATTTATTTTTTACCCAGTGATAGTTTTCTTCCTCCAAAGTATTTACATGGTGAAGATTTAAAAATAAAATACATGTTCAGTGAAGCGCATAAACCTTAGCTATGCAGCCCAATTAATTTTTTTTACAAAGTGACCATACCCATAGGCCAGAGCCAAGATTGGGATTACCAGCCCCCAAAAGCCCTCCTCGCACTTCTGCCAGTCACCATTCCTAACCACCAAAGGCACTCATGGTTCTCATTTCCAGCATTATGGATTAGTTTGCCTGTTTTTAAGTTGTATGAATGAGTTTATGCAGGATGTGTTCTTATACATCTGTCTTCTTTCACTCAATATTGCATCTGTGAGATTCTTTGGCATTGCCATGTATATCAGGGGCTCACTCTCGTTCCTGCTATGAAGAATTATTATTTCAAACCACTGCAATTTATTTATTCTACATTTGATGGTCTTTTTTTCTGGTTTGGATGTTAAAAGTTATGCTTCTGTGAAAATCTGGTCCATATCTTTTAGTGCACTGATGTACATGTTTGTTAGATATATATCCAGGGAAGGAACTGACATGCTTGTTGGGTATGTGTGAAAATGTTCACTTTTCCAAAATGTTTTCCAAAGTGGATGGACCAATTGACTTTTCCACCAGCAGTGTATGAAAGTGCTGCTTCCTATACATTCTTACCAACACTTGACATTTTCTTTTATGCTCACTTTAGCCATTCTGGTAGCTGTGTAATAGTATAGAACTGTAATTCAAACTTGCATATTTATGATGGCCACTAATATTGAACAGCTTTCCATCTTATTGAACATTTTGTGAAGAGCCTGTTCAGGACTTTTGCCCATGATTTATTGGACTTTCTGCCCTTTAGGATTAATTTGTATGAGTTTTTATGTATTATGGATGCAGGTCCTTTTTGTGATATTTGTACTACGAAGTTCTTTCTCACTGTAGCTGGCTTTCTAATCTTGTCCTAGGATCAACAGAGTTGTTAATTTTCATGAGGTATAATTAACACCCTACCCTGAGTTTAATGTCCTTTCTACATGAAGGATAAGAAAGCATTCTAAGGAGGCTGAGGCAGGAGAATTGCCTGAATCCAGGAGGCGGAGGTTGTGGAGAGCCGAGATTGCACCATTGCACTCCAGCCTGGGTAACAAGAGCGAAACTCCGTCTCAAAAAAAAAAAAAAAAAAAGCATTCTACATTCTAGATGCTGTAATTTTTTACTTTTCACATTCAGGTCTACAATCCATATGGAAATGCCGATTTCGTATGGTATGAGACTGGAATCACGATTCATTATTTTCCTATGTGGATATGCAATAGATTGATCATAATTTGATAACATGATTTCTCCATCATATCATGGTGTCTCTTTTGTGGTAAATCAGGTGAGTACATATGTGTGAATCTGTTTACAGATTCCTATTTTGCTCCCTTGGTCAATTTGTGTATCCTTGCACTAATACTACATTAGATTAATTATCGTATCTCCGTAATAGACTTGAAATCAGAGATTATAAAGTCTTCCAACTTTGACCCTCTCCTTGTCTTTGCCGTTCTTTGACATTTGCACTTCTTCAAAGAATAAATTTGTTAATTTGCATGCAAACACACATACATACCACTCGCTGTGTTGGAATTCTTACTGAGATTGCATTGAATTTATATTTTGATTTGGGTAGGAGTAATACATTTAAAAGCTTAAGTCTTTAATTCATAAACTTATTAGATATTTCTATTTAAGTAGGTCTAATGATTTTAGATGATGTTTACATGAGATAAAATCCACAATTTTAATGGTTAGTTGCTTTAAAGCATAACATTCATTTTAAGTATATTTACAGTGTCGCATAATCATTGCTCCTATCTAGTTCCAGAACATTTTCATCACCTGTATGCATTAAGCAACCATTCCTCATTCCTTCCTCCCTGAGCCCTTGGCAACCACTGATCTCCTTTCTGCCTGCAATAATTTGCCTCTCCTGGACATTTTCTATCAGTGGAATCCTGTAGTTTGTGGTCTTTGCATCTGACTTCTTTTGCTTTGCATGATGTTTTCAATGTGCATTTGTATTAGAGCTTACGTCGGTACTTCATTTTTTTTAATGGCTGAATATTATTCCATTGTGCGTATACACCAAAATTCGTTTATCCATTCATAAGCTAATGGAAAGTTGGGCTGCGATATCATTTGGCTTTGTATCCCCACCAAAATCTCATGTTGAATTGTAATTCCCGATGTTGAAGGAGGGACCTGGTAGGACGTGATTGGATTGCGAAGGTAGAATTCTCCATGCTGCTGTCATGACAGTGAGTGAGTTCTCATGAGATCTGATGATTTAACAGGTCGTGGCACTTCAGCCTCACTCTTTCTGTCTTTCTTGCCACCATTAGAAGAAGGTGCTTCTTCCCCTTCTCCTCTGCCATGACTGTAAGTTTGCTCAGACCTCTCAATCATGCTTCTCATTATACCTACAGAACTGTGAGTCAAGTAAACCTCTTTTTTTCATTAAGAACCACCAGTCTCAGGTAGTTCTTTATAGCAGTGTGAGAATAGACTAATACAGTTTGCTTTAATTTTTTGGCTACTGTGCTATGCTGCTATAAACATTTGTGTACAGGTTTTTGTATGAACATATGTTTAGTATTCTTGGGTGTATAACCTGAAATGCAATGACTGAGTCACATGCCAACTCTATGCTTAACTTTTCAAGGACTGGAAAACTGTTTTCCACAATAACTACACTATTGCACACACCTGCGAGCTCTCCACAGACCTCATACATTGAATCTACACATTCTCTTCAACAGTTGTTCTATTCTCACTCATAAGTGAGTGTTGAACAATGAGAACACATGGACACAGGGAGGGGAACTTCATACACTGGGGCCTGTCAGGGGGTGGGAGGCTAGGGGAAGGATAGCAGGGGGTGGGGGGATTGGGGAGGGATAGCATTAGGAGAAATAACTAATGTAAATGATGGGGTGATGGATGCAGCAAACCCCCATGTCACGTGTACACCTATGCAACAAACCTGCACGTTCTGTACATGTATCCCAGAACTTAAAGTATATAAAAAAAAATCAAAACTCTGAGCTTTTATTTTATTCTATTCATTATGCTTTCTACCCTTATTTTTCTTATTTTCTCTTTTCTGCCTTTTTGGGTATAATACACAGTTTTTTGAAGATAGTTTCTTATGATGGATTTCTAGCTAATTGATTTTCAGTACTGTAATGTACACATTTATAAATTTCTTCTAAGCAATGTGTACATCCAGTTGTGAAACATTGTATTTTCCTTGCCATTCAGTCAGCACATGTCTTAATTTCCTTGTAATTGCTTCTCTTCTCATGCTTTATTAGTGATGTATTATTTAATTTCTAAAATTCTGGAAATTTTCTAGTTTTCTTCTAGTTACTGTTGTTGATTTCTTGCTTGATCCCACTGTAGTTATAGAATATATTAAATCATTTAAAATGTGCTTAGAGTTGCTTTTTTGTCCATAATATAAGTAATTTTTGTAAATATTCTATGTGAATTGGATAAGTTAAGTCTATTTTGATAATTGTGTTTTTCACACATTTGTAATTTGTTTAATTTTTATTGAAAGAATTATTTTACAACCTTTCTAGGCTTGTGAATTTTTCTATTTTTTTCTTTTAGTCAATTTTTAGTTTTTGCTTTATGTGTTTTGAAATTGTGTTATTGGGTGCATAAATATTTAGGATTTTAACTTTCTGTTAGTGTTCTTTTATATTTCAAAATTTTCCTTTTTATCTCTAAAATTCTTACTGCTTCAAAGTTCACTTAAGTTGAGTTATACTAGATGTTTTTTAGTCTTTTTAATGTATATCATTTTTGATTCCTTTATTTCAAATTTTCTCTATTCTTATGTTTAGATATATTTAATGTAGGCAACATATATTTTAATTTTAAAATACAGACTGTAAAATTTTTGTCTTTTATTTGTGTTATTTACATTTTCATGTAACGTCATCTCTTACAGTCTTACATTTAAATCTAGTATTTTACTAGTTCTTCCCATTTGTATTCTCTGTTCATTGTTTTTCTTTTCCTTTCTAGCTTTGTTTTCAATCAGTTTTAACTATTTTTAGTTTGACAGTTAACCTTTGCACCTAGTTAGTTACATGCTTTTACTGTTCTTTTCGTGGTTACAGTGGAGACTGTAAGATTGTAACATGCATCCTTGATTTATTTGGACGTCAGTTCCACGTTTCTTCTATTGTTTCCGGGATAATTCAACAGCACCGTGATACTTGGACTCCCGTTTCTTGTGTAATCGTTGTTATATTTCAGTTCTCATATAATTTAAATCTCATAAGATTTTAAAATCATAATACTGTGTAATCACCTAGAGTCAATCACATATTTAACCTTTCTTACTATTTTCATTTCTTCTCGTATTTCTGAGCTTCTTTATGGATTCATTTTACCTGGTTGAAAGACTGCTTTTTGTTTCTTTATATATATTTTTTGGTATTGTTCTCCTCATGAGGAATTCTCAATTCCTTCTGTCTAAAAACATATTCATTTCGCTTTAATGTTTAAGAGCTATTTTTGCTATGTCTTGAATTCCAGTTTGGAAATATTTTCTTTCAGCATCTAAAACTGCCATTTAATTGTCTGTCTCCTGGCTTCTCTTGAAGCTGCAAATGTAGTTGTCAGTCTCATTGTTGCTCTTTTGAAGGAAAAGTTTCTCTTTTCTTTTAGCTAGTTTTTAAAATATTTTATTTTTCCTTGTTTTTCAGCAGTTTTACTATAATGTGAATTGACTTGTTGATGCAGGTGGAATTTTAAAATAATCCCCCAATGACCCTCACCCTACGTGATCGCCTCTTGTTCAGTGTGTGTAGGACGTATGTATAGGATGAGACAGCATCCTGAGAGCGTGTGATGCTCTATGTAACGAGATTCTGCAGCTGTAATCCGGGCCCCAGATTAGTCGGCATTGAGTAGTCAAGGGTTAGGTTATCCCATTTGGGTCTTTTAAAGATGTCAGATGATGTCTTTAAAAGCAGAGAGGTTTCCCAGAAGCCATGCTGAGAGCTACTTAAAGATTCAAGTGGCCTGTAGCAACTTAGGGTGGTCTTCCAACAGTCATTGGAAAAAATAAAATGGACCTCAGTCACAAAGCCATATGGGATTTAATTCTGTCAGCAACCCTGAAAGAACTGAAAAGTGGTCCCCATGCTTCAGATGAGAACCATAGCCATGGCAGACGCCTGGATTGCAGCCTTGTGAAAACAAGCACAGCACCCAGCTGAGCCCTGCCTGGCTTTCCATTCTTCACAGCTGGGAGATGGTAAGTGCATGAAGTTTTATGCCTCTAAGTTTGTGGCAATAGAAAACCAGCACTTGCATTTTTAAATTTTTGTCTGCTGCGTTTAAATCTTGCGGAGAGGTAATATGCCTTCTAAAATGTGTGGATCATGTCTCATTTGTTTTGGAAAATGTCTGGCCAGCATGTCTTCAAATGTTGCTTCCACCCTGTTTTTTTCTCTTGTACCTTTCTGGGGTTCCAAGAACCTGCATGTTAGACGTTGATAGAATGTCTCATCTAGTTCACATTTCGTGTGTTTTGCTTTAAAATCATAATTTTTTTGTGTCTCAGTCGGAAGCTTGAAGCATCCCTGAGACCTGACACCACCTGAGTGGGATGTACTCTCGAATTTTTGTCTCTTCAGCTCCACGAAACTTTTGACATGTCTACATAGCTTTTGAGGATCTTAGCAGACCCTTTCTGTTTTGTATCTTATTGCTCCATGCATGCCCCATTTAAAAGCTGGTCCAGAGCTTCAGGAAGAAATCACATGCAGACATGTGATTTGCTTTCTTGCATTTCCTGTATTTCTGGGGTCTTTATTCTCTCGGATCTGGCTGCCTGATGGCTCAGGACTCTAGTCTTGTCTTCCTGACTCAGTGACGCTTCTGTTAGGTCCATGCCATAGTTTTCCCTTTAGAGTTCATGCCTCAGATTAAAAACTGGGAAATGATGATGGAGGAAAAGTCCGTACAGAAAGTCCAGATCAGCTCGTTTTCCTCCTGCTCTGAAGCCTTGACTTTTCTAGTACCTCCACTGATTTCCAGTAATCCAATGCTTTAAAATTGTTCAGTTTTTAATGTTGTTCTTCATAGGAGGGTTCTTCTAAATCAGCGACCACACCAGAGCTCAGCTAGTAGTAGTCAGAAGAGTATGGTAAGATTACTGTAAGTGAATTTTCATTTATCAAAGAAGCAACACCCAATATTATTTAAAAAATAATTTTATTGTACTTTAAGCTCTGGGGTACATGTGCACTTCCTGCAGCATTGTTGTGTAGGTGTACACATGCCATGGTGGTCCGCTCCCCCTGTTGGCTACATCAGACATTTCTCCCAGTGTTTCCCCTCCCCAACCTCCCTGCTCCCACTGTCCCTCCCCTAGCCCCCCACCCCCCAACCTACCCCAGTGTGTGATGCTCCCCTCTCTGTGTCCATGTGTTCTCATTGTTCAACACCTGCCTATGAGTGGGAATATGTGGTGTTTGATTTTCTATTCTTGTGTCAGTTTGCTGAGAATAATGGTTTCCAGATTCATCCATGTGCCTACAAAGGACACAAAGTCATTGTTTTTTATGGCTGCATAGTATTCCATGGCGTATATGTGCCACATTTTCCCTGTCCAGTCTATCATCGGTGGGCACTTGGGTTGGTTCCAGGTCTTTGCTATTGTAAACAGCACCACAGTGAACATATGGCAACACCCAATACTCTATATACTGCTTGAGAATTCACAAATGACACACGTGCTGAAAGAAAGGTGCTCATCACTGACATGGAAGTGTTTGTGACTTATGGCCAAAGTATGCTCTTGGTTCCACAGACCTCTAAATAGATTGAAAATACAAATACTTTGAAATATCTAAAAAATGCAAATGAAAGCCATCATCATTAAAAATAGTGAAGAAAGGGGAGCTTCAGTTCTGAAGCTGGGACACAACATGATATCACCTGACGTCAGGCAGTCAATACCGTGTGTAACCTGCCTGCATTTTTTTTTCCTTTTTTTTTTTTGAGACGAAGTGTCTCTCTTGTTACCCAGGCTAGAGTGCAATGGCGCGATCTCGGCTCACTGCAACCTCCGCCTCCTGGGTTCAGGCAATTCTCCTGCCTCAGCCTCCCGAGTAGCTGGGATTACAGGCACGCGCCACCGTGCCCAGCTGATTTTTTGTATTTTTAGTAGAGACGGGGTTTCACCTCGTTGACCAGGATGGTCTCGATCTCTTGACCTCATGATCCACCTGCCTCAGCTTCCCAAAGTGCTGGGATTACAGGCGTGAGCCACCGCGCCTGGCCCACCTGCCTGCATTTTACAGAACTTTGAGGCACATGTGCCTTTGGGAAACTCTTCAGTGATACCTCTCAGTTCTATCCCTCATGCCTTGGGGCCAAGCCCTATGTTAGCAAGGAGAATTTCATAGAAGAGGTGTAGTTAAAGTCCATGAGTTGTGGGAATCAGGAATCAGCTTAGAATATTAGTTTACCCAGCACATTCTGTATTGGACAAATCACTCAAATTCTGAGTTTCAGTTTTCCCATTTGTGAAGTGAAGGTTGATGTGACAATTAGCATTAAATCCATGTCAATTGCCTGGTCCATGGTAGGGTATGGGTCTCTCTCTCTCTCCCCCTCCCCCTCCTTCCCCCCTTCCCCTCATGGCCCCCCTTCCTTTAAGCATTGCCTTTCATGTTCAGGGGCCTATCTATCAACACCACTCTGTTACTTCCTCCTTACAGGTATCTGGCTTCAGTAACTTCCTTTTCAGTCTGTGATGTGTGTGTGTGTGCATGCATGTGTGTGTTGGGGGAAGGGCTGGGCTAGAAAGGGATGGAGAGTGGGAATTTATGCTGTGGGAAGCTACTCCATCATAATTCTAAAGAGTCCAGCAGCCTATTGTCTCCAGTGTCATCCAGGCAGTGTTCATTATCCCCACAGCTGAGAGGGTCAGCATGGCCCTGGAAGCAGAGGAGGAGGAGGAGGAGGCAATTTCTAGCCCAGCAGCAGTGGTGGCAGAAGGATCGCCTGTCTGTGGAGACCCTGAAATGATGCAATTACAGGACCAGCATAGGGTGAGATTTCAGGGGCACCTGGGCCAGGCCTTTGGAGGCCCGCTTGTGATGGGTGATTATGAAGAGCACACGGGTGCAGGGGTTCTGGGGCTGGGCCAGGCCAGACATCTGTGTGGAGGGACAAAGGAAATGGGATGTTGCATTCCAGAGCACACCAGGGAGGCTCATTCAGCTCAGATGTCTGTGGCAGGAGAGGAGGCTGGGAGGACCAGCGCAGCGGGGGACCAGAGCTGGGAGAGAAACAGGCGGATAGGAAGCATGAGGTGGCATCACGGTAAAGACTGGGGTGAGCTGTCCTGGGTGAGTCCAGACAGCAGCTGTGAAGCCTCCAGATGCTCAGACTTTCCTCAGGTTAAGTGATGACTGTTTTTCTTGAACAGGGATATGTGTTTGCAAATTTTTGAAAATCCTTATAAGGGGCTGTGGCCCTGGCTGGTACAGGAAGGCAGAGTGTGACCCATCAGCTCGCCACCCACCTCCTGCCTTGGTCTATGGGGTCAGAGACGTGGTGGGGAAGCCCACTGCGTTTTGGATTGACAGAATAACCAGTGGGTGAGTGGCCTGGGACAAGTGTCAAGCTGGAGAAAGCTGACCCCCCCAGATTCCCTCCTCAGCCCTTCATGTCCTAGGAGCCCGCAGAATGCGTGGCTGGAGCACGTTCAGAAGGCGTATTTAGACTCCAAGGAGGTGCAGGACAAAGCCTCCCGACGTTTTACTTGAAAAACTTAGTTCAGATTGATGTGAGTACATCCATGTGGATTTCAAACTAGCAGAGGGACTCCAAGCAAAATGAAGCCGAGGACAAGGACCGTTTTCGAGGGCGGGTGATTCCCTGTAGTGCGTGGTGATGACAATGCTCTCTTCTGCCATGGAGCTTCCATTCTGTGCGCTGGGCCTGAGTGTCCTCGGTGTACACTGACCCAAGGGTAAGGTGGACCCACCTAGAGGGCCAGCCTTCACCACAGCCACTGTGTCTCAGGACGGGGGGAGGGTCCCATTGCTTTCTGCCACGCCCTCTTCTCCAGCAGTCATTAATGTCCCTTCTCGCTGCGTCAACAGTGACAGAATCAGAGAACCTGAATGACAGGAGGATCACCCCAAGGTCGCATTTCTGTTTTAATCAGCAAGGAATTTATGGACAGAGGTGCCGTCATTTGCGCCTGTAGCTATGGGGTGCGATAGTCCTGCAGCTGTGAGGTGGCTGAGATCATGTTAGGCATCTGCACCCCACCTGCAGGAGCCTGGGCATTGATTGCTGTCCTCTATTCCCTGTGAGTCCGGATCTTTATCAGACTCCTGTGTTTGCTGACGGGGCTATATATGTATAGGGGTGATCAGGCACCTGTGGCGGTGAGCACGGAAGCAGTGAACCTCGTCTCTCCTGCTGGAGGAGCGGGCAGCCGCGTGGGAAACGGCTGCTTCATTGGCTTTGGCGGCTTTCTTAACCATTCCGGTAGTCCGTTTCCTCTTTGGTGTACCAAGGAAACAAGGCACGCTTGGCAGGGATGCGATGCAGGTTAAAAGGCTGCCTGGCGTCTCCAAGTGCCCTGGACCGAAGGTGGTGCCTGGCACACGACCATAGCAGGTGCTCCGTAAGTGTTTGTTCAACTGAACTTAGCTGGTAAAAGCATTCAGAGTGCACCTGGACCCTGATGACATAGGAGTAATGCTGTCTTTGGAGGCAAAAAGCTGTGAGAATCCTAACAGTTTGTGTGTGTGTGTATTTGTATGTGCGTGTGTATGTGTGTATGTGCATGTGTGTGTGTATATGTGTGTGTGTGTGTGTTTTCCTTTGAGATCTTTAAGGTGTGTGTGGTTCTAGGGGAAAATGAATCAGCAGTGGCTTGGAACACAAATACGCACTGAAAAGCCATCTCACTGGGCAGCTGTGATGAGCCCAGCCCTCTGCTGTGGCTCAGGAAGGTGGGATAGACGCTTTATTTTTCTGTGTTTTTTTAAGGTGTTTGTTGCCAGAACATGTCGCTGGCATTTGGTGTTGGCAGAAGGGCCAGCGAGACCATGGCTTCACAGTACACGGTGGGCTCCATGGCTGAGCTGAGACTCCACGGCTGGTGCATCAGTTGAAAGTGAGTTTACAAGGCCCAGGAACCCAGTTTTGCCCGGACCGTGTGCATGCTTTGCTCCGTAACGGAAAACTGCCTTTGTCAGGTAAATAGAAGGTGGAAATGGTTTACGTCTGACTTTCATGCCGCTGTTTCCTCTAGACAGGGAGGTGGTTTCAGAGAACGTGCCTGCTGTGCGTCTCAGAACACAGAGAAAAATAGCTGCACTCCGTGCGGAGGACAGGCAGTCACAGTTCCATCTGTTAAGCTTCTGTATCTAGCAGGAGCTTTAGATTTATTATCTCATCGAATTAACGTTTTTCAAGCCACACCAGGAGGTGGGCGTTGCGTCCACTTTGCACAGGAAGGTGTTTAGAGAGCTGTGGAGCTGGGATTTCACCCGGGTCTTCGGGCTCTAGAGTCTGCGTGCTTCCCCCGGGGACTGGGCCTTTCGTGGGGTTGAAGAGTGTGCTCCTTGCGTGTTTCCCAGTCTTCAGCCTCACCCTGCTTTAATGCTGGCTGAGGGCAGGGCTCGTCCTTGAACAGCGAGAAGCTGCAATCATTCCTTGTTTCTTGTTTTTCTCTGAGTTTAGGTTTTGGTTGTGGCCAATTGCACAGTAATCACTGCAGACTGCAGAGCACGATTCGAACACGGTGCTGAAGTACCCACAGAACCCGCCGCGTCTTCCATTTCCCACGTGTTATTCACGTGCCACACAACAACACATTTCCCACACGTTATTCACGCACCACACAAGGGCCTCAGCTGCCCAGTGCACTTAGTGAGAACAGCTCTCCTGCCTAAAAGAAAGAGAAGAAGCGCCAAAAGAATGGGGCAACTGGGAGCTGCTTTTATTCCCCCCTGGGGGTGATAAGTAAAGGCTCATTCTCCTGATTTAGTTTAAAGATATAGAAATCTAAGCTTACAGAGAGAATAGTTGGTGATAGAGATTTCCTCAAACACATAGGTTGGTCTTACAACCAGAAGATTTTTTACTTAGAAATAAATGATGCATTAATGAATTATTTGTCCTAATATCTCTTGAATGCACCCATTTTCTCCACCGCCATGGCCATCCTCTCAGTCCGGGCTGCTGCTGTCCCTGCTGCGGAGTGCCCAGCCTCTCACCCGACCTCTCTGGTCCAGATGTCCTGTGGGGCTACGAGGCACTTTGGCAGAAACCCACTGTAACATGCTCCGGCCATGTAGTCTTCCCTGGGTTCCATCTCTGCAGAGCGAATCTCCCTCCTGGCCTAATGTCCAGGCTCCCTGTGCTCTCTGGGCTTTGCCCACCTCTCCAGCTCCCCTCTCTTCTCTGGGACCCACACCTGCGTGCCAGCCACATGGTGTGATTTATGGGTTTTCAGAGTCCTGCGCTCCCCCGCCCCGAGGCCTCACACCTGGCTTCCTCGGTGCAGCCCTCTGTCTCCACTCCCTAGGGTCCCCCACCTCCCTGGGTGTCCTCAGGAAGAAAGACCCTGCTCCTCCAGACACTACGGGCTCCCCTCGCCCAGCCTGCAGGGCAGGGGCTGCTCCTGTTGGCTTCTGCAGCATCTTGTTATTGCCTTGAATTCCTCCCACCGCATTGTAAGCACTCACTTTGCTGGATTGCATCTGGGGCAAGAATTGCCTTCTCGTCAATTCTAGCACCTACCAGGCTGCCAGATACATAAAATAGGTTGGCAGGAACTGTTTGTTGAATGAATAATTGCTGTCGATGGATTTTTTTTTACCTTTCTTTATCCAGCATCTATTGGGTGACTACCACGGGTCAGGTGCTGGGTTACCTGCTGCTGCCAGCTCAGGAGGCAGCAGTGACATGAACGAGACTCTGGCAGCTCCAGGCAGGAGGTGGGGAGGCCCCCAGCCCTGGGGTCTCTGCCTTAGTTGTGTTTCAGATGTGGAGTACCTGGCACTGGCCGAGGAGCTACTCCTTAAACTCTTAGCCTTGTGAGGGCCTTGAGATGATCTGGTCTATATTTTTCATTACTGTTTTAGCAGTGGAACCAGTTCCTAAATTCTCATCATGTAGGAAACTATATAAAGGAGCTAAAACTCTAATCTGGTTGAAACTAGGTAAGGGTCTCGGACTCTCACAAACTGCATATCTCTTATCTCAGTTGCTCTGATAAACGGTTTGAAGAAATACAGATCTAACCTAACAAAGGTCTCTAAGCGGGGAAATGACTTGTGTAAATCCACACAGCCAGGGGAAGGGAAGGCACTAGGACTTGAACCTGGCTACCTTTAATCCGAAGTTCATCTTTTCCATCCTGTATTCCACACTGATTTCTGCTTGTAACTGTCTGTCTATTATTCATCTATTTCTATCTCTATGTATCTATGTATACCTATCAGTCATCTATTATCCATCATTTATCTATAAATCAATTTTCTATCATCTATTATCTACCATCTATCAACCATCTACCTACTATCTATAACCTATTAATCATCAATTATCTATCAGTTACCTATCATTATTGATCATGTATCACCATCCATTCATCATCTATTACCTATCAATCATCTATTGATCATCTTTCAACCAGTCATTCTTCTTCATCATCATGATCAGAGGCAGCTGTCTATCTGGCTTTCATTCTGCGCCACGAAGATAAGCAGTTATGGGCCATAATTTTCTATGAACCCTGAGCCGGCGTTTGCAGGACTGACCCCTCTAGGAACCATGCTGCCGACATGGCAGTGACCAGCAGTCCAGATATTCCAAACCTGTTCAGGAGGGAAGTGTTTCTGTTTCCCCTTTTCTTATCTGACCTTAGCCTTTGCTGCATCTGAGCAGGGACTCTTGACATCCCACTTTCCTTTCCAGTCCTTCCCAGTCACATGCTCCCTTGGCACCTTCCTTTTCCCTGGATATGGCGTCATAACTGACTTCAGGTTCCCTTGTATCAACTGCAGTCCCTGGGAACAAAGCCCAGTATTGGCCCTTTGTGGATGGCAGCCTTGCCCCATGTGCCTTAAGACCCTGGGGCTGTGTGCTTTCCCATGCAATTGTTGGCTTCTCCTTCAGCCAGCCCCTATGATGCTGGGCCACGGGCTGCTGTGGAGACTAAGCTTCCATCCACTTTGCAGTGCCTTGAGTGCTGGATCTCTGGTGTGGGAGATGGTGAAGGGAAGGGGCTCTGCTCTGCACCATCCTTCTGATTGCTCCAGAATCAGCCCACAGAAGCTCCATCAATATCACCACATGGCTCCCACAGCCATCCCAGGCAACCTCGTGCAACTGTAAAGGTGGAGAAAGTGTGGAGGGCCCTGTGGGTGTAAATTCCTGATGAGTCCTGGAAGTGGGGTGCACCACTCCCACCCACCTCTCCGGGCCAGAACTTTGACACATGGCTTCCCTTGAAGACAAAGGGGCTTGAAAATATAGTTGCTGGATGGGCTGCTGTTTTTCAATAGCAACTTTACATTATGAAAGGGAGCATGGATCATTGTTAGACACTCAACAATCTCTGTGAAACATGGCACTCATCTGATGTCCGGTGTTTTGTAAACTGCCCTTTTAGATATTTTGTGCCTTCATTGGTTATTGCAGGCAGAAGAGTAAATCCAGCTCCTATTTTCCCACCTTGGCTAAAGTGGAATTCTCTTACTGGTTTATTCTTCATGCCTCTTTAAAAATGTTATTTTAGTGTTTTCCCTTGGAGTTTACTATATATATACCTTTAATTAATCATGGTCTACCATCAAGCTATATGCCACCCTACTGGCAGTACAAGACCTTACAACAGTATACTCCTGATTTCTTCTTTCTATCTTTTGTGTTATTGCCTTATATTTTATTTTTACATATGTTATAAACTGACAACGCATGATACTACATTTGCTTTGGACAGTTATCTTTCAGAGCAATTAAAATGAAAAAATCCTTTCACATTTGCTTTCACTAATGCTATTTTCAGTTGTCTGCAGATCTAAGTTTGCCATTTGCAGATCTAAGTTTGTTTGAAGAACTCCCTTTAATGTTTCTTATGGATAAAATCTGGTGGCAATGAATTATCTCAGTTTTTATTTGTTTCAGAAAAAGCCCTTTATTTTTCTATCCTTTTGATATATTTTTTAACTTGGTATAGAATTCCAGGTTGACAGTTTTTTCTTTGTGCTCTCAGTACTTTAAAGATTGAAATCTGTTGTCTTTCACTCTGCATAGGTTTCGAACAGAAGACTATTGTAATTTTGCTTGTTTGTTTTTGTGTGCTGTGTGCTTCTTTCCTCTGGCTTCCTTTAAAAGTTTTCTTTATCTTTGGCTTTCTGTAGTTTGAATGTATGTATATTTTTTGTGTATGTGTTTGTTGATATTTATCCCACTGGGATTTCTTTGAGCTCAATAGTTGTGCATTTTTGGTATGTTTCACCAATTGGGGGAAACCCTTGGCCATTACTTATTAAAATATTTCTTTTCTTCCCTACTGACCCCCTTTCTTTCCATCTGGGATTCCAGTTACATCTCTGCTAGACCATCTCCTATGGCCCCACAGCCCTTGCATGCTGTTTCCTATTGTGTCACTGTTTTATCTTTGTCTTTCAATCTGGCTGATTGCTATTGACATTCAAGTTGCTGGTTCTTCACTGAGATGCCTCAAGTCTACTGACGAGCCCATCAGAGACATTCTCTATTTCTGTTCCTGCTTATTGCAGCCTCCTTTCCACTATTTCTAGAATTGCTAGTTGATTCTTTCTTTTTTAAATTTTTTTTTGAGACAGAGTCTGTTGCTCAGGCTGTAGTGCAGTGGCCTGATCATGGCTTACTGCAGCCTTGATTTTCCAAGGCTCAAGTGATCCTCCCACTTCAGCCTCCTGAATAGCTGGGCTTACAGGTGTGTAACTCCATGCCTGACTAGTTTTTGTATTTTTTGTAGAGATGGGTTCTCACTCTGTTGCCAGGCTGGCCCCTGAACCCCTGGGCTCAAGCAATCAGTCAAACTTGGCCTCCCAAAGTGTTGAAATTACAGGTGTGGGCCACCACGCCTCATGTTATTCTGTCTTAGAGTTTTCATCTCTCTACTGAATTTCCCCATTTCTTTATGCATATTGCATACTTTTTACACTAGCACTTTTAACATATTTTTCAGTGTTATTTTAAATTTCCATATGATAGTTCCAATGCCAGGGTCATATCTGTATCTGGTTCTGTTGTATACTTTGTCTCTTGATTGCATGTATATGTCTGCCTTGCTTCTTTGCATAACTCACAGTTTTTGAACACTTTTCACAGAACAGCAGACTCTGAGGAAACAGAATTTACACCTGACCATGCAATTTCCTTTTCTACGTCTTTAGTGTGGGGAGTTGAGTTAATTGAGTCAGTAGTGGCACTTGCTTTGGATTTGGTTCTAGATAGGATCACTCCAGGGTATCTCAGGCTTCTAGGGGTCCCTTTTGTTTACAGTGGATTTACTAGGAGATTGTATCAATGACTGTGCCTGCCACCTTCAGCTTTAGATCTTCCCTTTTCATCTGCACCTCAGAAAGGGCCCCCCTTTGTCCTCATTCTTTCCCAGCAGCCAACTGCATTTCCTTGTTACCAGGTGCCTCCAGCCTCTTGCTGGGGTGAGGGTGATGGCATTCCTTCCCATGCTGGGTTAGCTTCAGTCTCTGGTAGGCCCTGTGTCCCTGCATCTCAGGGCTGGGGTCTTCAACATGATTCTGCCTCTCCCCAGCAGCACAGATGTCTCACAGTCCCGGCCTAAGGTACTTTCCAGCACATCTTTCAGGTGCAGTGGATCTTCTCTTGTGTTCTCGAGTGGAAAGTTTTGCTCTTTTGTTCCATGAGCACTTCCTCTCTTTACCACAGTGGCTGCCATTCCTCCTTCTCTGTTACTTGGTGAGCCTGAAAAAAAGAACCTATGAATTTGTATGAATTCCTTTTTTCTTTTCTTGGCTCCCAATGGTTGCACATTTGTCCTTTAGGAACTTACTCAAACTTTTAGCTGAATTCTTCTCAACAGCTTTCATGCTGCCCACGGAAGCAAGTGTTTGAGTTCCATCGCTCCTTTACGACTATTTCCTTAGCATCGGGGTGAACTGGTTTCACTCTGACAGCTCTCTACTGGATTCAAGCAAAGATATTATTCTATGGATTGTATGTCTTTTTTTTGTATTATGGTAAAAGTGGGCATGATACTATCTAGCTTTCTACATTTTAAGTGAAAGCCAGAATCTGCCTCCTTTTTTTTTTTTTTTGAGACAGTATCTCATTCCGTCACTGTGGCTGCAGTACAGTGGTGCCAGCTTGGCTCAGTGCAAACTCTGCCTCCTGGGTTCAAGCAATTCTCCGTCTCAGCCTCCCAAGTAGCTGGGATTATAGGCATGTGCACTATGCCTGGCTAATTTTTGTATTTTTAGTAGAGACGAGGTTTCGTCACATTGGCCAAGCTGGTCTCGAACCACTGACCTCCGGTGATCCACCCCCCTCAGCCTCCAGAAGTGCTGAGATGACAGCCATGAGCCATCATGCCCAGGCGGCCGTTATATTTTTAATTACTAGTAGCTCTTTTAGTTCTGTCAATATTTTCTTTCTGAGCATCCCGCTCTTGCAATATGAATTCAGCATCTTCTCTCACTGGTGACTATTAATCTTAATGTCTCCCTCTTAAGTTTCTTTTTTCCACCATAGTCTCTGCTTCCTGCTGGTTGCTTTTGCTCCTGTTTGGTTGTCCTGGTCACTGGCTTCCTTGTTAGGAGCACTTCTCTGATGTCTGGAATTCCTTGTCCATCAGCTCATGGTTAAGAGTGACAGGTCAGCAGTCAGCGTGGCAGTTGCGAGAACTTGAGCAGAGTGGGTCAACCGTGGGGTTCCCTGAAGAGCCTCTCATGTCAGTTTCTTGGTTCTTTCCCTTTTGGTGAATCAGAGTCCCAGGAGGAGGTCCTTCCAGGCTCCCCGGTGGAGGGAATGGGTCTGGCTGCCTCCTGGAAGCTGAGGATCCAGTTCCAGAGTATTTCATTTCCGTTTTAAAGGGGCTTTATGAATGTTTTTCTGGAATACTATTCTTCTTTCTTTCTTTCTTTATTACTCCTTTCCCACATCTAGGAAAATTGGTGCCTGTTTAGGATGCTTAAATAGACTTGAAAGCTTAATTAAACTCTGCAGGATGGCCTTGTTCCTACTTTCCTAACAACTGCCTAGGAGTGTAAGCACTGGACTTTCATGCCCACACCAAAGGCTTCATGTGCTTCTCCCTTTCAGCCCTGAGACTGGGTGCAGGCTCACAGGTCCTCCGTGTTTCTGAAGAGAAAAAAGTTATGAGGAGGCCATTTAGCCAAAGCCTCAGCCCTGGCCTACTGGTGAGCACTGGGCAGAACCTCGCTTTGGTTCTGAGTCTGTTTGTGCCACGCTGGTCAGGATTCTAGACTTTCTTCCAGAGACTGGGAGCTCATCTGCACCCACAACACGGGCTGACAAACGGTCAGAGGGAACAGGCAGTCAGAGATGGGAAGACTTAGCTGGTGGCCCCAGAGCGTGGAGGAGGGGACGTTTCTCCTCCTCATCACTGACTGAAGCACCCTGGGGCTTGGCATCTCACCAAGCTGGTGCACATCCATCATTTTGTGGATCCTGCAAGCCAGGAACAATAATTTTAAAAGTTGGGGACATCGAGGCTTGAGATGAAAGGACTTTCCTAAGGAAGAGTGCTTCTGTGTGCACGGAAGAGAGCTGATGGCTCAGGCTTGGCGCTGTCACTGTTGGTGAGCGCTAGCCTGAATTAACGAAGTGGGGCTTCATTAATTAACACCTGGGTATGCAGGGAAACTTGGAATGGGTTTGTGTGCAGTTAACAAAGCGAAATCCTCGGTACCTGGTTTCAACAGTGGGGAAACTGAGGTAATGCGTGCATGGCTGGCTGGCCTGGAAGTACACGACTCTCGGACCTGTGAACATCCCCACTGTGGCCATAAGCAGGTGGCTGATGGCCTCTTTTTTATTCAGGAAAAATCGTCCCTTTGGTCATCAGTGCTGTCTGTGCAACTGACCTTCTTCTATATAACCTCCTTCATTATGAAGGTTATAGATGAGCTTGTTCTCCACTCTGCGTTAACATAAATTCTGAATTAGTAATGCTGAAATAAATAAATCCTCATTGTGAAATACCTGAGATGGAGGTGGCCCAGCAGGCAGTAGGGAAAGCAGGACGACCTTGGACAGGAGCACCCTTGGGCTTTGTTCACCCTGGGATCCCCCAGCCCACTGCAGGCCATCAGGGTCTAGCTGAGGCTTGCCTGCATCTTCTAGCATGGCCCACACGTATCTCCAGGCACACGCAGCACACTTTCCTGGTTGCCCGTGATTGCCCTCTTCATTTGAGTTTCTTAAAAAAAAAAACAACAACCTGGGCTGGAGCCTTTTAGCATTCTGGCGGGGCTGCCTGTGCTAGAGGACGTGGGGCTGCCTGTGTGCACAGAGCTTGAGAGGTGACCAGACAGTGCCAGGCTCCTGGTGTTGTCTGTCAGCAGCGCCGGCAGGGCAATAAATCAACCTGTCTCATGTCAGGGGTCGGCTCGTTTGATGTTTAAAGCATTTGGGCCAATCTAATCAGGCAATCAGGCCGGGCATAGCCCATCTGACTGAGCGGCTGCCACGAGGAGGTGGAGCTTGCTCTGAGCTGGTGTTTCCTGACCTGATGACTTTGGGGCCTCGGGACCAGGCAGGTGCAAAGTACAGAGACTGGAGTTCAGGGACAGGAGCCTCTGCTAGGTGTGCTGGCCAAGAGAAAACCTTGTATTTGGCAATGGGAGGTGGCGGGGGGCGGGGGCAGTTACCAGCTGTTGAGCGTGGGGAGACTTGGCTCTCACGGTTCGTTCGGTGACCTTCGTGCACTCAGGAGCAGGGCCAGGTCTGCAATTCGCAGAGCCCAGTGCACAGTGAAATTGCGGGGCCCCTTGTTCAAAAAGTGAGGTAAAAGCACCATTGACGGTGGTGAAACAGACTTTTCCTTTCTTCCGGTCTTGCTCTTCACAAGGCAGGTTGCTTTTATTTGATAACGACTGCAGTTCTAAATTAAAAAAATAAAAATTTGAATAATCAGCATAAATTGTATCTTTTGTCTTCATACTGTGCAGTGAGGTAAATGTAAACATGAGGAATTAACTTGCAGGAAGAATCGTACAGTGACGTAATTCCTATTTCACGGCTTGTCTCTGGTGGGTACTGTGGAAAGACCAATCCTCACCGAGCCGGGAGGTGGAAGGAGGGAGGGTCTCCCTGGCACAGGGCTGGTGAGGAGCGATGCCCCGGCACGGGCATCCTTGTGAACCCTGACGAGTGCCCACGGCCCTCTTGACCGCTGTGTCCTAGTGGGGGACAGGCCCTGGGGGATTTGAGCCAAGTACCTCCCTCCACGGCCCACTGAGCAGATAGGTGACCCCAGGATTTTCAAGGCTCTGTGGGGAAACAGGCTCAGGACGTGGCTCGGGAGTCACAGCGTGCACCATCCCACCCACCGTCACCCATGCTGGGATGTGGACCCTGGATGCTGAGGCCCCCGGGCAGAGGCCCCCTAGGCTTGACTGACAGCAGGTGGGAGAGCCAGGCAGGGCAGCCAGCCGAGGATGGCCCAGGACTGCCGGGGCTTTGGAGCTGGGGAGGCAGGCATCGAGCGGCCCAGCCTCCACGTCTCCGTCTCCATTGTCTTGTTGATTTCTCTCGCAGAACACACGTGCAGAGACAGCATCAATAAACACTCACAATGGTGACAGCAGAACCGTCAGCCTTCTGAGCTGGTGTGGGGCCCGCGCAGGTCGCCCCCATGCAGCCAGCCCCGCGGGGGAGGCGCCGGACTTCCAAGGTCAAAAGCAAGATGTCTTTTGTGATGGGTTCTCAGCCAGGTTGGAGGGAACAGCTGAGAGTATCCAGCAATCAACTGAAAGGCAGCAAAACATTCAGAGCTTGGGAGTAGGGGCACTCAAGGATGTGATTTTTTTTTCTTTTTCTTCGTGGGGATCAGGAGGAAAAAGAATATTATCAGCATTTAGAGACTATTTAAAAAATAATCACCCCAGGAAGGAGGTGCAAGAGCCCCAAGTGTGGGTGGTGAGGTAAGGCGGAAGGAAACGGATCCAGGAGCCGGTCTGCTGGTGTGGAGCTGAACGCTAAGCTGTCTCCGAGCCGTGAGGAAGCGCAGGACCGGGACACCTCTGGCTCCTCTGCAATTCCTCCACTAGTGTATCCATATGACACACGCATGCCAGTAACTTCTTAGTGCCTCAGTTTCCTTTTTTGGATATCAAGAAAACGTGGATTTAAGACAGTAACAAAAAACAACGCCATCACTGCTGTAACACCACGTGGCTGCCTCTGTCTCGGAGGCTGGAGGGGGTGCTTCCTCCTAGGAGTCGGGCATGGAGGAGTCTGCAGGTGGCAGCTTCCTGCCTGTAGAACCCGGTGTGGGAGAAGCCTGTGTCTAGACTAGGCGATGTGGAAGAAGAGACCTGGGGGACGTGCCTGTGGCGTTTCAGGTGGAAAAAGGCATAAGAAAGGAGTACAGTAAAGAGGTCCGTATTTGAGTTTCCCAGATCTAGGAAGATGGTGAGGGAAGGGAAGAGGTGAGGGTGATGGGCTCCCTGTGGAGGGAGCTAGGCAGCCCCCGCCGCTCCCAGGGGTGGGACGCAAGGGATTGGGGAGGGCCTGATTCGCACCAGATGGACCACCTGCCCGAGGCCTTCTTACCCTCCTTCCTCTACTGCAAAGGCCTGAATGCCTGTTGCTCCTCTCAAGCAGCCTTGGTCCTGGAGGCCAGTTCTGCACCGTAAGATGAAGGGAGAAAATCCCTATCACCAAAGGGACGATTTTTCCTGAATAAAAATGCAAAGACTGAAAAGCAGAGTGTGTTGGCGCCGTCAGCCTGGTCTCTGGCCTGATGCCTGTAGGAGCTGTGGCTGTTGGGGGCCCCACTGCAGGGTCTACGCTGGAGTGTCAGTGGGGGAGGGAGGCGTCTGGTCTATAGGGGTGCCCTGGAGGTCCTGCAGGCCTGAAGGGCCTTCCTTGGACTTTTTTTCTGATGGGGAAAGCCACTCCTTCCTCATTTAAGTTGTGAGCCATCAGGTTTCCTGTTGCTGGCACCGGGGCTTGCTTGGGGCAGGAATCCCGGCTCTTTACCAGTACCAGCTGTCGAGGGCCGGGCCCAATGAGGGGCTGTGATTTGCATGTTAAGGAGTCAGAAGATGCCTGGGGAGGTGGGTGGGGGAGGCAGGCAGGGCCTTCTGCAAAGGCAAGATATGGTGCTGAGAGGACCTCAGGAAGTCCATAGTTACCGAGAGGGGCCTGGGGCCGGAGGGCGGATACTGAATTCCCACCTACATCAGACGGAGTCAGGATGTGTAGAATATAGCTAGGAAGGTGGTCCTGGGAGCTGGGGACGGACAGGAGACCCTTCGACTGACAGGGTCTCATGGAGATGGAAAAGTGAGTGAGGACACATCCCAGGAGGTAACTCACCAGGCACGAGATGGTTTGTGACGTGAATTGAACATACACAAGAAAGAGAAATGAATTCAGCCATGGGCATCAGACACAAAAGGGGTTGGGAGTGGTGGCTCACACCTGTAATCCCAGCCCTTTGGGAGGCTGAGGAGGGTGGATCACCTGAGGTCAGGAGTTCAAGACCAGCCTGGCCAACATGGTGAAACCCCCTTGACACTAAAAATAACAAAAATTAGCTGGGCATGGTGGTACGTGCCTGTAATCCCAGCGACTCAGGAGCCTGAGGCAGGAGAATAGCTGGAACCAGGGAGTTGGAGTTTGCAGTGAGCTGAGATCGTGCCACTGCATTCCAGCCTGGTGACAGAGTGAGACTCTGTCTCAGAAAAAAAAAATGTGCCATTCAGGGAGCTCCCTGGTTGTCCTGTGAAAGCACCAGAGACCAGGGAGACGCTGGATGCAGTATGACTCTCAATAAAAACAAAAATATTCAAAATTGTATTTACCACTTTGTTGGTATAAACATTCATATTATACATTAAAGTACTTTCTCTAACCTAATAGTCTCTTTAGTCTTCTGAGTTAACAGGTTCTGTGGTTGTAAGCCCTGGACCCCCTGTGCTGGATGATGAGTTGGCCCTGGCTGGCCTGGACCCTGGGGAAACGGTCTGAATAAATGAGAAATCGACAAGTGACTTTTAATAATGTACCCATTTCCCTTAATAAAATGATAATGCTCAGAACAAAAGAGTAATGTTGATTATTAAGGAATAAATTGCTTTGTCTGCCAGTAGTCCTGGTGGTGCTTTGCCAGGACGTATTTTCCAAGTTCAAAATAGAAATGGTTGGTGGTGAGTTGTAAGGTGCCCTGGATATTCATTAGCACTACAGAGGTTCTCTATTTCACTGACCCCAAAATGTATGACTGTCATGATTACCCATTGAATTCCCAAATTTGGGTCATGTCAGAGGTAAAATACTCATCGGAGGCTCACCTGGTGTTTTCAGTGGGAAGTTTCTTTGGAAGAAGCCTCGTGTGTGGTTTCTCACTCTGTGTGTGCAGCACAGGTCTGGAGCCAAGAGCTGAAAGCCCAGGCTGTGGTGCTGGTGACCACATGGGCTGGTGACCTCTGGCAAGCCCCTCACCCCTGGCCCTGGTGTCTTAGAATCTGTAACATGGATAACATTCATGGCTCCGATACTGCAGTGGGTCTCGTCAGAGGTAAAAGTGACCACGTGAGACAATGCACAAGCATCTGCTTTGTAAAGAATAGAGTGTATCTGATGTTATCATGAGGTGGTAATTTAATAGCCACTTAGTAGGCAACTTGTCTGGATCTTTACCAGCTGGTTCACAGAAATATAGGAATGAAAGACCATTGGAATAGGTCTGCACACACCTGAATGGCAGGCAAGCTAACAGTGTAATTGAAAGGGAAAGTGTGTTCCCTCCTGGGCCTGTACTTCATGGCTCTACCCTGAGTTCATGTGTGGGGAATTATAACCAAATCTGCATCCCCTATGCTAAGAAAAACAACAACCCCATGGCAAGAGAGGGAATGTGCTCAGTCAACCCAGTTTGCTGACAATCTGGTGCTTGTGCTGGACCAGCCACCCTGGCTCACCTCAGAACCCATGACTTCCCTCAGCATAATCAGAAGGAGACATGCCATTTAGTGCCATGTCAGAGCTTGCCCGATGGGGCACACTTAGACTTTCATGCTTATGGCACCTTTTGCAGTTGTGGATGTGGGGAAGGATGGAAGGAGAGAAGAAATATTTGAGAGATTGTGTTAATGGTGTAAGAAAGCATTTTAGGGATGAGAGCCCATTGATCAGCCTACTCTGGCAACAGCCTTTCTGTCACCCCAAAGGGGTGAAGAAAGAAAAAAAAGGCTAAAAAGCACTTGTGAAGGTTACAGGCCGGGAACATGAACTCACTAAAAGACTGAGACCTCATCTTAGGGTCACAGAAGATTTCTCCTCCTGAGACCTTATGATGACATCCATTAGGCTTCTTTGTAATAACAGGAGATTACATTGAAAAGAGCTGTGTGCCTCAGATCTTATCTAAGAAGGAGACTCTAGGGAAACCTACAGACAACAGCAAAGGCAAAAACAAGGACACTAGAGAAAAATTTAGCCTCTGAAACTGCAGCTATATTAGAGTCCACACAGCACAACTTCTTGATAAATAAACATAAAACTTGACACTGAGGATAAAAAGCTATTTATGTCAGGTTTATTTACCTGATGCATCCTGTCCACTTTTAAGAAAAAAATACAAGGCATACTAAAAGGCAAAAATCAGTCTCAAGAGAAAAATAAACCACCAGAACCAGACTCAGATATGGGGGAGAGATTTGGGAATTATCAGACTTGGAATTTAAAATAACTGTGATAAATATTTGACTGGTTCTAATGGATAAAGTAGACAGCATGCAAAAACAGGTGGGTAATGCAAGCAGAGAGATGGAAACTCTAAGAAAGAATCAAAAGAGATTGCTAGAAATGAAATACTTTGTAACAGAAATAAAGAATGTCTTTATGGGCTTATCAGTAAACTGGACTCAGTTGAGGAAAGAAGCAGTGACTTTGAAGATATGTCACTAGAACCTTCCTAAAATGAAAAGCAAAAAGATGAAAAGCCAGAAAAGAATATCAAATAATTATGAGACAATTACAAAAGGTGTATGTTTTAGTCCATTCTCATGCTGCTATAAGGATATACCCAGGACTGGGCAGTTAGTAAAGGAAAGCAGTTTCATTGACTCACAGTTCCTCAGGGATGGGGAGGCCTCAGGAAAGTTACAATCATGGTGGAAGGAGAAGAAAACATGCCCTTCTTCACATGGTGGCAGCAAGGAGAAGTGCAGGGCGAATTGGGGGAAAGCCCCTTAGAACACCATCATATCTCATGAGAACTCACTTGCTATCACGAGAACAGCAGCATGGGAGTTACCACCCCCATGATTCAACTACTTCCTATTGGGTTCCTCCCATGACACGTGGAGATCATGGGAACTACAACCCAGGATGAGATTTAAGTGGGAACACAGCCAAAGCACATAAGTGTGACATATGCAAACTGGGGACATCAGCAGGGGGAAAAAGAGAAAGAAACAGGAGAAAGATTTGAGGTAATATTGGCTAAGAATCTTCCAAAACTAATGGTGGATATCAAACCACCAATCTAGGAAGCATGCAGGGAAGCCAGAGTAAACCCTGATCAGACTTCTCTTTAGAAACTATGCAAGCAGAAGAGAGTGGATAATATCTTTAAAGAGATGAAAGAAAAGCACACTGGCCTCAGTACTGTGTGCAGTGAAATTATTCTTCAGAAGTGAAGTAGAAATACTTTCTCAGACAAACAGAAATTTAGGGAATTTGTCTCCAGTCAACCTACTTTATAAGAAATGTTAAAAGAAGTTCTTCAGAGAGGAGGAAAATGATATAGGCCAGAAACTCAGATACAATAAGAAAGGAAGAACCTTAGAGAATAAATGGAGAGAAAATTAAATCATTTGCTTAAAAAAAAAATCTTAATTGATTTAACTGATAACAGTTTAAAAAAAATAATAGCAATAGTGTATTGATTATAACTTATAGACAGTGAATTGAGTATCAGCAAAATAACAAATGAAGAGGGGAAGGACCAGGAGTGCTCTGTTGTAAGTCACCTACACTTCCATCTGGTAGTGTAGAGGTATTTGGAAGCAGGGTTATATTAGTTGTAAATATACACTGTAAACTTAGGCCAGTCTCTGAAAAAATTTTGAAAATAAGTATAATTGACAGAAAAGTGAAATCATAAAATACTCAAAACAGAGAAGATGAAAAAGCAGCAAAGAACATTGTAACAAATAGCAAACTACTTCAAATACGGTAGATACTAACCAAACTTTACCAATAACCACCTCAAGTGTGTATGGTTTAAGTGTACTAATTAAAAGACAGATACGGACTGAATTATACATTCAAAACAAGCAACTTACTTTAAATATAAATTAAGTTTATATTTAAAAAGTTTATATAATAAAGTAAGTTATTATATTAGGCAAAAGCAAGCAATCTAAGCAGATGAAACATAATAATAAAAATTAGGGCAAAAATACAGCAAGTCCTCACTAATACCATCAGGACTTCAAGTGAAACATATGATAAAAGCATTTGTTTTCCAATCAACTTGATAACAAAATGACATTGAACGAAATGGATCAGATTAAAACCAAAGACATGGAGAAAAAAGTAAAGACAATTTTGACTATTTTTGTTTTTATTTTATTTGTAATGCCAACACTAATCTAAAGAAAGCTGGAGTAGCTACTTTAATTCCAAGCATAGTAGACCACAGAGCAAGGAACACTACCAGAGGTGAAGAGAGGCACTGTGTAATGATAAAGAGGCAATTCTCCAAGGAGACCTAACTATCTTTAATGTGTGTGCACCTAAAGACACAGCATCAAAATACATGAGGCAAAAACGTACAGAATTTCAAGAAGTAGGTGAGTCCATGATCATAGTTGGAGACCTCAACACCCTTCTATTAGAGATGGACAGATCCAGCAGGCAGAAAATCAGAAAGGAGGTAGTTGAACTGAGCAGTGCCATCAATGCATATTGATAGAATGAAATTGATATTTATAGAGTATTTCATCCAACAGCTGAGTACAAATTATTTTCAGGTTCACATGGAGGGTTCACCAAGATTGACCACATTCTGGGCCATAAGATATATCTTCACAAATTAAAAAAATAGAAATTATATAAATTGTGCGTTCAGACTACAGTAAAATTAAAACAAAACAAAATCAATAACAGAAAGACATAGCTAGAAAATCCCCAAATATTTGGAAATTTAAAATCACACTTCAAAATAGCACATGAACTAGATGCAAATGAGAAGACAATTTATCAAAATGAGTGGGATGCAGTGAAAACAGTGTGTAGAGGAAAACTGATACCACTGAATGTACACATTTAAAAAAATAAAGATCTAAAAATCAATAATCTAAGCTTCCACCTTGTGAATTAGGAAAAAGCAAGCAATCTAAGCAGATGAAACATAATAATAAAAATTAGAGCAGAAATACAGCAAGTCCTCACTAGTACCATCAGGACTTCAAGTGAAACATCATATGATAAAAGTATTTGTTTTCTCATCAACTCGATAACGAAGTGACGTTGAATGAAATGGATCAGTCCAGGATGTGCTCTATGCAACTTTGCTGAGAATTTACCAGCAACATAAAATGGAACTTCCTGTAAGTGAAACTGAAAACAAAAAGAAGAAACAAAATGAAAAGCGAGTTCTTCGAAAAGATAATAAAATTGGTGAAGCTATAGGCAGGCTAACTTAGAGAGCGAGAGCAAGAGTGAGAGAGAGGACACAATTTACTGATGTCAGAGACGAAGGAGACGCCATCACTGCTGATCCCATGGACGTGATAAGGGCAACAGAGGACTATGGCCGGCAACTTTATGTCACGTGGTCGATAACCTGGATGACATGGATCAACCCCTTGAATGGCATAATGTGCCAGACTCACACATCTACTAAAAAAATTGAATCAATAATAACCTTTCAAAACAGCACTAGGCCCATATGGCTTCACTCGTGAGTTCTATCAAATATTTAAGAAAGAAATACAAAGTCTCTGCAATATTGAAGCAGGGAGAGCACTCCAAAGCCCGTTATATGAGTCATTCATTATTCGAGTATCTAAACCAGACAAGAAAGGAACACTAATAACTCTCATGAACATAGGTGCCAAAAAATCCCCAACGAAACATTAGCATATTTAGTCTAACAATGTATAAAGAATCATATACCATGACAAAGTGGGATTTATTTCAGGTACGCAAGGCTGATTCAGCAGTCAAAAATTAATGCAATATATCATGTCAATAGGCTAAAGAGGAGAAATCGTATGATCATATCAACAGATGTAAAAACATCATTTGGCCCAACTAGGAACAGAGGATGCACTCATTTTCTAGGCCTCCTCTGACAGTACCACAGACTGGGTGGCTTGAACAACAGAAATTAATTTTCTTACAATTCCAGAGTTCAGAAGTCTGAGATCGAAATGTTGATGGCGCTGTTTTTTGCTGAGGCCTTGCTCCTTGGCTTGATGGCAGAGGGCTGGGCCGTCTTTTCCCTGTGTCTTCACCCGGGCTTCCCCTTGTATATGTCTGCGTTCAAATGTACTCTTCTTATACTGGATTAAGGCCCACCTTAATGACCTCACTTTAACTTAATTACCTTTTAAAAGAGCCTATCACCAAATATAGTCACATTCTAAAATACTGGGTGTTAGAACTTCGACATATGAATCTTCAGGAGATGACATAATTCAGTCCATCACAGAAGGAAACTTCCTCCACCTAAAAGAACAACAGAACGTCTATAAAAACCAACTGACATCATCATCTACAACTGCTCTGATGAAAGAAGTCGACCAGCTAAATAAATAAAATTGATGTTAATGTACAGAAAGACTGCACGTTGTTAAAATGTCAGTTTTCTCCAGCATGCTCTGTAGATTCAGTGCAATCCCATTTACTTTGTTGAAAACAACAAATTGGTTTTAAAATGTATTTATTTATTTAGAGAGAGGTTCTTGCTCTGCTGTCTAGGCTGGAGCACAGTGGCATGATTGTAGCTCACTGTGAATTTGAACTCCTGGGCCCAAGCAGTGCTCCTGCCTCAGCCTCTCCAGTAGCTAGGACTACAGGCACATGCTGCCATGCCCAGCTAGTTAAATTGCTTTTTGTTTCTGTAGAGATAGCATCTTGCTATGCTGCCCAGGCTAGTCTAACTTTTGTCCTCAAGCAATTCCCCTGCCTTGGCTGCCCAAAGTGCTGGCCATTATAGGTGTAAGCCACTGTAAAAACCTTCCATCCAGATTTTAAAAACTTGTCCTGGTTTTAAAATCTGTATGGAAAGGCAAAAGACCCAGAATAGCCAATACAGTATTACAGAAGAATAAAGGTGGAAGACTGACACGACCTGACTTTAAGTCTTCCTATTAAGCTAAGCGATTCAGAACACGTAGTGTTGGGAAAAAAATGGACAAATATATCAGTGGAACAGAACAGAGAACCCAGAAATAGACCTACACACATATCGAATCAACGCATTTTGAACAAAGCAGCAAAGGCAATTCAATGGTGAAATTATAGTATTTTCAACAAATGGTGCCGGAACAAATGGACATCTTCACGCAAACAACACCCAAGACAAATAAATCGATCTAGACAGAGACGTTGCAGCCCTCACAGCAATGAACTCATGATGGGCCACAGACCTACATGTACAATGCAAAACTAAAATAACTTCTAGAGAATAAAACAGAAGAAAATCTAGGTGAAATTAGGTTTGGTGATGAGTTTCAGATATAACATCGAAACCATCATCCATTAAAGGAAAAAAATGATGTTACACTTTGTTAAAATTAAAACTTCTTCTCCGTGAAAGACACTGTTGAGAGAATGAAAGTCAAACCACACATCAGGAGACAATATTTGCAAAAGGTACATTTCTAATGTCTTTTTGTGTATTCAAAATATACAAAAAACACCTCTTAGCAGTAAGAAAATAACCTAACGAAAAATTTGGCAAAAAATCTGAAGAGACACCTGATCAAAGAAGCTTTACAGACGGCAAATATGCATATGAAAGATGAAGAACATCATGCGCCATCAGGGAGCCATAAATTTAAAGACAATAGACACCATTAGACACTTGTTAGAAAAGCTGACAACACCAAGTGCTGACGGGCGTGGAGCAATGGTGACTCTCCTCTGCGGGTGCAAGGCAACACGGTGCAGCCGCTTCAGAAGACAGCTTGGCAGTTTCTTACCAAGCCAGACATTACCTCACTAGATGGTCCTTGGTATTTACCAAATGCATTGAAAATTACCACCTCGCAAAATCCCGTACACAGGCATTTAGAGCAGCTTTACCTACCCTTACCAAAAATTAAAAGCAAACATTGAGAGAAGAAATGTCCTTCGATAGGTGAATTGATAAACGGAGGTTCCTCAATGCAATGTAATGTGATTGAGCAATGAAAAGCAGGGAGTCAGCAGCCATAGAAAGACGGGGAGGGGCATCTGACAACATGGCCGGGTAAAGGCAGCCAGCATGAAAGGGCTAGACACCGTAGGATTCCAATGGAACAGCGTTCTGGAAAAGGCACGACTGGAGGTGGGGAAAAGCTTGGGGTTCAGTGTGTAGGGGTGGCATGCAGAAGGCGATTCTTAGGGCAGCAGAACTATTCTCTATGATCCTGTAGCAGTGGACATGACACTGGGTATTTGTCAAAATCCATAGAATGGACACAACATGGAGTGAGCCCTAATGCGAGCTCTGGCTGTGGTTAGCAATTGTAGGGAACTTACTGCACTAATGGTGGATGCCAAGAACACGGGAGTGGTGGTGTGGGCAGAGTGGGTAAGGGAACCATCCATACTTTCAGCCCAATTCTTCTATTAACCAAAAACTGCTCTAATAAATATGGTTTATTGACTTAAAAAAAACTCTCTAGTTCGGCAACCCCAGAATAAAATTCTAGATATTTAGCTATATTTTCTTCAAGTATTTTTCTAGATAAACTTTCTAATGATTCAATTGAACTTGGTAGTGAATATGTTGACTCATAATTGAATGTTCTGCTTTCCAATGAATCTTATAATAAATGTTACGTATTCTCCCATGTCACTGAATATTCTATTAAGACGTGGTTATTAATGACTACCTAATATTCTATTATATTAATGATTTTTAGGGATTGAATTTTAGAATGCTTTTATTAACATTCTTCTTTTAACTCTTTCTGTAGGTTTTCAGTGATTTCCTTTAATAAATTTGTATTATTTTACTATTACAGTGAATGCATCAAAAGGGAGAAACATTATTTGGGCTTTTGATGTGTGTTGCGGTTTCACCTTCATTTTTACCAACTTACGTCTTCTCCAAGTTGTGAAATTTTAAAGAGTAAAATGGGTAGAAGTGTTGGTTAAAATTCTTCAACAAAAACTCCTTTCAGTCCAACAAGCGGTAGGTGAGCATCTGCTATTTGTTGAGAACACTGCTAGGTGCAGAGGCCTGAAATGAGCAGAAGGTCCGTGCCCTTGCCCTGCTCAGCCTGGTGAGAGACTCACTCAGAACAGGGTGCCCCGCATCCCATGGGGCACGGGAGGGCCAGCTAGGGGCTTGGCAGAGAGGAGGCTTCAGCTGGGCTTTGGAGGAAGGGCTCATGCTGGGAGGGTGTTCCAGGCGGCAGGAACAGTGTGGACAAAGGTGCGATGTCAAATGCCACACTGTGTGTGGCTCTGGAGGCTCAGCACGAGGCTGGAAGTGGCCTGTGGGGCTGGGGACAGAGATCCACTGGAAAAAGATACACTTTGTATGGTGTGTAAAAAAAAAGTTGTTGGTTTTCGGGGGGCTTCATAAAGTGTTTTAGCAGATAAATGACATGGCCAAAGCTGTGACTTTTTTTTTAACCTTTTATTTAGAAATTTTCAAACACATACAAAAGAATGGTAAATTGAACCGCTAAGCCGCCGCAGCCAGCTTCGGCAATCGCTAACACACGGATGACCCCGGAGTGTGGGGCCCCTCCCCGCCTCCCTCCCCGCCTCCCTCCCCACAGACCATTCTGCAGGAAACCTCAGACATCCTCACCCATTTTAGTACAACTCGGGATCAGGTGAGGATACTGGTGAAAAGAAGAAAAACAAGGCCGGGCGCGGTGGCTCACGCCTGTAATCCCAGCACTTTGGGGGGCCGAGGCGGGTGGATCACGAGGTCAAGAGATCGAGAACATCCTGGCCAATATGGTGAAACCACGTCTCTACTAAAAATGCAAAAATTAGCTGGGTGTGGTGACACACACCTCTAATCCCAGCTACCCAGGAGTCAGAGGTTGCAGTGAGCCGAGATAGCACCACTGCACTCCAGCCTGGGCAACAGAACAAGATTCTGTTTTCAAAACAAAACAAAACTGCAATCCCATGGTCACACCAGACATGAGTAACGATTTCTCAACATTATCAAATACCCAGCTCAAGCCGCAGACTTACGTGTATCACACTTGGTTTCTTTGGCTCAGGCACCAAAGACATGCACACATCTGCTTCGATGCTTCTCCAGTTTGGTCTGGACCTTCCTCCTGTGTTTCAGGCTCTCCCCATCCGGTAGGAGACTCAGCTCCCAGGTCTCTTGGTGGTGCCGGGTCGTCGTTGGAACAGATTAGTCCAGGCGCCCAGCTTTGTGCCCTCACATGCCTCGTGCACCGCCTGGCCCAGTGTTGGCCGCTGTCCTTCATGAGTCCCTGTGCAGCCTCTGCTTTCCTGGCCACCAGCTCCCCACACCAGGGCGAGGGCCGGCCTGTGGCTCAGCATGCTTGGTCATTTGTGAGGGTCCGTGCGGATACCCTGTTACTACTTTTGTTGAAGATGCCGTCTGAGGTTTCTAGTTTTGCTATGCAAGTTGCTGTTTTTATGAGAACTTCTGGGAGTTTCAAAAACTGCACAATGAGGAACACCCTTGTGTCTGCCATTCAGATGTAGGTTTCAGAGGAACCATGAGTAATGCATCGAGGGGACGTGAGAGACGCTGCTGGGAGCACTGTGGGGTAAGGTGGGGTGGCTGGTGCAACAGCATCCATGAGGGGATGCTGAGGCTCTGGATTGGGGTGGGAAGCCATGAACCCTAAAATATGCAGGATGGAAAATCCAGACGTGGCGATTACTTTACTGCTGGATTTTGTCATTTGCGTGATGCCATCTTCCTTCAGCAGCTCATTGATCACCTGGCATCACCTCATAGGAGTCAGACATCAGAAAAAGAAATTTTGTTTCTTTTTATTTGCTGAATGCCTATATGCGCTTTCCTGTGTTATAATCATGGTTGTTAATAGGTTATAAACCGGAAGATGTCCTTCATATTTTTAAGAAACAGAATTAGACATGATTGCAGCTGTCTTCTCTGGAATCCCTTTTCTCCTTGGCTCACCTGACACATGTGAATGCTTTCCTTTTGCAGTGTGACCCTGTCATTGTTTGTTCCTGATCACCTCCGTTACGGCGAGCTCGTTTTGCTTAAGTCCTTTAAAATGATTAATTGATGATGACCCTTGAATTAAAATCCCACATTTCTTCATTCTTAGATGCGTATTTTTCATCTGTGAGTGTTTCTGAAAGCTGAATCCAGCTTGTAATTGATGGGTGCTTTTAACATAGTCTTCTTTTTTTTTTCTGAAAAGCTGTTAATAAATAGATGGTGCATCTTATAATTTATGGCATCTGAGAGTCAAGGAAATAGGGTGCTTCTCTGTCATGTTGTAGAATGGGCTGGCTTAGACCTGACCAGCATACTGAATTCCATCTCTAAAATGCTGGCAAAGGACATTTTCAACAAGAAGCCTCACCAAAGCGCCAGCCAGCTTCCTCGTTTTATTGCTTTATTTGCTGATTTTGGATTGCTTTCTGGGTTCTATTCAAAAGTGATTTTGCCTCACGATGCAGTCCCAGTACCAGATGAACGTGCAGGGGGTGGCTGCCCCTGGCTCCTGTGGAGTGCAGCTTGGCTGCACCAGCCCGTATTCGATCACCAATTGGCATCCCCATCTTCCCTTACAAGTCTGATGGGTTTTGCATGTGGGTCTTTAGTGTCACAGATTTACTACTGGAGGACTGTAGACAAGATACCATCTAGCTAACAACTTAAAAGCAAAACTCTAAAAATATGACATTTTGCCCTGAAAGAGGAACAGTCTACTTGTAGGTAAAGATAATTGAGTAAGCTTGTTATTTACAAAAGAAAAAAAGCGCAATGCATTTTAAAGGGGAAAAGAGAGGTTTTTAGATTTTTTTTTTCCCTCTAAAATGGATGGCTCTTTTTTCCTTAATGGAGATGCAAGCCATTATGAGAAACCCTAACAGGCTCCGGGTTTTAGTATCGCAGCGTCATTCCGTCTCAGGGATCCTGCCGCCGACGAGTCCCGCTCTTACGGGGTGGGTGCAGGGACGACAGGTGCTGCTCTTGGCCAGTGCTGCTTGCATGCTGGGCGGGGGATGTCCAGGCCACTTTGGGGGTATTTAATTCAGGGACTGAGGTCTTCGAAAACTAGATGCTCAGGGATCCAACCTGGAAAGCGTGGGATGGCAGCAGGAAGAATGATGACATCATTGCTCTCTGCTTGCTTCCCTTTCCCCTTGGGTCACGGTGTGCGGCTTACCTGCATTTATTGTATTTCTGGAGTACTTGGAAACAAGATTTATTGTACTTTAAGAAAAAAATGATGAAATGCAAAATCCAGCGCAGCCAAAGGACAGTGTGTTGGGGGATGCAGGGATAGATGTCAGGGCTTCAGGGCTTCTCCGAAACCTCTTTACATGATGACACACCTGTGAGTGCCTGCACCCACCACCTGCCTAGGTGCACGTGGAGGAGCCTCAGCCTGAAACCTCTTCCACGTGATGACGCACCTGTGAGTGCCTGCACCCACTACCCACCCAGGTGCACGAGGAGTGGACCCAGCCTGAAACTCTTCCACATGATGATGCACCTGTGAGCGCCTGCACCCACCACCCACCCAGGTGCACGAGGAGTCTCAGCCTGAAATTCTTCCATGTGATGACGCTCCTGTGAGCATCTGTACCCACCACCCGCCCAGGTGCACGAGGAGGATTCTCAGCCTGCCCAGCAGTGTGCCCGAGTCTCTCACGAGATGGTTCAGGATGACAGATTTGACCACACTAGCCCTCAGTCCACCTTCCTCTCATCTTCTCCATGGTGTTTCCTCCCGGGATCATTGCCATTGTCTCTGCCCCACTCCCCATCTACTGACACAGCCGTCAGATGAACCACCTTAATGACTCTGCCTATGTGATCCTTTTGCTCAGAAATCTTCAGTGGCTCCCTATTGCCCTTCAAGTGAAGCAGAATCTTCCTCCTTGGGTGTTACAGACCCTCCCCAGTATGGTGCCATGAAAACCTGAGGCTGCATCTCCCACAGCTCCCCACACTGACTCATCTTTGTATCTGTAACATCCATCCTGTGCCTGGTAGCAAGTTGATGTTTATCGAAAGAGGAGAGCATGCTGAAACCATTTAGTGATGAACATGCCCTCTTCAAGCAATTTTTGTTTGTTCATGCATTGTCTCCCTTGGTGTGTTGTGTTATCAGCTCTCCTTAAAATCCTGCTGAGGATGTCTCTTTCATTTGGATATTGCCGGCTCGTGGCTTGTGACTTGACGTAGAGTGAGAGCTCAATGAAAGCATGTGGCCATAGCCACTGAACCTGCCCATGCTTTCCTGCTGGAGCTTGTTCTTTCACATCTGTGGCTTTGCTCATGTTCTCATTCCCCTCCTGACTATCTGAGCTCTGAAATCCCAGCCCTCCTCCAGGGTGCCTATTACATCTGCTGCTTTATAAGTGCATACGCTGTGGGTAACAAAGCAGGTGCTTCTTTCCTTGGCCATTCTCTAGGTCTTCATTGGCACCTCCTCACCTTCATTGAGCATGGCGCCATCCTAGCATCACAAGAAGGCACCAGCCCTAGAGGCCATGGATATCATCTCCAAACAAAGCCAGACTGAATGGTAGACAACATCCACCTGCTCACTTTAATTTATCCGTGAGAAAACTGGAGTCCTGAGAGAGGAGGTGATTTGTCCAAAATTCCATAACTCAGGTCTCTGAACACCACTCCTGGGCTCACTCTTAGAAGGAAGGTGAGTTTGTGTGTAGTGGTGGTAGTTTCTGATACTGACCACTAAGAGATGATGTCTTTCAAAATATTAGCCTTATTCCTGTAACCATGGAGTTAAATGATTGTGAGACATAAAACCTACATCTCAGTATATCAAGGAACGACTCTACACGACAATTATTAGTGTAGTCTTGATAGATTTATCTTAATAGTATACCTAATAATAAAGTATTTTAGAATATACCTTCTCTTTATGAAACAGTATAAAGCATTGCCTTTTATTTGTAAATCAGGTAGGTCATTAAGGTGAAGAAATCTATGAACATGTCTGTAAATGTCAGGAAGCATATTGCAAAAGTAAAAAAAAAAAGCATGAAAAACGATGTGTGCCTGCCCTGCACACCTAGTTAACTGTATGTGCTCCGGTCAAAACTGAACACCTAGTTTACTGTGGAAGCCACATTTTGGGGGGCCTCACACAGGGATGATCCGGGTGTTCCTTGGACTGGTGTGTGTGAACGTTACAGCTTTCAGGTGAAGGATGAGAGCATATAATGTTAGATGAAAAGAAAAATAAACTCTAAACACCTTAACTTGGACCAGACTTGGGGCAAGAACACAAGACCAGCTCAGTAGAAAAGGCTTTGAAGCTGCGCATGGTGGCAGCTGTAATCCCGGCACTTTGGAAGCCTGAGGCAGAATGATGGCTTGAGCCTAGGAGCTCGAGACCAGCCTGGACAACATGGCAAGACTCCATTTCCACAAAAAGTACAAAAATCAGCTGGGCATGGTGGTGTTCCCCTGTATCCAAGCTATTCAGGAGGCAGAGGTGGGAGGATCACTTGAGCCCTGGAAGGTCAAGGCTGCAGTGAGCTGCGATTGCACCACTGCACTCCAGCCAGGATGACAGAGCGAGAGACCCTGTCTCACAAAAAAAAAAAAAAAAAAAAAAAAGGAAAAGAGAACAGAAAAAGGCTCTGAAGCTAGAACTTCTCGAATTCAGACTTCAGATGAGCCCAAGGTGGGGCTTAGTCAAGAGTGACCACAAGTCCTCAGGACGGCCAACGTTGAGACCAGGTCAGAACATGACATACACATTCACACCTAGTTGAACACAGGACGGTGGGTGAACTAGAGTTCTGTTTACAAAAATAACGAACACGCGTTGCTGTGTTTTCATTTTTGTTTTCTCCCATCAACTTCTCCATTGGATAAGCAAAAAGCCAAGTCACTGGAATAAAAATGACCTTGACTTCGCTTGTTTAAGGGACAAAGAAGACAGGGCACCTGAAGTTCTGGATGTTTGAAAACTGTGCTAAGAAGGCTCAACCCCTGGGAGCCATGGGAATTCTGTTTTCCAGGTGTTACCCAGGGGCATGAGGGCACTCCTCACTCCTCACTGGCCCGCTCTGGCTGGGCTAGCACCTGTCCTTGCTCCATGACCTTGCATGCGTCCTTCCAACAGAACAGGGTCTATTGAGAGGTAGACCTCTGAGTCCAGGGTCTGTGTCTGCTGTGTCATTATTCAGGGCTGATGCACACTAGGTGCACAGTAAGTGCAGATGCCTCTCTCATTAACGCTTCCCTATCACATAATGTCTTCCTTACCTCTATTCCCATGTCAAATTCCCTTATCTAGTTGCCTTGGCAAGTCATGAAATAAAATCTGCAAACACTTGTTATTAACACCTCATCAGATATATGATTTGCAGGTATTTCCCGCAGCCCACAGGCTGCCTTGCCATCATGCTTGTCGCTTCCTTGCTGAGCAGAAGCCTTTCACTCTCCCGTTGTCCCATTTGTTTACTTTGCTTTGGCTGCCTGAGCTTTTGCTGTAATATCCAAAATTCTTATGTTGAGGACTCTTTCCCCTATGCTTTTGTTTTAGAAATTTTATGGTTTCAGTTCTTAAATTCAGGACTTTAATCCATTCTGAGTTGATTCTGTATGGTATAGGGTAATAATCCAGTTTTATTCTTTTACATGTGAATATTTAGTTTTCCTAACATAATTTATTGAAAAGACTATTCTTTTTCCATTGTATATTTTTGGTGGGCTTCTTTAAAATTGTTGACCATATATGGCTGGGTTTATTCCTGGGATCTCTATTCTATTCCATTGGTCTGTGTATCTGTTTTTATGCTAGTACCATACAGTTTTGATTACTGTAGCTTTGCAGTATAACTTGAAATCGCAAGAAACTCACATAACTTAATATAAAAACAAACAAATATAACCCAATTTTAACAAATGAGAAAGGAACCTGAATATACATTTTTCCAAAGAAGACTTACAAATAATTGGCCAATAGTTATATGAAAATATGTTTAACATTACTAATGATCAGAGAAATGCAAATCAAAATTACAATGACATATCACCTCATACCTGTTAGATGGCTATTATCAAAAAGTCCAAAGATAACAGTATTGATGAAGATGTAGAGAAAAGGGAGCACTTGTGCACTCTTGCTTGGAATGCAAATTGGTAGAGCTCTTATGGGAACTAGTATGGAGGCTCCTTAAACAATTAAAAATAGTGTTTACAATAGCAAAGACCTGGAACCAACCCAAATGTCCATCCATGATAGACTGGACAAGGAGAATGTGGCACATATACACCATGGAATACTATGCAGCCATAAAAAATGATGAGTTCGTGTCGTTTGTAGGGACATGGATGAATCTGGAAACCATCGTTTTCAGCAAACTGACACAAGAACAGAAAATCAAACACCACATGTTCCCACTCATAGGCAGGTGTTGAACAATGAGAACACATGGACACAGGGAGGGGATAATCACACACTGGGGTCTGTTGGGGGGGCCAGGGTAGGGACAGCAGGGGTTGGAGGGGTTGGGGAAGGATGACATTGGGAGAAATGCCAGATATAGGTGATGGGGGGATGGAGGCAACAAACCACATTGCCATGTGTGTACCTATGCAACAATCCTGCATGATCTGCACATGTACCCCAGAATCTAAAGTACAATAAAAAAAAAATTAAAAGTAGAATTACCATGTGACACAGCCATCTGTCTGTTGGGCTTATAACTAAAGGAAGTGCGCTGAGCACCTTGTAGAGATATTTGCACTGCCATGTTCATTTACTCCTGATTTGCAATAGCCACTGTATGAAAACAATCCAAATGTCCATCACGGAGGAATGGCTAAAGCAACTGTAATGTTCCTGCCGTTTGCTACAACGTGGATGAAACCGGCAGACACTATGCCAAGTAAAATAAGCCTGACACAGAAAGGCTAATACTGCGTGATCTCTCTAAGAGGGCAGGCTGAAGAAATGTAAATGGAAGGCATAGAAGCAGAGGGTAGCATGGTGCTTGCCTGGAGCAGGGAGGGGCGGAAATGGGGAGAGCAGGTGAAAGGTGTGAATTTACAGTTATGCAGCAAGAGTAAGTCTAAAGACTGATTGCACTGCCCGAGGACTATGGCCAATAAGATTGTATGGTACACTAAAAACTGCCGAGAAAGCGGATTGCAGGTGCTCTCACCAGGCATATACTCAGAAAGTACCTGTGGAGGTGATGGAAACACAAATTTGTTTGACTGTGGGAATCGTTTCACTAAATGTGTGTATATCAAAACATCATGTACACCTAAATATATGCAATAAAAAACACCGAGCACCCTTTGTGTGTATAGCAGTGAGCTGGGCCCTTGAAAACAATGATAAACCATTTAGGACACATTCCCTGTCCTCAAGAAGCTAAAATTTCGCAGGGGAGATAAAATTAGACATATCTAAAGCTAATATGAATTGGGATGCTGCTGACACATGATTTAATACCAAATTAATGACTCAGCTCTGATTACACAGCTCCTCTGTCATTACATTTTGTGTAATTGCTCATTTGCTTGTATCCTGCCCTATCTGCCATACTGTGGGCTCTGAGAGGCAGAAACTGTGCCTGTTTTTGAATTCTGACATCCAGCAGCTCCTCCTGTTCCAGACACTTGGGGAAGTGGGAACTAGGGAGCATCTCTTGAATGAAGGACGGAAACAATTAGTTCAGGGTAGGGTGCTTTGGAAAGAGCTCCAAAAAAATGAATAGATGAGGTGGGGCTGGTGCTGGCTCTTGGAGGCAGCGAAACTGGGCAGATATGTGGCTTGCCCAGGTCGGCTAGCTGGCAGTGAGCAGGGTGCCATCTGTCCTCATGAGATGGAAAAAAGACTGGTCAGGCAGCTGCAGACTGGAGCTGGGTGTAAACCAGTGAGGACAAGCAGCTGCCCCCACCAAGGGAGCTGTAGCAGCCTCAGCCTCCCTGAGAAAGCTCAGTGCCATGTCCTCCCTGAGAAAGCTCAGCGCCACGCCCTGACTACTAGAGCACCAGGGATGCTCAGAGGCTCATGCTTGAGATGTGTCCTGCTCCCGTGCTCCAGGCCTCGATTCCCTTGGCTTCCTGTCCTTACCCCTGGGCAGTGCTCAGCCAATTGCAGGCGATTCGCATGCATTGCAGATGCAGAGAAAGGAAAGAGGAGAAAAGAAACATTTCCTCAATGAATAATTGGTGTGAAAGTTGAGAGAATGGAAATTAACCTAAAGAGGAAAGTGTGTTTGTCTCCTGGTTGGTGGGAATCTTGCCCACCATCAGTAATTGGATGTCGGACTTTCGTGGTGCTGCATGGAAGTGAATTCATAGGCTAGAAACTGCTCTCCGGCACTGCCACGTGCCCAAACATCCTTCCTGTGCTTTCGTCTGTGACACCTCTTTCCTGAGACTGCGCCTCTCGTGAAACTGGAATCAGCTTGACATTTTATTCACTCCTGATGCACGCCATTTATGTTGCCTTAAAATCTCTCCAATGACTCTTCAACACCCGCCTCTCAGTGACCCTGCTCCCGTGCTCCAGGCCTCGATTCCCTTGGCTTCCTGTCCTTACCCCGGGGCAGTGCTCAGCCCATTGTAGGCTCCTGCTGAGCTGTGGGGCTCGCCGGGGGCCATGCCTGTGCCCTTGCCTGTGTGGGGACTGATTCTCCAGATGGCCCCCTGCACCCCACCTGCACTTTTGTCGCCTGGCTGGCCCAGGTAACAGTCTCTACAACCCCTCCCTGCCTGCTGCCTGCTCCTGCCTCCCTTTGCCTGGGTGGGGCAGTCCTCCTCCTGCAGCACCCCGCAGCACTCAGAGTGTCTGCTTTACAGCGTGGAGTGCAGGTGGATGTTCCTTCTTAGCTGTGTCTTCAGGGCCAGTGACCAAACTCTACATTCCTATCCTAATTGAGGAAAAACATCAATCATCAAGGACACGCACTGGCTTTCTGTTTACTGCTCTCTTTATACATTTAATCATTTTTAAATTCCTATGCCTCATGTACAGTTTCCATCATCTTAAATAATCCATTCCTAGCACAAAAGAAAACACATGGCATTCCAAAACATTCCAAAGGACGTGTACGTGCTAATTTGCTGAGGACAATAGCAAAGAGACAGCACTCAATTGTATAAATGCCTAATTAAAATATAACTGTATGTTTCTTCTAAGAATATCAATGCAAATTTGGCTACGATAAAATTACTAAGCCTGAATTTTTGTGGATATGTGAAGTACGATGACAGGTAAGAGTGTTAGGATGTTGTATTTCAGAATTCGCTTATTTGTGAATGTTTCTTCTCTCAGTCAACACAAGAGAAAGATATTTATTCTGTGATCACAGACGTGTAGAGGTGCAGGCAAATAGGAGACACAGGGACGTCTGGGGGCTGAGGCTGGGGACGTGTGGCCAGCAGTCCTGCTTCCAATGCAGATGCCACCTGTCAGTGCTCTAGACTTAGCACTCAGGGGAACTTTGTAACTGGCCACACCTGGGCCCCCTGTCTGCACAGGGGAGGCAGGAACGACAGCAGCCATGGAGCTTTCTTCCTATGCTGCACATCGTGAGGCTTCTAGCAGGAGACCAGGACAGCCTCAGGGAGTGGCCCCTCCTGGTGAGAGGAGCATGGACATGAACTCCAATAGCATGAAGGGGGTAGCCACCGCCTGGGGGACAAGCCACTGTGCAAACAGGACACCTTGTGTCCCGTCTAACCATGGCACAGTGTCATGTTCTGGTCCATAATAACAAAAATGTAATGTATTTCCAGATTCATCCAAGTCCCTACAAAGGACACGAACTCATCGTTTTTTATGGCTGCATAGTATTCCATGGTGTATGTGTGCCACATTTTCCCTGTCCAGTCTATCATTGATGGGCATTTGGGTTGGTTCCAGGTCTTTGCTATTGTACACAGGGCTGCAATAAACATACGTGTGCATGTGTCTTTATAGAACGATTTATAGTTCTTTGGGTATATCATTCTCAGCAAACTGACACAAGAACAGAAAGCCAAACACCAGATGTTCTCACTCATAGGTGGGTGTTGAACAATGAGAACACGTGGACTCAGGGAGAGGAGCATCACACACTGTGGGCAGTTGTGGGGAGTAGGGGAGAGACAGCAGGGGGTGGGGAGGGTGGGGAGGGATAACATGGGGAGAAATGCCAGATATAGTATGCACCTAAAGTAAAAAAATTAAAAACTGTAATGTATTTTAGAAGTTTTCTCATTCTAGAGTTACCCAATAATGGAATGGTGAAATTTTGCTTTTTTTTTTTTTAATCAGGCGGAGTCTTGCTCTGTTGCCCAGTCTGGAGTGCAGCAGCACAAACTCAGCTCACTGCAACCTCTGCCTCCTGGGTGAAGTGCATTTTAATCATGTTTACATCCACAACGTTAATTTTTTTTAAGGTACCACAGCATGATGCATGCTCTATGATGCCAGCAAGAGGAAGCCTGACCCTCTGACTCTAGGAATGCATAACAGCCTGCTTTGTGATCCCAGAAAGCTCATCGTTGGGGCTAATTTGAAAGAAAAGAGCTGGAGAGCTGATGTTTGAACTGTCCAGAGGAACATGCAGAAGTCGACACCACAATGAGGAATCAGAAGTTCTGACCTGAAGAAAAGGAATTTGTCACTCCCACCCTGCCTGCCTCACATTAGACACGCTCCTCTGAAACGTGTCTGCTGGTCACTGCGTGCCAGTCATAAACGAGCCGATCCCAAGAACAGATGTGAATCAGACTTCTTCCTAAAGGGTTGGTACACTGAAACTCACGCCGCTCTGCGTCTTCCAGGTGAAGGGTGAGGATGAATTTGCTCTCTTCGGCTCTCCTCATTGCACACTAAGGGCTCCCAGCAGCAGTGGGGTGGGGAACGTGCCTTTTCCTCCTGGGGAGGCCAGCAGCCCCATAGAGGAGCAGCTGCAGCTGAGGGTGCAGAAAGCCTCCAGGCCAGCCCCAGGAAGGGCAGCTTCTGAGCCCTCTGGCCTTGGCAATCCCTGGAGTTTCATGACCCCAAGCTGAGCACGAGGCCAGGGACATCTGAGGATTTGTGCTTCACCTGCAAATGCCATGTTTTAATTTTCCACGATCACTCCTAAAAGGGGATTTTGAAGATTCAATGGGGATGTCTGGGTGGAGACAGGCCCTGGAAACACCAGGCTTTTCCTTGGTGTTTGGTTTAGAGGTGCTACTCGGTGCCGAAAGGCTGAATTCTTGGTACTGAGCTGAGCTCGGTTTCCTCTCGGGACATTGCTACACGGGTGTGGGTGGTTTGGATGAGGACCTACCATTCCGCTTCACAGAAACAAACGATTTGCTCTTGATAGGGACAAGTACAGAGGCCTTAACGCGATTGGCAGTTGTCTGAGGTTTATGCTAATTACATCTTGAGCACTGCCATTGTAGACCTACTCCTTGAATCAAACGCTGGATGGAGGCGGGTGGATCACGAGGTCAAGAGATCGAGACCATCTGGTCAACAAGGTGAAACCCCCGTCTCTACTAAAAATACAAAAATTAGCTGGGCATGGTGGTGCGCGCCTGTAGTCCCAGCTACTGGGGAGGCTGAGGCAGGAGAATTGCCTGAACCCAGGAGGCGGAGGCTGCGGTGAACTGAGATCGCGCCATTGCACTCCAGCCTGGGTCACAGGAGCGAAACTCCGTCTCAAAAAAAAAAAAACCAAAAAACCAAAAACGCTGGGTGGAGGCAGCAGGGCTTAGCAAAGCCATCCTGGACTTCACTTCATCCCAAGCACGTGGCGAGAGTCTCCACTCAGTCACTTTATAGCTCTGCAGTCCTGGATGACTTAATTCTCAGAGAATTGTTTTTTTCTCATCTGTAACACTGGAATATTTATCCTGTTAGATTGTAAACGACCTACATGCTGGGATGGTTTGAATATGATTTGTCTACACCAAGACCGGTGCTAAGGCTTGGTCCCAACTAGAGTGGTGTTCGGAGCTGATGCCTTCGGGGGTGATTAGCTGGTTAAGATGGACGAACCTCTTTCCCCCAAATCTGGGTTAGCTCCGACGGGAGTGGATTAGTTCCCACGGGATCAGGTAGTTACATACAGCAAGGCCGGCTGTCCTGGTGGGTTCCTTTCTGTGCACATCTTCTTCCCCTTCCTCTGCTGCAACATGGGACCAGAAGACAAGCTGGTGCTTCTCAGACTTCCTGGCCTTCAAAATTGCCAGCCAAGTAAACATCCTTTCTTTATAAATTACCAGGTCTCAGGTGTTCTGTTAGAGCAACACCAAACTGACTAAGACACAGGACTGCACCTAGGGAGGAGTCAATGAATGGCAGCTATTAGTGTCGGCTGATTAGAATCTGCAGTGTCTCCGTCTGCTCACTGACCATTTACTCACCGGTTATTCAGTGCACCGGCCAGGTGCTGAGGGCAAAAAGCAGCGGAGACAGCGTTTTAAACTCTAAGTGCTTCCTCCCATCAGGCTGAAACCCTCATAGATACCAAGTCGCAGGGCCATGACTTTGTAGCTTTTTCACCCTTTTAAACTTATACAAGATGGTGGTGTCTTTTATGCATAGTGAGTTTTTTTCTTCCATTTAGTTCCCAGAAGGCGGTGATTAAAGCTCAGCAGACAGGTATTTTTCATGACATTCTGATTCCCACACAGGGAACACGTGGTCAGAACGCTTCTCGCCCAGGCCGGCGCTCCCTGGGATCCTTGTCTGAAGAGTGTGCTCTGTCTGTGATTGTTTTTCTGCCTCCCCAGAGTCGAGGCTCCGGCCAACTGTAACGCAGAGATGAGACCAGCATGTTGGCTGCCAATCTTCCCACAAGGAGCCCGCGTGGATCCCCTCTGTCCACCACAAGGCGGCTGCCCTGGTTCTGAGACTTGGTGTCTCACCCTGTAAATCCTGGTATGGAGTCATGATGGTGGCCTCCTCCAAGCCATCCTTAGCACACTCTGGGAATGATCCTTCTTAACAGAGGCTTGCTGCTTTCTCACTCCTGCCCGAACTTTCAGAGGACAGCGGTGGTGCCCCTGCAGTGGGCGGCCTCATTCTTCTCTCAGAGGTGCTGTGCTCTCTGCTCCCTCTGACCCCACACAGATGGGCCTCATGTGCACGGTGTTGTGTCTCCTCAGCCTTAGTTCAATGTGGCCCCACTTCTCCAGCACCCACTGAGCTCTGCCCAAATGATGCCTTCAAAGTCCTCTGTCCTTCAGGACCACGTCCCAGTGCCCTCCTCCACCAGGAGCAGTTGGAACCCTTCTGCATTCTGCACCCCACCCCACAGCATGGCCAGCCCTGCAGAGGCACCTCCTTCCTAGGGCCTGAGTGTGTTGAGAGGGAGACCCTTCTGGCCACCTGCCCTCCCTTCCTCCTTTGGAGCAGTGTCTCCCCCAAACACAAGTGCTCAAGAAAAGTGTGTGGAAATGTGGAGAAACAGAGGGTGGGGGTTGGGCTTCACGTCTTCACGTGGTCAGCTGTAGGCTGTTTCTGCCCTCCTGCTCTACCCCCACCCTGCTGGGATTGCCTGCCCTGGGCTTCAGAAGGAGCTCCTCTGGAACCCCATGAGCCCTTTGGTGAAGTGCAGGAGGATGCCACAGGCTGCGGCTTCCCAGGGCGCTCTGCTACCCAGGCGTCGCTGAAGCTGCCACTCTTTGCCGGATCCCAGGGACTGTCAACAGAGTCATAGCCGAAAAGCACTGGCCCTGCACAGCTCCTGGGAGGGGAGGACGGCGTTTCTGTCTGTGGAACTTTCACCCGTTTCTGAGCGTGTGGCAAACACTCTTTGCCAGGGGTTTATGCACACAGAAGAGCGGTTCCTTGGAAGTTTTGGGCACACACATATGTTCATTTCACTCACCACAGCCTCAGCAATGCAGGGTGGATGTGACTGAGATAGAAGGAAGCACAAAGATGCTTCCTTATCCTCACAAGCGTTTACTTCACTTATTATTATTTGAAATGGGGTCTTGCTCTGTCCCCCAGTCTGGAGTGCAATGGCACAATCCTGGCTCACTGCAACCTCCGCCTCCTGAGTTCAAGCAGTTCTCCTGTCTCAGCCTCCCAGGTAGCTGGGATTACAGGTGCCCACCACCATGCCCAGCTTTGTATTTTTAGCAGAGACTGGCTTTCACCGTATTGCCCAGGCTAGTCTTGAACTTCTGACCTCAGGTGAGCTGCCCATCTCGGCCTCTGAAAGTGCTGGGATTCCAGGTGTGAACCACTGTGCCTGGCCTACTTCACTTTTAATTCTTAGTCCATCCCCACCCTCAAATCTGTGGAGCTAATTATGCAGGAACCAAGCTTAAGTTAAGCCTTGGTTATAGTGGACTTGTCTGAAGGTTTGAGAAAAAATGAAAGAGAAAAAGACGCCCTGACACAGATGGGAAGAACGAGTCACAGGAAGAACAAGGTAGTGAGTGGAAACTTCAGGAACATGGGCCAGTGCCAGTGCCTGGAAGTCAGCTCCTGTCTTCCGCCACACTGCGGGGGTTTTGCAGATACCCTTAAGGCTGCGGGACTGTACTTCTCCATGCCTCCTTCATATCTGTGCTCAGCCAGGCAGATTTGAAACAGATACTGAAACCTGTTCTCTCTAAGAGCACCCCTGCCTCAACCCCAAACCAACCTCCGTCTGAGGAAGGCAGAGTAGCGGGCAGAGGGAGCCAGGGGCACAGACAGGCTGGTCCTGGCAGCCTCGCACGTGTGAGCACAGCGAGGCCTGGTTTCATGGGAGGAGGAGCTCTGCAGCTCCCAAGCTGGGGCCTGGGATGCAGTCCTAGCTCCTACAACCACCAGGGAGGGGCAGGTTGGCCACCTCGTGTCACTCACCTTGGAGTGGATGCCTAGGGAGATGGAGTAGCTTTCCAGAGGCCACAGCTGGTCACAGGTGATGGTGGGGTTCTTTCCGCTCGGTGGAGCCCTCCTGTGATGGAAGTCAATTGGATACAAATTTGACTTTGGGGAAGGGGTTTTCCTTCTCTGGCCGTATATTTTGATCCATAATGTGAATGTGGCAGGAGCACGTGAGATGCGCAGCACAGGAGAGGCCAAACACAGGAGATGCGCGGGGCCCAGGAGGTGCAGCGCACCTGAGAGGCGGAGCACCCGAGAGGCGGAGCACGTGCGAGGCAGAGCCCCTCCCAGCTTGCTCAGGGCGTCTCAGGTGCATGCCTCAATGTTTTCTCCAATCTCAAAGCTGGCTTCTGTGCTCTATCAGGAATGATCACCAAGATGGGCTGGCTGGGCCTGGCAGGTGCATCTCTGAAAGGATCTGAAGTCTACAAATGCATTGAGGGTTCAGCAAAAAGCCCTGAGATTCAGATCAGAGATGATAGATAGCAGGGTGGTCTCCAAGTGGTTCTGCTGATGACCCCAGGAGCTCCTGCAGTGTAAGGGTGGGTGGGGTCCTTCAGAGGGGCAAGAGGCTGGCTGCTTTGAGAGCCTTGGAAAGGCTGTGTTTTCCTAATTCTGTGAGGAGAGTTCCCAGGGCGTTGACCTACATAGTTGGTCTGCATTTCTCATGCGTGTGCATTTTGGTTTTTAACTACATAATTTCTTTATGGAAAGTAATTAAAAAAGATTGTGCTGCAAGTGACCCTGTATTGAACAAACCTACATACTCAAAACTCACACAGCAGGCAGTTTAGGGAACTCACTCATGGGAAAAATCACTTCCAACTAGTTCAGTGGTGGCTGGGAACGGGGTGGAGGAGGGTGTAGGGGTGGCGGCTGTGGGCTGAGTCTCAGGGACAGGTCAGGTGGGGACGGCTGGGTGTGGGGAATAGGCACATTCTGGTGAAAGGGGACAGAGGTGTGCTGTCAGGAGCAGGAATGGGGGCTGTCCCAGCAGCAGTTGACGTGTCACTCACCTGCTGGGCCTTGAGAAGTGAATTCGGAGCCACACAAAATACATCTCATCCAGTTTTCCCAGAACAAAACTGTTGCAGAGAGTTAGCTGAACTGTGTTATCCTGTATCTTGTTTTGTGTTTTTCTCACTCAGAATGAGGCTTCACACTTGCCCGGGAAGGGGGGTGCTTGAGGTCGGGGTGCGTGCACTGGATCTCGGATGATGGACAATTCTGTGCTCAATCACACGCTGCCTTCCATCACCTTCTAGCATGGAAACTGGTGGAGGGCTCTACAATTTAAGACAATTCACAGGATGGAGGATGAAAATTAACCACGTTCCATTTATTTTTTTATTTTTATTTTTTTAATTTTTTTTTTTGAGACGGAGTTTCGCCTTGTTTCCCAGGCTGGAGTGCAATGGCGCGATCTCGGCTCACCGCAACCTCCGCCTCCAGGGTTCAGGCAATTCTCCTGCCTCAGCCTCCCGAGCAGCTGGGATTACAGGCACGTGCCACCATGCCCAGCTAATTTTTTGTAATTTTAGTAGAGGCGGGGTTTCACCATGTTGACCAGGATGGTCTCGAACTGTTGACCTCGTGATCCACCCGCCTTGGCCTCCCAAAGTGCTGGGATTACAGGCTTGAGCCACCGCGCCCGGCCACGTTCCATTTGTTATACTATGTAGTATCAACTAGATGAAAGGCAGTGTTACAGGGTTTAAGACGGGGCCTCAGTTCCGAAGACTATATTAAGTCCACTTGATTAACCACCTCCTGCCTTCCAGGGACCCTAATGGGTGTTTTACTTCTTTTACAATGAATCCTTTCTATAGTCCTCAGAAGTAATTTTATCCTTACTGTCTATAGGAGAAGGCTGAGGCTCAGCAAAGTGAGATCACTGACCCTAAAGAAAGAAGGGGTGCCAAGGCTGGAGCCCTGGGTCCTTCTGACGATGGACCTTGTGCCCCTTCCACTCTGCGTTGGTCCAGTCTAGGCTCGGAGCTCAGGTGTTCCACTGGGGACAGAGCTTGAGCCCGTGGCTGATTTCCCACGGGATGGCTGTGTGTCTTCCAGTCTGCAGGCAGAGGCGGAGAGCTCCCTGCACTCTGCCACGTGCATCCTGCAAGCTGATGAGGTCCGGGTGCCGGGATTGGTACCTTCTTGTCAAATCTTAATGAACTTGCTTTTGCGTTCTGGTTAATTATTCTGACAAATGGCCCGTGGTTGTCTGAGGACTACACATGGGAGTGGGGCTCCGGTACAGGAGCCACAACCCCACAGAGCTCCAGCTGCACCATGGCGAAAACGCCAACAAACGGAAGCGCGGTCCGGCCTGGGCTCTGCACTCTGTCGTGCCTGCTCTGGAAGTCCCAGGCACCTTCTGTGAATTTATTCTGGCCCAAGGATAATTTGGAGGATCTAGAGTTGAAATGGTTGGGTTTATTGAGATGGTGAGGGGAAGCGTAACAGGGATTTCTTCTTGAAAACAGGGGTAGGTACATGTGAATAGCTGAAGTTAGCTCCCAATTTCTCAGTTCAAGAGCTTGTGACTCTTCCCAAATGGTTTCATTTCTGACCAACACAGCTCTCCTGTGTTGAAAGTCAGTTGCATGCAAATTTGGCTTTGCGGAAGGGGTTTTGCTTTTCTGGTCGTATTTCCTGGTTTGTAATGTGAGTGTGGCAGGAGCACAAGGGTCTTCTTTTCAGAATGACTTTCAGAACTCAGCAAATGGGAAATGTGCAGGAAGCAGCGAAGGCAGTCCTGCTGAGGCTGGGGGTGCCTTTGCCTCTGGACATACCTCTTCACCCGTACCCATAAGAGCATTCTCTATCGCGCTGGCAGAGATTCGTGTCTGGTCCCTGAAAGGGATGCTGCCCCTCAGTAGCGTCTTGCTGCCGTGGGATCGAGTGTGAGTCCTCTCGTGCTCACAAGCCACGGCCGGCTTCCTCCCTGGTCTCTCTCCCAACACCCATGTATCCTCTCAGCCACACTGAGCAGCCGTCCGTTTGTTCCTCTGGGCCTTGCTGATGCCACACTCTCTGCTCCAGCCATCTCTCCCTCAATGCTGAGAAAACTCAAATTCATCCTCTAAGACACAGCTCAAGGGCCACCTCCACTTGGAAGACCTCCCTGACCCAGGACTTACCAAGATGTTTCTGGAGTGGTTGTGTTCTAGGATTATTCTCTGCTTCCTTACCCATCTCCCGGATGGATTGTGTAGTCTTTGAAAGCAGGGACTGTGTCTGGCTTTTCGTTTTACCTCCGGGACTAGGAGAACACTCGACAAAGAGCATGTGGTCGTGTATATCGGCTGAGGGAGTAGAGTAAGTGACTTCTTTGTGACTTTAGATAAGGAAAAAGAGCTTTCGTTGAGAAGAAGTATTCGTTGTAAAGGAATTTGTTGCCAGCACACTTCCATTTACCAGCAAATGTTTAATGAACATGTCTTCTGTGTGTACCATAAAGCAGTCCAGGGCATTAAGCAGGAAGTTTCTGTTACGTAAAAATTCAGAGCAAAGGTATGTTTTGGGGGCTTTTACAAAACAAGTAGATTTTCAGTTCCTAGAACAGTGCCTGGCGCACGGCGGGCACCTGCCAAACATTTGCTGAATTATCTAGAGCTTAAAATGACTTTCCACGTATGTGACCTGACACTGAAATTCATACAAAATCGCAAGGAAATGTGCATAGATTATGATCCCAATTTTAGATGAGAAAACGGAGACACAGAAAAGTGAAGTGACTTGTCCCATGCTATTGGACTTGGTGGCACAGTGCAGAGCCAGCAGCGGCCGGGCAGAACCTGAAGTGAGGTTCGCTGTGACCGCCAGTTGGGAAAGTCTGGGAGCTCACACGCACCCTCATTGTTCACACAACAAACGCTCTCCGAGCACCTACAACGTACAGGCACTGATTTTATGGTTAAGTCACTCAGCAGTCAGCTGGCAGGGGACAACTGTGCCCCCCCTAGAATGCAGGGGTCTTGCTCATGGAGTGTCTGCAGCATGATGACTGCACAGGGGAATGCCCAGGGCATGAGGCCTTCCTTGGAGAGTTTGACTGTGTGCCTCAGCTGTCCCTGGGCAGGGGATGAGAGAAGCCAGGCCCATGGCAGTTAGCTTGGTATATAGCTCCGTGGCAGCTGTGATGGGATGGGGACCACAGATGATGAGTTGGCACTGCATGCCAGGCTGTGCAGCACAAGCCTTGAGGACACGAAGAGAAACAGCACAGTCACTGTCCTCAGAGCAGTCCCAGCCAGCCAGGAAGACGGACGCGGAAGCAGGGGGAAGTGGTACACACTGGGACATGGCCTGTGCGGGGTTCCACTCCATCTCAGGAAGAGGCCGCTGTGAGACAGGTGCTGACCAGAGCAGGGGATGGCTCGTGTGCACCTCGAGGTGGAGTAGGGACGGGGACTGGGGCTTATGTTTAAGGCAAGGGAAGCAGCATATTCAAAGCGGAAGTGTTTCTGCAGAACTGGTAAGTTGAAATACATGAAGCATATAGTACAAGCGGACAGGTGGGAAGAGAAGGCGAGAGGGGGACAGGAAAGCAGGAAAGGACTTCCTGTGAGCCAGGGAGGCCCTCCACACAGCTGAAGCTAAGAGCTCTCGTACAGAGGGAGTCAGTGCAGGACCGGGCAATATGCCTGTTAGAGGCTTGAAGAAAAGGAAGACGACAGTTGCATCCAGCCGGTGTGGATGGCTTCCAGCGGACCAGAAGCTCCAGAAGCTGTGCTCGTTGGGTGAAGGGCCTCAAGTCTTCCTCCTCTGACGCTTCTCTGCCTTTGTGCAGACACGCATTTGGGGTGTTTTCCGCGCAGCTGTGTCTTTCCTGGAGTGGGATTGAGGCTTTGATTTCCCCAAAATCACCCTTGCCACTCCTTCTCCAAGGCTGGCATGCAGTTCTGGTCACCTTACTCTTGAAAGAGCACTTGGGTAGGAGTGCCCCGTCGGGAGGTGTCTCTGGCCCAGCCTCCCCTCAGTCTTTCCAGGCTTGCTCCACACCTGCGGGAGAGCCTGGGATTCCGGCCTGGGCAACAGGACCTCGCGGGTCCTCCTTCCCTCCCTTGGCAGTTGGCACTGCGTTCTTATACCCGCTTCTCACCTACCCTTTGATTCTGGCTACCTGTTTGGACAACTCCCTGGCTTACTGAACTCAGCTCTCAGCTTGCTTCTTGATTCTGTATATTTGCTGAATAAATATTGAATGAATGGAGGCCTTTGATCTCCCCACTGCTGACAGCTCTTGGTGAGACACCGCCATGGCCTTGATCTTCTGAGAACCTTGCTGGCCACCTGAGGACGGCCTGTGATGTGTTACCTGAACAACTGATGTTTGCTGGGTTAAGTCACGTTGTGTTCTGCGAGGCATGAGCAGACCCTGGCTGAGACTTTAGAGTGAACGAGAGCACCCACACAAAGTTTTATAAAGTCTTTGTCCTTCCTGTTAACATTTGTCAACTTGTGTCTCCTCTAACCTAGAGGGTGGTGACTGCCTCTTCCACATCCAGGAGCAGACCTTGGTCACCATGGAGACGCATCCAGCTGAGAGCTGCCCACAAAGACCGTACCATGAAATGTGCTTTCTTTTTCTCTTCCAAGGCTTCTCTTTTCAGAATGACTTTCAAAACTCAGCAAATGGGAAATGTGCAGGAAGCAGCAAAGGCAGTCCTGCTGCGGCTGGGGGTGCACTGTGGCTTCCGGGAGGGCTGAGGCACTGCCTTCATGTGCCAAGTATTTTAAACGCTGAACCCAACCTGGAGGGTAAATTGCCGTCTTCAGCCAAGTCAGACTTAAAAGCAAAACTGAACTCATTGCCTTGGCAGACTGCTCCTCTGTGAGGTGCAGCTCTACATTCTGACAACACACAGCACTCGTGCTTATCAGAAACAACAAAGGCTGCCTCGGGTCCCGCTGTATCTCTGTGTTTAGAATTCGTATCAATGTTAAAGATACTTTAAGAACATCCTCCCGTTATTTTATGTATCACTGATAGGCGAGTGGACCAGAAGAGTTACCAGTTTAGTGTTTCCAAGTTCTTCTCTCCTACTTGGCATTTATGCAGAAGAAAACACCTGTGCCCTGCGGCAGGGTCGTTTCCAAGTACTGAGCTCAATCGGGAAGTGGAGACTGCCCAGGTTCTGCTGTAACACTGCGTGAGCCTGGTCAGGTCACCTGCCTCCTCTGAGATTCACAAAAGGAGCAATTTACACGCACATTCTATGCCACTTGTGTTTTCTCTCCTTGGCATTTTCTAAGGGGCTCATGCAAAGTGAGCTAGGAAAGAATGAGCAGTAATTGCTGACTTGGTTCATTACTAGTCATCAGATTAGCTTGAGTTGTTCTATTTGTGTTTAATAATATTTATCAGTAGAACTGCAAATTACTAACATGCAGTGTAACATGGAGCCCACAACGAAACTAAAGAGACAAGGAGCCCACAACAAAACTAAAATACTCCCTCTGTAGAGACAGGTGTTTTGAGGAGGTCAGTTCGTGGTGGTTATTCTGTGGGGTATGTGTTTGTGTGAGACAGGTGTTTTGAGGAGGTCAGTTCGTGGTGGTTATTCTGTGGGGTATGTGTTGGTGTGCATTCGATGACTGAAGTGGTTCATCCCGTACCCATAGTTCATAACCTGCCTTTCTCACTTGTCTACATGTAAACCCTTGTATACATTCAACATGAAGACTAGTCTCTTTTTCTCCTGTATTCTTCTCTGTGATGAAATAGTGTGCCTTCGCATTGAGGTGCCAGATTAGCCTGTCAGCTGAAGTGCAATGAGGTTCATAAATTCGGAAAGGAGAGCTTCATTTATCCCACAGGGCTGCAGCCTGCAGACCAGCCATTCTGACTGGCTGGGAAGTGTGGCCTCCAGTCAGAAGCTGGAAACAGACTCTAGGAGGAAGGGGCAAAGGGAATGGGAATTTTTGCTGAGTGGTGTGGCTAAGTATAAATATTCAATAAGCTATAGGAGGAATCATGAATAATTATGAAAGAAAAATCAGGCATGTGAAGTTGAGTTTCATGCCTCCCCAGAGGACTCATTTAAAAAAAAAAAAAGGTGCTGTTAGCATGATTCAAGGGTGGAGTTTTCTGCTTTCTGAGTTCAAAAGGTGCAGCAGAAGACATGAAGACCCTTACTCTGCGTCTTACTCTGCCCCTGGCCAGTGGACTCTGATCGGGAAGGAAAGCTGCTCAATTGTACTGAAATTGCAAAAGCGTGGGGCAGCGTCTGGCAGGAGCTGGGTCAGCGGTGGATTCTTGTGAAAGGGCTGGTTTCTATTCATCCTTAGGGAGTAAACCTAATTATGATTAGCAAGTGAGGGAGCTGAACCACACCCATTTGACTTCCCATCCCCTCATGGCCTGAAACTCAGTTTCCAAGATTACTCTGGGGTCCTCTTGGCAAAGAGGGGTCCTGTTCAGTGAGTCGGGTGTCTGACAATTTTATTTTTATTTTTCAATACTCACCCTCTTACAGCTTTTATTTAGTATATTTCCAATATTTGTCTACTATAAACAATGCTGTGATTTTTTTAAAAAAGTTGGAGGTTAATCTTTTTACACTTTCAGGGAACGATATTTTTTACACTCTTTGCACTTTCATACAACAATTGAGCATCTTCCCTTCCTGGCCAGGGGCCCAGAGAGTGGTTCTGCTTGGTATAGAGGATGCAGACTAAGGGTCTTCATGTTCTCTGCTGCACCTTTTGAACTCAGAAAGCAGAAAACCCCACCCTCGAATCATGCTAACAGCACCATCTTTTTTTTTAACATGACTCCTCTGGGGAGGCATGAAGCTCAACTGCACATGCCTGATTTTTCCTTTCATAAATAATTTTTAGGGTAAATTCCTAAATGTAGAATTGCTTGTTCAAAAAGAGACTTACAACTTACAGACTTGGGTACTTATTGACATATTTCTCTTTTGAAAGGTCTTACTCAACAGATTTTTCACTCTCTTCTGAAAAGTAATTGGAAACTTATTGGTTCCGATCTTGAGAGTTCATCATTAAGATTCTTCTTTCACTTACCTAAGAGTTATGTACCAAAGGGAGTATTTAAGCACACAATGGAGAGTCATTGGAAGAAGGTTCCTGCTGCCATGCACACCTGTAGGCTCATGGGTCACTTCAGCTTTCAGAACAGCTCAGCTTTCACGGTTTTGTGATCGCTGTTTCCACTAGTCTGATATACTGTTTTCCTTACACTCTTCCCCACTTAATCATTCTCAAAATAATTTTGGCTCACGTTAGGATGAAAACATGTTATATTGTTTTGCATTGCGTTTTTATTTTCATTTTGAAGAATACGTATTTAAGGCTATACATTTCTTATTACTACAGATTCTGTTGCATTCCATAATTCCCTGTGTAGTTTCCTCATTGTTAATTTCTAAGGAGTCTTTAGTGGTAGTTTTGCCAATAAATCCACTGAAAAAGATTTTAAGAAAATCGAAAGTGGCTTTATTCCAGTAAACAGTTTGCAAACTGAGGCGACATAGTCTTTGGCACAAAACAAAGTGTGTCACAGAGAACAAGGAGGGTTTGTCTTTTATAGAGGAAGTTTCTGCCCAGGTTCCCACCTCCTTATGCAAATGAGGGGTGACGTTTGCTGAGTTCTGATTGGTCAATACAGGTCACAGTAGACTGGCTGGTTCAGGCCATGTGAACGGAGACAGTTGTAGAAGCCCCTGAGTGAGGCAGCTACACAGAGGACCAGTGTGACCTCCCGTGTGACCTTGTGAGCAGATGGACCTGGACTGTCTTTTGAGTTTACGCCCAGTGAGCCACTCGGGAGCCATCTCGAAGGACTGCCTCTTTTGGCTTCACATTTTGCTTTCTTTCTTTAAGAGTTTTTAGATTTTTTTTGTTGTTGGCAAATTTTCTTTTTGTTTGCTTATTCAAAAGCTCTTTCCAGTTTTGTGGCCTTGAGGTAGACACGGTAACCTAGCTGATAATACAGATCTTCTTTGTGAATTGTGCCTTTTATCGTGTTGTAATACTCTTTTTTTTTTTTTTTTTTTTGAGACGGAGTTTCGCTCTTGTTACCCAGGCTGGAGTGCAATGGTGTGATCTCGGCTCACCGCAACCTCCGCCTCCTGGGTTCAGGAAATTCTCCTGCCTCAGCCTCCTGAGTAGCTGGGATTATAGGCACGTGCCACCATGCCCAGCTAATTTTTTGTATTTTTAGTAGAGATGGGGTTTCACCATGTTGACCAGGATGGTCTCGATCTCTTGACCTCGTGATCCACCCGCTTTGGCCTCCCAAAGTGCTGGGATTACAGGCATGAGCCACCGCGCCCGGCCGTAATACTCTCTATTCTATTTATCTTAGAGAAATTATCTTTCATTTTTTAAGTGTGCGTCTACATTAAGAATGACTTTGTGCCCATTTCTCAAGTAAGATGAGACATTCACCACAGTTTTCTTTTTAGTAAATGCTCAGTCAGAAACGCAATGATTTCACATCCCGAGTATTCATATTGTTACTGATCAGTATATTATTAGTGATCGTATTACTACGATTAGCCTTATTAGTCTTTTCTAGTAAAGTCTGTTGGATTTCACCTCAGAATTAGGTTACATTTTTGTGATTTATTGTTAGAGTGTTTATTCTCATTTATTTTAACCTTCTCCATTCCATTCTTGCAGTGTTGAACCCTGTTCTGTGCTGATTGTTTGAAAATGCTTTTTCAAGAAAGGTACGCAATTCCTATATTTATTTTTCTTTTCTAGTAAAGTCTTTGTGTCAGCCTTGAGTTTGGCTACTTTAGATAACATTCTTTGAACATTTAAAATGTTTTCAAGTACTACGCTGTATTTAATACTAATCTGATTTTTTTCATTTCTAGGTAATATGTTATTTTCCTATATAATTTTTTAAAATCTGAAGTTACATATATATGTGTATGTATCTATATATAATTTTTAATAGTTTTGTATAAAATTTAACAACTTTTCCTGATCTTAAGCTGTGGATTTCTCTTTAGTTCCAAGGTATGTTAAACTTTTTTTTTTTTTGAGTCAGAGTCTCACTCTGTTGCCCAGGCTGGAGGGCAGTGGTGCAATCTTAGCTCACTGCAGCCTCTACCTCCCAGGCTCAAGCGATTCTCATGCTACAGACTCCCAAATAGCTGGGACTACAGGTGTGCACCACTACACTGAGCTAATTTTTGTATTTTTAGTAGAGACAGGGTTTCACCATGTTGCCCAGGCTGGTCTTGAACTCCTGGCCTCAAGTGATCTGACCACCCCGACCACCACAGTGCTGGGATTACATCTGTGAGCTACTGTGCCTGGCCAAGGTTTTGAATTTTGTATGTTCTTTTTACTTTTGGAATTCCTAATTTGGAGCTCTGAGATTTGCTTTCTGTTGGATTTCACCTCAGAATTTAGATCTGAGTTTATTTTTTCATTGTTCTAATTTATTGACTTAGTTTTCTGAATATTTCAGATGGCCCCATTCCACAGTCTGTAACTAGAGACTGTTGCTGTGTATGTTTTATGCACTCCCTCTTGATTCCAGATCACGGTTCCAAGGTCTGCGGGTGCCACGGTTTTGAATTTACTGAAATCACGGATTGGAGACTTGGAAGAGCCCCCAGGTGCATGCGGCAGACCACTTCACTGCAGAGGAGGGATGTGTGCAGAGTCATCTGCTTGGGTTTTTGTTTGTGGGTTTTTATTTTGAAATTTCTCTGCCTTGTCCAGTACCTTTTCTCCTTGTTGTGTATCCTAGAGAGGGAAGTCTGCTTTTCCAGGAATGGCAGCTGGGGTGGATTTCAATGGTGATTATGTGGCTCCCTATATGAATCTTTCAGACCCATATGAAAGGCCTGGAAATGCTTAGAGTTTCTGTTATTTTGCTTTTTCCGTTCAGGGATGAATAGTCTCTGAGGGGATGTGCATGCAGAGCAGAGTTGGTGACAGTGGGGAGTGTGACCTCCACGTGATTCTTTCATTCTCTGTCTTCCCTGGAATCTTCTCACAGCTCCTCCTGCCCTGTTAATTGATCTTTTGTACTGTCTCAATCAGGAGCACGTTCTGGGCCTCGTCCACAGCTCTGCTGTAGCCCTGAGCGATATCGGAGGGATTCTTCCTCATGAGGCTCAGGCCACCATTCTTTCTGTTTCCCACTCCAGGTCTACATGAGAGTGTCGTTTCAGTGAGAACTGCAGAGCTGTGGAGAACGTTCAATCCCATTGTGCAGCTGCACCTGGAACCTGGAAACTCAGAGAAGTTAAACGGTTTGTAAATGACATCCACATGGAGCTGCTACTGGACTCAGATACAGGTTTAACTTTGGCATTAGCTGAGTGACTGCCGTGCTTGGCTAAGATGTGTTCATTCGCACTAAATCTCTTGCTGCAATGGGACCCCAGTGTCAGGGGATGGGCCTGGTGGGAGGTGTTTGGGTTATGGGGGTGGATCCCTCGTGAACGGCTTTGTGTCGTTGATCTACCAGGAGAGTGAGTTCTTGCTCTCTCAGTGCTGGGTTGGTTCTCAGGAGGAGGGATTAGTTCCCAGGAGTGGGTTGTGGTAAAGCCCAGACACCCCTCGGATTTGGTCCTTCTCGGCACCTTCCCACTGCCCATTCGACCTTCTCAACCATGTTTTGATGCAGCATGAAAGCTCTCGCCAGAAGCCAAGCAGGTGCCAGTGTCAGGCTTCCTGTACAGCCTGCAGAACCACGGGCTGAATAAACTCCTTTTTTTATGAATTGCCCAGGCTCAGGCATTCCTTCACAGCCACACGGGGACTAACCAGTGGCCGAGAGCAAACCATGTAGATTTGTTCAGCTTCAGCCTCTGTAGCCGTAACGTGGGGGCTAAGACGAGTGTGTAACTCAAAGGACTGTGCAAGATTCGGAGAGAATACATCTATGCCACCCGGCCTACAGTGGCACGGGGTGGCCTCTCAGTGAATGGGCACCACTCCTGAAACTGTATACTGCTACGGTTCTCGTTGCCTAAGGTGTTTCAGTTACCCATAGTCTGAATGGGTAGTTTTGTGATGAACAGTGTACCAGTTTGCTCAGATCAGAGTCATCCTTGGATGAAAGACAACTGGGAACAGGATATTGACATGGTCTTAGTGTGTTTCCCCTCAGCTCACTTATTATTAGCAAGCAGAAAATAATACCTTTAACGTGGAGATATCTGGTGGTTATCGCCTTAACTAAGTGATGACACGTGCACCACCAGTAATGGAACAGTTTCTGTGCTCTTCCTAAAGTGACGTGTAGAAAAGATAGGATATTGTTTGCATAGCGTTTTTGCCAACAGTAGTTAGTCTGAATCGAATTGTGAGAAAGCAACCAAGCTTGAGCAGTGCGATATCCTGCAGACAGCTGGCCCAGGCTTCCAAAGGGTCGGTGTAGAGGAATGCAAAGAGGTGGGGAAGTTACCTTCAGTTAAAGGGGGCTAAAGGCCTATGAGAATAAAGGCAGTGCAGGGCCCACTAGAAAATTAGGACGTGGACTGGATATGGAATAATACCTCCATGTCAATGTCATGTTTCCTGAGTGTAATAAGGTTCTATGGAAGCATTCCTTGTTCTAAGTAGATACATGCTGAAGTGTTTAGAAGTAAGTCAGGATACATGCAACTCCTTTTCAAATGGTTCAGCCAAAAACGTGCGTGTGTGTGTGTGTGTGTGTGTGTCCATACAACATGCAGAGATAGTTGTTTAAAGCAAATGAGGTAAGAAAAATAAGCCTACGTACGGTTCTGATGTTATACCAGTCATATTTGCAACATCACTTTAAAAGTTCCCGCTAAGGAGATAAAAGAAGCAACATCATGGCAGATAAAAATGAAAGAGCATAAAGGGCAGACAATCCACAGCCTTTACATGGCAGGAACTTAGTGAGGACTGGACACAGCAGTGTGTTAAAAGGGCTGCTCCGGTTTTAGTGCTCGAGTCTCCTCCAAAATTCTTGGCGGAACTTAATCCCTGATGCAGCTGTGTTAAGGGGTGCGGCCTTCGGGAGGGATCAGTGTTCTTAGGACAGGGCTGGAGAAAACCACTTCGGCTGCCTTTTGCCCTTCTTTCCCTCCCACCTCGTGAGGACACGGCCTTCCTGCCCTCTGGAGTGAGCAGCAACAAGGTCTGGTCTTGGAAGCAGAGACTCGACGCTCACCGGATGCAGAATGTACCCACATCTTCACCTCGGACCTTCAGCTCATGGAACTGTGAGAAATACATTTCTGTTCTTTATAAATTACCCAGTCTCAGATATTTTGTTATACTGGCAGGAGTGGACTGAGACAAGTACTAAAACACGTGATGAAAGCTGAGTAGAGTTAATTGTCATTTTGGCAACAGCGATTTGAATTTTAGTTAAGCTGTGTTTCAACTGTGCTGAAACTTCATTTGATTAACCGTAGCCTGGTTGGTCAGACAGGACCTTAACCACTGTGAGAGCATGTCCTTGTAGGGGCACGTGGCAAGGTAATGGGCATGGATGTGACCTGTCCCCTGTGCTGGCACCTGACATGCCAGGCGTAACTGGCATGGGGCAACTCTGATTTCACTTGTGTACGTGAAACTTAGTAAGGGCTTGACAGGTGGCTCACAAGACAAGCTTTTTGAAGGCCAGAATGAATACATGACTGAGTTAATAAACGATTCTTTGAAATGTTTGAAATCATGATGACTATGAGCACTTTTGCATTTCGGAAAAGAGGCTCAGCTGTCTGTAGATATTTTTCTCGGGAAACCTGCATGTATAACCAAAGATACTTGCTAATGTAATCAGTGAAACTAATGCGGGCTCCTTCACTGACAAACCCACCTTCCCAGGTGCAGCTGAGCAGGTGAACGCCGTGCTGAAGCAACTCCCCAACCCGTGTTTCTTAGCTGTTTCAAGCATAGCTTTTATGTCAACCTATTGTCTTACTGTCAAATTTCAGAATCAGCACCCTAGCTGAGGGCTCAGGAAGCATGGATGTTTCACTGAATGGGTGTCCCGGGGTTCGATTTCATTTCATCCATTTATCTTTAAGCAAATATTACTTGAATGGCGGTCAGGCGTGTTTGTGTGGAGCCTGAGAGAAGTAGAGCTTTGACATGGGACAAAGACACAGATAATGACCATGCATGATGCGTGTGACCGAGGCCTGTGAAGTGCTACTGCGGGGTGGGTGAGGGAGCACCTGACTCTGCGGGGCTAAGTCCTGAAAGGCTTCATGAGAGCCGTTATCTTATGAGATGGGACTTGAAGGATGAGGAAGGGCTTAACGAAGAACAGGGGAGGCAAATGCCACGCGCGGCAGAGTCACATTGAAGGGCACAGAGGCTCACGTGAGCTGATCAGTTGTGTTTAGGAAGCACAGAGTTTGTTGAAGCCCTGCATTTGCCAGAGGACAGGAGGTCAAGTGAGGTGAAAGAAAAGCAGGAGCCAGACAGCAAGGGACTCGTACTCCACCTAAGGGGTCTGGACTTTATTTTGCTAGCAACAAAAAACGACTGGGGTGCTAACGAGTTGGGAAGAGGCGTGACTGCATTTGCATTTTGGAAAGTCACGTTCGGCAGGATCCTGTGGTCCTGATGAAAGTGGGAAGGAGACTGAATCTGGGCAGATTGCCTTGTGGATTAATGCAGTGGTCCAGGTGAGAAGAGCGGAGCCAACTGAGGCACCCTGAGGCACAGCCAGGGATCTGGAGTTTGGCCGGGAGCGGTGCGTGGCTGATTCAGGAGAGGCTAGTTCTGAACTGCCCTCCCGCAGCTACCGAAGGACTCTGCATTTTGCTTTTGTGGAAATTACATCTCCATCTTTAACCCTTATCACGTTTATATGTATTAGAAGTAGAATTTATGACAATGGGTAGAAATGGATGTTTTATTCCTTAATCGTATCGGGAGGAGATTGTATAATTGCCAAACAGTTTTCTTCCGTATGTGGTATGGTTTGGCTGCTTGTCCCCTCTGGATCTCATGTTGAAATGTGACCTCCAGTGTCGGAAGTGGGGCCTGGTGGGAGGTGATTGACCGACGGAGGCAGATTCCTCCCGAGTCGTTCAGCGCCATCTCTTGGCGATGAGTGAGTCCTCGTGCGGTGAGTTTATAAGAGATCTGGTTGCGTAAACACGTTGGACAGCTCCCTTTTCTTACTCCCGCTCACACTCTTGGTAACGTTGGACAGCTCCCTTTTCTTACTCCCGCTCACACTCTTGGTAACGTTGGACAGCTCCCTTTTCTTACTCCCGCTCACACTCTTGCCAGGTGGCACACCTGCTTTGCCTTTGCCTTCTGCCAGGATTGGAAGTTTTCTGAGGCCTCACCAGGAGTAGATGCTGGCACCAGGCCTCCCGTACAGCCTGCAGAATCATGAGCCAATTAAACTTTTTCTTACAAATTACCCAGCCCCAGGTGTTTCCTTATAGCAACAAAAGAACGAACTAACGCAACATGCAAGTTTTGTTTTCATATCGTGTAGTGAATTCCACTTGGAAAATCCACCGTATAAATGTTAAATAACTGTGGGTTATTTTTCAGCCAAAAGATACTTTTTCTGTGTTTGTAATGGAGCAGGGATGTACACTTTTCAAAGGGTATGACTATTTTGTACGTTGAATTGGCAGAGAGCGACTTCATTCGACAGAAGCGCTGTATCCATGCGTGGACTTTCTGCAGGGAAGATGGAGGCCACCGTGTATGGCCTGCAGAGTAAGGGGTACTCCGTGGCCTTCCCTGTTCTCAACCATGGCGGCTCCATCCTTTATGATGTTACTTGGGTCAAAACTCCTAGAGCCCTTCTTGACTTAGCTCCTCACACCCCAGCTCCAGCCCCAGACGTCCTACAGTGCCTACCTCCAGATGTACTCAGTGGGACGGCTTCTACCACCCTGTCCAGACACTGCCACCTCTCACCTGGGCTATGGCCAGAGCCTCCCAAAAGTTCCTTCCATCACCCTTGTAGACTTTACGCCTTTTCCCTGCCCAATACCAGACGGGTCCTACTGGAAGGTAAGTCAGGGCTGCCCCTCCCTCTGCCCAAGGTCCCCTCATGGTCTCCAGTGCCCATGGTCTGGCCCTGGGCTACCCCTGCCCAGCCCCTGGGCTTCCTTGCTGGCTGCACCTGCCCTCCTGTGGACCCCTCTCCAGGCTCGTCTTTCCTGGCAGGTACCCTCCAGGTGTCTCCACAGGTCCCTGCTCACTTGCCTGGCCTTTCTGGGTCTCTCACACCCCATCTCTCTCCACATTCCCCAGCCCATTCATGCTACTTCTCTTCTACCTCACACATCTTAGCTATTTCTTTATTTTTTTATGCTTATCTCTGTTCTCTCGAATGTAAGTTGTATAAAGGCAGAGATTTTGTTCCTTTTTAAAAAAATCTGCTGTATCTACAGCACTTGTCACAACACCCAGAACTTTTGGGGGCTAGGTGAATATTTTGAGAAACACAGAGGGCACTCAAGTTTCTCAAGAAAGGGCTTTCTGGGCGAGGGAACTGCTTCCAGTGCTCACCTCATCTTGAAGCCACTCTGTGACCCCTGCAGTGGGGCTGGGTGCTGTGAGTGTGACCCTAGCAGTGGGGCTGGGTGCTGTGAGAGACTGGCATGTGCCCTGCAGGTGAGCTTCTGGGCCAGTCTGGGGTTCTGAGCTGTGTGACTGACTTCTCAAGTCACTTCCCCTTCTCCGAGTCTCAATCTATGTATGCGGAAGTGGGGAGACATTGAATGTGTGTAAGCGCCTGGCTAACACTTGGTTTTAAGTAAATGAGGATGGACTGAGGACAAATACTTGTGAGCAACGGTGGAGAGGTAGATGGGATGTGTTAGGGGGAGCAGGGGCTCAAGAAGCGGGTGCCTTGTTAGAAGCTGCAGGTCAGCACGACTAGTCTCCATACAGAAGGAATCCAGTCCAGGGTCTTTAGAAACCAGAGATTTGATGAGCTTGCTCTGACAGGCATGGAGTGTTTGCCATGGAGTTGTTGTTAATTTCTTCCTAGACCAGTCTGCAGCTCTTTCTGCTCTGGGTGAGAGCCGGGATCGGCCTCTGGACTGGCAGTGGCATTTCTGCCGGGCTGTGCAGGAGGCCACGGGCCAGGGATGCTGTGCCTCTGTAGGCTGTTGAGCTCTGAGCTGCTCAGATGCTCTGATTGAGTCACGTTCTTCTTATCCGCAATCAGGAAAGAGGACGTGATCTGACACAGGACACTGCATCCATTATAATCAGACTGGGGAACATTCTTTCTGATAAGCATTTTCCACCAACCTTGATGGCAATCAGCATCAGAGGGGGACCGGTTCCAGGGGTCAGCTCCGCAGGGCCCTGGCAGCTCCACGGGGGATCCTGCCTGCTCGGAGCCACGTCGTGGGGCTTTGTCCTGAGTACCTCCTTTCTGAGCTCCAGTCCCTCGCTGGTCTGAACACTGCACACATAGTGGCTTCAGCGGGGAAGACAGAAGAGCCTGAGCATTCGGCAGCACACGGGCAACATGCATTCCATTTTAAAAGTGGAATTCTGTCATTTGGATTGCGTTCTGCTTTGCTTTTTAAAAAAATTTATTTATTATACTTCAAGTTCTGGGGTACATGTGCAGAACAAGCAGGTTTGTTACACCATAGTGTCATGGTGGTTTGCTGCATCCATCACCCCGTCACCTACATTAGGTATTTCTCCTAATGCTCTCCCTCCCCAGCCCCCACCCCCTGCTCTCCCTCCCCAGCCCCCACCCCCTGCTCTCCCTCCCCAGCCCCCACCCCCTGCTCTCCCTCCCCAGCCCCCACCCCCTGCTCTCCCTCCCCAGCCCCCACCCCCTGCTCTCCCTCCCCAGCCCCCACCCCCTGCTCTCCCTCCCCAGCCCCCCACCCCCTGCTGTCCCTCCCCAGCCCCCCACCCCCTGCTGTCCCTCCCCAGCCCCCCACCCCCTGCTCTCCCTCCCCAGCCCCCACCCCCTGCTCTCCCTCCCCAGCCCCCACCCCCTGCTCTTCCTCCCCAGCCCCCCACCCCCTGCTGTCCCTCGCCAATCCCTCCACCCCCGACAGGCCCTGGTGTGGGATCTGCTTTGTTTTGTAAAAGAATGGGTTTGCTGTGAGTGAAGACAAAGCACCTCTGAGATGGGTTCAGACAGGTGGTAAAATAAAGAAGACATGGGCACTAAATTGTGGAGGAAGGAATGCGGAATTAACACCGGAAGACTTGGGTTTGAATCCTGGCTTCCCCATCCTCCCGTTCTGGAGGTGATTTGAGGACGGAACGAAATGCGGGATGCGCCATCAGTTCTGTGAGCTGTAAGTCACTCTACTGTACGAAGATCAGATACTATGCTCAGGGAGTTGCCGTTTGTAAACCCCCTCTCTCCACCCTTCTTTGTAGTGAAACCTAAAAATGGGAACACTCGGCTTTTCCCTTTCCGTGGGGGCCGTTTGGTAAGGCAACTTTGCGGTGCAAACCGTCACCTTTCTCTCAGGTCTCTGCCGTGGAAAAAAGAAAAAAGCCACGGTGGGGGTGTCTGTTATCAATAATAGAGTAGGTTATTGAAATGCAACGAAAGACACTTTCACACCTTGCACACTTGATTCCAAAGACCAAATAATGCAATTCCCAGTTTACCTCTCTGCGAATCACATTGTAAGCACATAAATCAAAACCTGCCCCACAATTACATGCATCACACCACCCACAGGCTTTGGACTCACTCATTTTTCTATGCTGAGAATGTACTTTATGTAATTTTTACTTTATTTGAATTTTAATTAGTGAAAATTATTTCTATAATTACTGTCCTAAATAACCTATATAATTAGCGTAAGTATTTCTAAAAGCACCTTTCAGAATGAGTGTTTTTTTTTTACTTCTCTTACGTGCCCCTTTTCATAAAGACCTGTTACCTCCCTGTGCTCACCAGGAGAGCAGCCCAAAAGAGGACTAGACTCTGGGGTTGGGGTGCATTGAGAAGGGTCGGATCCTCTGTCAACTTTTGAAACAAAAACTGCGGGTAAAATCAGTAGATTTTTCTCTGCCTGCTATGATTCAAGCTGTATGTCACCTCTAAATGCTTTCCATAAAGTCTCCCAATACTTTGTGTAAAGGGAGAAGGAAATTGACAGGCCTCAGTGTCACCTGGCCCCTGTGCTGTCCCAAAATATATCCCCTCCGTGGTGAAGTTGATTGGTCTTCAGGGGCGGAGCTGATGACATTCGTCTCCTCTTTCCTTTGCTCACTCACATGGTGCTTTCAAATTCCAACACCTCTGTGATGCAGGCTTGGGATATTGAGAGGCTGTGGCTGCAAGAAATCGTGGCAGAAAAGCTCTCTAAGGGCCTAGTGGGAACAGAAGAGGATTTCTGATGTAGAAAAAAAATGATGACAAGAGCAAATTAGGTTAGGTTTACTTCACTTCAACAAGATTCAAAAAGGTCTTAACGACGTGTGGCAAGAAGGCAGGTTTGTGGTTTGACTAAGGCAGGTGTGCAGACTCCTGGCTCCTCCCTGGGTACAGACACAGGTGTGGGGTTTCAAGGCCATGGGAGGGGCAGCCTTGAAGCAAAGGGCCTGTGCTTGGCCAGGGGGAGGAGGGGCGTAGGGGCATAGGAGCCTTGGTGTTTATATTCTGACGGAGCCAGGTGGGAAGGATACAGCCCATAGCAGCAGGCAGACCTGTGTCTGAAACGTCGTTCTTCAACTTACAAGCCCGGTCACCTTCAGCAAGTTCCCAGCCTACCTGGGCCTCAGGTTCTGCCAATAACAGGGAGATGTCGGCAGCCACATTGCAGAATGGTCATGAGGATGAAAATGAAATAATGTGTGCGAAGCATCTCACACAACGGCTGGAGAAAAATAAGCACTCGGTAACGAGAAGGGATTTTATGCAACGTTTCCTGTTAATAATGTTTTAATGGAATTTCATGGTTACACAAAAGTTGTCTGTTTTAGATATTCCCAGAATAACTGGGAACCTGAGAACTATGCCCCAGGAAGAGTGCCCTTTAAGAAACAACTTGGATGAATTTACGACAGTCTGTACCAATGGAGGTCCTTGAAGACAATGTTCATGGATAGTCCCTCCTGAGTGCTGTGGGAAGAGTGGTGTCCCCAAAAAATTTATGTTGAAGTTCTAACTCCTGGCAACTCAAAATGTGAGCTTGTTTGAAAACAGAGCTGTTGCACATATTAGGAATTCTTGCAGATGTAAGGTTTGTGAATTGCAGTCACACTGGGGTAGGGTGAGTCTCTATTCCGAGTAACTGGTGTCCTCGTACAAAGGGGAATTTTGGACAGAGCTGCAGAGAGAAGAAGGATGAGGTAAAGACACATGGTGAGAACACCGTGGGAAGCCAGAGGCAGAGACTGGAGCGAGGCAGCCACATGCCAAGGAACAGGGAGAATTACTGTCTGTCCCAAAGATGGGACGGCACCGTGGAGCAGTTTCTCCTGCACAGCCCTCAGAAGGAGCCAGCCCTGCAGGCGCCTTTATCTCAGGCTTCCAGCCTCCAGACCTGCGAGGCGGTAAATTGCTGCCATCTGAAGCCACCTCGTCTGTGCACCTGTGTCACGGCAGCCCTCAGGAAAGAACACACCAAGAATGTTTCTCCCCATGGGTGTTTTTTTCTGAATATCCCTTTTTCTTCCTTTGAATCATGTTTTTTTCTCAACCTGTCTAATCTCCAGTAGGCGTGTAAAATCAGTCCTGGGAACTTTTAGCCACAGTGTCATAATGCTTCAGAGTATCCCTTCTTGTTCAGAAGAAAATCTATTTTCCTGGTGATTCATTTTCTTAGCGATTCTGTTCAGAAAATCAAGTAGAGTGGGTCTTGGACCTCTGATAATCCAAGATTTTGTTGGAAATATTCCCCGTAATACTTCTTGCAGGATGATAAGAGAGATACAAAGGAGATATTTGTGAATTTGGAACCATTTAATATAGTGTAGGGCACATGGTAGGCGCTCTGCCATTTTTTCTTTGAATTATTATTTACTGAGTTAATGGACAAGTGTACACAAAAGCATGATGCACAGAAAGGGCCTGGAGAAAGGAAAATGGAAGGAGAAGTAACAGTGACTATCCCAACAGTGCCTTAGATGCTTGGAGCATGTTACAGTTTACAGTCATTTCCCCATTCTCTCGTTTCATCATCACAAAAATGCCTTGGAGTAAGCAAGGAAAGGGTATTGAATTTTCTTTTTTTTTGAGATGGAGTCTTGCTCTGTCACCAGGCTGGAGTGCAGTGGAACAATCTCAGCTCACTGTAACCTCTGCCTCTTGGGTTCAAGCAATTCTTCCGCCTCAGCCTCCTGAGTAGCTTGGACCACAGGCGTGTGCCACCACGCCCAGTTAATTTTTGTAGTTTTAGTAGAGACGGGGTTTCACCATGGCCAGGATGGTCTCGATCTCTTCACCTTGTGATCTGTCTGCCTCAGCCTCCCAAAGTGCTGGGATTACAGGCGTGAGCCACTGAGCCCAGCTGTCTGAACTTTTTTGATGAAACAAAAAACAAATTGAAGTCCAAAGTAATTGAATAATTTCCCAATGGACCCCGAACTTGCGATAACAAAGTTGACACTTCCTGATAACTGACCGCGTGCCAGGCATGAAATGCTTGATATAGACAATTTTCTTTAAATATCAAATTAGCCTTAAGGGACTTAGGATACCATCAAATGCCACATTGACTAAATGACATTTTAGTCAGTGATGGACTGCACATACAATGTTGGTTCCATAAGATTATAATACTGTATGTTTACTGTACCTTTTCTATGCTTAGATATGTTAAATACACAGATTCTTACCATTGTGCTATGATTGCCAATAGTAGTCAGTACGGTAATATGTTGTACAGGTTTGTAGCCTAGGAGCACTAGACTATACCACATAGCCCAGGTGTGAGGTAGACGAGAACCTCTAGGTTTGTGAACTGCACTCTATGATTGTGCGATAACAAAAACACCTAATTATGCAATTCTCAGGATGCACTCTTATGGTAAGTGATGCAAGGTTTTACTAGTGTTCCCAGTTTACAGAGCAGGAAACTGAAGCTCAGGAAGAGAAATAGCTTTCCCAAGGAGACACAACTATAGGTAAGCAGCTCAGATAGTCCAAGGACAAGGTCTGGGTCATTAACTTAATGTGATACTGTCTGCTGTATAGTTATTATTATTGGGTTTTTTTTTTTGAGACAGAGTCTTTATCAACCAGGCTGGAGTATAGTGGCACAGTTGCTGCTCACTGCAGCCTCTGCAGGTTCAAGCTATTCTCATGCCTCAGCCCCCCAAGTAGCTGGGATTAAAGACACATACCACCACACCCAGCTAAGTTTTGTATTTTTAGTAAAGAAGGGGTTTCACTATGTTGGCCAGGCTGGTCTCAAACTCCTGGCTTCAAGTGACTCACCTGCCATGGCCAAAAAAATGTGCTGGGGGGGTTATAGGCATGAGCCACTATGCCCGGCCTCCTGTATGGTTATTAAATGGTAGAATGTAGTGATCACAACTTTCTTATATACTACAAAAATAGCTACAAATGACAAGACAATTAGCTAATTAAATATGTAATAGTTGTATAAAAATACTTTTAAAAATCTATTAAAGGATATGAAATTATATGTTAAAAAAGCCAAGATATATACCAAATTCATGGATAGGGCAAATTGTCATTGTGAAGAAATTTACTTCCCCTCAACAAATCTACCGATGTATGCTCTTCTAATAAAAATTAAAGTGCAATTATTTTAAGAATCAAACTACTTCTTTTTTAAAAGAATTGTAAAATGGCTCAATTGAACTGATTAATATATGCATTCCCTCACATACTTACCTTTTCTTGTGATGAGAACATTTAAAATCTACTCTCTTAGCAATTTTCAAAGTACAATGCCTTCCTACTAAGTATAGCCATGGTGTTGTACAAAGATCTCTTGAACTCATTCTTCCTATCTAATTAAAATTTCGTATCCTTTGACCAACATCTCACCAACTCCTGCACACTCCCCAGCCCCTGGTAACCAACATTCTACTCTCTACTTCTATGAGGTTGACTTTTATAGATTCCATATGCAAGTGAGATTATGTCTATTTGGGCCTAGCTTATTTCATTAAGTATAATGTCTCCCAGATTCATTCATTTTGTTATGAATGACAGAACATTTTTAAAAAACACTATTATATATATATGTATATGTGTATATATATACACACACACACACATATAGACCATTATATACATATGTATATGTATATAATGCTACAATAAACATTAGAGTGTATACATATCTTTGATATGCTGATTTAATCTCCTCTGAACATACACAGTGTACTGAAATTATAACCACAATGAAATGTTACCTCACACCTGTTATACTGGCTATGATGAAAAGATGAACAACAACAAGTGTTGGTGAAGATGTGCAGAGGAGAGAACTTCTGTATACTGTTGATGATAATGTAATTAATACAGTCATTATGAAAAACAGTGAGAAGTTTCCTCAATTAAAAATAAAACTACCATGTTATCCAGCAATTTCACTACAAGTTAAAATCAAACCATTGGCTGAATGCAGTGGCTCACACCTAAAATCCCAGCAATTTGGGAGGTTGGGCAGGCAGATTGCATGAACTCAGGAATTCAAGACCAGTCTGGGCAACATGGCAAAACCTCTTCTCTACAAAAGGTACAATAAATTAGCTGATTGTGGTGGCTCTCTTCTGTAGTCCAAGCTACCAAGGAAGCTGAGGTGTGAGGATCACCTGAGCCCAGGAGGCTGAGGCTACAGTGAGCTGAGATTATGCCACTGCACTCCAGCCTGAGTGTCGAAGTGAGACCTTGTGTCAAAACAATGTCAGCAATTTCTAAATTTATGAAATGACAAGTGTCCAGAATAAGAAAAGACTATTTTGAATATGAAAGATGGCCTACCAGATATTAAGACAGGCTAGAAAGGGACAGTAAGGAAGATTGTGTGCCTGGTGAAAGAACTAAGCTGTAGACAGAAGAAACAGACAACAGATTTCAAGGACAGGTTTATGTCTTCAGGAGCCCAGTACATGATAGTGAGGGCACCACACGTCAGTGGGGAGATTTGTAGCTGCCACTGAGGTAACACACTCGGTCTGTGGACAGAGTGTGGTTGTAGTGCTGCCTCACCAAGCAAGGGCAACCTCTGGGAGGCATGAAGAGCTCCCTGTGAAAGACAATGCTGTAAAGATAACTGAAGAGGACGGAGGACAGCTTCATAATTCTGGGGTGAGGGAGGAATTTTTAAGCAGTACCTCAGAAGTACAACCCACAGTGGAAAGAAATAGATTTGATGACTCAAAATGTTTTTCTGTTCAGCAGAGGATACCGTGCAGTGAAAAGATGAGTGAGTGATTAAGAGAAGACCCGAAACTGACAGGAGATTGTTAAGCAGAATATACAGGATATATCTTCAAATTAAGAATGAAAAAAAAAGAGGAAACCCAAAAATGTGTAAATAAAATGAACAGGCAATTCAGAAAAGGATACGTCTGGACACTTAAAATAATATGAAGAGATACTCAATGCATGTGTAATCAGAGAAATGCCAAATTAACTATATTGTTCTTTCATTTCATACCCCTGGACTGTCTTAAGTTAAAAAAGCCTAGTAAATCCAATTGTTGGCTAAGAATGGATGGAAAGAGAAATCCAAACACACAGAGGTGGGGAAGAAATAAACATGGGCCTCTTCTTTGAGAACAGTCTGGTGCTACCTAGAGAAAATTACTGACTGACGTACTCTAGGGCATGAATTAACTCAAGGACACAGTGTTCAATGCTACACTGAGCAGAGTTTGTGTAGCTCAGAGACACAGGCCCCAGGGGTGATGGCTGAGGAGAATGGTGTCTGCACCAGGTAGAGGCTCACTGCAGGGCAATATATCATCAACGAACAAGTCCAGCCCCTGTCCTGTGGTAGAAATGCAAGGCACTGCTGAGAAGCCAGGGAGGGCCTAGCCCAATATTCTGAATCATTTAAAAATGTAAGTAGGGTGGGTATGGTGGCTCCTGCCTGCAATGCCAGCACTCTGGGAGGCCAAGGCAGGTGGATCATCTGAGGTCGGGAGTTCAAGACCAGCCTGAACAACATGGAGAAACTTTGTCTCTACTAAAAATACAAAATTAGCTAAGCATGGTGGTGCATGCCTGTAATCCTAGCTACTGTGGAGGCTGAGGCAGAGAATCGCTAGAACCCAGGAGGTGGAAGTGTCATGAGCCAAGATCACACCATTGCTCTCCAGCCTAGGCAACAAGAGCAAAACTCCGTCTCAAAAAAAAAAAAAAAAAAAAAAGGAAAGGAAGTAGGCAAACCATTCTGTACGTTCTTCTTGCACACATGCATATTTAAAGACAGATGCTGTGCACAGGAGCGGCTCTCTGGAGGTGGGCAGGAGGTAAGGAAAGGACTTAAGAGTAGACATAGCTGACGAACTGAAAACACATAAAAATAAAGTAAAACAAAGAAAGACAAGGTGTTTGAACAGTTCTGTTTTAAAACTGTGGAAAGCTCCCTGAATTTGCATGTCATGTTTGCACTGGTTGCACAGCTCTGTGATGGTTGCTGCATGCGTGGGATAAAATAGTTCCCATAAATCACTTGGAGCAGTGAGAAGTCCAGCTAAATGCCGGGTATAGATCTGTGATGAGGAGAGGCCTGGCGCTGCTTCCCTGTGGCTGACAGGCCAGCTGTGCTACATGCAAGAGGGACTGGGTTTGAATTCAGGACTGATGGACTTACAAATCCATTGTTTTTTCCATGAAGCCAGATGTTAGATCATGCTGTAAGGAAAGCAAAACAAAAACCTGAGTCAACAAGAGAAGTTTGAGTCACGGGAGGTAACACAGGAGACCTGAAGAAGCCTGCGACTCCACGCGAAGGTGGCCTAACTTTGCTCAGGCAGAGGGCGGGGTGGGAGGCGTCTGGTGGCTGAGCTGGGCAATAGTGTGATGTGTCTGCTTTTTAGGAAAATGGCCTTGGTGGGGCCATAAGGGTTGTCCCGGCGGCGAGAGGGCAGGGCAGCAAGGACACAGATGGAAATGGTGGGAAATAAAGAGGATGGTGTGGGTAAGTTAGGTGGGAAGGCAAGTCCAGATGGGGCAGGGGTGGCTGCAACGAAGCACACTGGGCTCTCTGCAAGAGACATTCTGCAGCCAGCCTGTGCACATTCAGTGATTAAACACGGGGGTTGAGGGAAAGGAAAGAGAGCTGTCTTGTGTTTGAATTTCTTTCCTTCTATCACTGGGAGTTCCTTGTTTGTAAGCAATACTGAATGGCGGGGGTGAGAATTTAATGCATACTCTACCTGAAAAAAAGGTGGTGTGAATTCTCCTATCTTGTTAGAGTTGAGAAGGACCTTATGTATGTGAGAGGCTCTTCTGAAATGATTTAAAATCGGTGCTTCCAAATGAAATCCTGCGTGGAAGTTGAACAGCACCAGAGTCAGCAGGGGAGCTGCCTGGGGAAGCAGGGTGAGGATCAGGGTGGTTCCCTGCAGCCTGGACACCTTGAACACATGGTTCTGCCCATGATGAGGCCCAGCAAGTCAGGAAGCCATGCAGTCACATGGAGAGGCTGTCACAGCATCCGGCCTGGGCTGGGCCGGCTCTTCTGACCCCGTGCTCTTTCCCCCACATGGGACGGTGGTTTTGTCTCACCTCTGAATGGCACCTGCATTCACAGGGAGAGGTAAACAGAACATGTTTGGTAAAGAGCTGATCAAAAGAATTCACTCAAGTGGAATTGCAACTCAGTTTATGTGGAGGAAATAAACTTCCATCCTAGCAGTAAAAATTGGTTATTATCATTTGGTTTGTAGGCAGTGCTCCTGGTCTGATACCGTGCCCTAGTGTTTGCCACTCTTACAAAAAGAGCTTTGATTCTGTGCTCCAGTCACGACCGTGGAGCAGTTAAAATTGGCAGGATGGCTGCATTTCCACATGGTAAATACAAGCACCTAATTGCACAGGAAATAATGAGTTCACTTCTGATAGGCTCCTGTTCTTGGTTGGGGTGGGGGCAGGGTAAAAGAGCCCTGCAGACTTGCAAAGCTGTGCATCCCACAGCAGGAGATTCCCCAGAGCCTCGCCTGGCTCCTGTCGAGGACGAGAGAGCACAGGCAGGAAGTATCATCTCTGGGATAGTGACTCCAGGCAGACTGAGGGACAAGGCACTCCTGGCAGCCTCTGACCTCCTTTCCCCCACACTCAGATCTTTCATTTGAAAAAGAGAATAAATGATTTTAAGCTGAACCATGTTGTCACTTTGTGTTCACAAAGGTGAAATGAAATGTTAGTTGACAGGTGAGCTGAGAATGAGAGGAAAAATTTCATATTCTTCCTTGAAACCAGACTTGCCTGGGTGTTAGAATAGCAGTGAGAAAATTTGCCAAAGGAAATACTCATGGCCGACGTTGCGGAAAGACATCTGCCCATGAGGGCAGAAAACCGAGTGAGGACAAATTCCAGCTGATCCCTGAAAGGCTGCACACCCACAGCCTGCATCTCTCATCACCTAGTTCATCATGGGACCAGGGTCTAATGGTGCCTTGCACATTGCAGGAATCCATAAACCTTTGCTGAGCTGGGTGGGAGCTGGGCAGGGTGCAGGGTCAGACAGTGAGGCTGCTCATTCCACAGAAGTTGGCTGATCTGCAAAGACCTGGGGAGACTGACGGTTCTAGAAGGAACAGGACACTGGTCTGAGACCTGTCCATCAGGCCCCAGGCTGGGGAGGTCAGAGGCTGGCGAGATTCATTCTAACTCTGGGCAGACACAGGTTGTTGGCTTGCTGTCCTTTTATATCCATTCTTGAGTGGTGGTTCCCTGGAGCCTCTTTGAGCTTGGCAGGTGGATGTGCCTGCTGCACCCTGGGATTAGAGCTGGCTCCATGTGGAGGTGGAGGTGGGGGCCTGGGTCTTCTGAGAGGCCAGGTGTTCTGAGGAGGTGTCACTCCTTGGGGCCAGTTCTCAATCATGCTCACAGGGAGGGAATTATTCTCACCAGATGCTGAGTCGAAACCACGTAGCTCCCACTCTGTAGAAGAGCTTCTGGCCAAGGAGCTGCCTGGAGTGGGAGCTGGGGCAGAGGATGGGTCCTAATGAGAGAGGCAGGAGGCGGGGAAATTCCAGGCAGACAGGGTGGGTCCCTGGCTAAACCTCACCTGTAAGCCAAAAAGCCTGAAACCGGCTGCCCAAAGTGAGACCTTCTATCCCTGTTTGGGGTGGAAGTGGAGCTGCAACTCGGTTCATACGGAGGAAATACACTTCCATCCCAATAGGAGAAATTGGTTATTGTCATTTATTTGCAGCCAGTGCTACTTCTCTGAGTCAGTGCTGAGGATGAGGGTGGTTCCCTGCAGCCTGGACACCTTGAACACAGGGTTCTGCCCATGATGAGGTCCAGCAAGTGGGGAAGCCATGCGGTCACATGGAGAGGCTGTCACAGCATCTGGCCTGGGCTGGGCCGGCTCTTCTGATCCCATGCTCTTTCCCCCACATCAGACGGTGTTTTTATCTCACCTCTGAATGGCACCTGCATTCAGTTCCTGCTGAGTTCCCTGCTAACTCTGGTGGTGTGCAAATTCCATGCAGGATTTCATTTCAAAGGATTGATTTTAAATTATTTCAAGATAGGATGTATTCACACCTCTGTCTTTCCAGGTAGAGCATGCGTTCAATTCTCACCCCCACCATTCAGTATTGGTTACCTCTCTCTCCTGACTGGTTTTCTGAATAATGCCTTTTTACCAACTGAATGTTGCCTTTTCCAAACTTACCTATGGCCTGCTCCACCCCCATCCTGTGCCTATAAAGACCCCAGACTCAGTCAGTAGAGAGAGGTGACTTTACTTCAGAGGGACGGCTGGACTTTGGAGGACAGGTGGCTTAACTCTTGAGAAGAGCCAGCCAGAGGTGACTAGACTTCAGGGAAGACTAACTGTCCGTCCCATCCCCTCTCCAACTCCTGTCTCCACTGAGAGCCATTTCCATTGCTTAATAAAAGTCTCCGCCTTCACCATCCTTCAAGTGTCTGAAACACTGGCCCTTTGCCCTCCCCAGTAGAGGGCAGCTACCCCACATGACCAGGCAAGAGGCTCATTGAGCTAATAGCACACCACTGGGCACAGACAGCTGAGCTAAGAGAGCACTGAAACACATCGTCTGGGGCTTTGGGGGCCACAGGCGCCCCCATCTGGGCACCACTGTGGGGCCTGCCTGCAGCATGATCCTACCAGTGCCCAAAGCAGCCAGCCAGATCCCACACTTGCCATGTGCTTCCTCCTGTAAGGAGCTGAACGAGGTGGGCCAAGCAAAGAGGGCACTCCCATTGCAAGTCCAATGAAGGGGTTGAGAGAAATCCTGCATCACTAACAGACGGGGCTCTGGGAGTCTGGGTGGGAAGGAGAAAGCTGACTTTTGTGCTGCCCTGTGGCAGCTGAGCAACCTGGAGCAAGTGACACACGTCTTGGAAGAGTTTCTTTATCTGTTAATTAAAGGTTTTCATCAAGAGCAGATGTGAAAACATTGCATGTGAAAGGTGCACTCTGTAAAATGTTAAGTAGGAAGGTGTGTGTCAGGACCTTTTGGCCTGGGCTCTTTTGCCAAGACCTCATCTCAACATCACTGTCCTCAAAGCACATTTCAAATGCCGTGGGCTCCGTGGGATCCTGGACTGAGCCAGACCTGCCTGACCTTGAGAAGTCACTCGCCTCCAGGCTGCTGCAGCTGCACCTCAATCATCCCAGGGAGGGCTGCTTTGAGCTGGCTTTCAAGTCTTCCTGCATAATGAGCTCCGGCATCCCTGCCAATCTCGCCGAGTGCTTGTTAACCCTTGCAGGGAGACGGGTTCCTGCAGCCTTGCTGTCAGCAGCGTTGAGCGGGAGCCCCTGTTGGGCGCACCCGGCCGTGTGGGCATGGCGCCTGTGATACTCCTTTATCTGGGGCTCCTGACAGCTGTGGAGCTGGAGCCCTCTTGTTCTGTGTGTGTTCACTTTCCTGATGCCTTCATTTCTTCACAAAGGGACAGTTCTGTTTTTCTACACTGAGGGCAGGTGAAATTACTTTGTTTTTGTGAATTTGTAGGCTGAGTTTCTGATGCCTGAGGACGCCTTGGCACTGCGGCTGGGTGTCCCTGTTGTGCTGTCTTGCGGCTGGACCAGGCGCTGTGCCTTAGATGGTTTCAGGTGAACTGTGGATCTATCCCTCCACCCTCTCCTTGAAGGCAGCCAGATTGTTTCATTAATTCTGAAAACATGGGTGAGGGCCCTTTAATGGGCCACTTGTGCAAATATATTCAAATGATCATTCAAATGATTTAACAGGAGAAGGGTCAGGCTTCCCAGCGTAAATCGTGTTTTTAATGTGCCTGTCTGAGTGATTTCATTAGGTTGCAATGTTAAAGAGAAGTGTACACCGACGCATAACTTATACAAATGCATGCAAATGATCTGGAGCAGCCTCAGAATGGAATTCCTTGGAGATCCCCCCTGAATTCCATCACGGCAAGTGGAATGGCCGTTATTATCACAAAGAGGAGCTGCACACAGCAGGGACACGATTATTCCAGAAGCTGGGGTGGAGTTGGGGGAGGGGAGAAGAGCAGCAACACCCAGGAAGCTCTTCTGGCCAGGGGAGCAGGCTCTCACTCAGGGCTGGAGGGCACAGCTGACGCTCCCATCGCATTCCCCACTGAGCTGGGGTTGCAGCAGTTCGCCTGGTGCTTGGAATACAAATCAACTCTCAACTTTTGAACTCCTTTTTGTAGGAAAAGAAAAAAAAATATCACAGAAAGAAGTCGATTCCATACCCTGTCAAGGGACGACTTTAATTCCTTTTCAGGGAGAGGCTTGGAGAAGAGCTGGCTGGGCAAGGACACTGGGGCCTCTGCTCAGACCCATGAAGGGGCCGTCTGGGCGGGTCAGCCCATGGAGGGGTCAGACCGTTCCTGTCTGGCTTTTGACAAAGGTGAGGCCAGCAGCCTCTGGCAGGCTCCCTTTTGAGGGAAAATGGCAACATTTTACTTTTTAGGGTCTTTACCACGTTGGCAAAGAGCTCAAGTCAGAATATTTATTCAGGACTCAAGTTTGGAGGGAAAAGGGCTTCTCCCCTTCCCCCACCTCTACTGTCCGGCCCCGCTTCCAGGCATGAGGAACCTTTCCTGTCCCTCCTGCCTCCCCAGAGAAAGGGGCAGGAGACCCTGGGGGATGAGGTTTCCAAGGATCCTTTGCTTTTACGGCAGCCCTGTCTGCAGCTGAGAAAACGCACCTGAGTGCAAAGGCCCTGGCTGCCTCCAGGGCTTCGCTGCTCACCTCAGCACAGCGAGGGGCACAGACAGCGTGGGCACACCCAGCCTGCACCCAGGACCCAGCTGCTTTGTGGGCCACGCCCACCAGCCCTTGTCACTCGCTGGGTTCCCGGCTGGGGTGTGCACCCAGGCGTCCTTGGCACCGGGCCCTCACTTGGTGCAGGTCTGCTCTCCCGCCCAGGCTGCACCTGCACCTCTGGCTGCTCCGGGACCAGCTTCCATCTCCAGAACATGCCTGTTGTCTACCTAGACCACGGGTAATTGTCGATTACTTGCGGGGTCCTCCAGAACCCCCACACATCTCCTACGGGTCAGGCCTGCTGCTTCGCTCCTTCCTGCCTCTGCCACGAGCTCCCATCCCTTCTTCACCCAGCAGCCTTGTGACACAGAAATCTCTCAGAAATGCTGGGGTCCTACTGCATAGCAGGGAGGTGGTGGTAACAAGAAGGTTTGTGTTTTACAAAATAGCTGCAAACACCCCAGGCTGACTCAGTGGGGTGCCTGGCACGAAGCCTGGCAGCTGTGCATGGGCAGCCAAGGGGCTCAAGCCAGCCAAACCTTGAGTCCAGGGAAGTGACCTGGGCCACCCTGAGGCAAGCCAGAGACACACGTGAGCCGTGTGCAGTGAGCCCAGCAGGGCCTCCCCGACCTGCATTGGGAAAGCATCCCTGGGTGGTGCTATCAACCCAGGGGACCCTGTGTTCTCCTGGCTCAGTGCCCAGGTGTCTGGCTTGAGTGGCCATGGTGGCAGGGCTGCTGGGGGCAGGCGGAACTGCCTGGGGCCCTGCGAGGGCTGAGACCCCTAGGCTGTGGAAGCGGTGGCACAGCACTGCAGGATGGCAGAGCAGCCTGCATCCAGGCGGCCTGTGGCTCGGGTGAAGTGTGGCCCGTCCACTCTGGAGCCAGGGCAGGGGACGTAGTGAGACAGGGAGCCCCAGGCACAGGGGCTGGAGAGCTCATGGTTAGGGCACAGCGCAAGGGCCGGGGGTGCCTGGCACATGAGGAGACCCCAGAGCTGGGCTGTGGGTGACACTGTGGCCAGGTCTTTCTCCCTGGGCCTCACCCTGAGCTGGCAGCACTGACGGGGCTGGCTGTGCGGCTGAGCGGAGGTGCTGGGGCTCACTGCCCAAGTCATCACCTCACGGTCGGGGATCTGAGCTGATTTTAGTAGCAGCTTCCCAGGCACCCAAAGCCAGTTTCCATCTGCCCCTTCAGCATCATTTCTCAGAAACACAGTTCTGTAAGTTCAACGACAGTCAGTGAAAGGCGGCTCTGTTGTGGGGAGCTGGTGACAATTGGGTTAAAGTCCCGAAGATGATGTGGCGAGGGCTGGTGGAAGAAATGCCACAGGAGTGGGGACACCTGGACCTAGGCCTCACTGGGCCTCGCACTCACTGTGGGACCGTGGCCTGGCGCAGGCATTTCTGACGCTGTGGCCACGTGCCACTGCAGCACGCGTCACTCCTGCATGCCCAGGCGCAGAGCTCGGTGAGGACCTCACTGGGCAGCACCAGACACAGCAGGTCCCATGGGTATGAGATGTCAGGAGCCCCAGGGCCTAGAGGGAGACTTTAGGGCCCGATGCCCCCTGGTTGGGGAGGTTTGGGCTAAGCCAGAGAATGACGTCACATGTTTGGCAGCCCCTTCCAGGTGGCAGGGTCCGCAGGGCCAGACGTTCTGACGAAGCTGGCTCCATGCTTCAATCACAGCAGGCACTCAAAGCAGTGGTGACGCCTCTCCTTATTCCTGCTTTCTCTTCCCTAAGTTCAAAAGTCTGCAAACCAATGTGTTGAAAAGAAAAGAAAAGAAATAAAGAAAACAAAAGAAAAAAAAACCCACTCTAGTCCTGGCAACGTGAACACTGCAGACTTGACACCAGCATTCTGAAATGTGGCGTCGTAACAGGGGATCAAGGGTATGGGAGCAACTTAGCCCAAACAGGACTTGACAACCACGGCAATTACGGACCAACACGACCCCACAGGACGGTGACTGTGGATGTGGGTTTTCCCCTCCGACGGCTGGCAACCTCATCAGTCTATGCCTGGAGATTCCAGAGCACATGGGAGCAGATGGAGTGGAGCATCTGAGACCCACCAGACCCACCCACCATTCAGACCTCCTGGAAGTCCTCAGGCCTCAGACTGTGTGGCTTAGTGGGCCCAGAGCTGCAGCGGCTCTTGGAGACCAGCCTGCCCTCATCCAGCTGTGAGATGCTCACCTGGTGACGCCTCTGGGAGGTGGGCTTCTCCATCCTCACACCCCTGCTTTGTAAGGGAAGATAACACATGGGGAGCTGACCAAATGTGGGGAGCCCGGAACATGCCTGTTGGCAACTGACGTTGCTCGAATTGTGTCTGCATTGCAGCCATCCCCACGGTTCCTCACTGGCTGTGGAGGAAACCTGGTGCCAGCCTCACCCCTTTTCCCCGGAATGTCACCCTCTGGTGTCTCTTCTGCACCTGGAATGCCACGTGCTCTGCTGGGCCTTCACCAGGTCACAGGGTAAGCTCAAGCACGGTGTCTTTCCTACGCGTTTCTTACTTTTCTTCCTATTTTCCGTCTCCTCCATCTGTAACGTGTGTTTATGTGTCCTCAGTTATTTATTCAACAAACGATTATTGAACCTCTTTTATGCCCCAGAGACTGTTCTAGGCACTAAGAATGTAGGTGTGGACAACACACACATGCACACTCAGTCACACACTCATGCTCACACACCCATTCACATACACTCACACACCCACACACACCCACACTCACATGCTCACACACACATACCCACACTCACATGCTCACTTACACCCTCTCACATGCTCACACACACACACTAACATACCCACACTCACATGCTCACACACGGTCACACACACTCATGTACACTCACATGCTCACACATGCACACTCATGCTCACTCACAGTCACACACATGCTCTCACACACACCCACTCACATGCTCACACACTCACATGCTCACACACACACCCACTCACATGCTCACCCACTCACATGCTCATACACTCACATGCTCACACACACTCATGTAGACTCACATGCTCACACATGCACACTCATGCTCAGTCACACACATGCTCACACACACACTCACCCACTCACATGCTCACACACTCACATGCTCACACACTCACATGCTCACACACACTCACATGCTCACACGCATGCTCACCCACTCACATGCTCACCCACTCACATGCTCACACACTCATGTAGACTCACATGCTCACACATGCACACTCATGCTCAGTCACACACATGCTCACACACACACCCACTCACATGCTAACACACTCACATGCTCACACACTCACATGCTCACACACTCATGTAGACTCACATGCTCACACATGCACACTCATGCTCAGTCACACACATGCTCACACACACACCCACTCACATGCTAACACACTCACATGCTCACACACACTCATGTAGACTCACATGCTCACACATGCACACTCATGCTGTCACACACATGCTCACACACACACCCACTCATGCTCACACACTCACATGCTCACACACACTCACATGCTCACACGCATGCTCACCCACTCACATGCTCACCCACTCACATGCTCACACACTCATGTAGACTCACATGCTCACACACTCACATGCTCACACACTCATGTAGACTCACATGCTCACACATGCACACTCATGCTCAGTCACACACATGCTCACACACACACCCACTCACATGCTCACACACACTCATGTAGACTCACATGCTCACACATGCACACTCATGCTGTCACACACATGCTCACACACACACCCACTCATGCTCACACACTCACATGCTCACACACACTCATGTACACTCACATGCTCATACATGCACACTCATGCTCACTCACAGTCACACACATGCTCTCACACACACTCTCACATGCTCACTCACACATGCTCACACACACCCACACACGTGCTCACTCACACCCACTATCACATGCTCACACACACTAACACCCACACATGCTCATACACTCTCACATGCTCACACACACACCCACTCACATGCTCACTCACACTCACATGCTCACACATGTGCTCACTCACACCCACTATCACATGCTCACACATACTAACACCCACACATGCTCATACACTCTCACATGCTCACACACACACATGCTCCCTCACACACACATTCACACTTGCCCTTATGGAGACATTTTATTAGAGGAAGACATAAGATAAAAATCTGTAAGCAAACTATATATTAGAGATGATAAGTATGAAGGACAATGGTAAACGGGGAGAGGGGATGAGGAGTGTGGCAGCAGTGGCTCTACTGGAAGCAGACATTTGGATGAAGACTTCTCGAAGGTCTGTGAGTGAGCCATGCACACCGCTGAGGACAGGGCTGCAGCAGGCCCAAAGGCTCTGAGGCAGAACGTGCCTGGCATGTGTGAGGAAGCAGGGCTGCTGCAGGGAAGTCAGAGCCAGCAGGAAGGTGAGGGCCGAAAGGTGGGAGGCTGGGCCACGCAGGGCCTCTGGGGCTTTTATCCCAGTGCGATGGGTGGAGGACGACTTGATTTGACTTCTGTTTTATTAGGTGTCTTATTCAGAGTCATTGATACTGTCTCAGTAGCTTAGTACAAAGGTCTCTTTGGTGCCCACATGTCACGGTCTGGTAAGAGGCTGTCTGGATGGGCCTCGTCCCAGGTGATGATGCAGGAATCCAGGCTGCCTGAGGCCAGCATCAAAGGCCTCCCAATGATTGCGGCCAGAGAAGAGAGAAGGGCCGGGGCGCACTCTCTGTGCCTTGGCCTGGAAGTGGCACACTGCTTCTGTGTGAGGTCCGTTGGTGAGAACGTCAAATGCCCAGGCTCACGGTGAGGGAGGTGGGCAGCGCCACTGCCGCGTGTCCAGACGAGGAGACAATGTGTCACACGTGGCATTGTCTGCAGGACCAGGAACGCTGTGGCCCCTCTCTGGGGATGAGGAGGGGACAAGGCACAAGCAGGGAGACGAATGCTCCATGCTAAGCAGGTCTACTCTGCCTCCCACCGTCCTGCCACTCAGGAGCTGAGAGCCCTTTGTGGCTCCTAAGATTTCTCTTGAGACCCAACACCAAGGCTACAGCAAGCACCCGGCATTGTGCTCCCACAGCGCCAACCGCAACCCGCCGTGAAAGGGGCCATGTGGGTGCCTTTGAGGATCCCATTTTGCAGATGAAGGAACTGGAGGTCCCAGGGTGTCACTGGTGAAGGACAGGCAAAACCAGGACCCAAGCTGATGCCCATCTGACTCTTTCTATCTCCGCAGAGTGTTGCAGACACCAGTGGGATGCCACGGCAGCCCTCCATGCCTCTTCGGTGTGTGGCTGAAGAGAACACATGGCCGAGTTATGCATTGCTCATAAAGGCAAAGGCACGCATTTCAGGGATATTTTGAGATGATCCCTCCTGATTTTTTTCAGTATAACACGTCCTTTCTCATGAATGACTATGATGGTGGATACAGTTTTGTGATGCTCTTCGTGATAAAAATCACTGGCAACACCGTGTAGCTTCTCAGTTACAAACAACTCATGTAGCAGATACTTACTGAGAGCCCGTGACGTGCCAGCCGCCATTCCACACGCCGGCTTCACAGCGACCCCAGCACTGCTCCTGTGGCTTGAGGCCGCCTCCTTGTCTGAGCTCTTGTCAATAGCAAATGCTGATAAAAGTCGGATACTTCTGGTTTGCCTGACGTTCTGGGTACAAAATTCTGTGCTCAGAAATATATGAATATTGTTTTGGATGATCTAAGAGCCTTCCGAGAGGGAGGCAGGTTCCAGCTATCTGACTGATATCAGGTGTGGGGAACTTCAGGGAAGCCCAGGTTACCTTGTGTTTTTCTGGTACCTGCTCATTTTGGTGGCTGTGGGGCTGGGGGAGTCTGTTCCTGCCACGTGGGAAGCAATTATGGAGTGCCCTTACCCCATCATCGATGGTCATTTCATTCCACGCATGGTTCCTGCCAGTCGTGGGGTGCAATGAAAGCACAACTCCTGGGTGGAGGGTTCCTCCCTCACTTTGGGGTTCTAGAATGGGGGAAAGAATTAGACACCCCACCTTCACCAAGCAGGATGCAGGGCAGAGAGAGCACGGGCTTGGAAGAGGGGCAGACCTCGGACGACCTGGGCGCCCTGTACTCCTATGAGCTCATGTCTTTGAACTTCAGTTTTGTGGAGTCCTAAACAGGAAGAGTCATGTTACTTTCATTATACAGAATTAGCTGCTTTATATAAAAGGCCTTGAATTTCATAAACACACTTTTTGCTCACCAGGAGTCCACACAAGTGTCCCTGGTTGGCGAATGTTCTCTCACATGGGGAGTTGAGGACAGAGGCTTCCCCCCAGCAGTTCTGCTATGCTCTGGGGCCTGGAGAGACAGCTTGGAGGAGCCTCACTGGCTTCTTAAAGCCCCGCCTTGAACTCCACATCACTTCTCATTTTCCACTGGCAGAACTTAGGCCTGCAGCCATTCTGGGAACAAAGTGGCTGGGAGAGACTGTCTGTGCTGGGCAGCCACTCCAGGACCAGCTCTGCTGCATGGAAGAGTGAGCCCACGGATTCAGTGAACAGGCGGCCACGCCAGGACCAGCTCTGCTGCATGGAAGAGTGAGCCCACGGATTCAGTGAACAGGCGGCCACTCCAGGACCAGCTCTGCTGCATGGAAGAGCGAGCCCACAGCTTCAGTGAACAGGCGGCCACGCCAGGACCAGCTCCGCTGCATGGAAGAGTGAGCCCACGGATTTGGTGAACAGGTGGCCACTCCAGGACCAGCTCTGCTGCGTGGAAGAGTGAGCCCACGGTGTCGGTGAACAGGTGGCCACTCCAGGACCAGCTCCGCTGCGTGGAAGAGTGAGCCCACGGTGTCGGTGAACAGGTGGCCACTCCAGGACCAGCTCCGCTGCGTGGAAGAGCGAGCCCACGGTGTCGGTGAACAGGTGGCCACTCCAGGACCAGCTCCGCTGCGTGGAAGAGTGAGCCCACGGCTTCAGTGAACAGGCAGCCACGCCAGGACCAGCTCCGCTGCGTGGAAGAGCGAGCCCACGGCTTCAGTGAACAGGCGGCCACGCCAGGACCAGCTCCGCTGCATGGAAGAGTGAGCCCACGGTGTCGGTGAACAGACGGCCACCTCTGCCACGTATCAAAGCTTGTTGGGTGGTTGTGAAGATTGAATATTGTAACACCTGAAACATTAACCATGGGGCGCCCCGCAGTGCAAGATAAACGCTGTTATTTAGTTAAGTTACATTCTGTTTGTCATTTATTAATCCGTATTTTAGAATTAAGTTTTATAATCTCCTCCAAATTCAGTTTCCCCCTGTGTAAAAATGAGGAGCTTGTGATCTATGTTAAGGATCCTTTCAGGATGAAACGATGTGACATAGGAAAAGCACCTGCCATGAAATCGGTGCCCCCTGAGTGGCCCGGCCATCACCGTGAAAAGTAGCAGCAATGGGACTCGGTGACACCCGATCCAGAGGCTGGCGGGGGCCCACGGCAGCCTGCCGCTGCGAGGAGCGTCTGCCAGCAACTCCGGCCTCTCTTTACCTGCCGCGCCCTCTAACTAGATGATCATTTCCTTGTGTCTGTTTTGGTTTTCAAATCTCTCATGTGGAGAAATGAACAGAAACTTGTATTTGGCAGAGGAGTTCCCTTTGCCTTTCTGAGAGTGCAGCAGAGCACAAGAATTATATTTCTTTGCCAGGAGTTCTCTGAAATGCAGGTCCTACCTCGAAACTGGATATGAACGGCTGGTGCTGTTGAGATGCATGGTTGGAAGAGTTAATTCTGACTGCAAAGCACAGAACGAGTGAAACAGAGAAGAACTTTGCCTCCTTAAACAGGGGCTGGTCCCTATGGGGATATATTTCTCCCTCTGCCATTTTCTCAGGCTGCTGAAGCCCCACTAATCCATACAGAGGAGGCAGCGAGAATGCCAATGAGGATCCGAAGGGAACCTGCGCATCCATCAGTCTCTGTGCTCTTCAGAGAGGCCAGCTGAGGTCCACGTGTGCCTGCTACTGACCCGCAGACATGCTCAGATCCACTGCAGCGTTTCAGTTTGGAAGTGGGAAAAGGTCTCATCGTTTGCATTATTGCTGACCAGGAGTCTATAAAACATGTTGACAGATAAGTGGGAGCCCCACGGGGAGCCCAGAATGCTCACACTCGAGCTCGGGGTAAGGTTCTGGGCCGGCTCACAGAGACCTTCCCAGGCCTGCTCTTGGTGACGCTGGGTCGTGGGCCTGGGACCTCCACCTTCTGTAGACCGATGGTGTCCTAGGGTGAGATGGGCTGTTTTAACTCAGATTTGGTGAGGTGTGATTTATGGAGAGTAAAATTCGCCTTTAAAGTAGACAGCTGTGAGTTCTGATCGACATACACACTTGCGAGCCGCTACCGCCATCACGATGTAGCATCTTCCCCTGGCCCAGAGCCTCGCCTGAGCCCCTCCCGTCAGCTCCGCCTCCACGCCAGCCCTTGGCTCTGCTGATCTCCATTCCCTCCTTGAGGGCTGGCTTTTCCAGAGTGTCATGTGAGTGGGACACCCGTGTGTTCGCGTGTCTGACCTCACCGGCCCATCTGCTGTGTTGCGTTTGTCGGAAGTACGTTCTTTCACTGTCGAGTGCTGTTCGGCCGCACAGACACACGGCAGTGTTTTCCCATTCACCGGCTCACGTGCGTTTGCACTATTCCCAGTGTCTGGACGGACAGGAACTTCTGGGCACTTTGACCACATGCCCTCTGACGCTTGCCTTCCTTTCGCCCCATCCTGGCCAACTGGCACCTCCCTCCCAGGGTTGCTGCGACAATCCTATGAGTTAAAATACATTGAAAGCACACGGACTAGTTCCTGACACACGGGGGTGCAGCATCTGCTTTAATAGTGAAGCAGCGGGGAAGGGCTCAGACACTGCCACCAACCCTATCTGTACCTGCCACTTACAGTGTGACCTTGGACTGGGTTTCAGCTTCCTCATCTGCGGAATTTAAATGGGCTGGTGAGTGGAGACCCAGAGTGCGGCATCGAGCTATCTGTAGATGTTTTCTTGCGGTTCAAACTTTCTAGGACTGAACTTACTGCTCTAGAAAGTGGGGATTCTCAGTCAAAATTGTAAAAGGTGATGTTTGCATAGAACTTCGCGCTCTGCACAGCTCCACTCTTGGCACTGAGTCTACTCTCGGGGACAGCCTGATGGCACGCGGCACTGTGGCATCCTTTTGCCTGGATTAGGATTAATGTAGCTGATGCCAGGGGTGTGGAGGAGGAGGCTGACAGAGCCAAGCCCATGGTCTGCTGAGGAGGACTGGGGTTGATTCTGGAAGCTCCCAGGGGATGACTGCAGCCCCAGTGGCTGCCTGGCTACAGCCTGGCCATTGCCCCTTGGATCCCAGTCCTGAGTGCATGACTGCTGTCCCTGGGGTACCAGTGAGGGACAAAATTAGCCAGGCATGGTGGCACATGCCTATAATCCCAGCTACTCAGGAGGCTGAGGCAGGAGAATCGCTTGAACCCAGGAGGTGGAGGTTGCAGTGAGCCGAGATTGTGCCACTGCACTCCAGCCTGGGCAACACAGTGACACTTCTGGTCTCAAAAAAAAAAAAAAAAATTACTTCCCCTACCTCCAACTCGTGTCCCGGCATGGAAACCCTCTTCAATTTATTATTCTGCCGAGCTGGAGCAGGCAGGAGCTCCTTCCTGTGAGTTCCGGGACACCTCAGGCACGTTTGGCAGGGTCTGTGTAAAACCTTGGACGCGTCTCAGGGTAAAATGAATGTCTGGCTGGGAGTGTGTTGTCCTCTGGAAGAGTGATGGCTACTTGGGTGTCCAGAGCCGCTTCCAGGCGAACAGCTGTGGGTCCTTGTGGGTGGGCCGGGCACGTGGGGAGGGGGTACCATCTGTGCCCGAGAGGCAGCTGTGCCGGCCGACTTCGGGTTCTGCTTCAGGGAGTCCTCCCGTGGCGTCCCAGGCTTCCTAGCCGTTGAAAGTGCTGCATTAGCGTTAGCAAAAAAGGTGGCCTCACAAGTTGGAGGCTGTGGTCACACTAAGCTGAGGCCATGAGGCCGAGTGATCCCAGCACTTGCTCCAAGGGCGGGGGCTGGCACAGGCAATGAGGAGCTGTAGCAAAGAAGATGAGGCCAGAAGAGGGTCAGGTGTCTCTGCAGCCTCCACCCGGCTCTGCCCCTCAGCCTCACTCATCCTGAGCACAGAAGGCCAGGTGCCTGAGGATGCGGCCACAGCGCAGCTGCCTCAGGTTTCTAGAAAAGCTCTGAAGGTGGTGCCTGGTGTGACATAAAACATGTCACCTGTGAAGCATCTGTTAGAGCTGGTAAGATCACCGCAGTCACCGGCTCCTTAAAAAGTGGTGCTCTTCTCTTTCTGCCCTCTCCCTAGCCCAGGGGGCATCTGCTGTCAGCCCTGCTGAGCCCAGAGACTGCCGGATGCTTGAGGGGGCCGGGGCTGGCCAGTGTGCAGACACTGGGCATTTCATTGAGGCGGTTTTTCAGTAGCATCAGAGTGGGTTTCGGCACGTTGTGCTCTGTTGGGTGTGAAAGCTTTTTAGTATTATCTCTTCCGTCAAATTTCCAGGTGAATTCATGCAATGCTCGGTGGACTAGCTGGTCATGGATTGACTGGTTGAGGAGTAACTAATTAATCCACTGGTGCAGCAAACACCCTCCGCCCTCGTTAGGTGCTCCGCTAGGTACTGAAACGCAGAGTGAGTGCAGTGGAGCCGCTGCCCCTTCTCCAGGCAATGCCAGGGGCATGCAGGACTTGGGGGTGGAAGTGTTCCCTCCCGAGAGGACGTGTGGGATGCGGGTGCATCACTGCATCGGGACAGCCACCCTGCATGCCCTCAACAAGGCTTCCGGGAAAGCCGACTCTTCGATCGTATTTTTCTCAGCTTTGTGGGGATGTGCTCAAAGGCACAGCGAAGCACCAGGGACAGGTGTGGCTTAAGACCAGCTGACTGACTGTGGCGTGTGCCCCTCGTTGCTCCCCCAGTACTGATTCCTCCCGTTCTTTTCCTAGTAAAGCCCAATTTTGTTCTCTGTGCATGCATGAGCTTCAGGCACCATTCCCCAGCCCAGGAAGAGAAGTAGGATGTCACCTTTTTCTCCTGAAGCTTCTGCTTTCCTCTTCTGGTCTGGAATTAAAACAGGAGGCTGGAGGTGAGGCAGCCATCTTACAACCATGAGGTGACTGCGGAGATGGAGCCTATAGGAAGAGGAGAAGGGGAAGAGCCTGGGACCCTGAGGTGTTAGGGGACCCCACACCACCCCAGACAGGCAACCCCACAGCACCCCAGATGGAAGATCCCAGGTTTTCTCAAGCTGTGGGAAATAAGCCCTCATCTGCTGTGCTACTCCCAGGCCCCAAGCAGCCAGCACAGTCCCTTTAGAACCCCAAATATCCGAGACAGGTCTCAGTCAATTTAGAAAGCTTATTTTGCCAAGGTTATGGGCATGCCTGTGACATAGCCTTAGGAGGTCACACACCCTCAGGAGACTCAGACAGCCTCAGGGGGTCCTGATGACACATTTTAGGGAGACATGAGGCATCGGACAGTATGGGTAAGATGTGCATTGGTTCCGTTGGATAAGGCGGAACGCCTCGCAGTGGGGGATTCCAGGTCAGGAGTAGGTAGGAGACACAGGGCTGCATTCTTTTGAGTCCTTAATCAGCTTTCCTCTGAATAAGTGAATCTGCATTTTTACATAAACAATAGGGCAGCAGAAGCCATCAGATGTACATTTGCCTCAGGGGAGCCTCAGAGGGATGACTCTGAGTTCTGTCTATCCTTTGTCCCAAGGAATTTCCTAGTGGGCAAATCCTGAGGGAGGGCTGTAGCTTCTTATCTTGCAGCGACCTTATTGGCCATAGAATGGGAGGCAGGTGTGATCGGCAGTTCCCAGCTTGTCTTTGGCTTAGTGATGCTGTGGTCTGGGTTTTATTTTCCTTTCACAGACACAGTGCTATTTTGAGGTAAGGAAAGGTGGTGAGCCTGCCTCTCCTGTGCGGCTGCCTCCAGAGGGCTGGGGTGTGACTCCACCATGGCTGGGCATTGGCCCAGAACCCCAGGCTGGCAAATAATCCATAATTGCAGGCCCTGGTGATCGTCCAGTCTATCCAGGCACCAGTGTTCAGTGTCACGGACAGCATCATCTCCAGGAGGGCAGACTTGGAGGCAGGTCTGAATCGAGCGTGGCCATTTTCATCTGTGTGGCCCTGGGCACATGGTGGAAGCGTAGCGAGCCCTGATTCCTCCGTCTGCACAATGAGGTGGGTGGTGGCACCTCCCTTGCGGGGTTGCTGGGCCTTCAGTGAGACAGTTAGGAAGTGCTTAGTGTACGTTGATTTCTACAGCTGTGAGTGTTCTGAAGAAGCACAAACATCCTCTGCTTCCCATTCCTTCATGTGCTCTGAAACCCACAAAGTCCATCCTCTTACAGGGTTTACTCCTGGCGAGCTGCGCTCAGGGCTGCCTTTGAGCCGTGCCGCAGGTCATTTATGGGGCCATGGGCAAATCAGTCTCCCTGGATCTCTTTTCCTATCTATGAGACAACGGGTTTGTACTAGATTGATTTCCAGGTCCTTTTGGTTGGAAGGTTCTGTGATTCTTACCATTCTCTGTGCATAATTCTATTATAAGGGAAAAGTGGTTTAAAGCAGGAGTTTCCCTTGCTACCTAAAGATGGCACTACATCAACTTTGCATCTTTTATTAGCGTGCTTTTTCTCAAGTCTCCATTGGTTGAGCAAAAAGAGATGAAATTTGCATTGATTTTCTCAAGAAAAACACGTCCACTTGCCTGGTTTGAGGAGGTTTTGACCAAGACTGGGTCCTGAGGTTTCTTTTCCCCGCTGGCCTCTGCAGACATGGCCGTGCTTCCTGGCGTGCCGTTCATCAGGTGGTAACAGCTTTGCCCTGTCTTGGGAGGATGGTGCTGCTCTTCACTGCCTCTTGGTCTCTGTGGACTTTGATTTTATTTTCCTGTCTGACTTTATGAACTGCATTATGATTTTTTTTCAGCCCTGTGGATCGGTCTACCAGCCCTTGGGCACCTGCACCCGAGGGTTTTACAGAAAGTGCAGGATCGTGGGGTGCTGCTGTCCCTTTCTGAGAGGGCACACTCTTTGCCTCTCAAGCTACCCAGACAGGCTTAAGAGGTGGTGACTTGGTGGGTGACCAGTGTGATATAGCTGGCCTAGAATTAGAACCAGTACAATGCCATTTTAAAATGGGAAAACTGTTTCCATTCTCCTCACCATGACTGCTAGCCATGGCTTCTGTAAACTACTAAGATGACCTTGCAAAATGCAAAGAGAGGACAAGCTGCACACTTTCTCTTACCTGTACTGCCAGAATTGCTGGCCTTTGTTTACCAAAGTAAGCACCCCCAGATAATTCCATCCTGGTGCCAAGTAACCTAAAATTATGTGAACCCCACACCTGTCCAAATAATGTATAAACTAATGTTTATCTTGACCTCTGTAAACCACTTAAGTGGCAATCGGAATGACAAAAGTCCCCTGGTCCTTGGAATATCTGGAGCCCCCTCACCCTCGTCTCAGCCTAGGAGGTGATTGACAGCTTTCATTCCCATCTCCGTTCCTCACCCCCACTCCCAACGTGGTTTTGTGGGTATAAAAAGGTCTTGTCACTCTTCTTTCTCTGCCATGGGTTGGAGAGACGTGAGTCCTCTGTGGTCGCCGGCAATAAACCCTGCAATTTGGCATACTTTTGTTCTGGTGTTGACTTTCTGTGCTCAGTTCAATGCAACACCAGCACCGATACTGTCTCTCAAATATGATGACTCTCCGACTGTCCTTGGCCGTGAAGGTCTCATCCTATTTGGACATTTGAGCTCCTCCTCTGGGTTGGATGATACCGTCGGAACTGTGGAGGTACAGCTCTGAAAGGTAGTGTCCGCTGCACCTGTGAGCTGTGTTGGCCCCTAAGGGTCCAAACCATCATGACTCAGGCTGGTCTTTCATCAAATGACCAGAACGTTCCATGTCCACACGTGTCCATCATGGGACTCTGGGCAGTCTGTGTGGCCCCAGTGCTCACAGATGAGTTGTGTGTGTTTGTATAATGTGGGTGCTGAGGGGATGCAGGAGTTGGAATTTCTGTCAGGTTGTCTGGTTTGTAGCTCTCCCTGCATAGTGGGGCTCCTCTTCCCCCACCAGCACATACAATAATCTACTGGGATGCGGCACCTGGATCCAGTGGACCTGGGGTGCAGGCCTCTGGACGCAGAGGTTGGCTGCCTGAAGTCTGGGGCAAGCGCTGCTCTGCTGGCATGGCGGGGTGACGGTGGGACATCTGATCTCTTCCCTCCGTCTTTCTTTCCACTTTGGAGCACAGAGCATCTGGGATGCCTTAGGTTGGTCCTACACAGGGTTTTTACATTTATTTTAACTAAAGTAGCACTTACAGTGTGACAGCATTTGCCTGAAGGTGACAGGAACTGCCACCATGGGAAGAAGGCGGTGGTGGTGCTGTGTGCCCCCCTCACAGGAGGGTTCTGAGGTGGAGCTGCCAGCTTCCTGGGGCAGCTCCTGTCCTTCCGTGGCGGCTCCCACTGTCCCTCATCTCGTGGTGGGCTCACATCCCAAGGGGAACGTGGCCCCAGCCTGGCTCTCCCCTGGTGACCCATGCTCTCTCTGCCACTCCGGGTCACTGCTTTACACCCTTCTGTGACAGCCCTGCCCCTCTGGAGCCCGGTTGTCAGTGGCCTTGGCCTTGTTCTCTTCTGCTGGTCACCATGGAGCCTGAGGTCACTGCTGACTTCCTCTGGGGCCAGGGCATCTGCTCATGGCCTCAGCCCGCTGCCCGCTGCCCGCTGCCTGCATCATCGGCACCTCTGCATCTACCAGCTGGGAAGGGGGCGCTGGGTAGCCTGGGTGTGGGGAGCAGGTGAGGGAACAGCCCAAAAGGCGAAGGGCTGCAGGGAGACAGAGATGGCGGGAGACCCCGCCATGCACACAGTCAGGAGGAGCGCTAGGCCTGTAAGGTGTCTGTCCCCATCTCCTGTGGAACTCTGCGAGGCGTTGTGCACCTGTCTGCATAGCCACAGGGGCTGCCTGGTGTCCTTTTGTCACTTGCAGCACACTAGGAGGAAAGGTGTGGTTGGAGAAAGATTTTTTAAAAAACTGACCTTGCTGAGGTTTTCTTTTTTTTTTTTTTTTAATTTTTTATTGGATTTTAGGTTTTGGGGTACATGAGCATAGCATGCAAGACAGTTGCGTAGGTACACACATGGCAGTGTGCTTTGCTTCCCTTCTCCCCTTCACCCACATTTGGCATTTCTCCCCAGGCTATCCCTCCCCACCTCCCCCTCCCACTGGCCCTCCCCTTTCCCCCCCAATAGACACCAGTGTTTAGTACTCCCCTTTCTGTGTCCATGTGTTCCCATTTTTCATCACCCACCTATGAGTGAGAATATGCGGTGTTTCATTTTCTGTTCTTGTGTCAGTTTGCTGAGGATGATGTTCTCCAGATTCATCCATGTCCCTACAAACAACACGAACTCATCATTTCTGATTGCTGCATAATATTCCATGGTGTATATGTGCCACATTTTTCCAATCCAGTCTATCATCAATGGGCATTTTGGTTGATTCCAGGTCTTTGCGATTGTAAACAGTGCTGCAATGAACATTCCACTCAAGCCCTTAAATGACATAGAGTGGAAGTTTGCCGAGAAACTGCAGGCAGAGCCGGAGCAGACTCCCAGGAACAGTAAGTTCACGCATGCAGGGAGGAGGTCAAGGCGTGAAGTGGGAGAAAGGCTGGTGTCGCTTTCTTCTCTTTTATGTCTGAGCCTTCTTCAGAGCACGCATTTGGAATAAGATGAAGGCCATCCTCCTCCCCAGTGAGGCCATTCGCGCACTGTCGCAAACTCCATCCAGAGCCCCTTTCTCAGCAGTCTCTGGAGCCGGAACCTGTGGCCAGGGTGAACTTTCCCCTGCCAGGGGTCCAAGTGTCCCGAAGGTGCCCTCACCTGAGCAGGGGACGCAACTGTGGACATCTGGGGAGACGCTGCCTGAGCCCCTGCAGCCCCTGCCTGCCTGAGGCTTCCTGGCTCTCACTCGCCGGCCTTACCCCTTTCCCAGGACACTGGGGGTGAGCCCCTTCTGGGCAGGCCATGGACCCTCATGAGACCATCCTTCCAGGGTCTTCCTCCTCCTCCACCTTGTCCCTCTCAATCACTATCACACATTCCCTGTCAATGTTCAGCCTATCATGTGTTCACTCTACCACACGTTATGTCACACATGAACTCATGAACTGATGATCACATGTTCACGCTACCACAATCACTCTCACGCATTCCTTCTGTCACACGTTCACTCTGTCACACATTCACTCTATCACAGTCACTCTCACACATTCCCTCTATCACACATTCACTCTATCACAGTCACTCTCACACGTTCCCTCTATCACACGTTCACTCTATCACAGTCACTCTCACACATTCACTCTATCACATGTTCACTCCATCACACATTCCCTCTATCACACGTTCACTCTATCAGTCACTCTCACGCGTTCACTCTATCACATGTTCACTCTATCACAGTCACTTTCACACATTCCCTCTATCACACGTTCACTCTATCACAGTCACTCTCACACATTCCCTCTATCACACATTCCCTCTATCACAGTCACTCTCACGTGTTCACTCTATCACACGTTCACTCTATCACAGTCACTCTCACACATTCCCTCTATCACACATTCACTCTATCACACGTTCACTCTATCACAGTCACTCTCACACATTCCCTCTATCACACGTTCACTCTATCACAGTCACTCTCACGCGTTCACTCTATCACACATTCACTCTATCACACATTCACTCTATCACAGTCACTCTCACACATTCCCTCTATCACACATTCACTCTATCACACGTTCACTCTATCACAGTCACTCTCACACATTCCCTCTATCACACGTTCACTCTATCACAGTCACTCTCACACATTCCCTCTATCACACGTTCACTCTATCACAGTCACTCTCACACATTCCCTCTATCACACGTTCACTCTATCACAGTCACTCTCACACATTCCCTCTATCACACGTTCACTCTATCACAGTCACTCTCACACATTCCCTCTATCACACGTTCACTCTATCACAGTCACTCTCACACATTCCCTCTATCACACATTCACTCTATCACAGTCACTCTCACACATTCCCTCTATCACACATTCCCTCTATCACAGTCACTCTCACGTGTTCACTCTATCACACGTTCACTCTATCACAGTCACTCTCACACATTCCCTCTATCACACATTCCCTCTATCACACGTTCACTCTATCACAGTCACTCTCACACGTTCACTCTATCACACGTTCACTCTATCACAGTCACTCTCACGCGTTCACTCTATCACACATTCACTCTATCACACATTCACTCTATCACAGTCACTCTCACACATTCCCTCTATCACACATTCACTCTATCACACGTTCACTCTATCACAGTCACTCTCACACATTCCCTCTATCACACGTTCACTCTATCACAGTCACTCTCACACATTCCCTCTATCACACATTCACTCTATCACACGTTCACTCTATCACAGTCACTCTCACACATTCCCTCTATCACACGTTCACTCTATCACAGTCACTCTCACACATTCCCTCTATCACACATTCACTCTATCACACGTTCACTCTATCACAGTCACTCTCACACATTCCCTCTATCACACATTCACTCTATCACACGTTCACTCTATCACAGTCACTCTCACACATTCCCTCTATCACACGTTCACTCTATCACAGTCACTCTGTCACACGTTCACTCTATCACACGTTCACTCTATCACAGTCATTCTCACACATTCCCTCTATCACACGTTCACTCTATCACAGTCACTCTCACACATTCCCTCTATCACACATTCACTCTATCACAGTCACTCTCACGCATTCACTCTGTCACACGTTCACTCTATCACACGTTCACTCTATCAGTCACTCTCACGCGTTCACTCTGTCACACATTCACTCTATCACACGTTCACTCTCACACATTCCCTCTATCACACGTTCACTCTATCACACGTTCACTCTATCACAGTCACTCTCACACGTTCACTCTATCACACGTTCACTCTATCACAGTCACTTTCACACATTCCCTCTATCACACATTCACTCTATCACACGTTCACTCTATCACAGTCACTCTCACACATTCCCTCTATCACACGTTCACTCTATCACAGTCACTCTCACACATTCCCTCTATCACACATTCACTCTATCACAGTCACTCTCACACATTCCCTCTATCACACATTCCCTCTATCACAGTCACTCTCACGTGTTCACTCTATCACACGTTCACTCTATCACAGTCACTCTCACACATTCCCTCTATCACACATTCCCTCTATCACACGTTCACTCTATCACAGTCACTCTCACACGTTCACTCTATCACACGTTCACTCTATCACAGTCACTCTCACGCGTTCACTCTATCACACATTCACTCTATCACACATTCACTCTATCACAGTCACTCTCACACATTCCCTCTATCACACATTCACTCTATCACACGTTCACTCTATCACAGTCACTCTCACACATTCCCTCTATCACACATTCACTCTATCACACGTTCACTCTATCACAGTCACTCTCACACATTCCCTCTATCACACGTTCACTCTATCACAGTCACTCTCACACATTCCCTCTATCACACATTCACTCTATCACACGTTCACTCTATCACAGTCACTCTCACACATTCCCTCTATCACACATTCACTCTATCACACGTTCACTCTATCACAGTCACTCTCACACATTCCCTCTATCACACGTTCACTCTATCACAGTCACTCTGTCACACGTTCACTCTATCACACGTTCACTCTATCACAGTCACTCTCACACATTCCCTCTATCACACGTTCACTCTATCACAGTCACTCTCACACATTCCCTCTATCACACATTCACTCTATCACAGTCACTCTCACGCATTCACTCTGTCACACGTTCACTCTATCACACGTTCACTCTATCAGTCACTCTCACGCGTTCACTCTGTCACACATTCACTCTATCACACGTTCACTCTCACACATTCCCTCTATCACACGTTCACTCTATCACACGTTCACTCTATCACAGTCACTCTCACACGTTCACTCTATCACACGTTCACTCTATCACAGTCACTTTCACACATTCCCTCTATCACACATTCACTCTATCACACGTTCACTCTATCACAGTCACTCTCACACATTCCCTCTATCACACGTTCACTCTATCACGGTCACTCTCACACATTCCCTCTATCACACATTCACTCTATCACAGTCACTCTCACACATTCCCTCTATCACACGTTCACTCTATCACAGTCACTCTCACACATTCCCTCTATCACACATTCACTCTATCACAGTCACTCTCACGCATTCACTCTGTCACACGTTCACTCTATCACACGTTCACTCTATCAGTCACTCTCACGCGTTCACTCTGTCACACATTCACTCTATCACACGTTCACTCTCACACATTCCCTCTATCACACGTTCACTCTATCACACGTTCACTCTATCACAGTCACTCTCACACGTTCACTCTATCACACGTTCACTCTATCACAGTCACTTTCACACATTCCCTCTATCACACATTCACTCTATCACACGTTCACTCTATCACAGTCACTCTCACACATTCCCTCTATCACACGTTCACTCTATCACGGTCACTCTCACACATTCCCTCTATCACACATTCACTCTATCACAGTCACTCTCACACATTCCCTCTATCACACATTCACTCTATCACACGTTCACTCTATCACAGTCACTCTCACACATTCCCTCTATCACACGTTCACTCTATCACAGTCACTCTCACACATTCCCTCTATCACACATTCACTCTATCACAGTCACTCTCACACATTCCCTCTATCACACATTCCCTCTATCACACGTTCACTCTATCACAGTCACTCTCAGAAATTCCCTCTATGACACGTTCACTCTATCACAGTCACTCTCACGCGTTCACTCTGTCACACGTTCACTCTATCACACGTTCACTCTATCACAGTCACTCTCACACATTCCCTCTATCACACATTCACTCTATCACAGTCCCTTTCACACATTCCCTCTATCACACATTCACTCTATCACACATTCACTCTATCACAGTCATTCTCACACATTCCCTCTATCACACATTCACTCTATCACACGTTCACTCTATCACAGTCACTCTCACACATTCCCTCTATCACACGTTCACTCTATCACAGTCACTCTCACACATTCCCTCTATCACACATTCACTCTATCACAGTCACTCTCACGCATTCACTCTGTCACACGTTCACTCTATCACACGTTCACTCTATCAGTCACTCTCACGCGTTCACTCTGTCACACATTCACTCTATCACACGTTCACTCTCACACATTCCCTCTATCACACGTTCACTCTATCACACGTTCACTCTATCACAGTCACTTTCACACATTCCCTCTATCACACGTTCACTCTATCACACGTTCACTCTATCACAGTCACTCTCACACATTCCCTCTATCACACGTTCACTCTATCACAGTCACTTTCACACATTCCCTCTATCACACGTTCACTCTATCACACGTTCACTCTATCACAGTCACTCTCACACATTCCCTCTATCACATGTTCACTCTATCAGTCACTCTCACGCGTTCACTCTATCACATGTTCACTCTATCACAGTCACTTTCACACATTCACTCTATCACATGTTCACTCTATGACACATTCCCTCTATCACACATTCACTCTATCACAGTCACTCTCACACGTTCCCTCTATCACACGTTCACTCTATCACAGTCACTCTCACACATTCACTCTATCACATGTTCACTCCATCACACATTCCCTCTATCACACGTTCACTCTATCAGTCACTCTCACGCGTTCACTCTATCACATGTTCACTCTATCACAGTCACTTTCACACATTCACTCTATCACACATTCACTCTATCACAGTCACTTTCACGTGTTCACTCTATCACACGTTCACTCTATCACAGTCACTTTCACACATTCCCTCTATCACACATTCACTCTATCACAGTCACTCTCACACATTCACTCTATCACACATTCACTCTATCACAGTCACTTTCACGTGTTCACTCTATCACACGTTCACTCTATCACAGTCACTTTCACACATTCCCTCTATCACACATTCACTCTATCACAGTCACTCTCACACATTCCCTCTATCACACATTCACTCTATCACAGTCACTCTCACTCATTCCCTCTATCACACATTCCCTCTATCACAGTCACTCTCACGCGTTCACTCTGTCACACGTTCACTCTATCACAGTCACTCTCACGCGTTCACTCTGTCACACGTTCACTCTGTCACACGTTCACTCTATCACACGTTCACTCTATCACAGTCACTTTCACACATTCCCTCTATCACACATTCACTCTATCACAGTCACTCTCACACGTTCCCTCTATCACACATTCACTCTATCACAGTCACTCTATCACAGTCACTCTCACACATTCCCTCTATCACACGTTCACTCTATCACGGTCACTCTCACACATTCCCTCTATCACACATTCACTCTATCACAGTCACTCTCACACATTCCCTCTGTCACACGTTCACTCTATCACACGTTCACTCTATCAGTCACTCTCACGCGTTCACTCTGTCACACATTCACTCTATCACACGTTCACTCTCACACATTCCCTCTATCACACGTTCACTCTATCACAGTCACTCTTACACGTTCCCTCTATCACACGTTCACTCTATCACAGTCACTTTCACACATTCACTCTATCACACGTTCACTCTATCACAGTCACTCTCACGCGTTCACTCTGTCACACGTTCACTCTATCACAGTCACTCTCACGCGTTCACTCTGTCACACGTTCACTCTGTCACACGTTCACTCTATCACACGTTCACTCTATCACAGTCACTCTCACACATTCACTCTATCACACGTTCACTCTATCACAGTCACTCTCACACGTTCACTCTATCACAGTCACTCTCACACATTCCCTCTATCACACATTCCCTCTATCACACATTCATCTATCACAGTCACTCTCACACATTCCCTCTGTCACACATTCACTCTATCATGTGTTCACTGTATCCCATGTTAGCTCTCATGCATTCACTCGATCCTGTGTTCACTCTGTTGTACTCCTACTATCACATGTTCACTCTCGTGTGTTCACTCTATTGCATGTTTGCTCTATCATGCATCCACTCTCACACTCTTCCTCTATCATGTGTTCACTCTCACATGTTCAATCTATCATGCATTCACTGGCACACATTCAGTATGTCACACTTGCTCTATCACGTGTCCACTGTCACACATTCACTCTGCCACGTTTGCTCTATCATGTGTCCACTGTCATGCATTTGCTCTATCATTGTTCACTCTCAAACGTTCATCCTATTGTGTGTTCACTCTGTCACACACTCTATCTCATGTTTGCTCTATCACGTGTCCACTATCACACTGTATCACGTGTTCACTCATGTTTGGTGTATCACGTGTTTGCAATCTCACATTCCCTCTATCGTGTATGTGTTCACTATCATGCACTAACTCTATCACTCTCTCCCTGCCATGCATTCCCCCGCATTTGTTCAGTGTGCAGCACTGTTTGTTCCACTCCGGCACTGTTTGCTCTCTCACACATCTGTGCCATCACTGAGCCAGCCTGCCTGTGTGCTCTGGAGCAGGCTGCCTAGCTATTGTGTGCCTTGGCATCCTGATCACTAAGAGTGAAGAGGTGATACCCATGGGAAGGGCTTAGATCCCCATCAAGGCTGGACGTTATTAATGTAATGCCCAGAGGTAGAGACGGGGGGCTCCGTGTTTAGAGGCTGGGTCCACAGGATTTGCCAGCACAGCAGATGTAGGGTGCAAAGGACAGAGAAGCCAGGAATGAATTATTAATTCTTGTGGCCTGGGTACTAATGGGGATATGATCTCTTTACCAATTGGGATATCACATAGGATGTGCTCTGAGCTGGGGAAAAACAGAAAGTGAGGTGGATTTGGGGAAAATCAAAATTTTAAAATAGAATTTTGAGATGTGTGTGAAATTCTGATTGTAGAGGTTGGAAGGCTTTGGGGGAAGAGTCTGGGGCTTATGAGAGGAGTGCTGACTGGAAATGTAAACTGGGGATTTATCAGTCGTAGTGAGACTGAAAACCATGGGATTGAATAACATCACCGAGAGGGCACATGAGGATGAGAGAGGAGGGCTGAGGGGAGGAGCTCTCGGATGTGGCTGTCACAGGAGGAGGCCGCTGGAGAACTCCAGTTTCCTCACCCAACCCACACAGCGGGCATCACAACCTTCTATGGGATGAAGCTGTCTCTTGGCAGTGAGGACTTTCTGAGGGGCAGTCAGAGGCCAAGAATCACTCCCCTTTCTTTAGCCTGCTTACCATTGCAGTGTTTAGATGCTGCCTGGATGTCTCAAGGGTTAAATCTTGCTTCCTTGGAGGGAATGACTTAACCTATAAACTTATTAACAAATCAGAGGGGAAGAAGGGAAAGGCTGCAGGGCACTCAGGCCTGGAAAATCGATGCTCACATTTTCTGTTGAATTTTTAGACTTAATTCTTTTTGATGATTGCCCAAATAGTATACCCTCATTGGAAAACATTTGAATATTGCAGAAAATTATAAAAAAAAGGTAAAAAAAATCCTTTAACCATCCACACAGAGATAAATACTATTATCTTCTTCTGTAGTTTATTCCAGTCTTTCTTCTATGAAAATTTTCTTTCCCTCAAATGGTGGATGTAATTTTGTATATTACGTAATGCATCACACACTATCATGAGTGTTTTTCTAAGTAACTGAAAACTCTTTAAAGAAGTAACATTTTTAAAGGTGGTATAATATTACATCAGATTAAATCACATCGAGTAGTATTTTGCTTAGAAAATTTCCTGCTGTTAGATCTCGATATTTTCCCCAGAAAAAAGATCCGCATTTGTAATTTGATGGCAAAAACAACTGTTAGAACAGAACCAGTCAAATCGGAGCTTTCTCCTCCTGCCACCAGTGACCCAAACTTCTACTCCACACTTTCCTCACTGAAGCTTTCCTGGACAGAGGAAGTTTATACTCTGGGAAGAGACAAATGTTAACTGGTAAGAGCCTGTCATTTTGATATTACATTTGATTGGATTTCCTTTTATCTGCAATTGACTAGAGAACTTCTTATGACCCAAGAGTGTCTGGGAAAGTTCTGGGCCCTGTCCGCGTGTTCGTTGAGAGTTAGGGGAGAGTAGTTAAGAGAGCAGGTTTGTAAGGCAGTGGGGTAACAAATTGAAGTGCGTTCTGTCTGCAGCATGCAGCCCGTGTCTCCCGATAAATTCATCACACTGGACCACTTTGGGTAAAAACTTCTGTTAGTATTTTATTGTCTGTCTTTTCATCAAAGAATGTGAATGTTTTACAAATTCTTAATAAGCACAAGGGAATTGCTCCCTAGAAAGGTTAAAAAGCATAGCTCTTCCGAAAGTATCTAACAGAGCGTTTGGTGAGGTTTGTATCTATAACCACGTTCGACATTGACGATGGCCCATTAAAACAGATCTTCTTATTTTAATGGTTTTAAATCAATGGCAGTGGACATTTTGTATACACTGATTATGCATGTGTACTTCCTCTCTTATAAAGGGTATATTTCAACAGCTGGGAATGAGCAGAAATATGCCACATTATTGGAAGCTGTAGGTGGCGGGGGGAGGTTGTAGGTGAGTGATAACATTAACGTGACTGAGCACTTAGTGAGCCAGGCCCCATGAGGGGGAGCCCTCTGGAGCACGCGCTAGACACGTTTTATGAAATGACCTCACCTGACATCTTCCCGGGTGGCATGCAGAAGAACGGCATCCCTCCAGGACTTTTGGCAACTGGTGGGAGCCCCAAAGCCGCTTCCAACATGGATGACAGTTGAGGACTGGAGATGATCCTACCAGGGCTCATGCCTCTTCCCACTATGATCAATTCCATTTTGTTCTTATGCCTAAAGATGGGCCGAAGTAGCAGAGGACAAGGAGGTGCTGGCTGCCTGCTTACCTTTCTGGAGAGTTCTGAAGAGGTGGATGGATGTGGGAAGTTTCAGTTCAGGGTAAGAAATACTACTGGGTACCTCCTCTGGTGGAGGCGCTGCTGTGTCACTCATAAGCACAAGTGGTAAGAATATTCTAATACTGAAGATCAGAAAAACAGAAGCCACTCTAAGTATCTCGAGCAGTAAGGAAAAAATACAGGGAAATAGATAGATACAGACCTGTAGTAAGTCTCTGGGGAGTGATGGCCAGGAAGGCCACTGTTGCCTTCAGGATGTCTAGATAGGTGTGAGTTAATGCGAAGCCTACACGGAGGTGGGGAGGCTGTAGGCATTGCAGGGATGCCACCACGATTCCTGCTACAGAGCCTGGAGTGGGTGATTTTAATGAAGGTGCCTGGAATCTGGTGGAAAAATACTACATCTGCCAGCTGACCTGACAGATATGTGCCAGCCCATGATCGCTGATGAGAAATATGTTCTTTTTCCTTTTTATGTGAATGACTTTCGTTGGGCCTCTGCATGTCAGGGAGCCTTCAAAGCGTGGGCACGTGGGTATTGCTGTCAGACAACGGCGTTCAGCATGGTTCTGTGACTTGGGGGTGATTCAGTAGGAATGAATATGCGGAGAGAGACGTATGCGGAGGAGGCATGGAGCCTAAAAGAACCTTGCTGAACCCAAGAACTTCTTACAAGTGACAGCTTGACTTGAGGGATTTTTTGTTTGTTTGTTTGTTTTGATGTCTGGGGCCTTGATATGGGGCTGGACTTACGTATCCAGAAAGTAGATTGAGCTGCATGGACAGACACGGGAAGACAAAATTTAGATTTTCCTGCAAGTATCTCTAGCTTCAGGGAAGGTGGGGATTAAGTGGGACAGGACCGGAGCCATGCAAACTAGAAGTCTCAATGAAAGCTGAAGGGGCCGGGTCTCAGGCAGTGGAAATGACCAATAGTTTGCAGGTGGAATTACCAGGATGTAGTGATCCAGTGGATGGGACTGTCAGGAGAGATTTGAGAAGGGGAGAAGCTAACTGTGGACCCTTCGTGGTTGGCTCGGATGAGTCAACAGGGACACCACTTTCCTGGAGCAGGAATAAAGCAAGAAGGGACAGTTTTTGTGGAAAAGACAGGGACTTAGGTTTGGGACTTGTGGAGCTGGAAGTGTTTGTGGAACATTCAGGGGCTTTGACAAGTCAACAGTCAGGTCTGGGAACAATCTCTGGTTCAGGCAGCAACAGAACTTTGGGTGCAAAATGGTTTGCCTGCCCCGTGGGTCTGGAGGTGAAAACTGTGAGTGCAGAGGAGGTCAGTCAGGGAGGTACGGAGAAGGTAAGTCTGACTCGGAATGCCCTGCGGTGGGAGCCCACGGATGGTACATTATGGGGCTCACTGAATCACTGAGCTGAAACATGAGATGGCTGGGTATTCAGCAACATTTTATAGTCATCACTAATACCTTTCTAAAGTTGGATAACGTGCAAAGCTTTATTGCATGCACTGCCCACTGTGAGCCTGTGAAGATTTTCATCTGTTTCACAGAGGAGGGAACTGAAGCTCAGAGGACTCTGGGTCAGGCAGCAGTAAACAGATGAAGCCGCTCGGCCCCGCCCTCCGCCTCCCTTCGTTTCTCCCTGAGTTATGTCATGACCTGCTTGTCCCAGGTCATGCTTTCACATGGGTCAAATGCGTTACACCGCCCAGAATTTTGCACAATCACTTTGCAAAACAGCGACAGTAACATGGGGATTGCTTTCCACATATTACAGACAGGTGCGTCCAGAGCTTCAGTGCCTGTCACAGGGTGAAAGTTGAATGTGCCATTGGTAATTACAGCAATGTTAGCAATAGCGTGACCTGTATGCTTAAAATGATTGGAAGTGGTTTATTTTCATGTGAAAGTGGAGGACAGCAGAGTCTTCATGCAGAGAGAAGCATGTGGCTTTCTTGAGTGCACATAATTTTCCATCATTGTTCTAGCTGTAGCTCAGAAAATGGGACGTTAGAAGTAAAATTAAAGACTAAATATTAAGCCTGAGGGTCTCAGCGTCCACCTGTGTAGCCCCTTATGTTGATCTTAACCCTTTATCTTGTCTTTGGTTGTAGCTGCTGCATAGCTGAGATTCTCAAAAACCTCTTTGGATTGTCTGACAAAATATCACAGCGTCGGCCCTGTGGATGGAGTTTGGGATGAAGTTACAGACATATAAACTGAAAAAAAAATCAGATAGTCAGCTGTAGGATTCATCCAGTCCGACTTTCCACCTTTGGGGCTGGCCTCATGAGAGGGACGTGGGAGGGACGATTGTCGCTCATCTCTTTGTTCATTTGGTCCATCAGTCAGCCTTGGGGCCCGGGAAGTGTGACACCGAGCCAGGCTTCTAGCCACCAGGAATGTGCAGGCGGGCAGGGGAGGAAGGAAGCTGTCAATATTGAGATCCACTCAGAGACAGCATGGACTCAGGGTGTTCCACTGTGATTGCATTTCACTTTGTAACAACTCGAGAGGGGTACTCACATGCTGGTGTTGGTGAGAAACCCAGGACCGGGAGGGTGTAGAGTCAAGGCTGTGTTAAGTGTCCAGCTAGGGACGAAGCATGGACGAGGTGCTCCTCCTAGAGCTCCTTTATCTCCACTTTCCGCAAAACCGTCCCCTTTTCGAAGATGTATTTCTAGATCTATTTTAAATTCTCTATTTCTAAAATTCCTTAACTTATAAAGGTTTATTTTACCTGTTGTTGATAATATGGGCTCATTTTGCATTTAATTCATGTATTTGTCCATTTATCCATTCTTTATTTTATTTATCCAGTTTTCATTGGCCAAATATTTTGGGGGGACTCTTAGACGTCAGGAGCTGAGAATACAACATGGGAAAACACAGCCCATGGTTGCTGGAGTTGCACTGTAGCTGGGGAGACCCACATAACGCACAGAATTACAGTGGAATCTACATGTTGTCATAATTCAGGAGACTGGCAGCATTAATTAGAGTTAGGCGGAAGGGTCAAAGATGGAGAGCAGTAAAAGCTGTGGAAACGGAGCTCTGAAATAAGGAAGAAAAGGTAAGGAGCTACCTTGGCCCCATTCCAGGTGGTCTAGGAGAACGCTCTGCATAGAGAAGGCGCGGAGCCGGAAGGTTCACCAAGTGCATGGAGCAATCTCCTTTCTGTGTAACTGAAGCCCAAGCGTGTGTGTGTTTGTCAGTGTGTGGTGTGCGTTCGTAGGTGTGAATACATGTGTGTATGCATGTTTGTAGTTTGCACTTGTGAGTGTGGTATGTGTATATATGTGAGTGCATGTGTGTATGTTGTGTGTGTGCATGCATGTTTGTGCATGTGTTTGTCTCTCTGTGTATGCAGAGTGTGTGTATATGTGTATATGCAGGTGTGTGGTGTGGGTTTGTATGTACATGTGTATATCGTGTGTGTCTGTGCAGGTGTGCACGTTTGTGTGTTTATTCATGTGTGTGTGTATGTAATTGTATATGATTTTGTGCGTGTTTTTGTGTCTGTGTATATACAGTGTTTGTGTGTTTACATCTGTGTGCACGTGTGTGGTATATGTTTATATGTGCGTATGCATGTTTGTGATGTGTGTTTGTGTTTATATGTATATGTGTATGTATGTGTGTGGTGTTTGTGCAGGTATGCATGTGTGTGTCTTTGGGTGCACATAAGTATATGTGGTCTGTGTTTGTGTGTGCTAATGTATATATGTTTGCATGTATATAATACATGTTTGTATGTGTATAGTGTATGTGTGTGTGTGGTGTGTGCTTGTACATGCAGATGTGTGTTTCCATGTGTTTGCGTATATGTGTATATGTGGCATGTGTTTATGTATATGTATGTTGTGTTTGTGCATGTATGCATGTGTTTGTGTGTATATATTTGTATGTGTGTCTGTGGTGCGTTTTTGTTCATGTGTTTCTGTGTGTATATGGGTATGTCCATGTGTATGTGTGTGGTGTTTGTGCATGTATGCACGTGTTTGTGTGTGTACATATGGGTATGTGTGTATGCAGTGTGTGTGTGTGCATGTGTTTCTGTGTATATGTGTGGTGGGTGTGTCCATGTGTATGTATACATGTGCTTGTGTGTATACATGGGTATGTGCGTATGTGGTGTGTGTTTGTGTGTTCATGTGTTTAGTACATTTGTGTATGTATATATGTGGTATGTGCTCGGGTATGGTGTGTGTTGCGTTTGTGTGGTGTGCAGAGAAGAAGTAAGAGACAAGGCCATCATGTCAACCGCTGTGGTGTGGTGGCGTGAAGCCCTGGGAGGTGGCTGTAGGAGGAGCGGCTGCAGCGCTCTACCTCGCCTTGCTCCTGGGAGCAGAATGCATTTCCCAGTCCTTGCCTTGGCCTGGAGGCAAATGGGTGGAGGTGGCTTCAGCCTGAGGGCTCCCACGTGTCTGTTCCCTGGAGCCTCTGCCTTGCCCTGCAGAACGAAGCACTGTTCACTGAGTGGCTTCAAGTAAGAGGAGTGTGCTCCCTCCCTGTCCCAGACACGAGCAGTCCGAATCCAGGCATCTGCAGGGCCTGCTTGGTCACCGAGGGGAACACCCTCCTCTGGCTCCCTGCCTCCTACATCAGTGCGTCTCCGCCAGTGTCCTTACAGGTGCTCTCCTCCCTGAGTGTCTGTCTCTCTGCTCTTCTGAGGACATCAGTCATTCTGGATAAGAGCCCACCCTAGTGACCTCCTAACTTTATGACACCCGCAAAGATCGTATTTCCAAATAAAAGCAGGTTCACAGGTACTTGGGGGGTAAGGTTTTGACATCTCCTTTTGGGGGACACTCTTTGACCCATAATGGCTGGCCCCTGGTTCAAACAGGCGGGGTGGGGGGCACTGAGGCAGCTGCCTTCAGCCTGAAGCAGAGCTGCCCTGTGAACCCACCCAGGGCTTGTGTACATGCCTGAGACTGGGGGGAATTCCTTATGCAGCATCCCTGTGACCCTGGAGGGAATGGAAGGGCAGCTGGGAGGGAGAGGAGAGGAGGCTGGAACCCAGGAGGATTGGAGAGCAGACTGGAACCCAGAAGGAAAGGAGAGGAGGCTGGAACCCAGGAGGACAGGAGAGGTGGCTGGAACCCAGGAGGATTGGAGAGGAGGCTGGAACCCAGGAGGACAGGAGAGGTGGCTGGAACCCAGGAGGATTGGAGAGGAGGCTGGAACCCAGGAGGACAGGAGAGGTGGCTGGAACCCAGGAGGATTGGAGAGGAGGCTGGAACCCAGGAGGACAGGAGAGGTGGCTGGAACCCAGGAGGATTGGAGAGGAGGCTGGAACCCAGGAGGACAGGAGAGGAGGCTGGAACCCAGGAGGACAGGAGAGGAGGCTGGAACCCAGGAGGACTGGAGAGCAGACTGGAACCCAGAAGGAAAGGAGAGGAGGCTGGAACCCAGGAGGACAGGAGAGGTGGCTGGAACCCAGGAGGACAGGAGAGGAGGCTGGAACCCAGGAGGACTAGAGAGGAGGCTGGAAACCAGGATGACAGGAGAGGAGGCTGGAACCGAGGAGGATTGGAGAGGAGGCTGGAATCCAGGATGACAGGAGAGGAGGCTGGAACCCAGGAGGACTAGAGAGGAGGCTGGAACCCAGGATGACAGGAGAGGAGGCTGGAACCCAGGAGGAGAGGAGAGGAGGCCGGAATCCAGGATGACAGGAGAGGAGGCTGGAACCCAGGAGGATTGGAGAGGAGGCTGGAACCCAGGAGGACAGGAGAGGAGGCTGGAACCGAGGAGGATTGGAGAGGAGGCCGGAACCCAGGAGGATTGGAGAGGAGGCTGGAACCCAGGAGGACAGGAGAGGAGGCTGGAACCCAGGATGACAGGAGAGGAGGCTGGAATCCAGGATGACAGGAGAGGAGGCTGGAACCCAGGAGGACAGGAGAGGAGGCTGGAACCCAGGAGGACAGGAGAGGAGGCTGGAACCCAGGAGGAGAGGAGAGGAGGCTGGAATCCAGGATGACAGGAGAGGAGGCTAGAACCCCGGAGGACAGGAGAGGAGGCTGGAACCCAGGAGGACAGGAGAGGAGGCTGGAACCCAGGAGGATTGGAGAGGAGGCTGGAACCCAGGAGGACAGGAGAGGAGGCTAGAACCCAGGAGGGAGCCTGTGTCCAGAGGCTGTGCATGCCTGGGGCAGAGACTGAGCAAGAGGAGTCACTGGGTGGAGGGGTGTTTGGGGGGGGCTCCAGCAGAGGGTGATGTAACGGGGTCGGCATTTAAAAATAATTCTGCTGGCCCCCCATTGGCAGGAGACATGGCTGGGCCTGAGGCAGGCCCCCATTCTACGTTCATTCTGAGGGCCCTGGGGCCAGAATGCCTTTGGTCCCCTAATCCTCACAGATGGCCCCAGACACAGGCCCCATGCATGCAGGAGAGCAAGGGTGTGTGTGTGAGGTGTCCTCTGGGTACAGAGATAAACTGCCTTTAGAAAGGGGGCTGAGGCTTCACAATGGGTAGCACCCGCCCTGGGACTCCAGGGGAGGCTGCCGCCTTCACAACCCTCCTCTGCTACATAATGATGGTAATTTGGTCCTTGAGGCTGTGAAATCCTCACACAAGTGAAGCCTTACTATTGGGAAAGGCTTGGCTCGGTACCGCGCGGGGTCCACAGTGCTCAGCAGCTGCCAGCAGTGATTTAGACTGAGTGACAGGAGGGGGATGACTAAGGGGGAGGGGCAGAGGTCCTTGAAGGGCACCCAGTGACTTCATTTTGCTCTGAGAGGCCCCTGCATATTTCCAACCCTCCAAAACCACAGATGGTGAGGTCGGATCCTGCAATAACTCATTTAGTGGGATCGACGAGCACCTGCTCACACCAGGAGTGGATGGCGGGAATGGGCAGCGGGTGGGTGAGCAGCGCAGGTCGGTCCCCTGATGGCTGACACGGCGGCCTCGTGGTTCCGAAAGGCTCCCCAGAGGAGTGGAGGCCTGAGCTTCCTGGAAAGGGGCAGATGCTGCCCGGAACAGCACGGGAAGGTTCCCAGACATGCAGTGTCGCGATCCATCCATCCAGGACGCGTCTTGGGCCATCTCCACAGCAGGATGTCTCTCCGTGGGCGCAGTGGGCAGGGCTTCTGCAGAGACCATGAGGAAGGCTTCCCCAGTGTCTGAGAGCAGGAAGGGTGTCTGTGCTGTGCTGCTCCAGGCGGGCCTCTGCTGCTGACGCTTCTTCTGAAGAAGGGTTCCCACACACACTGTCTGCACAGCTGGACCTGCCTTACAGAGTGAGGGTGCAGGCTGCCGAGTGAGGGTGCAGGTGCCTGAGTGAGGGTGCAGGCTGCCGAGTGAGGGTGTAGGCTTCCTGAGTGAGGGTGCAGGTGCCTGAGTGAGGGTGCAGGCTTCCTGAGTGAGGGTGCAGGCTGCCTGAGTGAGGGTGCAGGCTTCCTGAGTGAGGGTGCAGGTGCCCCAGTGACGGTACAGGTTTCCTCAGTGAGGGTGCAGGCTTCCTGCGTGAGGGTGCAGGATTCTTGCGTGACGGTGCAGGCTTCCTGAGTGAGGGTGCAGGCTTCCTGAGTGAGGGTGCAGGTGCCTGAGTGAGGGTTCAGGCTTCCTGAGTGAGGGTGCAGGCTTCCTGAGTGAGGGTGCAGGTTCCTGAGTGAGGGTGCAGGCGCCTGAGTGAGGGTGCAGGTGCCCCAGTGACGGTGCAGGCTTCCTGAGTGAGGGTGCAGGCTGCCTGAGTGAGGGTGAAGGCTGCTTGAGTGAGGGTGCAGGCTTCCTGAGTGAGGGTGCAGGCTTCCTGAGTGAGGGTGCAGGTGCCTGAGTGAGGGTGCAGGTGCCTGAGTGAGGGTGCAGGTGCCAGAGTGAGGGTGCAGGTGCCCCAGTGACGGTGCAGGCTTCCTGAGTGAGGGTGCAGGCTGCCTGAGTGAGGGTGCAGGTGCCTGAGTGAGGGTGCAGGTGCCAGAGTGAGGGTGCAGGTGCCCCAGTGACGGTGCAGGCTTCCTGAGTGAGGGTGCAGGCGCCTGAGTGAGGGTGCAGGCTTCCTGAGTGAGGGTGCAGGTGCCAGAGTGAGGGTGCAGGTGCCCCAGTGACGGTGCAGGCTTCCTGAGTGAGGGTGCAGGCTGCCTGAGTGAGGGTGAAGGCTGCTTGAGTGAGGGTGCAGGCTTCCTGAGTGAGGGTGCAGGCTGCCTGAGTGAGGGTGCAGGTGCCTGAGTGAGGGTGCAGGTGCCTGAGTGAGGGTGCAGGCTTCCTGAGTGAGGGTGCAGGCTGCCTGAGTGAGGGTGCAGGCTTCCTGAGTGAGGGTGAAGGCTTCCTGAGTGAGGGTGCAGGTGCCTGAGTGAGGGTGCAGGCTGCCTGAGTGAGGGTGCAGGTGCCTGAGTGAGGGTGCAGGCTGCCTGAGTGAGGGTGCAGGCTTCCTGAGTGAGGGTGCAGGTGCCTGAGTGAGGGTGCAGGCTGCCTGAGTGAGCGTGCAGGTGCCTGAGTGAGGGTGTAGGTGCCTGAGTGAGGGCTCAGGTGCCTGAGTGAGGGTGCAGGTGCCTGAGTGAGGGTGTAGGCTGCCTGAGTGAGGGTGCAGGTGCCTGAGTGAGGGTGCAGGTGCCAGAGTGAGGGTGCAGGTGCCCCAGTGACGGTGCAGGCTTCCTGAGTGAGGGTGCAGGCTTCCTGAGTGAGGGTGCAGGTGCCTGAGTGAGGGTGCAGGCTGCCTGAGTGAGGGTGCAGGTGCCAGAGTGAGGGTGCAGGTGCCCCAGTGACGGTGCAGGCTTCCTGAGTGAGGGTGCAGGCTGCCTGAGTGAGGGTGCAGGCTGCCTGAGTGAGGGTGAAGGCTGCTTGAGTGAGGGTGCAGGCTTCCTGAGTGAGGGTGCAGGCTTCCTGAGTGAGGGTGCAGGCTGCCTGAGTGAGGGTGCAGGTGCCTGAGTGAGGGTGCAGGTGCCTGAGTGAGGGTGCAGGCTTCCTGCGTGAGGGTCCAGGCTGCCTGAGTGAGGGTGCAGGTGCCTGAGTGAGGGTGCAGGTGCCTGAGTGAGGGTGCAGGCTTCCTGAGTGAGGGTCCAGGCTGCCTGAGTGAGGGTGCAGGCTTCCTGAGTGAGGGTGCAGGCTTCCTGAGTGAGGGTGCAGGCTGCCTGAGTGAGGGTGCAGGTGCCTGAGTGAGGGTGCAGGTGCCTGAGTGAGGGTGCAGGCTTCCTGCGTGAGGGTCCAGGCTGCCTGAGTGAGGGTGCAGGTGCCTGAGTGAGGGTGCAGGTGCCTGAGTGAGGGTGCAGGTGCCTGAGTGAGGGTGCAGGCTGCCTGAGTGAGGGCTCAGGTGCCTGAGTGAGGGTGCAGGTGCCTGAGTGAGCGTGCAGGTGCCTGAGTGAGGGTGTAGGTGCCTGAGTGAGGGCTCAGGTGCCTGAGTGAGGGTGCAGGTGCCTGAGTGAGGGTGCAGGTGCCTGAGTGAGGGCTCAGGTGCCTGAGTGAGGGTGCAGGTGCCTGAGTGAGGGTGCAGGTGCCTGAGTGAGGGTGTAGGCTGCCTGAGTGAGGGTGCAGGTGCCTGAGTGAGGGTGCAGGCTTCCTGAGTGAGGGTGCAGGTGCCTGAGTGAGGGTGCAGGCTGCCTGAGTGAGCGTGCAGGTGCCTGAGTGAGGGTGTAGGTGCCTGAGTGAGGGCTCAGGTGCCTGAGTGAGGGTGCAGGTGCCTGAGTGAGGGTGTAGGCTGCCTGAGTGAGGGTGCAGGTGCCTGAGTGAGGGTGCAGGTGCCAGAGTGAGGGTGCAGGTGCCCCAGTGACGGTGCAGGCTTCCTGAGTGAGGGTGCAGGCTTCCTGAGTGAGGGTGCAGGTGCCTGAGTGAGGGTGCAGGCTGCCTGAGTGAGGGTGCAGGTGCCAGAGTGAGGGTGCAGGTGCCCCAGTGACGGTGCAGGCTTCCTGAGTGAGGGTGCAGGCTGCCTGAGTGAGGGTGCAGGCTGCCTGAGTGAGGGTGAAGGCTGCTTGAGTGAGGGTGCAGGCTTCCTGAGTGAGGGTGCAGGCTTCCTGAGTGAGGGTGCAGGCTGCCTGAGTGAGGGTGCAGGTGCCTGAGTGAGGGTGCAGGTGCCTGAGTGAGGGTGCAGGCTTCCTGCGTGAGGGTCCAGGCTGCCTGAGTGAGGGTGCAGGTGCCTGAGTGAGGGTGCAGGTGCCTGAGTGAGGGTGCAGGCTTCCTGAGTGAGGGTCCAGGCTGCCTGAGTGAGGGTGCAGGCTTCCTGAGTGAGGGTGCAGGCTTCCTGAGTGAGGGTGCAGGCTGCCTGAGTGAGGGTGCAGGTGCCTGAGTGAGGGTGCAGGTGCCTGAGTGAGGGTGCAGGCTTCCTGCGTGAGGGTCCAGGCTGCCTGAGTGAGGGTGCAGGTGCCTGAGTGAGGGTGCAGGTGCCTGAGTGAGGGTGCAGGTGCCTGAGTGAGGGTGCAGGCTGCCTGAGTGAGGGCTCAGGTGCCTGAGTGAGGGTGCAGGTGCCTGAGTGAGCGTGCAGGTGCCTGAGTGAGGGTGTAGGTGCCTGAGTGAGGGCTCAGGTGCCTGAGTGAGGGTGCAGGTGCCTGAGTGAGGGTGCAGGTGCCTGAGTGAGGGCTCAGGTGCCTGAGTGAGGGTGCAGGTGCCTGAGTGAGGGTGCAGGTGCCTGAGTGAGGGTGTAGGCTGCCTGAGTGAGGGTGCAGGTGCCTGAGTGAGGGTGTAGGTGCCTGAGTGAGGGCTCAGGTGCCTGAGTGAGGGTGCAGGTGCCTGAGTGAGGGTGTAGGTGCCTGAGTGAGCGTGCAGGTGCCTGAGTGAGGGTGTAGGTGCCTGAGTGAGGGCTCAGGTGCCTGAGTGAGGGTGCAGGTGCCTGAGTGAGGGTGCAGGTGCCTGAGTGAGGGTGCAGGCTGCCTGAGTGAGGGCTCAGGTGCCTGAGTGAGGGTGCAGGTGCCTGAGTGAGGGTGCAGGTGCCAGAGTGAGGGTGCAGGTGCCCCAGTGACGGTGCAGGCTTCCTGAGTGAGGGTGCAGGCTTCCTGAGTGAGGGTGCAGGCTTCCTGAGTGAGGGTGCAGGCTGCCTGAGTGAGGGTGCAGGTGCCAGAGTGAGGGTGCAGGTGCCCCAGTGACGGTGCAGGCTTCCTGAGTGAGGGTGCAGGCTGCCTGAGTGAGGGTGCAGGCTGCCTGAGTGAGGGTGAAGGCTGCTTGAGTGAGGGTGCAGGCTTCCTGAGTGAGGGTGCAGGCTTCCTGAGTGAGGGTGCAGGCTGCCTGAGTGAGGGTGCAGGTGCCTGAGTGAGGGTGCAGGTGCCTGAGTGAGGGTGCAGGCTTCCTGCGTGAGGGTCCAGGCTGCCTGAGTGAGGGTGCAGGTGCCTGAGTGAGGGTGCAGGTGCCTGAGTGAGGGTGCAGGCTTCCTGAGTGAGGGTCCAGGCTGCCTGAGTGAGGGTGCAGGCTTCCTGAGTGAGGGTGCAGGCTTCCTGAGTGAGGGTGCAGGCTGCCTGAGTGAGGGTGCAGGCTTCCTGAGTGAGGGTGCAGGTGCCTGAGTGAGGGTGCAGGTGCCTGAGTGAGGGTGCAGGCTTCCTGAGTGAGGGTGCAGGTGCCTGAGTGAGGGTGCAGGTGCCTGAGTGAGGGTGCAGGTGCCTGAGTGAGGGTGCAGGCTGCCTGAGTGAGGGCTCAGGTGCCTGAGTGAGGGTGCAGGTGCCTGAGTGAGCGTGCAGGTGCCTGAGTGAGGGTGTAGGTGCCTGAGTGAGGGCTCAGGTGCCTGAGTGAGGGTGCAGGTGCCTGAGTGAGGGTGCAGGTGCCTGAGTGAGGGCTCAGGTGCTTGAGTGAGGGTGCAGGTGCCTGAGTGAGGGTGTAGGCTGCCTGAGTGAGGGTGCAGGTGCCTGAGTGAGGGTGTAGGTGCCTGAGTGAGGGCTCAGGTGCCTGAGTGAGGGTGCAGGTGCCTGAGTGAGGGTGTAGGTGCCTGAGTGAGGGCTCAGGTGCCTGAGTGAGCGTGCAGGTGCCTGAGTGAGGGTGTAGGTGCCTGAGTGAGGGCGCGGGTGCCCGAGTGAGGGTGCGGGTGCCCGAGTGAGGGTGCGGGTGCCCAAGTGAGGGTGCAGGCTGCCAGAGCTCGGGCTGTGCAGCAGGGGTGCCTTAGGTGTTCCAGAAACGGCAGCACCCTGGGGTAGGGGGGGCAGGCTGGGCCAGGAGGACTTTGCTCAGGACACCCCTCCCTCCTGTGCTGCACTGCCTTGGTGGCCGCAGCTTCCCGCTCACTGTGATTTTGGGCGATTTCCTCACAGGGAAGAAGACACCTTGGCTCTCCTGTCCTGCCTGCAAGGCCCCTGTCTCATGCTTCCGCTTAGGAGGCTCCAGGCCCAGACATGACAGGTGGACATGCCACAGATGATCCCATACAAGGTGACTGAGGAGTGGACCCTACAATCTGCCCTGCGGCTAGAGGGAGGGAGGCTGCAGGAAGGAGCTGGGGCTGCCCAGTCTCCGGTCAGAGCAGCTACTCCATGCACGACCGGGGGCCTCTCATGTGGCTGCACCGTGGCCGGGCTGCCCTGGGAGAGTAGGTGGACTCGAGGTCAGCATGGGGACTGCATCCTCACGACAGATACAGACTTTTCCATTCCCCCCGAGGTGCTGACCCTGGTGGCTCTGCAGGACCCAGGCACGACTGCAGGGTCTGAGACGAGCATGCCCAAGCTGGTGGGTAGAGATTCATGGTGTTGGGGTACAGAGCCACCTGTGGGCATCCATGTCGGTTCCCTGTGGCCTGCTTGCCTGGGAAGCTCTGAATCACGTCTGTTGTTCCAGAACAATCATTAATCACAGTCGACTGGTCCTTCTGTTTACTCCCAAAAGCATCCCAGGTCACTGAGATGAAGGGAGGGAGGCCAACAATGCCCACCCTGCCTGAGCCTGGGGGCCCACAGCCAGGGGGCCTGGGCAGAGTTTCTAGCAGGGAAGCAAAAGGAAAGGAAGAAGGAGCGGGAGGGAGGAGGGCACGGAGGGTGAGCCTTCAGGAAAGAGTCTCGGTGTCGTGGAGAACTCTGAGTGGCCCAGTGGGATAGCAGTTCCTGTTAGAAGGTGGAGGGACAGGGGGTGGCCAGGCCTACACCTTCGCCAGGATCAGCAGCTCCCATGCTGTGGAGGGGCAGACAGATGGTGGTCGCATAGGTGCAGAGACATCAGACCACAGGCCTTTACTGAGCTCCTCCACCCTGGGTGGGAAGCTTTGGGGAGTGAATGGGTGGTCCCTGCCTTCACCAGGCCAGGAGCCCCCTTCTTGAAAGGGCTGAGCCTTGGAAGCTTCCCTGAAGTTCCCCCTCCATTCCCCTCCCTCCCTGGCTTCCCTTCCCTTCCCCTCCAGGCCCTCCCCTAGTCCTCCCTCCTTGCCCTCCTGCCCTGGCTCTTCTTCCCCCCAGGCCCTCCCTCCAGTCCTGCATTCCTCCCATTATGCAGCACGGTGGGTGGGGAGGGGGGCGGGGTTGTGAAGGCGGCAGCCTCCCCTAGAGCCCCTACCATTGTGAAGGCTCAAGCCCCCTTTCTATAAGGCAGTTTATCACTGTAACCTGATGACACCTCCCACATACCTGCGTTCTCTCCTGCATGGGGGGACATGTGTCTGGGGCCATCTGCGAAGGTCAGGGGACCCTCCCTGGATTCCGTTACCCCAAGTCCATCCCTACAGTCCTCCCTTTCCTGCTTCCCCCCCTTTCCTTTCCCCTGAGGCCCTCCCTCAGTCCTCCCTCCCTCCACTCCCTCCCCTCCCTCCCTGGCTTCCTTTCCCTCCAGGTCCTCCCGACAGTCCTCCCTCTCTCCCTGGCTTCATGTCCCCTTATCCTTCCTTGGCCGTGCCCAGTTCCTTGCTGAGGCTGGGTGCCTGGCTGCTGGTCTCCTGTGGGCAGCAGGTGTCTCCCCAACTGCCCCTGCAGTCCATCTCTTTTTCATTTTCCCTTTCTCCTACAATTCCTGCCAGCCTGACCCCAGGAGCACAGCAGGGAGAAAGAAGAGGTCCGGGAGGTGGGGAGAAAGAGAGGGGACAGGGAGAGGGAGGTGGGGCACATGAGATCAAGTGTGCAGCAGGGAGGGGACACATGGACTTGCTGGGCTCACAGCTTCCGAAGCAAAGAACAACAAAGACCATTCCCAGCCTCCTCCAACCACAGGGTGGCTGTGCTGGCAGGAAAGGTGGTGTGTGTGTCTGTGTGTGCGGTGTGTGTGCACTCATGTGGTATGTGTGATACAATGTGTGTACTGTGGTGTCTGTGGTGTGTGTATGGTTTGTGTGTGTGTGCTGTGCTGTGGTGTGTACAGTTTGTGTGTGTGTGCTGTGCTGTGCTGTTTATGATTTGTGTGTTTGTATGTGTGTGCTGTGCTGTGGTGTGTATGGTTTGTGTGTGTGTGTGTGTGCTGTGCTGTGGTGTGTATGGTTTGTGTGTGTGTGTGTGCTGTGCTGTGGTGTGTACGGTTTGTGTGTGTGTGTGCTGTGCTGTGGTGTGCATGGTTTGTGTGTGTGTGTGTTTGCTGTGGTGTGTATGGTTTGCGTGTGTGTGTGTTTGCTGTGATATGTACGGTTTGTGTATGTGTGTTTGCTGTGGTGTGTACAGTTTGTGTGTGAGTGCTGTGCTGTGGTATGTACGGTTTGTGTGTGTGTGCTGTACTGTGGTGTATACAGTTTGTGTGTGTGTGATGTGCTGTGGTGTGTACGGTTTGTGTGTGTGTGTGTGTGCTGTCCTGTGGTGTGTACAGTTTGTGTGTGTGTGATGTGCTGTGGTGTGTACGGTTTGTGTGTGTGTGCTGTCCTGTGGTGTGTATGGTTTGTATGTGTGTGCTGTGCTGTGGTGTGTACAGTTTGTGTGTGTGTGTGCTGTGCTGTGTTGTGGTGTGTATGGTTTGTGTGTGTGTGTTTGCTGTGGTGTGTACAGTTTGTGTGTGTGTGTGTTTGCTGTGGTATGTATGGTTTGTGTGTGTGTGTTTGCTGTGGTATGTATGGTTTGTGTGTGTGTGTTTGCTGTGGTGTATACAGTTTGTGTGTGTGTGTGTTTGCTGTGGTATGTATGGTTTGTGTGTGTGTGTTTGCTGTGGTGTGTACAGTTTGTGTGTGAGTGCTGTGCTGTGTTATGTATGGTTTGTGTGTGTGTGTTTGCTGTTGTGTGTACAGTTTGTGTGTGAGTGCTGTGCTGTGTTATGTATGGTTTGTGTGTGTGTGCTGTCCTGTGGTGTGTACAGTTTGTGTGTGTGTGCTGTGCTGTGGTGTGTATGGTTTGTGTGTGTGCGTGCTGTGCTGTGTTGTGGTGTGTATGGTTTGTGTGTGTGTGTGTTTGCTGTGGTGTGTACAGTTTGTGTGTGAGTGCTGTGCTGTGTTATGTATGGTTTGTGTGTGTGTGCTGTCCTGTGGTGTGTACAGTTTGTGTGTGTGTGATGTGCTGTGGTGTGTATGGTTTGTGTGTATGTGTGCTGTCCTGTGGTGTGTATGGTTTGTATGTGTGTGCTGTGCTGTGGTGTGTATGGTTTGTGTGTGTGTGTGCTGTGCTGTGTTGTGGTGTGTATGGTTTGTGTGTGTGTGTGTGTTTGCTGTGGTGTGTATGGTTTGTGTGTGTGTGTGTGTTTGCTGTGGTGTGTATGGTTTGTGTGTGTGTGTTTGCTGTGGTGTGTACGGTTTGTGTGTGCGTGCCGTGCTGTGATGTGTATGGCTTGTGTGTGTGTGTGCGCTGTCCTGTGGTGTGTCTATATACGCGGCATGCTGTGGTGTGTGTGTGTTTCTAGCTGCTCCAGGTTGTCACCCACAGAGCCCGAGTGCCCTGGTCCCTGCATTATATGTAATCACAGCCTTGGCGTCTGAGTGTGGCTGGGAGGGAGGTGACCTGGCGGCTTTTCTGAGGATTTCAGCTCTGGGGTTGCATAAGGAGTGACAGACGCCCCAGGCGCCTTCTCTCCCAGTGTCAGGGTGGGGTCCCCTAGAGAACAGCGCTCACTTGTGACGGGAGCGGTTCTGGGTTCTGCTTTCTTCCCAGGCTGCCCGCTGTGGGCAGTGAGTAGAATTTCCCGAGGGGCGCAGCCTGGCTGGCTTTAGGGTGGTCCTGTGGGAGGTCACAGCAGCACCGGGACCCACGGAGCCGCCAGAGCTGGGCCCCACGCCACCCAGCCGCTTGCCCACCAGGGAAGGAGACACCCAGGTGTCGAGGAAATGCTGGTGTGCTCCGCATGCTGTGAGAGCCAGCCATCTCGGAGCTACAGCGGTTAAGAGGAAGGTCTTCTTTTTCATTTTTCCACTTCGGTTTTGATTTTCTCAGCAGCACTGATGGCTCCATGGCTGGGCAGGTGCTTCCTGTGGGTGAATAATTTGTGTTTGGCAGCTCCGAGGTTCTAAGCTCCAGCACGGTCCTGCTTGTTGTTGGGCTTATTTTGGAATGAGGGCTGCCCCGAGACTCCCTCTGGAGCTGAAATTTGTGCACTGGGGCCCAGAGAGAAACACAAGTCATGGCACATTTTCCCGGAAGCACAAATCCTTGGATTAGGAACTCCAGCCTCAGGGCTGGGAGGAGGGCGGCTGGATCACACCCTCCTGGATGTGGGAGCTGGGGGAGGTTCCTGGACCTCTGTGTCCCTCCAGGCCCTCACCTGTGAAATGAGCCTCTTGTTATAGTCCTGGTGCGTGTGGGGGGGGCACAGGTTGCCAAGCATCCAGTGGGTGGTTGGCACGGAGTAAGGGTCTGCACGGGGTTGCAACAGCAGCTTGGGGGTCCCTAAGCCTGTGGAGAGCCCCCTTGGGGTGGCCAACTGCAAAGACTGCATTGCAGGTTATGAAATTCCTTTGGAACCCTGGGGTGGTCACAGAAGGGGACACACAGAAGAGCCTGTGCATCTCCACACCACTGTGTTCTCCGCCTCCTCTTGACCGTGATGGTAAAAAGGAAGCAGAGCTGCCATGGCAATGCCCTGTCCACCGAGCCCTGGCCTGTGCCATCCTCACAGAAATGCCCTGTCCACCGAGCCCTGGCCTGTGCCATTCTCAGAGTCGTCGTGCCAGCACTGCTGTGACATGTTTCCATAGAGCAAATATGCCAGGGTAGCTGAAGCAGAAGGGGAGGGGAGGGGAGACGCCTCAGGAGGAGGCATGGGAGCTGTCACCCACACCGCCCGTCTGCGCCCCAGGCAGGCTGTGCAAAGCCTCGGGGCAAGCAGGAGAGGCTCAGCAGCTGGGCTCACCCACCTGCTCTATGGGATGGGCTGTTCTGAACTCACAACATGGGTCTGCAAATGCTTTTCTGGAAGACGAGCTTGAATGTTTGGAATTATAAAATGAAATTTGCAGCCTCTCTCTATGAGATAAAGGATCCTTAACCTGGAGGTGGCGTCCGCAGTTAAGATCTCAGTCGAGTTCACTGTTTCTTACTTGTTGGTTGTTTTTAATCCTGAGGTATCACTTTTGGTGGTTTTCCTCTGTGTCTTTCCTTGACTGTTTTTCCATCTCAATTCTGCTGCTCGGCGTGGGGGCCTGAGCCTTGTGGAAGCCACTGGAGTTAGTCATGTGGATGGGAGTGGCCAGGGCGGCTATGGACAGAGACTGAGTTTGTATCTTAGACTCTACGTTGCTTTATCACTTCACGTGAGGTTTTGAATGCCTTCTCCGCCTCCAAAATCTCCACGGCAAAGTGAGGGAAGCTGTTCCGCAGATGCGCTTGTTTCCGATACATTCCCGATGGTGTTTCTGTGCTTTACCATAGGGGAAAGGAGAAATCCAAAGTACACGCATCACATTTCGGAGGCAGTGTATCCAGGAAGAGACTGCACTGCCGCTGTGGCCAGGGGGCCATGGGAACTGCACCCGAAGGGCACGCCGGGTGACACGCTTCCCCACGAGCCTGGTCCAGGCAGAGGAGGGCACGGTGGGAGCTGAGCTCTGGCTTTCTGCCTGCCACAGGACAGACGTCCACAGGGACAGCCCTGGGAGTCTTTTGTCCCATCTCTAGCCAGTCGCTTCTTGCTGGGTTGGCTCAGGAATTGCCTGTGACGTAGAAGAGGCCTTGGAGGGAATCTGATCCCCTCTTGTGACACACGAGGAAACTGAGGACCTGAGAGCGCGGCTTGTCACACAGGCCCAGGTGCCCAACATGGTCAGTCCAGGGCAGAGGTGTTGGGAATCAGCATGGTTCTCTTCCTCATTTTAAATTCATTTGCTGGGTGACATCGGGCAAATGCTCCCTGGGCCTGTCTCATCATCTTTCACATGGTTTGTGTGTGTGTGTGTTTGCTGTGGTGTGTATGGTTTGCGTGTGTGTGTGTTTGCTGTGGTGTGTATGGTTTGCGTGTGTGTGTTTGCTGTGGTGTGTACAGTTTGTGTGTGAGTGCTGTGCTGTGGTATGTACGGTTTGTATGGTGGAAGGAAGATTTCATCATTGTAGCTTTGGTGACTTTGGCTGAGAATCGTGTGAACTGAAAATGACAGACATGCAGCTCGGGCAGGCTGAGAAAGCCCCACAGTGAGGAGGCGTTTGCTCCCGTCCGGATTCCCATCCTCTCCCTGGCTGGGCCCCTGAGATGCTCCTTCACTCTGGGCTTAGATTTTCTACCTAGACAAGCCTGCCTCAGCACCCTGCCTCCTCCCACTCACACACACACATGCATGCACCTGAAGTTGTGTTCACACATGTACTCAACGCACGCATGTAGCCACTCACAAGCACACAGAGACACTCACATGTACACACATGCCCACGTATGCAGGTACATGAATAACCCTAACCCTAACTGGCACAGGTGTGTGCACACACATGTCCTCATATAATTGCAAACATGTGCACAGATACCACATGCAAACATGTGTATTAACAAATACAGGCACACACGTGTGCACACACATGTCCATGCATGATCATTCAGATATGCACACAGACACCACACACTCACGTGTCCACATGTCCACACATAATCATAGGCATATGTGCACAGATGCAGCATACGCACATGCCAAGCACAAACACACCCACATACACATGAGGCACTCTCTCAGCAATGTGGAAAGCTGAGAGCAGGCATGAACCCACATGCAGATGTGTACAGATGTGCACACATGCACACACATGCACAAACACACATATACATCAGACACTATCTCACAGTGTGGAGAGCTGAGAGTGGGCATGTGGCCAGATGCAGAAGTGTCCAGATGCGCACATGTACACACATGTACAAATGCACACACACATACACATGAGGCGCTAACTCACAATGTGGAGAGCTAAGAGGGGGCACAGATTTCCCCTGCACAGAGGAGAGCCCAGATCATGCTGAGGATGGGAGCTGCCCTGCCACTGCCTGACTTTGGGCCATTGAGTAAACCCTTTTACCATTTTTAGGATCTCATGTTCAATGTGTAAAATAAAGAAACATGGTGCTTGCATCCATTAGAATTCCAACATTGAGCAGGAGGCAGCTCACGCAGAAATGGAAGCTGGGATGGAGCCTGTTGATGAAGTCAGAGACACTCGAGTGCAAGGTGTGGGCTGCTGTGGGATCCAGGCTTCCCCCACCTTGTGGGTATTATCAAGCCCTGGGGGCTAGGCAGGGACATTTGCTGGGACCTGTGTCCTTTGGCCCGAGGCTGGCCAGGGGTGGCCCCGCAGGGAGGGAGCTGGAGGAAAGACAGCCTCCCACTCTCTCTTCTCTGTGTCCTGATGTGCCTCATCATCTGCCCACACTGTCAAGCCCCAGCAGTCAAAGACCGGGGTCTAGGGACAGACCCCTCTGCAAAGCAGGAACGATGATTCTTGGTGTGTCTGCCTCACAGGCTATGATATGCGAATGTACTTTATGTGTGTATTTCCCTTGGCAGATACCCACTGAGGGCCACTGGGGTCTGGAGACACAGAGATGGGGAAGACAAGGTCTCTGCCACCAGACGGCAAGAGTTAATGTGGGGACAGACAACCAGGCGGCAGCAACACCATGAGAAATGAGGCCACAGCGCGCAGGGTGAGCTGATGCTCCTCCGGTGGAGGTTGGGGCAGCAGATGGGAGATGCCGGCCGGTGTTCCCACACCGTGTGTGTGGAAAGAGAGAGAAGGCTGGGCCGTGAAGAGAACAACACCCATGCCTGGACGTGTCCACGGCACCTGAGCGACCTTCCTGTGGCTCGTGGGGACAGAGACAGTCGGGCCTGCTGCCCACATGGTCAGGAGCCACCCATGCAGCCCTCACCTGGCTCTGCTCCAGCTGACGGTGGCTCTTCCTGGGACAGGCTACTCTGCTTCCCTGGGCTGCTGCACCTGCTTCATGGGCGTACGGAGCTCCACCTGCCTGGCTCACTTCCAATGCGATGGCACCTTAAATGGTAGGAGATAGAGGAGCAGGGTTTTGAAAACCAAGCCTGGTGCTTGGGTCATTTCCTGCCACCAGGCAGCTGGTATTGTTGGCTCAAAACCCGGGCCGAGCCCAGAGCCCTGCGTGACCCTGTGCTCCGCCGTCCCCGAGCAGGAGTCCTGGCTGGTCTCTGCCCGCCTTGGTCACCTGTGGGAACCCAGCACACATCCCCTCTGGCAGCAGCAGGTTCCTGCAGCTTTATCTTGGCTCAGCACGCCAGCCCAGGCTGCCCCCAGCGCCTTTCTCTCAGCAGCTCTGCAGTGAAGCTGCTAACTTGGAGGATGTCCAGGGGCCAGGCGTCCTTTGAAGAGGCCTCCCCAGCAAGCCTCAGCCTGCAGGCACCTGTGAGTGGAAAGGGCTCAGGTAACAGGAGTCCCATGTGCCCTTGAGAAATGGCAGAGAGCAGGGGCATATGGGTAGGATTACACAGTGATGAAGGGGGAGCAGACGGGGCTTTCTCCAAGAGGGGCAAAGACAGCTGTTGAAAAATTCAGAGGCTCTGATTCAGGGCTGGGAGGAAGAAAACCTCATCAGCTCTCCATCACAGTGCTTCTGATGCCTCCTCCTCCTGATTGGATGAGATTTTACCTTCCCAGTGGGCAAGAGGCGATTAGAAGGGAGCCAACCTGGTGGCTGGCATTTCGGTGAGGATCCCAAGGCAACAGCATCAGAATCACAAGTTAGGATGGAGCCCAGGTCGCAGCAGCGCCGAGCCTGTGCAGATGGAGCAGGCTTGCTCAGAACAAGCCGTTCCCGGCTAACACGCTTCCTTCCCATTTTGGAGAAAGTTCTGGGTGTAGAAGTTGAGAGAAAACCTCCAAGGGATGGATCCTCTTGAGAAAAAAGCTGATGTCCCCTGAGACTTAGATGGTGGGGAGCAGAGTCCCCAGGCAGGGACTGTCGGAGGGGAGGGCCATGGTCACCCCAGGTCAGGTCCCGTCATCTTGTCCTTTTCCTGGGGAGATTGTCTTGCTTTGAATTTTGCTGCCACCATCTAGAGAGGAATAGGAGAAAAAACAGAAAGGTGATGAGGAACGAATTCTAAAAAGCAATGGTCTCTGGAGATTTTTATTTGAAATGTACTCAAAGTGAGGATGACGGATCAAAGCTTTCCAAACCTGGGCAAGTTCCCTCCTGAGTTGTGATGAAGAACTGATTCCCGGTGCTGGTCCTGGTAGGATCCACAGTCTTCACATGGAGTGCATACTAACGAGCAGGGATCAGCAGTACCGTGTGTATGTGCATGTGTGTGTGGGGGCAGACAGACACAGAGGCAGAGACAGGTAGGGAGAATGTCCCCGCCATGCAGCGTCCACCTCGGCGCACGGCAGGAGAGTGTGCACCTGCAGCGGGGAGCACAGACATGCACAGGCATGGGCGCTGGGGCCCAGCTGGCTTCATCTCGGCCACGTGTCTGATAGGTGTGACTTGCATGATGCCAAGTGTGGCTCCAACATAGAGGCATCCATGCCACAGCTTCTACACGGGAGGCAGCAACTCCATTTGATGTATGTGCAATGACTCCAGGGAACATTGGCTACACTGTTGATTGTGGTGGTCTGAGGCTGCTGTGGTCTGGCTCTGTGTTCCCACCTAATTCTACCTTAAATTGTAATAATCCCTCATGTCAAAGAGTGGGACCAGACGGAGGTAATGAAATCATGGGGGTGGTTTCCCTTGTGCTGTTCGTTGTAGCCAGTGAATGCTCATGAGATCTGATGGCTTTGGAAGCATCTGGCGTTTTCCCTCCTGGCTCTCGTCCTCTCTCCCGCTGTCCTGTAAAGAGGTGCTGTCCACCATGGTTCTAAGTTTCCCGAGGCCTCCTGGCCATGCAGAACTGTGAGTCAATTATACCTCTTTTCTTTACAAATTACCAGTCTGGGGTATTTCTTCATGGCAGCGTGGGAACACGCTAATACAGAGGCGTTTTCATCTGGAAGCGGATCTAGGCCGGGTTTGGCTGGCTGCTGAGCTTGGCCTCTGTCTCAGGTGGGGCTCTGCTGTCTCCCCCAGGTCCTGCACGTGCTGGGCTCCCAGTTCCTGCTGTGGGGGAAGGAATGCAGGAAATGACTGCCCTGCTGCTCTCCCCTGGGATCCTAGAGCTCAATATGGACAGGCCGGGACAGAGAGGCAGAGGACAGTCACAGCGGATTTGGGGGTTTTAAATGCAATATTGTATTTGAAGCGAAGGCAAGACCTGGACAGCTCCTAAGGTTCAAGAGGCTTGATTTGGGGTTCAGTCCTCACACTCTGCCTTGCCCAGCCTCTCCCCTCACACCTCTTTTTCTCCCTGTGGGACTCTTCTGCCCCTACCTCCCCATGTCTTTGCTCTGGTCGAGGAGAGCCTCTGCTTTGCCACTTTCCATCTCTGTGGAAGGCAAAGGCATGACGGGTCTCCTTGCGGCAGGATTGGGCCTGGGTTCTTCCTGTGGAATGGAAGATTCTTTCAAGCAGGTGACCCACTACATTTGACATTGAGGATGGGTTACTTCCTGAGACCTTGATGTGTAGTCTGGGTGAAGACCCAGTGGTCTGCTCGGAAGGGCCTCTGGAAGCTTCCTGAAGGTGCAGGGGTCCTGTGCACTTTGCTCTGTGTGTCTGCAGAAAGACCCTGTGCAAACAAGCACTTGCTTTGCTATGCCCTGTGTGCAGGCTCACACCGAGCTCACGTGTGCCTGTGCCAGCTTGAAGAACTCCATTTCCCGTACAGGTTCCTGCCCTGGATGTGGAAGCATTGGTGTCCCTACTGGGTCTCTGAGGTTTCCCAAACTAACTAGAATATTCCATTGCATTTTTTTTTTTTTTGAGATGGTCTCACTCTGTCATCAGGCTGGAGTGCAGTGGCACAATCTCAGCTCACTGCAACCTCTGCCTCCTGGGTTCAGGCAATTCTCCTGCCTCTGCCTTGCAAGTAGCTGGGACTACAGGCACGCACTACCACACCCAGCTGATTTTTGTATTTTTAGTAGAGACAGGCTTTCACCAGATTGACCAGGATGGTCTTGATCTCTTGACCTCATGATCTGCCTGCCTCAGACTCCCAAAGTGTTGGGATTACAGGTGTGAGCCACCACTCCCAGCCCCATTGAGTTTTTAAATGAAGACTATGGGAGCAGACTGAGTAAAGACTAAGGGGCCCCCTCCCCGCCTTAGGATCTAAGACCACGTCCTCATAGACGCAAGGCCACATCTTCATTGATCTGAGGATGCATCTACACAGAGTGGCTTTTCCCCTTGGAACACAGCCCTTTAGGAGGGAATGACTCTTGGCATGCCCTCCTTAGCCTGTGATTTTGGGCAGGGTCTTAACTAGACTGACCAGGATAACAATGACCAGACTTTAGCCTTCTTGAAAAGCTCAGGGAGACATCTGCCTGTCTGCCTTATCCCACTCTTGGTGTAAAGTGGCTAATTCCCAAACGCTGCCACAAACCTTAGCCAACTCGATGGAACTTTCTATTTTTCTAAATACATAAAATAACTCTCTTATTCTGGTCATGCTGCTATAACAAAATATCTTAGACCAGGTAAATTGTAAATAATTAATTTCTCACAATTCTGGAGGCTGACAAGTTCAAGATCAAGGTTCTGGCAGCTTTGATGTCCAGTGAGGCTCCTCTGTGCTTCCAGGATGACACCTCCTTGCGGTGTCTCCCTGTGGCTTAAGGCACGTGGTGCAGTGGAAGAATGGCTGCACATTACGCACTCACTGGGCAGAAGAGGCCAAAGGACTCGGAAGGACTCGGAAGCTCTCGGAAGCCTCTTTCACAAGGGCGTTCGTCTCATCCATGTGGGTGGAGACCTCATGGACTAATCACCTCCCTAAGGTCACACCTCTTTATACCATCAAATTGGGGTTTAAGTTTCAACATGTAAGTTTTGGAGATACACGTACGTTCACACTATAGCATTCTGCCCCTAACCCCTCCTAATTCATGTCCTCACATACAAAATACATTAATTCCACCTCAATATCCAAAAAGTTTTTGTTGATTTCAGCAGCAATGCAAAAGTCTGAAGTCTCATCTGAATCAGATATCCATGAGACTCAAAGGTGGGACTCATCTTGAGGCAAATTCACCACCAATGAACTGGTGAATGAAATGTTTTATGTGCTTTCAAAATACAGTTGTGGGGCAGGTGTAGAACAGACATTTCTAGTCCACAGGGGAAATTAGGGAAGAAGAAAGGCCTTAAAGATCAAGAGTCAACATCGGCTCAACGCTCTGCCCTCCAGGCCCAGTGGGTCAGGGATCCCACCTTCCAGGCTCCCTGAGGTGGAGGACCCACTCCACAGTTCTGTCACACAGGAACTGAGTGTCCAAAGCTCCAGGCAACCCTGCTCCAACAACTTTGAGCAGCCTTACGCCCATGGCTTCACTGGGCATTGCCCTACTGAGGGCTCCCTGCAGTCGCCCTGTCCTGGGCACCTCCCGGCTTGGGTCCTGTTACTCTCTAGAACTCTCTAGAACAATCTAGGTGGCGGTAATCGTGATCTCATACCCTTTCTTCACAAAATGCATTTCTCTCCAGCGCACCAGAGCCACACCTGGGGCCTCTGAGCAGCTTGGTGTCTGAGTGTGGGGAGTGGAGCTCAGGTGTGTGTTGGGGCTAGGTGGCTGTTCCTCTCCTGTGGTGCCACACTTCAGGCCCTTGCACCCTGGGCCTGTGATGCCAGGGGCAGCCTCCACGAGCTCTGAAACTCCTTTGGGGCCATTCTTCCAAGATCATGGGCACTAGGTTCTGGCCAATCTCCCCATTGTCTTCATGAGTGGCACCTGTCTTCTGCTGAGGTGGCAGATTCATGCTAATTTCCATCTCAAACGTCTCTTGGGCACACCCTTGTTCTTTCCCAAACAGGGTTTCTTACGTTTCCCAGTGTGGATGGGCCGAGAATATTTGTAAGCTCTGCTTCCTTTTGGATTTAAATTGCTTCACTCTTCTCCCCTCTCACTGTGAGGAGTCAAGAGGCCGCTCAGACATTCACTTCCATTGTTTGTGGCTTTACCTTCCATAAAACACCCGACACAAACACCGTCCAGCCGAGTTCCTCGCCGTCTTATAACAAGGGTGGCCTTTTCTCTGTCGTCCTCCTTCGTATTCCACCTCAGATGGTCCTCATTTCCATCTGAGAGCTCACCAGAAAGGCCTTTATCATCCGTATTTCTACCAGCATTCGGTTCAGGACCACTTAGATGTTACGCAGGGCGGAGGCGGTCTCTCCAGCTCTCCTCTGTCCTCTGCGAGCCTTCACCAGAATCACCTTTAAAACCCACTTCATGGTGGTTGGGTTCTCCCAGCCAGGGGCAGGGAGGGTTCCTGGGCCCATTTTTGAGGTCACTGACGTTACTCGTGAGGGTTCTGCTTTCATGACCGAATCAACTTTCCAGGTCCTCCAAATACCGTCCCCGTGGGGGTCAGGATTTTAACACCGACATGTAGGAGGCAGGCACCGGCTTGCAGACAGCAGCAATCGCTTGTGGGCACGCTCCGTCCTGGGCTGGCATCCGTCTCCTCCACAACATACTTAAGGACATTCTAGTCAAAGCGTTTCTTAAAAATGCACTTTAATCATTTTCTCGGGAATGAATTTGGTTTACAATTGTCAGTGCCCTTAAGTTCTCGGTGAAGTCGGGCTGCCGGAGAGGTGTGGGCTGTCAGGTGTAGTGCACCGTGGCCTCGGCATGTTGTAGCACCGATTTGCAGATGGTTGTGCTGAGGCAGACTTGTGAGATCTTATGGATAAGATATCACCGGAGTGGTACATCCGGATCAAAGGGAATCCATTTGGCATGTTTTTATTCGTGAGGCTGTGTTTACTCAATTGCTATTTGCGAGAACTGTCTGATGTCCAGAAAATCACTGAAGGGCTTCAGGCCTTTTACATTTCACAACGTGTCATGCCAGGAACAGACACAATTGGGACCTCAGAACAGGCAGAGACAGATAACATTCCATAGGGTGTTGTGTATGTGATACAGACTTTTCCTGACTTCTGCGGGGGCTTCCCTCCTCCATATGCCTTCTCTGTGGGCATCTGGTGAGCCTGACTCAGATTTCAGGTGGGCGCGGCTACACCTGCCAACTCAACACAGACTGTGTAGGCAGGACCCGGCGACGCCGTCTGCAGGAGACCCCCAGGCCTGTTTCTAAGCGGTGTGCTTCATCCCAGCTTCCCACAGCCTGTGGCTCCATGGCAGCTCTGGGGCAGCCTCTGTCTGGGGAAGCCAGGAATCCAGGACGCCCACTCTGCCTGCCTGCTTCACTGACTGCATACCCAGGACCTGCAGCCAGCCGTGGTCCGGCAATGCCCTCCACATTCCCGTACCTGGAAGGGCCAAGCCCTCCACATTCCAATACCTGGAAGGGGCAGTGCCCTTTACAGTCCAATACCTGGAAGGGGTGGTGCCCTCTACATTCCAATACCTGGAAGCAGCAATTCCTGTGAGCATTTTGCCTTTCATGGTAGAACTCTAGGGAAATAACAGCAGAACGAGCAGAGAATGATGGCACCCCCTCCGATGTGCTTTTTACTAATGTGGACTGGGATGTGGGGGGGCTCTGCTGGAATCCATTCTGCACGCCCCTGGCGTAGCCTCTGAGAAGAATTCGCCAACAACAAGAAAGTATGTTTTGAAGTTGGATTCTCTTGTGCTATGCAGCCTCCTCCTCTGGAGTTAAAAAGAGCCACACGGGTATCAGCCATTGGTCTGCAAAAGGCTGAAGGTCAGGTGCACCTGCTGAGTGTGGCTGCATACCAGGTCCTCTCTCAAGTCGCTCTCAGGACAGCTGCTGCTGTTTCTTAGGCTGGATCTAACTGGCCTCTGGCTCTCACAGAACCAGAATGAGCTGGAATGACCTCTAGAGATGCTCTGAGGTCGGCAGGCCAGAGCATTCCTTCTGGAGCCAATGCTTCATCAAATTCTGATGGATCCTGGCCCGCCCTGCTTGTCTTGTGTCCCTCCTGGCACTGCCTGCCTGAGCCGGGGCTGGCACTCTGTCAGCTTTTGGAACACAGCAATGAGCCTTGGAAAGCTGGAGTTTGGTTTAGCAGAGAAATGCATTTGAAATCTTCCCTCTGGACCCCTCCTTACCTCCCTCCAGGACCAATTTATCTGCCAGTGCAGCCTCTCAGAGGAGTTGGGGCCAGTTGGAGACCTGCCCATGCTTGTCAGCCTCTGTGTCCAGATGACAGGACAGCAGCACACAGCTGGAAGAGGGCTGGAAAGTCCGGTGTGCACCGCATGCTTAACTGGGGAGGCCAGAAGCTTCCAGGCTGCAAAGGAGGGATGGAGGAGAGGGGGGCCCTTTCCCTGAGGGAGACACTAAGCCTCAGTGTGTGTCCATGTGAGCGTGCATGTGTGATTTTGTGCTTGTGCATTTGTGTGTCCCTGTGTGTGCACATATGCCTGCGTGCGCATGTTCTGGTGTGGTAGAGAGAGCCCAAGGTGGCATCAGGCACTCTCTGGCTGTCTGGAGTCTGCACAGGTGTCTCTGCCTTAGCTTTGGCATGTGCAGTCAGTTTGAGGCTCTGCTGCTCACCATGACCCAGGGGGTCTGTGCCTGTCACATTGGAGTCTGCACAGCTGCAGCTCGAGCCCAGCCAGTGTCTGGCAGGAGAGGTGACCCTTGCTCTGGAGTCCTCAGCGGCTGGCAAAATGCAGTATGCCTATCCAACCATCTGTCCGTCTGTTCGTTCATCCATCCATCCATCCATCCATCCATCCATCCATCCATCCATTATCCATCCATCTATCCAATCTGTTCATTCATCTATCCATCCATCTGTCCATCCATCATCCATTCATCCATCCATCCATCATCCATCCATCATCCATCCATCCATTATCTATCCATCCATCCGTCCATCCATCCATCCATCTGTCCATTCATCCATCCGTCTGTCCATCCATCCATCCATTCATCCAATGTCTATCCTTCTGTCTGTCCATCCATCCATCATCCGTCCATCCATTCGTCTGTCCATCTGTCTGTATGTCCATCTATCCATCCATCCATCCATCCATCCATCCATCCATCCATCCATCATCTATCCATCCATCATCCATCCATCCATCCTCATGATTCTCCAGCATAATCTCCTGTGGGTCAGATCTCTACACTGTGGGAATGTGGGAGAAGATGAATAGAAGAGGTGTGTGTTCACACTCAGAAGGTGAAAGTGACCTCAGAAGCCACCCAGTCCCCACACCACTTTCTGCAGTATTAGGTATCACTGTCCACATACCTTGTGGGCCAGTTGGTCCTTGTGGCTTTCCCATGATCACTGTCATCCAGTTTAGCCCTCCCTTCCCCGACCTCCTGTCTCCCTCTCTCCCACTGCCTCTGCTCCCTGGAGTTCCATTCTTGGCCTCTTTGCACTCACTCAGAGTCCCTGGTGGTGCTGCACCCTCAAAGGGCTCCACACCTATTTCTAGTCCCTCCCTTCTCTGCAGTGGTCCAGGCTTGTGTTCCAGGTCTGCCTTCTCAGCAGAGTTCCAGTCTTCTGCAGAGTTTCCAGGCCCTATCTGCTTGGAAGACTCACAGGTTCTTCAAAAGTGACCAATGTGAAGGCAGCTTGTCCTGACTTTTACCCCAAAGCTGAGGATTGCTGCATCCCCTGTCTTGAGAAGGCTCCACTGCCCACCCATTGTCTAAACCAGGTACCTGGAAGTCCTTCTTGATGATTGCTCTTCACCTGTCCTGGTCCCATCCAGCAGCGCATCGATTGCAGTGACCCTCCCACTGCCCCCTGGCTATAGCTCAGGATTTACTCAGCTCTGGCCTTGCTGCTCCGAAGCACCCACTGGCCACTCAGCCCAGCCATGAGGCCCATCATGCAGCTCCCCTACCCTTGAACATGCTCAAAGTCCATTCCCCAAACTGCCACAAGCCCCTTCCCACTGATCCAATAGAACCCAATAGAACCCATTCTCTCCCATGCTGAACATGCACCAGGCTCTGCATACCCTTTTACGGCCCCCTGCATGGTGGGTGCACCAGGCTTTTCCATCTCCTAGCTGCCCGCCTGCTTGTTGTGCTGGTGGTTTTGAAGAGTCAGACTTTGGCCTCAGGTCTCCTGCCAGAGAGCTGCATACACCTAGAGCCTTGTCTAACAGAACCTCTGTCCACACAGCAGATAAAGCAGAGATGGTGAAGTCCCTGCTGGAGACCGAGTTTAGCATTCAGTGAGACAGCAGCGTGGCTCCTCCAGAATGCAGAGAACAATGGTCAACTGAGGGAGGGTGTGAGCCTGGGGTTCACTGAGAAAGGGTGTGAGCCTGGGGTTACTGAGGGAGGGTGTGAGCCTGGGGTTCACTGAGGGAGGGTGTGAGCCTGGGGTTACTGAGGGAGGGTGTCAGCCTGGGGTTCACTGAGGGAGGGTGTGAGCTTGGGGTTCACTGAGGGAGGGTGTGAGCCTGGGGTTACACTGAGGGAGGGTGTGAACCTGGGGTTACTGAGGGAGGGTGTGAGCCTGGGGTTCACTGAGAAAGGGTGTGAGCCTGGGGTTACTGAGGGAGGGTGTGAGCCTGGGGTTCACTGAGGGAGGGTGTGAGCCTGGGGTTACTGAGGGAGGGTGTCAGCCTGGGGTTCACTGAGGGAGGGTGTGAGCTTGGGGTTCACTGAGGGAGGGTGTGAGCCTGGGGTACACTGAGGGAGGGTGTGAGCCTGGGGTTCACTGAGGGAGGGTGTGAGCCTGGGGTTACACTGAGGAAGGGTGTGAGTCTGGGGTTACACTGAGGGAGGGTGTGAGCCTGGGGTTACACTGAGGGAGGGTGTGAGCCTGGGGTTACACTGAGGGAGGGTGTGAGCCTGGGGTTCACTGAGGGAGGGTGTGAGCCTGGGGTTACACTGAGGGAGGGTGTGAGTCTGGGGTTACACTGAGGGAGGGTGTGAGTCTGGGGTTACACTGAGGGAGGGTGTGAACCTGGGGTTACTGAGGGAGGGTGTGAGCCTGGGGTTCACTGAGGGAGGGTGTGAGTCTGGGGTTACACTGAGGGAGGGTGTGAGCCTGGGGTTACACTGAGGGAGGGTGTGAGCCTGGGGTTACACTGAGGGAGGGTGTGAGCCTGGGGTTACACTGAGGGAGGGTGTGAGTCTGGGGTTACTGAGGGCGGGTGTGAGCCTGGGGTGACACTGAGGGAGGGTGTGAGTCTGGGGTTACACTGAGGGAGGGTGTGAGTCTGGGGTTACACTGAGGGAGGGTGTGAGCCTGGGGTTACTGAGGGAGGGTGTGAGCCTGGGGTTACACTGAGGGAGGGTGTGAGCCTGGGGTTACACTGAGGGAGGGTGTGAGTCTGGGGTTACTGAGGGCGGGTGTGAGCCTGGGGTGACACTGAGGGAGGGTGTGAGTCTGGGGTTACACTGAGGGAGGGTGTGAGTCTGGGGTTACACTGAGGGAGGGTGTGAGCCTGGGGTTACTGAGGGAGGGTGTGAGCCTGGGGTTACACTGAGGGAGGGTGTGAGTCTGGGGTTACACTGAGGGAGGGTGTGAGTCTGGGGTTACACTGAGGGAGGGTGTGAACCTGGGGTTACACTGAGGGAGGGTGTGAGTCTGGGGTTACTGAGGGCGGGTGTGAGCCTGGGGTGACACTGAGGGAGGGTGTGAGTCTGGGGTTACACTGAGGGAGGGTGTGAGTCTGGGGTTACACTGAGGGAGGGTGTGAGCCTGGGGTTACACTGAGGGAGGGTGTGAGCCTGGGGTTACACTGAGGGAGGGTGTGAGCCTGGGGTTACACTGAGGGAGGGTGTGAGTCTGGGGTTACTGAGGGCGGGTGTGAGCCTGGGGTGACACTGAGGGAGGGTGTGAGTCTGGGGTTACACTGAGGGAGGGTGTGAGTCTGGGGTTACACTGAGGGAGGGTGTGAGCCTGGGGTTACTGAGGGAGGGTGTGAGCCTGGGGTTACACTGAGGGAGGGTGTGAGTCTGGGGTTACACTGAGGGAGGGTGTGAGTCTGGGGTTACACTGAGGGAGGGTGTGAACCTGGGGTTACACTGAGGGAGGGTGTGAGTCTGGGGTTACTGAGGGAGGGTGTGAGCATGGGGTTACTGAGGGAGGGTGTGAGTCTGGGGTTACACTGAGTGAGGGTGTGAGCCTGGGGTTCACTGAGGGAGGGTGTGAGCCTGGGGTGACACTGAGGGAGGGTGTGAGCTTGGGGTTCACTGAGGGAGGGTGTGAGCTTGGGGTTCACTGAGGGAGGGTGTGAGTCTGGGGTTACACTGAGGGAGGGTGTGAGTCTGGGGTTACTGAGGGAGGGTGTGAGTCTGGGGTTACACTGAGGGAGGGTGTGAGTCTGGGGTTACACTGAGGGAGGGTGTGAGCCTGGGGTTACACTGAGGGAGGGTGTGAGCCTGGGGTTACACTGAGGGAGGGTGTGAGCCTGGGGTTCACTGAGGGAGGGTGTGAGCCTGGGGTTACACTGAGGGAGGGTGTGAGTCTGGGGTTACACTGAGGGAGGGTGTGAGTCTGGGGTTACACTGAGGGAGGGTGTGAGCCTGGCGTTACTGAGGGAGGGTGTGAGCCTGGGGTTCACTGAGGGAGGGTGTGAGTCTGGGGTTACACTGAGGGAGGGTGTGAGTCTTGGGTTACACTGAGGGAGGGTGTGAGCCTGGGGTTACTGAGGGAGGGTGTGAGCCTGGGGTTACACTGAGGGAGGGTGTGAGCCTGGGGTTACACTGAGGGAGGGTGTGAGCCTGGGGTTACACTGAGGGAGGGTGTGAGCCTGGGGTTACACTGAGGGAGGGTGTGAGCCTGGGGTTACACTGAGGGAGGGTGTGAGTCTGGGGTTACTGAGGGAGGGTGTGAGCCTGGGGTTACACTGAGGGAGGGTGTGAGCCTGGGGTTCACTGAGGGAGGGTGTGAGCCTGGGGTGACACTGAGGGAGGGTGTGAGCTTGGGGTTCACTGAGGGAGGGTGTGAGCTTGGGGTTCACTGAGGGAGGGTGTGAGTCTGGGGTTACACTGAGGGAGGGTGTGAGTCTGGGATTACACTGAGGGAGGGTGTGAACCTGGGGTTACACTGAGGGAGGGTGTGAGTCTGGGGTTACTGAGGGAGGGTGTGAGCATGGGGTTACTGAGGGAGGGTGTGAGTCTGGGGTTACACTGAGGGAGGGTGTGAGCCTGGGGTTACACTGAGGGTGGGTGTGAGTCTGGGGTTACACTGAGGGCGGGTGTGAGTCTGGGGTTACACTGAGGGAGGGTGTGAGTCTGGGGTTAGTGAGGGAGGGTGTGAGCCTTGGGTTAGTGAGGGAGGGTGTGAGGCTGCGGTTACACTGAGGGAGGGTGTGAATCTGGGGTTACACTGAGGGAGGGTGTGAGTCTGGGGTTACACTGAGGGAGGGTGTGAACCTGGGGTTACTGAGGGAGGGTGTGAGTCTGGGGTTACACTGAGGGAGGGTGTGAGTCTGGGGTTACACTGAGGGAGGGTGTGAGTCTGGGGTTACCCTGAGGGAGGGTGTGAGCCTGAGTTTTGATCCTGGAGATCCTCTGAGGGAGGAGGTGAACCTGCTTTTCTTTTCTTTCTGCCTTTAGGGTGGGCTTTTTAGTCCCTGAAGCTACTGCTCTGCCCACTCAGGAAGGTGAGGAGGGCAGATGGGAGTGTACTTCCAGCCTATGCTCTGTGAATATTTGAATGTGTGTCTTGTGTGTCCATGTGTTTGTGTGTGTGCATCGGGCAGTGAAGGGTAGCACCAAGCAGCTGCTGGCATCTGGTGCCAACCCACAGCCCTGTTTTTTTTGTTTGTGTGGTTCATTGGCTCTATGGGGCTTTCTTCCCAGATGCCTCCTGTTCCACCCTTGATGCTATGGGGCACATTCCTAGTTGCCCCCACCCTGTTCCATCCTTGGCTCTACGGGGCACCTTCCCAGCTGCCTCCAGTTCCACCCTTGGCTCTATGGGCACATTCCCAGCTGCCTCCAGTTCCACCCTTGTTTCTATGGGGCACCTTCCCAGCTGCCTCCAGTTCCACCCTTGTTTCTATGGGGCACCTTCCCAGCTGCCTCCAGTTCCATCCTTGGCTCTATGGGGCCATCTTCCCAGCTGTCTCCAGTTCCACCCTTGGCTCTAAGGGGCACCTTCCCAGCTGCCTCCAGTTCCACCCTTGTTTCTATGGGGCACCTTCCCAGCTGCCTCCAGTTCCATCCTTGGCTCTATGGGGCCATCTTCCCAGCTGTCTCCAGTTCCACCCTTTGCTCTATGGGGCAACTTCCCAGCTGTCTCCAGTTCCATCCTTGGCTCTATGGGGCCATCTTCCCAGCTGTCTCCAGTTCCACCCTTGGCGCTAAGGGGCACCTTCCCAGCTGCCTCCAGTTCCACCCTTGTTTCTATGGGGCACCTTCCCAGCTGCCTCCAGTTCCATCCTTGGCTCTATGGGGCCATCTTCCCAGCTGTCTCCAGTTCCATCCTTGGCTCTATGGGGCCATCTTCCCAGCTGTCTCCAGTTCCATCCTTGGCTCTATGGGGCCATCTTCCCAGCTGTCTCCAGTTCCATCCTTGGCTCTATGGGGCCATCTTCCTAGCTGCCTCCAGTTCCATCCTTGGCTCTAAGGGGCACCTTCCCAGCTGTCTCCAGTTCCACCCTTGCCTCTATGGGGCTGTCTTCCCAGCTGCCTCCTTTTCTATCCTTGGCTCTATGGGGCACATTCCCAGTTGCCCCCACCCTGTTCTACCCTTGCCATTGTGTCCTCATTGGGTCATTGGTCAACAGCATCTGCTCGGCCTCAGGCAGTGGTCCTGGATCTTCTCAGGTGAGGCCCTTGTGCTGATGCACATTAGCAGTGCATGTGGGGGGTGGCCAGTGATCACATGGAGGCCCTTCCCTCACTGTCCTAGGAAGGAGGCACATGGGCTCTACGGGCCGTGGAGGTCATGTCAGGCTCTGAGCCAGGGTCAGGGAACTGACAGCCACAGGACAGATTTGAGCTGGTTTATCAGGAGCAGTAACAGCAACTCGCAGAGGAGCCCCCTCCAAGGGCTTTGTACAAAGAGGACCCCATTTCTGGGACCCACAGCGGCCATGTGGCTGTGAGGGTGCAGTGGGGTGGGCTGGGGGCAGGGCGGAGGCCAGACCACGAAGGGGTGGGTAGAGCACATGCAGGGCTTTTCCGTATTTAAGAGGAGGAGAAGACCAAAGAGGGAGAGAAAAAAATCAGGGACAGACAGAGGAGAGAGGAGGAAGGAGCAGGGAGGCTGTGAGCAGATCTTCCTGAGGGGCACGCACCACCTGCCTGGGGTTTCTAATGTGGGTGCCTGCTGTGGGTGCTGGCTTGTGTGTTTGGCAATCTACTTCCAGTCTCACCTTCTCTAGCTGACTGGAACCTTCCGAATGCTGACGTTCGTGCACTGAGGTCGTGTACCTCACTATCCCCTTCCCAAGGTGGTAACAAGGGACAACTGGGCTTTGCTTCTGTCTTGAGGGCTCAGAACACCCAGACCCCCTTAGCCACCCTTGTTTGAGCCATTGCTGCCAGGAGGAGCCCCAATTCTTGCAGCCATTCTGTCTCCTTTCCCAGGAGGGCTGGCCACGACATCTCTACCTGTCCGGGAGCCCAATCCCTCTCATCAATTTCCATCAATACTAGCTGCTTTGAGGGTTTCTTCTCAATGTGCTGCCTGGGGCAGGGGGCAGCAGGCAGAAGGGGCGAAGGTGCTGCCCAGAGCCCCTCTAGGCAGGCCAGCCTGCTGTGCCGGGGCCCTGTGCCAGTGCGGGTCCCCTCCAGGGCCTGTGCCCTTCTGGGTAGCCTCATTGCCCAATAGCCACCTGCCTTCTCACAGCCAAGAAAGCAGCTGCCCTTCCGCGGCCGGCGCTCCATCCAGGCTTCTTTGCAGTATGCGTAAAAATTAGGGGAGTCATCTCATTGTTGATATGTGATGCACATTTGTGGGGGTATCTTTTAAAGCCAAAATAGCGTAAGGTGGTAAGGAAAGACAGCCATAGATCCAGCCCCTAGTCCCATCAGCAGCTCCCACGAACGCCGCACAGCTGCAGGAGCGTGCCCGGCTGCTGCCTCCTCTCCCCATGGCAGCTGAGGGCGTTCTTAGGGAGAAATTAGTTCCTCATCAGAATTGTGTCTGAATTTAGCAGATAATAATTTTAGAGCTTTAAAGTGACATTTTAAGAATGACCACTGTAATCCTGGCAAGTGACAATGAATTCCATAAACGATGGATATTCTAAGAATGGGGTGGGTTTCCATAGACCAGCGTCGTTCATGCCCTTCAGGATGGAGAGCTGTGAAGGGGAGTGTGTTGGTCTCACCGAGGAGGCTCATGCCCTGGACAGATGTGTCACTGGGGGCCGTGTCCCTAGCTCCCCTGCCGTGGAACAGAATCCGCCTCTCCATGAGCATAAGCTCTGGGGACAGTGTGACATCTGCGCCAGGCCTGGCTGCCACCTCCCGCCCCCTGGCCAGCCCCTGCCAGCCGCACATGGTGGAGGCCAGCTGCCCGGAGCTCCTGTTCTCAGATGTGGGCAGAATGGGAATCCGCCATGTGCCTGTGGATTAAAAAAAAGAAACCCAGGATGCTTTTATGGCTGTTAGAAGGAGCCTGCACTTCAAGACAGTGGGGATGTATATTTAACAAAATCCCATGCTCACGGGCCAAAGATTTTCCTGGGGCTGTGTGCTGATTTGCAGCCGGTGGCGTGTGGCTTTGGGAAAATGGGGAAGGTGTGGAGCAGTTTAACTGAGAAGAGAGCTGAAAAAGCAAAGGATACCAGGTGAGGATGAAGGAATTGACATCCTGTTGCTTCCCTGATAGTTCCTGCCAATATGGGATCCCACTACCGTCTTTCTGCCCTAAAAATATGTATTTATTGAGATAGAAGCTGTTGTAATGGCTTTATGCATTCAGCAGAGGAAATGAGAGAAGAAAGAAGGAACAGATTTAGTCCTGCCAGAAATCTGCACTTCCCCGGAGGATGCCAGGATATCACAGAAGAGACAGCAACTCCGATCCAATGGGGCGAGTGCCTGGCAGGAGCCAGCACGCTCCCGTGTTCCGTTTGGGAGGAGACGGTTTGCTTCTATGATGTGCTTTGAAATCAGGTGGGTGGCTCACACTCCGGGACCTTTCCTGGCCTGTCCAGCCACCGTCGTCTCTGTGGAGTCAGGGGGCGGGGCCTTTGGGATCAGCTTCTGCCCTGATGAAAATAGCTGAGCAGACTTTGAGAACTGGAAGCACCTCACCTGAGTGTCAGCTCACCTCCTCAGGCTGAATCGTGTGGATCTAGGGACTTTAAAGAGGTGATTACGGTAAAATGAGGTCATTGGGTTGGCCTCTGATCCAGTGTGACTGGTGTCCCTGTAAGAGGCGATTAGGACGCAGCCACACAGAGGGACGACTCTGTGAGGATACCTGGGAAGGTGGCGTCTGCGGGGTGAGGGGAGAGGCCTCAGAAGGAATCAACTCTGCTGACAGTTGATGCCAAGTTCCAGCCTCTGGAACTGCAAGGAAGTAAATTCTGATTCTCTAAGTCCCCTAGTCTGTGGTCACTGGGTTTGGCAACCAGAGATGGTGAATAGGGCCATTTCTGTGGTTTGAATGTGTCCCCCAAAAGTTCATGTTGGAAATTTGGTTCCCAGTGTGAGCAGTGTTGAGAGGTGGGACCTTTGGGAGGGGATTAGGTCATGAGAATTCTGCCATTATGAATGGATTAATCCATCAATTGATTACTGGATTACTGGACTGATGGGTCAGGGAGGGGGTGGATTAGTTATCAGGAGAGTGGTTGGTAGGAAAAGCCAGGTTGTTTCTCTCTCGTGAGTCCCCTGACCATATGATGCCCTGCACGCCCTGGGGACTCTGCAGGAAGTCCCCATCAGCAAGAAGGGCCTCACCAGATGTGGCCCCTGAACCTTGGGCTTTCCAGCTTCCAGCACTGCAGAAATAACTTCCTTTTCTTTACAAACTGCCCGGTGTGAGATATTCCATTATGCAACAGAAAACAGAATAAGACAGGCATTAGGAACCTCTGAGTTCCTGACATGGCAATTTACAAGTGTTGGCCCTGCTGGGCGCGGAGGCTCATGCCTGTAATCCCAACACTTTGGGAGCCTGAGGTGGGCAGATCACAAGGTCAGGAGTTCAAGAACAGCCTGGCCAATATGGTGAAACCCTGTCTCTACTAAAAATACAAAAATTAGCTGGGCATGGTGACAGGTGCCTATAGTCCCAGCTACTCAGGGACTGAGGCAGGAGAATTGCTTGAACCCAGTAGGCAGAGGTTGCAGCGAGCAGAGATCACACCACTGCACTCCAGCCTGTGCAACTCCATCTCAAAAAAATAAAGTGTTGGCCATGGGTTCTTCCAAGGGTGGGGTCTGTGGCCTCTTGAGTTGCAACCAGGCGGGCACATGGCCACTTCAACCAACAGAGGATGGGTAGGCGATACCAGGTAGCCTTCTGAGCTAGGTGGTAAAGAGCCATGTCCTGTGCCCAGGCTTTGGGCATGGTCACGTTTCACTTGGGGAACCTCCTCTCCTTGGAGCCAGATGCTGTGCTGTGAGAAGACTGGGCACAGGGAAGGGCAACAAGGACACACAGGTCAACAGGCTCACGGAATCTCACTCATGAGTCATCTTGGCTCAGCCACTAGACATGAGTCAAGAAACACCAGAAAATTCCAGCTTCTGGACATGCGAGTTCTCATGAGAGTCTTGGACACTGAGGAACACAGGCTGGCAGCTGTTGTTTTATCCATCAAAATCCTGGACTATGGGACCCGGCAGCTCAATACACTGCTGGTGGTTTCTCTCCACTCTTCGGGGTGGTTTGTTGTTCAGCAATGGATAACTAGAGCACTGACTCTCCTTGATGGGCCTCATCATCACTCATCCAGAAAGCTTTTGTTGAGAATCACATTTGCCATGTGTGCAAGGAGCTGGAGTTGCAGAGCTGAGTGCTGTGACCTGTAACGCAAGGCAACAGGATTGTCTGATCTCCGAGATCCACGTGCTCTGGGGTCCTCCGGCCATAGAATCTCACAGAATTCCTAATACGCAGTCTGTGTGGGAGGAGATGCTGGAGTCCCCCTCCCTCTGGGCTCCTCCACCTGCTCTGCTCACATCACTGGGGGGAGTGGGGGCAGCCTGCTGAGTCCCTTCTGACCCTCAGCCCACGCTCCAGCAACCGGCCTGGCCGAAACCTCTGTCTGGCTCTACACCAGGTCTCCTCACTCCTCTCACAGACGCCGGCCTTCTCAGCCAGGGCTTTTCTTCGTGGCTCCTGCCTGACCCTGCCTTAGCTCTGTGTCCTCCCAGACTGCTGACTGTGAGACTTTGCCCAGCAGGTTTCCCGTCACCAAATTAGAGCTTTTATCTCCTCGCCTGACTGCTCCCCGTCACTGTCCTCTGTTCGTTCCTGTTTCTGATTTCAGCTGGCTATCAGCAGAAGATCTGCAGTCACCCCTTCTCTCGTGGCACCTCACGTGTGCAGCTCCCTCGTATCTAACACCTCGCTTCACCTTTTCTGTTCTATTTAGAGCTGTGTGACATCAGACAAGACACTTAACTACTCTGGGCTTTGGCTCCCTTATTTAATCACAGGTATCATAATAATACCTGCTCTGTTCAAGTTGCAGGTGGTCCGACATTTATTTAACAAACAGGCATTGGGTTCCTCCTGTGTTTTGGGCTCTGTATCCAGCGTGGGCGAGACAACAGCTGTGGGAGAAGCTCATGGACTGGGAACAAGCATGGCTGGGCCTTGCATTCTAGTGGGATGCCTTAGTCTGTTGTCTGCCGCTAAATGTAAGAGGACCACAGATTAGGCAACTGATAAAGAACAGAAATTCACCTCTTGCAGTTGAAGAGGCTGGAAGTCCGAGAGCATGGCGCTGGCATCTGGGTCATCCCATGGTGAAAGCGCAGACACGGGGAGGAGCTCTGTAGAGATCCACTCTCACAGTAGGTAACCTGACCTCGTGACCCAGTCACTTCTTATTACGCCCCGCCTCCCAGCAACGTTGCATTGGGGATTGAGTTTACAACACAAGAATTTTGAGGGGCAAATTCAAGCCACGCTTGGGATTAGTGTAAATAAATGAATAGTGCATATTGACTGATTGAGACCATTGTTACAAAAATGGAAAAACAAGGGTGGGCTTGGGGAGCGGTGGGGGGCACCGGCCTCTGGAAGTGGTACAGATGGGGAAAATGCCTGTGCAGGCAGAGACCTGGCTCCTGAGAAGGGGCTGGACTGGGAGATCTGGAAGAAGTGTCTCAGTTGAGGGGAAATGGAGCAAGCCTGGAGCCCTGAAGAGCTGGAGGACTCTGAGACCAGGGAGCAGGTGCTGGTCACAGGGCCTGGGACACTGGCTCAGGCAGGACCACGCATGCTCTCTGCCCCTGGTTAAGAATGTGGGCACTATTTTGAGTGAAAGGAGAGGCATACTCAGCTCTGTTTTGGGATGATCCTTCCTGCTGCTGTGTGAAGGACGCAGCCAGAAATGGCATTGGGAGTATTACTAGGGTGTTGCCGTGACCCACCCTGACGTGACAGTGGCCGGACCGCAGTGGGGCGTAGAGGGGATCATCACAGCCTGTTCCTGGAAGCCCGACTAGGCACGAGGGGAGTGGAGGAATCAAGAATGGCCCCCACCACTTGCTGAATGGAGAAAGCCAAGGCGGTCGTGTTTGAAGTGTGGCGGAGTGAAGGGCTCCTCTTTGTATAATGCCTGGGCTTCCTGAGACGACTACGTGGGAATGGGAAGTTGGCCTTGGGATGTTTGCATCTGGAGCTTAGAGGAACAATACTAACCAGGAGAAACGTGGGAGGCCACGTTTCTTAGGGTGTCTGTCATTAGAATGCATGGTAGAGGATGAGCATCACCTGGGGAGAGGTGACAAGGACCCATGGATGCCCCACACTGCTTCTCAGAGCCCTCATCCTGGGCTCCATGTCCTATGGATGCCACAACAGATGTCCACAGACTTGGTGGCTTAAAATAGTCAACATTTGTTCTTTTATAGTAATGGAGGCTGGAAGCCCAAAATCAGTTTCAGGGGCAAAATCCAGAGGACTGTGGAGCCGCGCTCTACACAAAGGCTCTAGGAAAGGGGCCTTCCTGCCTTGTTCAATTCTGGGGGCTCCTGGTGTCCTTGGCTTGTGGCCACATGGCCTCCCCTGTGTGTTGAGTCTCTGTCCTCTTTTCTAAGGACACTTGTGATTGGACTTAGGGCCCACACAGGTAATCCACAATAATCGTTCCCCGTCTTTTCTGCAGAGGCCTTTTTCACAGTGTCCAGGGATTAGGACCTGCTTACTGGGGACCGTGTTCAGCCCACTACCTAATAAAGGTTTGGAGAGGCAAAGTACTTCAATCTTGAAAGCTTGAACTTGGGGTAACAGTACAATCTTGGAACTGCATTTCTAGACTAATGGAGTTGGGCTAGGAACATTGCTGGCTGTCTGACCACAGGGCTGTTTCTCGGTTATCAGACCTTGGTTTGTTTATCCACAAAGTGAGGATAATGCCAAGCTGGTTCTCAGGACCGTTGCTTGGGTTTGATGAGATCATATGTGCGAAGTATTTGGCACCGTGCCTGATAGATACAAACCCAGTTTGGTTCTGTTTCTTCTCCTTGGCTGATACCTAAGGGGTTGGAGAGGTCCTCTTGTGTCACTGCCCAGAGGTACCCCGACTTGTCTAGCTGTGTCTCACACCAGCCGCAGGCTGGGATCTTTTGCAGGGAGGCTTACATAGGAAAATGGAACACGCAGTGATTGCAAGCCCACCCAGGGTATCCAGGAGACCTCCGTGCGAGGAGAGAGAGCAGGGAGCTGCAGATGGGGGCCAGGCGTGTGCTGAGAAGTTGTAGGAAGCCCTGCCTGCTGCTCCTTCTGCTAATGAGTGGCACAGTCTGCAGTGCTGACAGGCTCATCCCAGCGACTGTGGAGTTCTTCTCTGCAGGGACTGAGCCATGAATCCGCCTGCATGCTGAGCTTGTCTTTCCGCTCTCATCTTTCCATGGCAACCGGGGAAAGGGGGCCAGGATGTGGCAATCTCCACAGGAGAAGCGTGGGCGTGACTGTCTGTAGGCAGCAGGGCTGGGAGGAGAGGAGGAACAGCAGCCTTGATTCCAGGCCAGCACTTGATACAAGCCTGTTGCGGTCACACGGGAGCTCCTGAAATACCCTGCGTCCTGTCTCCCTCTGGTCAGCCTGATGCTGCAGAAGAGGAGACAGAAACAGAGGGGCAAAGTCACATTGTGAACGGTGCACAGCTGGTGAATAGGAGGTTGGAAGAGGCATGAAAACTGGGGCTGCTGGCTGGGGGTGACTCGGGTCAGGGAGCCCCTTCATGTGCTCCATGGGGGTCTTCCTACAGCCCTGGTTTGAATTCAGGTCAGACGTACTGAGGGCCCTTGTTGAAACTACAGGGCAGTCCTCAGCATCAGGCTCAGCCCGAGAGGAGAGTAAGGGCTCCGTAGAATGTTAGGGAACCCAGAACTTCTAAGGGCCCTGGCCACCCAAATTCATCTAGGGGCCAGCCATAAATATCCCACCAGGACTTACGGAGATCCGCAGATGGTCTGTTGAAGAGCATGGCAGGTACTCCTCATGGGGCAATCTGTTATGGGAAGGGGTAGGAATGAGAGGGGGAAGAATAATTGAAATGAAAATTGGAGGGTCCCAGGGTGGGGACTCTGAGGTCCAGACTCCCTCCTGCAGACCCGTTCTCACTCGCTGTGGTGGCTCAAGGCTCATAAACCACACTGGGGTCTCAGTGTCCCTCATGGCAACCGTCCTGTGACTGAATGGCCTCCCTGCACTCAAAGCTTCTTTTGCTGACTCCCAAATGGGCTTTTTGCACTTTCCACCTTGATTCCTAGTTTTATTCATTTAGGCGCCACGGGAAAGTGCTTTTCCTTCCCTGACCCTTGGCGACACCTCATGGGTCATCCTCCCTCTGAGCCAGCCTCGCCCACCTCAGTCTAAGGATGGGACAGACCTGGTTCCACTCTCCCCTGGGGACCTGCGGGAAGGTCTGGGTGCTTTGAGATGTTCTGCTCACCTCCCAGGCACAAGAGAGCCCCAGAAGGTGCCACTGGTGGCTGGACCAAGAGCTCAGATGAGGGTTCCCCATGCTGGAGGTGGCCTCCAGGGATAAAATGTAGGCCTGATTGAGGGAAAAGGCAACCCCAGGATGTGGGATGTCATGACCAGAGGTGATTCCTGATCTGCAGACCCAGAGCGTGGAGTCTCCTGACGGACACCAACCTCGGGACTTCTGTGCCTCCCTGTCGGTCAATCAGGATTCATCCTGCGATGTTTCTGAGAAGGGACTAGTTAGCTGTGAGGCAGCATCCTCATGGGTGGCCATCTGTATTTTTAGAAGGTTATATTTAATATGCAGCTGAAATCTGCTTGAAATCTGAGCATTCCGGGGGAGCTCTCTGGGCCTGGGGGCCGCCCCAGCAAAGCCTTGCTTCAGTGGTTGCTGCCGATGTTAGGAGCTACCCGGGACCAGATGCATCAGACCAGACCCATCTGTGGGTCTTCAGGGTCCCACTGAGGCTCAGTATGTGGGAGCCACAGGGAGCAGGGATGGAGGACAATACAGCCAGTGTGTGCTGGGCATCTCCTCGTGTGTGCCCGGGGAGTGCTCTGTGCTCCTTATTTTGCAGAAGACATCGCCGGCATTATCAGGCTGCCTCTGAGTCATGCAATAATCTGACTTTGTAATAATCAGAAGCCTGGAGATGGCCACCCATGAGGATGCTGCCTCACAGCTAACTAGTCCCTTCTCAGAAACATGGCAGGATGAATCCTGACTGACCGACAGGGAGGCACAAATGTCCCGAGGTTGGTGTCCGTCAGGAGACTCCAACCTCCAAGGCAGGTTTTAAAAAAAACAACACTCCATTTGCTTTTTAGTTAGTGGAGATTCCTCCAAGGTTTTTGCATTCATTGCTCATCAGCCTCAGTTTTCGGTGCTGTGGACGTCTGTCTCTGACTGTGCCAGGAGCTGTGCCTGCCCGCCACAGGCCTCCGTGGTCAGGTACCATTCTACATCCCCCCAGTGCTCAGCAGGTCTGCACGAGTCGGTTCGTCTTCTGAGTTTGCGTGTTAGAGACAGAAGCTCACTGATTTCAAAGTCTGAATCTTCCCCACCACCTGGCATGCTAAGTCCCAGAACCATTCAGAACGCAGCTGAACAGCCACAATGGTGTGAGATTGGTCTCTGGAGGTGGGGTCTGGGCCAGTGCCATGGTTTGCCCGATGGGGCTTGGACCCAATGGCGCCCCAGCCCCACCCCTCGGGGTGCCACTGCCTGTGTTTCTTGCAGGTGAGTCCCAGGGATCTTCCGCCTGTGCGAGCAGCTCATCTCCCCAGCTGCTCAGAGGGCAGAGGCGGAGCAGGAGGGCAAAGAGGCAGCTGAGCCACTTCCTGCTTTTAGTCATTTTCAAGCCAATATTTATTTTAAGCAAAGAAACACAGACACATAGTTTAGAAAGTCAAGCTGTATGGGCTGGGAAAAACCGTACTTCTCCACTCCTGGCACTAACTGTGGGGGTATCTGGGGTCATTCCCAAGCTTGGGTCAGGCTGGACTGCTCCTCTCCAAAAGGATGATAGATTATCTTAATCATGAGTTGAGATGTGGCTGGGGCCCATGTGCCTCTGCCCTGCCCTCCCTCCCCGTGGGAGCCAGTGTCCTACAGGAAGCATGCATTCTGGTGGGTGTCCCTATGCTGTGAGCCCCACAGGGGCCGGTGAGGGGAGGTGTGGGGGCTGGGTTGTGTCTGGGTCTGGGGCTCAGCCTCAGAGGTCCAACTCTGCTGCTCCCCCTCCTCCCCATCAGCCTGCTGTGTGTCTGCTTGGCTGTCCTTTGGTCCTGGAGCTTCTGTGGAAGGAGGGGTGCTGTTTTTTGGGATTCCTAAAGCAGCCTCCACCTGTGCCAGGGGCTCGCCATGCCCTGTGCCACGTGTCCCAGCCTCTGGTGCCATGCCTCCCAATCAACCACTTGCAAATCTTTTAGGCTTTTTCTTCATATTTATATTTATGTTCCTAATAATATGATCTTGTAATTAGCCCTTATCAGTGAGATGTGATCTCCGGACTCGCCACGTGGCAGCTCAGGCTTCGCTCTTCACTGTCCTCCTTGATCTCTTTGTCCTATCGATGCAGGACGTGCAGTTAAGTGAAAACATTGTCGAGTGTCCGTGACTGCCCCCCCTCCTGGTGACTGCTGCTCCCTTGGGAGCAGTGAGCTCTCTGGGCACCTTCCCCTCCTGCAGGGCACCCTGCTGGGCCGTGCTGTGGATGGGTTGACTTTACTGGAGGTGGGTCTGCTGATGAGCCGGTGGTCTTGGGGACACTTGACAACATCTAATTCATCCAGAATGGCCCCTTTTGTCCTCAGCTGGTGGAGTGGAGCCTCCACTTCTGGTTGGCTTTGGGAGGAGCCCACGGGGGTGACAGGGCAGAAGGCTATTCAGTGTGCAGTGTGACCTGTTTCTGTCTCTTCCTGCCTGAGCCTCATGCTAGCCATCCACTCTGTGTTTCAGAGGCCGAGGCTCCTCCAGCACAGTTTCTTCAGAGTCTGCTGAAGCCTGTCTCTGAGCATGTGCTGTTGGCCAAGGGAGGTACGAGGGGAGAAGCAGTTTTCTGGTTGAGCTGGAAGGACCTGAGGGGTCAAGGACCCGGTTCTGTCCTCACTATTTCTACTTCCTCATCTCATGCTCTTCTCTCAGTTCAACACCTTAGGACTCTGGCCCCCAGTCTCCACTGAGGCTGATGCTGTCATGGCCGTGTGCCTCCATGCTATCAGCCTCAGAGCCCATGTCTTCGCTTTGAGCTGACAGTTCTGCACCATCCCCTTTTCATAAAACACACACTCACATGCATGGACCCATGCACACACACACAGAGGTACACACACATGCACACACAGACTCACATGTGCAGAAACATGTGCACACACATGCACATACAGACACATGCAGACACATGTGCACTCAAATGCACACAGACATGCATGCACACAAGGCACACACATGAACACATAGATCCACACACACTTCTAGTGGAACACTGTTATGGGCTGAATTGCATTTCCCCCAACTTCGTATGTTGAAGTCATAACCCCAGTGTGGCTGTATTTGAAGGACAGTCTCTTAAGGAGGTGACTAAGGTTAGGTGAGGCCATAAGGGTGGGTCCTGATCCCATAGGACTGGTGTTGCCACAAGAGGAGGAAGAGGAGATGCCAGGAGTGTATGTGCAGGGAGTAGAGGCCACGTGAGGACCCCGGTGAACCATCTGCAAGTCAGGAAAAGAAGCCTCGTTGCCGATCAGCTGCCACCTTGATCTCAGACTTTCAGCCTTCAGAACTGTGAGAAAATTAGCTTCTGCTGTGTCAGTTACCCAGTCTATGATGTTTCATAACAAGCAGCCTGGAAGATAAGTACAGATTCTGGTACTGCAAGTGGGATGCTACTGTCGCAAAGACCTAAAAATGTACAGGTGGCCTTGGCACAGCGCACAGGCTGGAAGAGCTTCACCTGCAGCTGGAAGAAACCTAGATTGCCTTAAGGGACTATGGGTCAAAGTATGGTTGTTAAAGGTGATTCTAGGGAAGCCTTTGGAAGGAGTCGGTAGCGCTGGAGAGAAATGATCTGTTGTCTTGGAGGATGTATACATAATTATAAAGAAAATGTTGATAGAAACGTGAACGAGAAAGGAGCTTCTGGAAATACGGAGCAGGTTATTGGACAAAGGCCATCTCATAACACAGTGGCAGAGAACTTGGCTGGACTCTGCTCTAGTGTCTTGTGGAAGGGAGAAATTGGGAATTACAATCTTGGATATTTAGCAGAGGAGATTTCTAATCAAAATGTTGAAAGTGTGACCTGGTTTTTTTCTTACTGCTTATTGTTAAATGTGAGAGGAGAGAAATATTATGTTGAAGGAATTATTGAGGAAAAAAGAAACCATGGACTGGATAAAGAAAATGTGGTCTATATACACCATGGGATACTATGCAGCTATGAAAAAGAATGGATCATGTCTTTTGCAGGGACCTAGATCGAGCTAGAGGCCATTATCCTTAGCAAACTGACACAGGAACAGAAAACTGAATACCACATATTCTCACTTAAAAGTGGGAGCTAAAGAACAATGTCACATGAACCCAAAGAGGAGGACAACAGACATTGGGGGCCTACTTGAGGATGGAGGGTGGGAGGAGGTAGGAGATGAGAAAAAAATAACTACTGGGTACTATATTGAGTGCCTGACTGATGAAATAATCTGTACGTTAAACCCCTGTGACATGAGTTTACCTATGTAACAAACCTGTCCACATACCCCTGAACATAAAATAAAAGTTAAAAGAGAAAAAAGTAACTAAAACTTACAGATTTGGGAAATTCTTAGCCTATCCATATTACAAGGAATGAGAAAGCCTGTTCTGAAGAGAATAATAATTACAGCTGGACAGTCACTCCATATCCAGATGACTCATGGGTTTAATCAGCCATGTCAAGGACCCAGGCATAGAGACGGCTTGTGCTAGCAGAAACACTGCTCATCTGAACTAAAGACAACAGAGAAGGTGGGATAGGATGAAAGAAGGCTGCTAGGCTTCTGTGATGAGACAGTAGAGCTCTCCAGCTTCAGTCACACCTAATCAACCCTTATCCTTCAGGTAAAGGGAAGAATGACTTCAAAGATGATTCAGAGATCATCAGGGGTGCCCTTCCCATCACAGGCCTGGGGGCAAGACTGTTTCCTCCTCAGCTTCTGTGACCAGGATGTCATTTCCTCAGGGGAGAGGCTCCTGCAGAGCCATAAGGAGGAGCCTCCTCACAGATATGAGGGGGCGAGTCCACCATCTAGTGCGATGAGGTGATGCCTCCCAGGGCCCCGAGAGCAGAGCCAAAGAGGATTGTTCTGAGGCTTGAGAGGTGATGAAGTTTGCAGGTTTGGGGCTTGCTTGAGACCCAGCACCCCTTTCTCCTTTCCTATTTCTCCCTTTTGGAATGGACTCTATCCTATACCCTCCCATCTTTGTATTTTAGAAGCACACATAACTTACTTGGTTTCCCAGGTTCACAGCTGGACAGGATTTTTGCCTCAGAATGAATTGTGTCTTCAGTCTCACTCATAATTTAGATGATCTTTGTATACTTTTTTTTAAAAAAGTCATTGTTTTGGGAGAGAGATCCAAGATGGCCAATCACTAGCAGCTCAGGATTGTAGCTCCCAGTAAAAGCACAGAGAACAAGAGGATGCCACATTTTCAGAAAAGTTTCTGTGGCTCACGGACCAGGAGATTCCCAGCAGAGGAGCCCCACGGGTCGCCAGCGTACCGGCGCTTTGGCACAGCGGTTCTTGGTGCAGAGTAAATGGGACTGGGTCCCCTTTTGGTCGACATTTGGAGCTCCGGGAAGGCAGAGTCACCTATTCAGCTGATTGAAAAAGGGACTCAAGAAGTAAGCCAGACCAGAGATTCCCAGGCAGAAAAGCACCACAAATCTTAATGCTGCTGTTTTAGCCAGTGCAGTGGGTTGCTCAGATTCCAGCACTGGGAATCAACAAGTTGGACGTCCACTCAGAGACCTAATTTGACAGTCGGTAATTACAAAGATGACAGGTGGATAAATTTACAATGATGGGAAGAAACCAGCATAAAAAGGCTGAGAATACTCAAAATCAGAATGCCTTTCCCTCTACAGAGGCTCATAGTTCCTCATCCACAGAGGAACAAGGCCTGATGGAGAACGAGTGCATCCCATTAACAGAATTAGGCTTCAGAAGGTGGATAATAAGAAACTTCTGTGAGCTAAAAGAACATGTTGTAGCCCAATGTAAAGAAACTAAGAACCTTGAAAAAAGGTTAGATGAAATCCTAATGAGAATAGAGAATCTAGAGAGGAATATAAGTGAATTAATGGAACTGAAGAATACAGTACGAGAACTCTGTGAAGTATGCACAGGTTTTAACAGTCGAATTGATCAAGCAGAAGAAAGGATATCAGAGGTCAAAGACCAATTAATGAAATGAAATGAGAAGACAAGATTAGAGAAGAAAGAGTAAAACGGAATGAGCAAAGTCTCCAAGAAATATTGGACTATGTTAAGAGACCTAATTTATGTTTGTTAGGTGTACCTAAAAGTCACGAAGAGAATGAATCCAAGCTGGAAAATATTCTTCAGGATATTATTCAGGAAAATTTTCCTAACCTGGTAGGGCAGGACAATGCTAAACTCCAGGTAATACAGAGAACACCAGAAAGATATTCCTCAAGTAGAACAACCCCAAGACACATAATCGTTAGATTCACCAGGGTTGAAATAAAAGAGAAAATTCTAAGGGCAGCTAGAGAGAAAGGTAAGGTTGCCCATAAAGGGAAGCCTATCAGACTCACAGCAGATCTCTCAGCAGAAATCCTACAAGCCAGAAGAGAGTGGGGGTCAATATTCAATATCATCAAAGAAAAGAATTTTCAACCCAGAATCTCATATCTAGCCAAACTAAGCTTCATAAATGAAGGAAAAATAAAAATTTTCACAAACAAGCAAGCACTCAGAGATTTCATCACCACCAGGCCAGGTTTACAAGAGCTTCTGAAAGAAGCACTACACACAGAAAGGAACAACCAGTATCAGTCATCCCAAAAACTTACCAAAAGGTAAAGAGTATCTCCATAATGAAGAATCTATACCAACTAATGGGCAAAATAGCCAACTAGCATTAAATGACAATATTAACTCACAAATATCAATATTAATCCTAAATTTAAATGCATTAAATGCCCCAATCAAAGACACAGACAGGCAAATTGAATAAAAAGTCAAAACTCATTGGTACACTGTATCCAGATTCATCTAATAAGCAAGGACACATAAAGACTCAAAACAAAGTCTTGGTAGAAGACTCAAAAAAACGTTTTTTTTGTTTTTTTTTTTTTCTTACCAATCAAATGGAGAGAAAAAAAAACCTGGAGTTGTAACTCATCTCTGACAAAATAGACTTTAATTGTAACAGAGACTGAAAGAAACAAAGGACATTACATAATGGTAAAAGGATCAATGCAACAACAGGAGTCAATGATCTTAAATATATCTGCACCCAATATAGGAACACCCAGATACATAAAACAAGTTCTTAATGACTTATAAAGAGACTTGGACTCCCGCACAATAATAGCGGGAGACTTTGACACCACATTGTTAATATTCGATGGATCAACGAGATGGAAAATTAACAGGGACATCTATGATTAGAACTCAGACCTGGAACAAGTAAACTCAGTGAATATTTACAGAATTCTTCACCCCAGGTCCACAGAACATACATTTTTCTCCGTATCACATTACACCTATTTTGAAAGTGACCGCATAATTAGAAGTAAATCACTCTTCAGCATTTGCACAGCATTTCACAGACTTAAATGAAATATTGGTTGGCTGTTTGTTATTTTCTTCCCTTACTCCTTCCTGTCTCTGCTGTTAAGCACAATTATCAGCATAAAAGAGGTTTTTAATACCTATTTCTAGATTGCATTCCAGCCTGGGCAATAGAACAAGACTCCTGTTCTCTCTCCCCCTTTCTCTTTCTTTCTTTCTAAAAAGGAGTTTTTCAAGAGTTCAAGAGTATCCTTCTCCTCTGGGTCGGTTTCCTCTTGGTCAGCTTTAGTCGTGTATTCCCTAGGGTCACTGCTAAGTGCTGCGTGCTTCACACTGACACCTGCTCTGTCCTCCACGGGGGTGTTGACTGAGGCGGTTAAAGGCAGACGGCTTGGATCCTGGATAAGAAGGTAGTTAGAAGGTGGTTAGAGATGGTCTTTGAATGTGTTTGCTTAGGAAATATCACTCAGGGGAGTTTCAGGAGCAATATTTGAGCAACATCATAGAGGTGAGAATGTTAAAGAATTATTTTTTTGTGATAAGAACACTTAACAGGAAATATACCCACTTGACAAATTTTTAAGTGTACAACATTATTGTTGACTACGGGTCACTGTTTGACAGCAGGGCTCAAGGGGTGAGTCAGTTTGCTTGACTGAATCCTTGTGCCTGTTGACTTTTTACTCCCCATTTGCCCCTTCTCCAGTCCCTGACAACCACCGTTTCTCTCTTTGCATCCATGAACTTGACTATTTTAGATAACCCATTTTGGTGGAACCACACGGTGTTGGTCTTTCTGTGACTGTCTTATTTCACTCAGCTTAATCTCTCAGTGTAAATTTCCTTCTAAGTTTTTTTGAGATCCTGATTTCAATACTTTTGGATGAATACTGAGAAACAGAATTGTCGAGTCATATAATAGTCCTATTTTTTGTTTTTTAAGGAATATCTACTCTGATTTCCACAGTGGCTGCACCGTTGCACATTCCTACCAATAGTACGCAAGGGCTCTCTCTTCTCCATGTGCTTACTGGCACTTGTTCCTTTTTAAAAGTAATAACCCTCCGGATAGGTATAAGGTGGTATCTGGTTGTGGTTTTGGTTCGCATTTCACTGATCATGAGTGATGCTGAGCACTTTTTCATATACATGCTGGCTATTTGCATATCTTATTGGAGATATGTCTGTTCACATCCTTAGCCAATTTTTATAACAGGTTATTAAAGAAAACGATTGAATTGAAGGAGTTCCATAATATTTTGGAGAATAACCTATTAACAAATGTAAGGTTTGCAAAGACGTTCTCCCTTTTCACAAGTTGGCTTTTCACTCTATTGATGATTTATTTTGTTAGGCAGAAGCATTTTAGTTTGAAGCTGTCCCATTTATTTATCATTTTTTTGTTGTGTCATATGCATTTAATAATATCTAAGATCATTGACATGAAGTATTTTCCCTATGTTTTGTCCTTGAAAACATATGTAAGACCTAAGCAAATGGAGTTTTACAGTTTTAGGTCTTATATTTAAGGCTTTAAACCATTTTGAGTTTACTTCTGTGTGTGGTATAAGATAAGGGTCTAATTTTATTTATTTGCATGTAGATATTCTTTTTTTTCCAGTACCATTTGTTGAAGAGACTGTCCTATCCCCATTGCATGCTCTTGCTACTCTTGTCAAAAGTCTGTTGACCATATATGTGCACATTTATTTCTAAGCTCTCTCTTCTGTTCTGTTTCTGCATATGTTTGTTTTTATGCCAACACCATACCGTTTTGATTATTGTAGCTTGGTAGTGGATTTTGAAACCAGAAAATATGATGCCTTCAACTTTGTTCTTTCTTAAGATTGATTTTACTATTTGTAATCTTTTGTGTTTCCATATTTTTTTTCCTCTATTTTTGAAAGCAAATGCCATTGGGATTTTGATAGGGATTGCATTAACTCTGTAAATCACTTTTAACAGTATGGAAATTTTAACAATATTAAGTTTTCTAATTCATGAACACAGAAATCTTCCATTTATTTGTATCCTGTTTAGTTTCCTTTATCAACGTTTTACAGTTTTCAGTACACAAGTATTTCACTTCTCCCAGTTATGTTTTTATATAGGTATTTCATTTTTATGCTGTTTTTGTAAACAAAATATTTTTCTAATTTTCATTCAGATATTTTGTTGTTAGTGTATACTGATTTTTGTATGTTGATTTTGAATCCTGCAACTTTATTGATTTGGTTTCTTAGTTCTAACAGAGGTGTTTCTGTCTGTTCGATCACGTTTTCTGTAAACAGGAACAATTTTACTTTATTCTGATTTGGCTACTTTTTAGTTGCAGGGTTTTTTTTCTTAATTATCTGGGTAAACTTTCATATTATATTTAATTGAAGTGATGAGAATGAGTACTGTTGCCTTGTTCCTGATCTTTGAGGAAAACTTTTATTTTTCACTACTAAGAATGATGTTAGCTGTGGGATTTTTATATATAGCCTTTATTATGTTGAGATAATTTTCTTCTATTTCTAGTTTGTTGAGAGTTTTTATCATGAAAGAGTATTGAATTTTTAAAATGCTTTTCTGCATCTGTTGAGATGATTATGTAATTTTTATCTTTTATTCAATTAATGTGGTACATCTCAATAACTGATTTTTGTATGGTTAACAATTTTTTGCATCTCAAGGATCAGTCCCACCTGCTCATCATCTGTATTCCCTTTGGTGTGCATTTGGATTCAGTTTGCTAGCATTTTCTGAGATTTTTTTTTTCATTTATCTTCATCAGAGATACTGGCCTGTAGTTGCTGCAGCTGCTGCTTCTTCCTTCTTCTTCCTTTCTTCCTCTTTCTTTTTTTTTATATTGAGACAGGATCTTACTTCATCACCCAGGCTGGAGTGCAATATTGTGGTCATAACTCACTGTAACCTCAAACTCTTGGGCTCAGGGGATCCACTTCTGGGTGCTATGTTGCCCAGACTGGTCTTGAACTTCTGGCCTCAAGTGATTCTCCTGCTTTGGCCTCCCAAAGTGTTGGGATTATACGTGTGAGCCAGTGTACTGGGCCTGCAGTTTTCTTATCTGTGGTATCTTTGGTTTTATAAAATACATTTGGAAGCATTTCTTTCTCTTGAGTTTTTCGTAAGAGTTTGGGAAAGATTGGCATTAATTCTACAAATGTTTGGTGGAATTCACCAGTGAACATCTGGTCCTGGGTTTTTCTTGTCGGGATGTTTTTGATTATTAATTCAATCTCCACATTAGTTATAGGTCTGACTTTCTATTTCTTCATGATTTAGTCTTTATAGATTGCATATTTCTAGGAATTTATCAAATTCTTCTCGGTTATCCAGTTTGTTGTTGTGTAATTGTTCATAGTAGTCTCTTATGGTACTTTTTAATTCTGTGGTAGAAATTGCAACGTCTCTTATTTCATTGCTGGTTTTATTTATTTGAATCCTTGCTCTTTTTCCATAGTCTAGCTAAAGGTTTTTGATTGTATTTATTTTAAAAAATTTCTTAGCTTTATCTATTTTTTTCTATTGTTTTATTTTACTATTCCAATTATTTCTGTTCTAATATTTGTTATTTTTTTTTCTGTGAAGTTTGGGCTCAGTTTGTGTTTTTCTGACGTTTTGACGTGCAGCGGTGGATTGTTTGAGGTCTTTGTTCTTCCTCAATACCGTTATTTATCACCATTAACTTCCCCGTTAGCACCGCTTTTGCTGCATTCCATAAGTTTCGACATGTTGTGTTTTCATTTTCATTTGTCTCAGTGCATTTTGATTTCCCTTTGATATTTCTTTACTCAATAGTCATTCAAAAATATGTTGTTTAATTTTTTCATATTTGTAAGTTTTCAAAGTTTTCTACTGATTTTTAGTCTCACTCCACTGCAGAAAAAACAAAAATTGACATGATTATAACCTTCTTAAATTTGTTAAGACTTATTTTGCGACCTAACATCTATTCTATCCTGGAAAAAAGGTCCATGTACAGTTGAGAAGACTGCGCATTCCGCTGCTGTTGGGTGGAAGGTTCTGTCAAAGTCTGGTAATTCCATTTGGTCTACAGTGTTATTCATGTCCTGTATTGCTTTATTGACCTTCTGTCTGAATGTTCAGTCCATTATTGAAAGTAGGGCATAAAAGTCTCACAGTATTATTGTATTTTTGTCCGTTTCTCCCTTCAGTTTTGTCAAGTTTTGCTTTATATATTTGGGTATTCTGATGTTGGGTGCATACATATTTGTGATTGTTCTATGTTTCTGGTGGATTCACTTTTTTTTTTTTTAATTATACAATGTCCTTCTTTGTCTCTTGTGACAATTTTTGATGTAAAGTTGGTTTCGTCTAATATACATGTAGCCATCTGTGTTCCCTTTGATTAGCATTTGAATGAAACATATTTTCTATTCCTTCACTTTCAGTTTCTATGTGTCCTTAAATCTAAAGTGAGTTTCTTGCAAATGGCATATAGTTGGTTCTTCTTTTTTTAAAAATAATTCAGCTACTCTGTTTTTTATTTATTGTCTTTTAAAAATCCATTCACCCATTGTATGTTTAATCCATTTTAGTTTAAAGTAATTATTGATAGAAAAGGATTTACAATTGCCATTTTGGTATTAGTTTTCTGTTAGGCTTATGGTTATTTTGTCTGTCTTTTCTTCTTTTGGAGTCTTCCTATATGTTATGTTGATTTCTGTATTATGTGCTTTCATCTCTTTCTCTTTTTCTTTTAGATATCTTCTATAGATTATTATTATTATTATTATTATTGCTATGGTTAACTTGGAGCTTACATAAAATGTTCTATAATTATAGAATTTCATTTAAGCTGATAACTTCAGTTGCACACAAAATCTCTCCATTTTAACTTCTTCCCACCTCCACATTTTCTGTTATTATCATAATTTACATCTGTTGTTTCTTTTAATATATTATAAAATTGTAATTATTTTAATGTACTTGTCTTCTAACTTTCACATTAGAATTCTCACCACCATTACAGTAGTATACTGCTGTGTGTTTGTGTGTGTCCATGTTGTTTCTTTCAACATATTATAAAATTGTAATTATTTTAATGTACTTGTCTTCTAAGTTTCACATTAGAATTCTCACCACCGTTACAGTAGTATACTGCTGTGTGTGTGTGTGTGTCCATCACCGTTACAGTAGTATACTGCTGTGTGTGTGCGTCCATCACCGTTACAGTAGTATACTGCTGTGTGTGTGTGTGTGTGTCCATCACCGTTACAGTAGTATACTGCTGTGTGTGTGCGTCCATCACCGTTACAGTAGTATACTGCTGTGTGTGTGTGTCCATCACCGTTACAGTAGTATACTGCTGTGTGTGTGTGTGTGTCCATCACCGTTACAGTAGTATACTGCTGTGTGTGTGTGTGTGTCCATCACCGTTACAGTAGTATACTGCTGTGTGTGTGTGTGTGTCCATCACCGTTACAGTAGTATACTGCTGTGTGTGTGTGTGTGTCCATCACCGTTACAGTAGTATACTGCTGTGTGTGTGTGTGTGTCCATCACCGTTACAGTAGTATACTGCTGTGTGTGTGTGCGTCCATCACCGTTACAGTAGTATACTGCTGTGTGTGTGTGTCCATCACCGTTACAGTAGTATACTGCTGTGTGTGTGTGTGTGTCCATCACCGTTACAGTAGTATACTGCTGTGTGTGTGTGTGTGTCCATCACCGTTACAGTAGTATACTGCTGTGTGTGTGTGTGTCCATCACCGTTACAGTAGTATACTGCTGTGTGTGTGTGTCCATCACCGTTACAGTAGTATACTGCTGTGTGTGTGTGTGTGTCCATCACCGTTACAGTAGTATACTGCTGTGTGTGTGTGTGTGCGTCCATGTATATACACCTCTACTAATGACTCTCTTACTTTCTTATGTTATCATGTTGCTGTTTAACATCCTTTGTCTCAGCCTGAAGAATTCCCTTTAAGTCAGGTCTAATGGTGATGACTCCCTCAGCTTTTGTTTATCTGAGAAAGTAATTATCTGCTCTGCATTTTCAAAGAAGAGTTTTTCTGTATATAGAATTCTAGGTTGCCAGGTTGTTCTTTCTGCACTTTCACTATGCCATTCCACCCCTTCTGGCCGACAAAACTTCTACTGAAAAATTCTCTGATGCTCTTGTGGAGTTTCCTTTGTATGTGACAAGGTGCTTTCCTTTTGCTGCTTTCAAAATTCTGTTTTTGTCTTTTGATATTTTGATGATAGTATATCTTGATGTGTATTTCATTAGATTTATACAATTTTGTTTTCATTTGTTTTGTTTTTTTGGAGGGGGCTTGTGGGAGCTTCTTGAATCTGGAATCTGCATTTTCATTTTCTTCTCCAGATTTGAAAAGTCATTGTTATTATTTCTCTGAATAAGCTGTTTGGTTTTCTCTTTTCCTTGTGGAGCTTCCATAATGCACATACAAATCCCCTTGATGATATTTCATAAGTTTCTTAAGTTTTCTTTACTCTATTTTTTTTTATATTTCTGACTGACATGACCCCATCGTAGGACCCTGCCTCACACCCCAGAGACTAAGAATGACAGTGACTCATGCCATCCCCCTATAAACATAGAACAATAGTCCCCTCAGTCAGAGGCATTGCTCTGTAACTCAGAGCAAGACCAAGGCTGTGGGAGAGGGATTCTTCCTGCTGTGGGTGGTAGAAACAGCAAAGTGGAGTTTTAGGGGCACAGCCAGTCTGGCGTCCAGCTGCGAGTGGCAGGAATTCTACTCAACAAGCCTGGGCATGATTGCAGCATCATTCCTGGTTTTGTTGCTTCTGAGTCTGTTTTCTTTCTTTTTCTTTTTCAACACTTACTTTAGGTTCAGGGGCCACCTATGCTTGGGGCCCCCAGGTAATAATTAGCTACCACTGTCCTTTCAATGAGTTCTTTCTCAGATTGCAGTAGCTGGAGCTGTTCTGGGTTGTGTGCCAAGGGGAACCCTGAGGGATCCTGGTGCTTCTGTTTGCACTTGTTTCCCTAACACTCCATTCCTAGATGACAGTGAAGGGGATCCTTTAAGAACATACTGAGAATGCATCATTACTATTTTCCTCTCCCATTTAGAGTAAAATTTAGCCTGCTTACATTGGCTTACAGCCCTGCATGGCCTGGTCTCACTCACAACAGTGAAGGCACACTTGCCTCCTTGAAGATTCTTAAAAGTTATTCATTCACTTTAAAAAAATATGTTGAGATCCTGGTGGGTGGTGGGCCCTGCATCAGGCCCCTGGAGTACACAGCACATCTTCACTTTTGGGTCTTTGCTCCCTGCATTGTTGTTCTCCCTGATTTCCACTCAGCTGGCTCCCTGCATTGTTGTTCTCCCTGATTTCCACTCAGCTGGCTCCCTGCATTGTTTTTCTCCCTGATTTCCACTCAGCTGGCTTCTACCTTCCAGCAGACACTAGTCTAAACGTCCCATCCTCCAGGAAAGCTTTCTTTATCACTGACCTAAGAGAAGCGCTTCAGTCACCAAGGTGCTGTCGCTAAGACGTGAGGCCCAGTCCTGCTCTGCCTCTAAACCTCTGGTTTCCACTCAAAGCCCTCTCTTTACATTCTTTAGCACAACCTGTGGTTTTTCTATTCTTATTTCTGTATTTATTTCCTTGTTTATTGTCTAATTTTCCACCCTGGGTATAAGCCTGGTGATCACAGGAAAGTTTCTGTGCTCAACATAGCATTGTCAGTTGAAAGAACATCTCCTGGAGGAAAGCAGATGTGGCTTCTGCAGCAATCCATGCAGCAGTCCCTCCACCTCCACCCGGGACTCATGCCTGCTGTCCTTGCACCTCATGCCTCCAACAGCTCAACCCCCCTGGGCTTTCTGAGGTCAGATAGGCTTGTGGCTCACTTTGCGTCTCTACCTGTCTAGAGGTGCTCAATATCCCATCTCCTAATCTTCCTCTGCTTGTCTGTATCTTCCAGAAATTCCTGGAATCTCTCATCCACTGATGTGTCTCTCTTCTTACTTTGCCTTGTGTTATAGTTTTCTACTTTAAAAACTTTCTTTATGGTTTTGGTGGGGGTTTCAGAAAGAGGAGATTAAAGCACATGGCCCTGTTTCTTGTCAAACCAGAATCCTAACCATGTTGTTTCATGCAGCAGAAAACAGAAGTTTAGAGGCATAAAGGAAAGACCCCAAAGTCACATGGCCAGAGCAGGACACTTGTTTTCAAGGTTAATCGTCTCAGGTCCCTAGTCCAGGACTTCTCCCTGAGCACCATTCTGTGCTCTGACTATAGGGCAGATTCTATTCTAGAGACCCCTATCCACACACACTGCTGGAGGCTGTGGATGTCGTGGGATTAACTGCCCACGACAGCCAGTAATGCCTGCCTACAAGGGAAGCTGTTACCCTGGGTGGCCCTGTAGGGTTGTGGTGGGTCCTGGGAGGTGGGAGGGCAGCCCATGGAGTGTACAGCAGCGGCTCTTCCGATGTCTCTTCTCAAGTCCTGGCTCTCCCAGTCACTTGCTTTGTGAAAATGAGCACTGAGGTCAGATGTAATTTGAAGATATTGAAGCATCATTGTTACAATTCAACTATGAACTGTGCATGAGGGCTTAAGGGAAGCATCAGAGAAGTGAGTTTTTGCTCCCAAACACTGTTTTGGAAATCTAGTATCAGTCTATGTATTACCTGATTGTCCAGAAGTGTAGTGAGGTGCACCAGCACTGGGGACATGGGCTAGCTGGCCAACCAATTGCTGGATGAGATGACTCTCCCAGTGCTCCCCCATTGCCTTGCTTTAGAATCTGGAATGTGGGGGGCATTGCCTAGGACCCCTGAGGAGGCGCTGTCTCCCTGTTCTCGACTCGCTGATGCAGCTGGCTCTCAGTTCTGCCTTAGGGTCCACACCTTCGTTCTTCATGTCTTTCCAAGCAGGGTGCTCACAGAAGGGAGGCAGCACAGCCTGGGCGTTGCTTCCTAAGGCCCCCTGGAAGATCACAGGTGTAGCAGGAGTGAGGCCAGCATGGTGAGCTGAGAGTGTGGCATTGCCACTACCCTCTACGGAGCTCTGCATGCTTATCCCCCACAACATAGTGTTGTGGTCAGACTAGAAATCTGCATCAAATGGAACTTTGCTGAGAGCTAACATGAGAAGCATGGAGAAGCCACCATGCTGAGCTCTGCGTGGCAAGTGATCTTGCTCCTACGTTGTGGGAAGGTGGCAATCCTTTTAGGGCTCCTAGGCACACTTCACTTGGCTTAGAACGTACATCTGAAGTTGGCTCAATTCTTACTTGGATGGAAAAGAGAAGGATATTTGTTTTCAAGATTAATCGTATGATCATAGATAAAAATATCAAGTCTTCTTAGGTATAAAATTCGATACAAAATTGAAATTGAGTGTAACAAAAGAACATTTGAAGACCTGGGACAGGTAAATTTCGCTCTTCTGTGAAAGCAGCAGTATTCAAATCTTCCATCAGACCAAGATGCTTCAATTAGTTGAGCTGAAGAATCTGAAAACACAGGCTTCAGTTCTTCACTGGGGAGTGCAGCTCCATTTCTGATGTATAAATTAGTCAAAGTATTGGAAAGAAAGATGTTTCATGTGAAGATTAGACACAGCCTGGGTTCTGGATAGAGCCTTTCTCGAAGACCACCTGAGGAAGGATACACGGCTTGTTGGCATTTCCCAGGGGATGGCTGAGGCCAGTGGGGGTGCATAGGGAGGCTGGGTCCTAGTAGGAGGGACACTTAGGCTGCTAGTGCTGCCGACAGGAGTGGGCAGTTCCAGGGGTATGTGTCTGGGAGTTGAAGGGCTGCCTTCAAGCCACCGCAGCAGCAGGAGGCAAATCTTGGGAGGGAGGTTTTGCTGGGCATTTCCCAGCATCCCTTGTAACCCTGAAATGTGCACAAACAGAGCCCCTTGAAATTCGGCTCTAAATCAAATGTGTGGCATTCCCAGTCCACTTTGCCATCTCTGAAGGTAGAGTCAAGAGAATACAGTCTCTTCATTCACATATTTTCAAAGGTTAAGTAGTTAATAACATCGTTTATGTCTCATTCTCAAATTTATCAAAACCATTGCAAACAGAAGCTTATCTTTTTTTTTTTTTTTAATTTTTGAGCCGTATATTCTCCTGTGAGTGTTACATGCTGAAATGAGAATACAAGAGGAGCTGAGATTTGTCGATTATTTCTGGTTCTTCGAGACCATGGGACTTCATTTGAGATTTTGGAGGACAGAGATTGTGCCTGTCTGTCTTCATATCCCCAACTCCTAACAGAGGATCTGTCATTAGGGGTTATGAGTAAATATTTCTTCAATATTGGCTGGAGCCATTTTTACTATAACTGAGGTTTTGTAATTCACAGATGGCTCTAAAAGCTCCGAGAATTTGAATAAACACTTTTCACAGGGCCACAGTGCCTGCGTATAAAAGTGCTTGGATCTAAAATGTTTAATCCTAGGTTATGACATTTTCACCATATTGTGCTGTTTTGGGGATAATTGAAACCTGGTATTGTTTGTCCTGAAACAATCTCATTTGGGTTTCTGAGACAATGGTCCTCTTAGTTCAGTCAGCTGGAGCATGTTCCCTCTCTCTCCATGTGCAGAGTAATCTTAAGACCCTCACATGAGGAATGGATTCCATCTATTTAATTCTGTTCACTGTATCAGTTCCTATTTCTGTATGGACAGGGACCCAGCATGGCCCAGCTGTGTCCTCTGGATCAGGGTCCCACAGGCTGCAGTCGGGGTGTAGCCATCTCGGGGACCCTCTAGAGGGAGGATCCTCTCTCAGGCTCACCGTGGATGCTCAGCCAGCCCCAGGTCCCAGCTGGCTGCTGGTGGGAGTCCTGAGCCCCTCACCATGTGACCTTCTTTGTTAGGCTGCTCATAGGACTGCAGTGGCTTCCCCAGAGCACAAGCACTGAGAGACATCAGTGCACAAGAAAGGCCGAAGTCCCTGCCTTTTTGTGGCTTAATCTTGGAAGTGCCATGCAGTCACTTTCGTTGTGTTCATTCATGAGAAAAGAGTCCCGAGGCCCAGCCTTCAGGCCAGGTGAGGGGTGTGAGTGCCAGGAACCTGCAGCAGCCCCAAGCACCCTGCTCCGTACCAGGCCCTGTGCTGGCAGCCAGAGCTTGCTTCCAGCCTCAAGGAATTTCATGATGTTTATGACGAGGACCAGATAGAGCAACACATAACTTTGGGTAAAGTATTTATTATAAGCTCAATACTAAAGATGTTTTAAAAGACTTACTTTAGCTAGGAGAAAGAATGACCCAACTCTGTTGACAAAGACTGGGGAAGAGAAGCCGGGGAAGCTTCCTGGAGGAGGTGGAATATGAACTGACATTTGAAAAATAATTAACCCATCCCCAGTCCTGGAAGGAAGCATCAAACTGTGCACAGAATCAACTAGGTTAACAGCTCCAGAGTTTATGGGTTCCTTTCCTTCCAGGAAATAACTGCATTTTTCATGAAAATGCCACAGAGAAATGGCTGAGGATCTACTGGGGGTGGATTGGCTGGGGATCCGCACGCCGGAGGGCAGTGGTTCTACTCCAGTAGTGATATTCATATGGAAACTAAACAAGAGCATCGTGTCACCACCACGCCCCAGTCAGCCTGCATTATACCTCTGCCAAAATAGCCTGGAAACATCAAATTTTGAAAAAGCGAAGGAAATTATGTTAATCACATTCCTAAGAGCACTCAAGCAGAAGGGCTGTTTATTGAAAATATTGACATGATGAAAAAAAAAGTTGTTAGAGTGATCATTCCTCCGGGACTTTGGGGATGTCACCGAATTTGAAGAGTCTCCCCTTTGACGCTGGGGCATGTTGATAGACTGAGGACTCTGGCAGCATCTGGCTGGGTCAAGCAGTGAAGGGCATGTGCTGAGCCTCGATTCTCAGCCTTTGGGAGGAAAACATCCTCACAAGACCAGTTGGCATCCCTGTGGGCTGGCAGATGTTTCCCGAACCAGTGTGTGAGTGAGCAGTGGCACAAACTGAAGGAAGGGGCTACTCAGTTATCTGTGGATGGACTTCCAGGAGGGTGAGCTTCCAGGAGGGTGGGCTCACAGGAGGGTGGGCTTCCAGGAGGGTGGGCTTCCAGGAGGGTGAGCTTCCAGGAGGGTGGGCTCACAGGAGGGTGGGCTCACAGGAGGGTGGGCTCACAGGAGGGTGGGCTCACAGGATGGTGGGCTTCCAGGAGGGTGGGCTCACAGGAGGGTGGGCTTCCAGGAGGGTGGGCTTCCAGGAGGGTGGGCTTCCAGGAGGGTGGGCTCACAGGATGGTGGGCTTCCAGGAGGGTGGGCTCACAGGAGGGTGGGCTCACAGGAGGGTGGGCTTCTAGGAGGGTGGGCTTCCAGGAGGGTGGGCTCACAGGAGGGTGGGCTTCCAGGAGGGTCGGCTCACAGGAGGGTGAGCTTCCAGGAGGGTGGGCTCACAGGAGGGTGGGCTCACAGGAGGGTGGGCTTCCAGGAGGGTGGGCTCACAGGAGGGTGAACTTCCAGGAGGGTGGGCTCACAGGAAGGTGGGGCCTCCAGGAGTGTGGGCTTCCAAGGTTCACAGGATGGGTTGGGAGCACTTTACCCTCCACCCTTTATCCCCTGGACTTCCCATCTGCAGCCCCCACTCCCACCACCTTACATTGCAAGTGCTTACAGGCATGGCCACCTCTCAGGCTCACTCTGGGGCAGAGGTTGCCTGATTTTATGTCTAATTATCTGAGTTTAGAAGGGTGCCTGGCACAGAGTTGTTCCTGTCAAAACTCACTGAAAGCTTTTGGTTGGGCAGGTAATCTGCAATCTACCCAACTCTAGAAAAGGGAGAAGAACGGGAATAGTTCAAAATGAAGGCGTCTTCCCACTCCCTCCCTCCGCGGGATCACTGCTGTATCAGTCGTTGAGTGCCCAGCTTTGAGGACTGGCTCTGGAAGAAGATGGTTGGAGTTTGAATCCCAAACCAGTCACTTTCCAGATTTTTGATCCTGGGCAAGTGGCTTCATTGAGCTTGGACTTGGGTTCCTCATGTGTGGAGAAAGGGAGGAAACAGGGTGTGAAACATGGCTGTCAGGATTCCTGGTGCTGCACGCAGAGCTTAGATGAGTGGTGAGCACTTGGAAGTTCTCACTGATGTCCAGGCTGCATCGCAGCACTGGACTTACTGCCCGGTCTGCCCGGTGTATAAATTAACGTTCCCTCGGCTGGGAAGAGTCTTAAGAAAAGCCAACTCTTTTTGGTGTCAGTGTAAATGGGCAGGGTGTGAGTGAGCAGGGGCACAAACTGTGAAGGAAGGGGCCACTCAGTTACCTGTGGGTGGGCTTCCAGGAAGGCGAGCTTCCAGGGGCAGTAAATAGAGGGTTGGACCTCGGACGGCTCCAGGAGGCCTGGGCGTGGCTTCCCAGCCACTCTGCCCTCCGGTCCTGCCTCTCTCAGTGCCTGTGCAGCCCCTGCTGGGAGCCTGGCTCTCTCTGGTGCTTTGTGTGTGTGGCGGGAGAAGGCTGCCCCCTGCCTTGAAGGCTCCTCCCGCCTTGAAGGCCCCAGGCCCCTGTTAACACCACATTAGAGACAGAGAATCTGATGTGGTCCCTCTTGGGTCAGCTGCACCCTGCTCAGGTCCGGAGAGCAGGGTTGGGGCAGTGAGCCCTCAGAACAGAAACCCACGGAGAGGCATCCCTCCACTACGGGAAGAGCAGCTGTTGTGAACAGGTCACCTTGTGAGCCAGGCCACACCCCACTCAGGGTGGGCTAATGACATTCACCGTGACTCCCACCACAACCCTCATCACCCACACTATTCCCATGTGGAGTGACGGAGCTGGGACTAAGAAAAGCACGATGTGATTTTGAGATGTCGATGTCGTGGGTACGTTGTGTTTCTTCTTTATACTTTTTTCTTTATTTCCCGACTTTTCTGCCACAAGCAATGTGGCTTTTATAAACATAAGACTTTATCAAGGCACTTCTTCGAATCTCGCTTCCTTCTGTGACAGCTCCTTGAGTCAGGAGCTGAAGCCTTGGAGACACCATCATCAGAACCCGTAACCTTCGCGGGTCCTGTGGGAGGCAGCGTGCCGGGGGGGGGGCTGGGGAGGGGGCTGGGGGGGGCTGGGAGGGGGCTGGGGAGGGGGCTGGGGGGGCTGGGGGGGCTGGGGAGGGGGCTGGGGGGCGGGGGGGGCTGGGGAGGGCTGGGGGGCTGGGAGGGCTGGGGAGGGGGCTGGGGGGCTGGGGGGGCTGGGGAGGGGGCTGGGGGGCTGGGGGGCTGGGAGGGCTGGGGAGGAGGCTGGGGGGCTGGGGGGGGTGGGGAGGGGGCTGGGGAGGGGGCTGGGGTGGCTGGGGGGGCTGGGGAGGGGGCTGGGGAGGGGGCCGGGGGGGGCTGGGGAGGAGGCCGGGGGGGCTGGGGAGGGGGCCGGGGGGGCTGGGGGGGGCTGGCGGGGGCTGGGGAGGGGGCCGGGGGGGCCGGGGGGGCCGGGGGGGGCTGGGGAGGGGGCCGGGGGGGCTGGGGAGGGGGCCGGGGGGGCCGGGGGGGGCTGGGGAGGGGGCCGGGGGGGCTGGGGAGGGGGCTGGGGAGGGGGCTGGGGGGGGCTGGGGAGGGGGCTGGGGAGGGGGCTGGGGGGGGCTGGACCTGCCGCCACCATCACTTTCCATCTTGGCTGCAACACCCAGCTGAGGCATCTGTATGGGAAAGGCATTAAGATTTGTTTAAAAATACTCCATTCCAACCCATGAAATGACCGGTATTCACATTTGGTTAAAAATAGCTTCTTTATTAAAAAAGAACTTCAAAATATCTCTGAAAGTTTAGAGAAATATGTGAAAGGAAGACATTTGCAAAAGTGGTTAATTATGTACTTCCACAGACTGTCGGGAGGTGCTTATTGTTTTGTTTTTGGAATTAGATGTGAAATTATTGAGAACAGTGGCGCACAATGAAACCATCAGGAAAGCAGTCAGCGCGAACTGAGAGAACTGTTTACAAAGAGGATTGTGCAGAAGGGAGCGGTCACAGTCGCCCAGGGTCCTCAGACTGGGTCTGGGTGAGTGTTGTCGGAGGGTGCCTGGGAGAGCATGTCACTTGATCTTGGAATGTCACTGTTGTCTGTGGCCTCGACGTCTCTGGCTCCAGCCTCATCTCTTGTATAGGAACTTTGTCCCAGGCATAATTTCCCCTGTGTATTTTATTTCAGTTTTGTTTTTGGAGTTCCCCGGAGTGTCTCACCTGAGATAACAGGTCTTCCAGGAAAGGCATGTTGGCAACTCTCCTTCCCCACCTCCTCTGATGCTGCGGCGTCAGCCCCGCATTCAGGAGCACCCTCTGATTATTCTGGCCACTCCCAGACTCCTGCACCCTTCCCAGTCACACCTGCTCCCTATCCTTGGTTCCACTGGACCTGCCAGGCACCTGCCCACTGAGCACTGCTGCAGGGCTGGCTGTGTCTGCTGATACTGGGGCTCTCTGCTGTGAGAACAGGGCTGCTTGGGGACGACCTTGGGGCGGTGGCATTCACCTAGACCTTACAGAGAGGTTAGCAGAATCACTTTTTGTGATCGTTGCTGATATTTTCTCTTCCCGCCACAGGACTTCTGTCTCGGTTGGTGATCCTCTGTCCCTGGAGGTCAACTGAAGCAACAACATCATCTAAGGTGTCTGCCCGAGCTCCCTCTTCTCTTAGCATGATTCTCATTCTCCCTCCGGAGGCTGCTCAGCCCCTCATGCAGATAGACTTAGGTAGGCCCAACCTGCCTGGTCATTAACATACCCAGGAGTGTCTAAATCCCAGGGGCCAGAGTGGCTTCCACACACCCTGGCAACTGCATTGTGTGCATGCGATGTCTGACCACGGGGTGGATGTGAGTCAGGGCATGGCCTGCCCTCCTCTGAGCCACGTGTCATATTCAAACCCAAGGTCGACTGGAGCTTCACAGATCATCGGTTCTGTGGTTTCCTCATGTTTATATCTACTATCTCAACCTTATTATCATAAGAGAGTCTGCATTTTTATCTTGGAAAAACAGGATTCTGAGTGATTTACAAATCATCACTTTTGTAGACTGAGGAGCAAATCCTGTGATGTGGACAGATCATCAGACTCAGAGGCCAACACTGGGTACACCATCGTGGGCACAGCATCCGTGTCAGCCAGTGGGCCTGCTGGCTTCCCGGCTTCTGGAACCATGCCTACCCGCTTCCAGAGCCACGCTTCCCCCTTGGCTCCATGCCTACCCGCTTCCAGAGCCACGCTTCCTCCTTGGCTCCATGCCTACCCCCTTCCAGAGCCACCCTTCCCCCTTGGCTCCATGCCTGCCCCGTCAAGGCCGCAGTAGAGCCCACTGGCCCCACCTCCAGATTCCTTGAGTCCACCCGACTCCTTTCCGCTCCCTGGCTCAGCCTCATCAACTCTGGATCAGTCCTTGACCCAGCTGCTGCTGTAGTTTGTCTTTCTGCTTCTATGTATCAGGGTGATGCTTTAATACCATAAAGAAAATCATATCTCTCCTCTCCCTGAAACTAAAAAATGGTGAGATTGAAGAAAGGACACAGGGCCGGCCGAGTCTGGATTCTACCCACCAGTGCCCGGCGTATGTTCTCCAGGACATGCAATAATCTGTATCTTCTCCCCTTGTGTGCGTGTATGTGTGACTCTCCCTGCTCTGGACCATGCATGAGCTCTTCCACCTGCATCATCTGCCTCCCCGGACTCAAGTCCATTTCACCCCCACCGGTCTGTTTGCTTCCCCTCCTCAGGACGTCAAGCTGTTCCCCAAATGTCTCCAGCTCTCTCCCGGCTTTCACTTTTTCCTCTGTTGCTCCTTCCTGGGATTTTCTTTTGCCAGCCAGTCATAGGGCTGTTGCATTATTTATTAACTTTATGCCACAGAGCCCTTGTCACTCCCCAGAGATGTCACCTCCCTGAGCCCACCTCACCCCGTGGCCTCCCCTGACCATGTCATCGTCAACTGTCTCAGCCGCCTGCTTTTCCGCTCTCCCACTTCCCTCTTTCTTGCAAATTCCAAGCTCACAACTTGAAGCAGCTTCAATAACACAGGGATTCACTGGCTGCCGTGACTGGGGAGTCAGAGTGGACTATATCAGATATGGCCAGGTACTGAGGCTCTAGACTTTGAGCTTTCTGTGGCCCTAGAAAGCTCTTCCCCATCTCCCAGCAGTCCCCTGGCAGTGGCATGTATTTCCCTCTCCTTGGGCTTCCCTAATCCCTGAGACCCAGCAAGATTGAGCTCGGATCAATTATAACCCTACAATGGCCTCTAGGGGTTCAGGCGAAAGGAAGAGTTTCACACCTCTCACTTTAAATCGGAAACTAGAAATAATCAAGCTGAGTGAGGAAGGCATGTCAAAAGCTGAGATAGGCTGGACGTCAGGCCTTCTATACCAAACAGCTAACCAGCTTGTGAACGCAAAGGGAAAGTTCTTGAAGGAATTGAAAGTGCTACTTTAGTGAATACACCAATGATAAAAAAGGGAAACAGCCTCATTGCTGTTTTTGAGAAAGCCTGACTGGTCTGCATAGAAGGTCAAAGCGGCAATAACATTCCTTTAAGCTAAAACCCAATCCAGAGCAAGGCCTCTAATTCTTTTAAATTCTATGAAGGCTGAGAGAGGTGAGGAAACTACATAAGGAAAGTATGAAACTCTCAGAGGCTGTTTCATGGGGTTTAAGGAAAGAAACCTTCTCTATAACGTAGAAGTTCAAGGCGAAGCAGCAAGTGTTGATTGAGAAACTGCAGCAACGTACCCAGAAGATACAGCTGAGGTCACTGATGAAGATGGCTACACTCAGCAACAGATTTTCCATGTGGACCAAACAGCCTTCTACTGAAAGAAGATGCCATCTAGGACTTTCAGAGCTAGAGAGGAAAGTCAGTGCCTGGCTTCAAAGCATCAAAGCACAGGCTGATCCTCTTGTTAAAAGCTAAGGCAGCTGGCGACTTTCAGTTAAAGCCAATGCTCATTAACCATTATGAAAATCCTAGGGCCCTTAAGAATTATGCTAGTTCTACTCTACCTGTGCACTGAGAATAGAACAGCAAAGCCTGGATGTCAGCACATCTGTTTACAGCATGATGTACTGAATATTTTAAGCCCACTGTTGAGACCTACTGCTCAGAAAACAAGATTCTCTTCAAAATATTACAGCTCATTGACAATACATCTTGTCACTCAAGTGCTCTGATGGGGATATACAGGGAGATGAGTATTGTTTTTGTGCCAACACAGCATCCATTCTACTCCCCATGGATCAAGGAGTATTTTTGACTTCCAAGTCTTACTTAAGAAATATATTTTATAATACATTAGCTGCCACAGATAGTGATTTCTCTGATGGATCTGGGCAAAATCAGTTGAAAATTTTCTGGAAATAAATGATCATTTTAGATGGCACTAAGAACAGTTGTGATTCATGGAAGGAAGGAGGTGGAAATATCACCCTGAGCAGGAGTTTGGAAGAAGTTGATTCCATTCCTCATGATGACTTTGAGGAGTTCAGCGCTTCAGTGGAGGAAATCATGCAGATGTGGCAGGAATAAAAGAGAACTAGAATTCGAAGCTGAGCCCAAAGATGGGACTGAGTTGCCTCAATGTCATGATTAACCCCAAATGGATGAGGTTGTTTTTTAGGGATGAGCAAAGCAGGTGTTTTCTTGAGATGAAATCTATTCCTGGTGAAGATGCTGTGAACATTGTTGAAATGACAACCTGGGATTTAGAATATTCCATAAACTTAGTTGAGAAAGCTGTGGCAGGTTTGAGACTATTGACCCCAGGTTTGAAAGAAAGTCCACTGTGGTTAAAATGCTATCAAACAGCGTCACTGTTACAGATAAATCTTTTGTGAAAGGCAGACTCAATTGATGTGACAAACATAATCGTCTTATTTTCAGAAATTGCCACAGCCACCCCAGCCTTCAACACCTACCACCTGACCCACCAGCAGTTATCAGCATCGAGGCAAAACCCTCCACCAGCAAAAAGATGATGACTTCCTGACTTTTTTTTTTAGCAATGACATATTTCCTGCTTAAGTTCTGTACATTTTTTAGACATAATGCTGTTGTACACATCATAGGCTCCAATGTAGTGTAAACATAACTTTTAATAGGCAGTGGGAAATGGTACTCGTTGTGTGACTCCCTTTATGTTGCTATTCTGGATTGACTGAATATCAACATCTGGAACGGAACCTGCGATGTCTCAGGTGTGCTTCTGCTGGCATTAATGTGCACCTGGACTTGCTGCTGGGCTCCCAGCCAATATCACCCAAGCTCTTCTCCACTCCAAGTTGGTTCTCTCTGTCCTTACCATGCAGAACAGTGCCAAACACAGAAGATGCTAGTCCTCATTTAGATGAGCGAGGACGTGAATGAAATCTGGAGCATTTAGTCTCATTGCTTTCTGTAGCAGTGACACCACGTGCTGTAGAGCTCCCACATTTATTTACGAAAGTCTCCATTTTACCACTGGCAAAATGCAAGTCTCAGTCAACCTGTCTCATAAGGCTGTTTGAATAGTCATTAATTTTTTCCCTACATTATGAAAATGTTGCATTTGCTACTCATATTAGTCTCTTTCCACACTGCTAGTAAAGGCATACCCGAGACTGGGGGTAACTTATAAAGAAAAAGAGACAGAATGGACTCACAGTTCCACCTGGCTGAGGACACCTCACAAACATGGTGAAAGGCACATCTTACATGATAGACTCTTCCTTTTGCAAAAGATTTATCTGTAACAGTGATGCTGTTTGATAGCATTTTACCCACAGTAAAAAAGGGTGTATGCAGGGAAACTCCCCTTAATGAAACCACCAGATCCCATGAGACTTATTCACATTCACGAGAACAGCAGGGAAAGGACCTGTCCTCAAGATTCAGTTACCTCTCACGGGTTCCTCTCATGACATGTGGGAATTACGAGAGCTATAATTTGAGCTTTGGGTGGGGACACAGCCAAACCGTATCACCACCTGTGATTCAAGGACGGCTTCTGCCTCTCCTGTTGGGCTGAGCAACAGGTAGAGATTTCTGGCTCTTGATCTCAATTCATGATTTCTTCTGGGACACACAAGTAAACAGTATTCCAGCCTCCTATGTAATGAAGTGGATCCACGTGGCTTCATGCTACCTCGTGGAAAATGCACACACACATCATGAACCCCATCTGGGAATGTCCCATCCTGTCACCCACCCTCCCGCTGACCTGAGACAGCCCCTGGACCCCATCTGAAGCCCTCTGTTGAAGGTGGCCATCTCCGCAGCCTGAGCTCTGAAGGGGCTGTGCCCTGCTGGCCTGTTGAGCCTCCAGGTTCTGTTTTGTGGGTGAGAAAAATACCTTCCACTGTGCTTGAGCCATTATCCTTCTGGTGACTTATCTGTTAAAATAGCAAGCATGCCTTCCCTACCTCATACAGTAAACATGTCAAGTATCTGTTCTTATCCTCCTATTACACTGTAGTTATTTTTACTTAATTTTTATATAATGTCTGGAAGAACCTGGTGGCTGAATTTACTGTTTCCTTTTATCTTTCCTTTGTACCATGGGGCTCTTCCTCTTGATGGGAAATAGATAAAATGGCCTTTCCCTGCACACAGTGCCCCTCCCCACCATATCACGGGGAGGGGACCCACAAGAGGACTCAACTGAACCTCAGAAGGGTCACTCTCTCCAACAAAATAGAAAACCATGTTGTTCATCACTCTCTTCCTCTCTTCCTGCCTCCCTCCCTCCCTTCCCTTCCCTTTGTTTCCTTCCTCCCTCTCCCCCTTCCTCACTTCCTTCCCTTCCTCCCTACCTTCCCCCTTCCTTCCCTTCCTCCCTTCCTCCCTTCCTGCCTTCCTCCCTTCCTCCCTTCCTCCCTTCCTTCCCTTCCTCCCTTCCCCCCTTCCCCCCTTCCCCCCTTCCCCCCTTCCCCGCTTCCCCGCTTCCTCCCTTCCTCCCTTCCTCCCTTCCTTCCCTTCCTCCCTTCCTCCCTTCCTCCCTTCCTCCCTTCCTTCCCTTCCTCCCTTCCTCCCTTCCTCCCTTCCTCCCTTCCTTCCCCCCTTCCCCCCTTCCCCCCTTCCCCCTTCCCCCCTTCCCCCCTTCCCCCCTTCCTTCCCTTCCTCCCTTCCCCCCTTCCCCCCTTCCCCCCTTCCCCCCTTCCCCCCTTCCCCCCTTCCTTCCCTTCCTCCCTTCCTCCCTTCCCCCCTTCCCCCCTTCCCCCCTTCCCCCCTTCCCCCCTTCCCCCCTTCCTTCCCTTCCTCCCTTCCTCCCTTCCTTCCCCCCTTCCCCCCTTCCCCCCTTCCCCCCTTCCTTCCCTTCCTCCCTTCCTCCCTTCCTCCCTTCCTCCCTCCCTTCCCCCCTTCCCCCCTTCCCCCCTTCCCCCCTTCCCCCCTTCCCCCCTTCCTCCCTTCCTCCCTTCCTTCCCTTCCTCCCTTCCTCCCTTCCTCCCTTCCTTACCCCCTTCCCCCTTCCTCCCTTCCTCCCTCCCTTCCCTTCCTCCCTTCCTCCCTTCCTCCCTTCCTTCCCCCCTTCCTCCCTTCCTCCCTTCCTCCCTTCCTCCCTCCCTTCCTTCCCTTCCTCCCTTCCTTCCTCCCTTCCTCCCTTCCTCCCTTCCTCCCTTCCTCCCTTCCTCCCTCCCTTCCTTCCCTTCCTCCCTTCCTCCCTTCCTCCCTTCCTTCCCTTCCTCCCTTCCTCCCTTCCTTCCCTTCCTCCCTTCCTCCCTTCCTCCCTTCCTCCCTTCCTTCCCTTCCTTCCCTTCCTTCCCTTCCTCCCTTCCTCCCTTCCTCCCTTCCTCCCTTCCTCCCTTCCTCCCTTCCTCCCTTCCTTCCCCCCTTCCTCCCTTCCTCCCTTCCTCCCCTTTCTCTCTCTTTTTCTTCCCTCTTCATTGAATACCTAATGGGTTTGAGACAGGGCATTCGACTTCAAGGAGGCAGAGACAAAGCACTGGAGTGGAGCACAGGAAAACACCACATTTTTAGGTTTAAAGAATGGTCACACACTGGCAGTTCAATATCATTCATCTTCAAATGAGTTTGTGTATTGATATTACCTCTGGCTTTGAATTTTTCTACCTTTATTTTTTTCCTCACATAAATTTTCTCAGAGAATTCTGAGCTGTTTGGAGACCTGCAAGTCACATCAGATAACTGTGATGAGGAGGACATATGTGATTAATACGGTGCATAGCTGTTGTCCTCAAGGGACGCAGTGTTCTTCAGGGAGAAACTGGAAGTGAGACTAAGAACGTCTGCAACAGGTGGGAAGGCAGGTGCGGAGGGCGCCGTGAACACAGAGGAAGGACTCCTAGCCCAGGATTTGGGGTTTGTAGGTGGGTTTTTGAGATTTGGAGGAGATTTGGTTTTTGAGATTTCTCCTCCGTTTTTCTCCACGGAGGAGAAACCCACTTGGGCTTTGCTTGTCTCCTGTTGGGATGGCCACTCATTAGGCCTGCTTTGTCCCTGTCACTGAGGCAATGGCCACTAGCCACCTTGCCTGTCACGTGTGTGACCCCAGGGTAAATAACTAACTGAGTTGCCTACCTGGGGCCCAGTCTCAGACTCAGTCTGACCACACTTCTCCCCTGCACAGAATCCTCTGTCCCACAGCCTGACCTGGCCAGTGCTGGGTGCTGGAGATGGGCACCAACAATCCTCCTGTCCACTGCCACTGTGTTTGTGGTGATGGCCATGACTGCCAGCCACTTGCAAGAAGGAGGGAGAGGACTTCACGCAAATACAAGCATCACAACCAGACGTGAAAGTGGCCACCTTGTCCAGCTAAGTAGTTCCCATCTTCATGCCGTGATGCCAAGAGATTGCTGAAGGGGACCCCAGGGAAACCCCAACCTTCTGATATCTGGTGAAGGTAAATGACAACGTGGTCACACTCTGACGTATGTTTGTCAATAGTGCTTAGAGGTCAACTGAATGAACAGAATACAGAAACGTGATCAATGGCTATTCCTAGAAGCTAACTGGAAATAAGACGGTACCACGTAGGATGTCTCTCCATTTGCACGTGTGCACGGACCTATACTGCTGGCATGCATAGATGTAAAACATTACACGATATTCCAGCCCATTCCAGGTGCTGAAGTCTGTAATGATTCCATTATCAAACAGCATCATACTTCAAAAACCAGCACCTCATTCTTTGAAGCTCGGGCTCAGTGTTTCCCTACACAATTAATTGGAATAACAGCATAAAGATGATGACTTTTTTTTAAAGTGGTAAACGTTAATGTGATAATTAAACTCACTCATTAAGAATGTTTAGGGTCTGGAATTTCAGTTCCTAGACCCTGGGAAAGATGAAAAAAGGGATCAGAGGGTCCTGGTGTCCTTGTTACTCAGGTCACATGGAGGTGGCCAGGAGGCTGCCCACCATGGCACATGGTGCAGAGACCCATGTGGGTTCCTGCCCTGTGGTGGGGATGGCCAGGTGTCTCCCTAGGCTGCCTGTGGACTAGTGGACCTAAGAGAGACAAGCTCATGGCTAGATTCAGACGTCATGAATAATTCCTGTGAATGGAAGTGAACCGTGTGGTAAACTTAGAACAGGGTCAGCGTGCTTTTCTAGTAAGGGGCTAGACAGTAAATATTCTAGGTTTGCACAGCCTCTGGTCTGTCTCAGTTGCTCAAGTCTTCGTGAAAACTTCAACTGACCACAAGTAAGTGAATGGGCAAACTGTCTTCCCATACAACTTTATTTACATGAATAGGTGGGGGTGGTAGTTTCCTCACTTCTGATCTAAAGGAATGGCTGATTTTAATTGAGAGCTTAGAATGTGTTCCACATATTTCCCATGCATACATTTGTTTAATGCTGTCACAATCCTCTGAGAAAATTCAGGCACAGGCACGGTTAAGTGAACTGACCAAGGTTGTCAGCTACTTAGTGGTAGAACGAGTGCTGGAACCCGGGCATGATGCTTCTGTCACCTGCACTCACCAAGTGGCGATGCCTCTGGGCTGCTCATTCTCATGCAGGTGCTCCGGGGGAAGCTCCATCTGTCCAGTGCCGGAGCTGAGAGGCCCCTTCACTTTCACTGATGCCCTGGTTGTGGAGTGCTGTAAGGCTCGTGTTGCCATCAGCATGTAGAAGACCTTTCTCTTCTTTGCGGTTCCAAAGCAACGGATGTAGTCCCTTTATTTCTGTAGTGTTTGCTCTGCATTCGGCATGGGGAAGACTGCTCATATTTACTGTGTGAGCCAGAACGTGCCAGTTACAGCCACCCTGCCTTTGCTGAATCTTTAGTGCTCACTCACCTCTCCAGATGTTTCTAACTCCATTTTTTCAGGCAGGAAGCAGGCTCAAAGTGGTCAAGTGCTACTTCCCCAGTCATATTCTTCATGGGAGATGCAGGTAGACGGCCAGACTGAAGCTGGCTTCTCCAGGCTGCCTCTCTGCAGAGCGTGCCAGCATGTTAAACGTGATCAGAGCTGGAGTGGAGTTTGAATTGTACATCAGGGAAGACTATTTGGTGTTATGTTGACAGCAGTTATTCACATCTTAGACTGATGGCCTTGCTCATCAGTATGATTTTCATTTTCACCAATATCGTTCAGAAGTTGGTTATTTCTACTGGAGTTTTCCACAGTGGCATTGGAAAGCATTGCAACAAATGATACAGCTTGGGGATGAGTCACACCCCCATTTCCAATCTCATTCATTGACAGAAAAAAAAATTTTAAAGAATGGATGGGATGCTCTTAAGATTGTTTTTTTTTTCCCCCCAAACCCACTTAGCCTTAGAGATAATGCATTGAGCAAATACAAAAAACAAAAAACAAACAAACAAAACCTCTCACTTTGAACTCCTCAGAAGCGTCAAAGAGCAGGGTGCTAAAAAATAACTCAACGTAATTGTTCTTTTGATCACATGTGATCTGAGCCAATTCTGTTAGTGACAGACGCTGGTCACCATGTGAAAATGTGATTGTGCCGGCAGGTGACATCATTCCACACGTCCTGGCACCATCAATGAGATGGGATCTGCCCAGAGCTTCATGGTGCAAAGTAGGAGCTCATGTTGCTTCACAGCCAACCCCGTCTCAGTGTATCTGACAGAGAAGGAAACTGTGTTACAGAGAGACAAACTGACTCACAGGCATTCAAAGAGCCCTTAGTTCTCAGCCCAGGATTTGAGCCCAGGTGTTTGGACAGGAAATTTCTCACTTTTAACTCTGTCAGCCTTGGCTACCGTCCATGTAAAATTCTCATCAATGTCACCAGACGGGTTGAGGCCAGAGGACTGCAGTGAGCTGGGAAGGTGAATTGGAAGCTGTAGGTGGGACCCCAGCTGTAGTTGTATCGTGTTCTCTGCTGGGCTGCATGACGCTGGTGCCCTGATGGGCTCCCCTCAGCCACAGGCACCAGGTGCCATGGGAGCCCCGCTGCCACCGCTTCTCCCTCCGCCAGGGTCCTGGTTCATCCGATGGCACAGCTCCCACCAAGGTACACACCTGTGCAGACACTGTGCAGGAAACCAGGCTGATGTGGACAGTTCTTAAGTCAGGAAGCCACTCAAGACCCTTTTGGGGCCCTCAAAGTTGGAAAAGCCTCCAGGAACTTAGCAATCTCTTCTCCAGCGAGTCCCCAAAGCCCCATCCTTCCCTGCGCCTCCCCACCGCGGGGACGCTCACCACCGCTCCAGACACACAGCTGCATGGGGACAGCTGGAATTGTGGAAGAGCTTTGCCGTTTTTAATGAGCTATTGAACAGAAATCTGCTTCCTTGATGTTCTCACTTAACTGCTATCTCACTTTCCTTGAAGCTTTCACAACTCGCTGATTCTAGATATTTTCTCCAGAGTGACAGAAAATGCCAGCTCTCTCCCGGCTAGGGTTTCATGGCAAGCTGGATCAGCAGAGGAGGGAGGGTGCAGGCGCCTCCTGAGGCCAGAGGCTTCCAGACCCACAGCACAGGAGGCTGCCCACACGCACTCCCTGCGGACCCCACGCCGGGGTCCTCATTAAGGCGCTGAGTCTGGCTACTGTCACGTGAATGCTCATTAGTTTCGAATGCCTTCCAGCGCAGAGCCCACAGAAACAGAGCTTCCCTGAGCCCCCCTCCTCCAGACCCTACCAACTTGAGGAGCCCAGTGCTCCTGGGAGGACCCCGCACCCCCTGGCTCCCCAGCAGGCCTCTGACTTCACTGTAGCCATTAAGTCCTCGAGAGGAAGAGTGAGTGCAGGTGCTGCCCACACTGTCCCGGGGTATCGGCGTTTCTGTAGGAGCACCTTTGGGTGCCCTCCATGCACCCCTGCACCATGGACTGTGCCTCCATTGCCCGTGAAAATGGATGTGATCCCTCAGCTGGAGCCCTTGCCTGCTCAAGTGGGGGCTCTCATTGGATGACTTCGATGTCATATGGTGTCTGACCTCTCCTGTGTGCCAAGAATGCAGCTGGCCCTCTGCCAAAGGTGAGAGCAACTCCACAAACACTGCATGTCATTTCTGTACCAGGTATGACAAGAGGCGTGAGCCCAGGTGTGACTGTTGGGCACATGGGAGGGGTCAAGGGAGGCAGAGATGCCTTCATGTGGTGGGAGGTGCAGACGGGCTCGGAAACCTCAGGACATAAGTGGCAGGTGGGGAGGGCACTTAGACAGGAGCACAAGGCGGCCCTTCTGGTCACTTGGGGGGAGTGCAGGGCAGCCCTTCCAGTTACTGGAGGAGGTTCTGTCCTGTAAAGTCACCATAAGCCACTGGATCAGTGAATTTTGAGCCCTTGCTCTTGGAGGAAATGCAGGAAGTTTATCAGTCAGGGTTCTCCAGGGAAGCAGAAACAAAGGGGTGTGTGTGTGTGTGTGTGTCTCTGTGTGTGTGTGTCTGTGTGTGTGTCTCTGTGTGTGTCTGTGTGTGTGTCTGTGTGTGTCGTGTGTGTGTGCGTGTGTGTCTGTGTGTAGAAAGAGTGAGAGATTTTCAGAAGTTGGCTGATGTAATTGTGGGGTTGGCAAGTCCACAGTGCTCGGGGCGGGGCTGGAGGAAGAGCAGATACCTCGGTCTAGGGTGGGGAGCATCTACAGGGGAACCGCCTGCTCTGGGCCTCCGTTCTTGTCCTTTTAGGCCTTCAGCAGCCTGGATGAGGCCCATGCACGGCAGGGAGGGGTCTGCGTTGCTCAGAGTCTGCTGACTTAAATGTTAGTTCCATCCAGGAACACCCTCACAGAAACCCCCAGAATAATGTTTGACCACATATCTGGGCACCATGGCTCAGCCAACTCGACACAGAAAATGAACCATCATGGTTAGAGTCCTGCAAGATTCTGGTCACAGCGGCTTCATCAGTGACCAGCACATGGCATAGTGTGACGTGTGTTTCTGTTTAATGGCGCCTGTGTAAGCCACGTCGTCCACTCATCAGCCGGCAGCCCTGGCCGGCAGCACCGCGCCTCGCACCTGCACGTGGTTCCTCCAGCCACAGTTTCTGCATGAGGCACGTCATGGCCTCTTGCTCCCAGGATCCCGAGACAGCAGTAGAGACTGCACCTGGGGCCATTTTAAACTGCGAATTCACCCACAGAAATCCAAAAAACACATCACTAACTGCAGCTCCAGAAGAAGCCTTGTTTACAGTCTGAGAGCTGCAGGAAGGAGGATGGGCATGGAACCTGTGCCTCGGGTGACCGGAGCCTCCATTGCTGTGGAACTGGCTGTGATCCCACGGCTGGAGCCGTTGCCTGCCCAAGTGGGAGCTCTCACTGGATGGCTCTGTTCACATCCACAAATGGCTGCCAGTGTACCTCAGGTATTGGTGTGAAGGTTACAAGCGGATTTTAGCAAGTAGGCAGATTTGTAGGCACCAAATCTGCCAATCACAAGGATGGCTGTGTATGAGGTGTGCTCTGGTGACAAGAACTGAGACCTTCAACCTGGGGAGAGGTGCAAAGCCAGGGGGCTTCCATGGGGAACCTGGATGGGGGTCTGCTGCTTTTAGGAAAGGCATGGGAAGTTACCGAAGAGTTTTTAAAGTGAGTGGTGATCAGATCTGCACTCCGGATGAGTGACATCGATGCTGCTGGACTGAGGGAGGGGACACTGGAGCCAGGGCTGTCATGGGCTGCAGGCAGGTGGTGGTGCTGTTCTAAGCATGACAGCCACAGGAGGATGGACAGAGGTCACAGGTGTACAGGTGCCAGGTGGGGAGCAGGAACACGGCTGAGTAAGGACAGGGAGGGGGAAGGTTTTTGTTTGCCTTCCAGGTTTTTGATTGCATGCCCTGAAACAAGCTCTGTCTTCCACCTTCCAACCACTGTTTCCCATGCCTGAGGCAGCAGCCATGTTTCCCCGCCCTCCTAGACTTCCCTGATGCTCTGCCCTGTGGAAGGTGGTCCATTTCCCTGCCCTCCCAGACTTCTCTGGGCGCCCCCACCCTCTCAGTTCCGCTGTCCATGTCCAGCCAGGCCTCTTCCTTCTAGCCACTGTGCTCTTCCTCTCAGACCAGCCACTCCTGCATTAGTAAATGAGACTCCTCTGCAGGGAAGATGAGGTTGCTCAGCCCTGTTTCTGCCCCAGTTTCTCATGCAGGGGCAGTGAGGACACAGGTCCCGGGAGAAGCCCCACTTCTGGGGACTTGGCATGAGGAGAGGTCTCCAGGGGCATCCTGGGGACTGTGGCCTGACCTGCTGCTTCTCTCTGGGTCCAGGACCCTGTGGTGTCTCAGAACAAACACCACCCATGGTGGTGACTGGCACGGGAAGCTGCGCCCACCCCTGCTTCCTATTTAGCATTGTCAGGCAGCACCCAAGGCAACACCACCTTCACCATGTTGGGTTCGGCTTGGAGTCTGCAGGCTTCTAAGATCCTGAGCCCAGTCGTGCCCCAGCTGAGCTGGATCCTGTAAGTAATGAATTATCTGTGATTAATTCACAATTAACCAGGCCTCCTCCTTCCCCAGGCACTCCATTTAAATATTTACATGGAATTCTGATCAGATACACACTGTCCAAATTAATATTATTTCATCTGAAAATACAAGAGTGTTTTCATCCAAATCAGCTGCTGTTTGGAGTCCAATCAGCACATCGTGTGACAAAGCGTGAAGGAGAAAGATGCTGTGTGATGGCGTCTAACATGGGCGGCAGCCGCAGCGAGGCTGGAGTCACACCCTGGCCTCAGAGGTGTTTCTGAGAATCCAAGGCTACTGGCCTCTGGCGCCACCTCCCACGCCACTGTTCACTCCTGGGGATGGCCTCAGGATGCCTCCACCCCCCAAGTGTGAGCCTGATGGTTAGCGGCGTGCCTGCCCCACTGCGTGCCCCTCCTGGAGGGCAGTGCCCTGGAAAGTGCAGCAGAATGACGAGGTCCTGCTGCTCACAGGCCTTGCCAGAGAAGGGAAGAGAAGAGAGCGGCGGATGGACCCGGCTGCCTGCACGCAGCCTGAAGATGGCGTCTCCGACTGCACCCTCTTCTGGAAGCATGAAGGGCCGGTGGTCTAATGGTCAGAGACAAGGCTCTCAAATGAATACACCCTGGTCTTTGAGATGAGTTCCTTATCTTGGATGCTTGTTGGGTAAAATGTGTGGACGTAATCATCAGCGTCTACTTGCCATTGCAAAGATGGTTGCTTGCACCTCCGTCTGCACGGTGTCCACATGGCTGCACTTCTGGGAGTTTCCGCAGGTCGGGGTATTACTGTGAGTCAGTGAGTCACAGCGTGCCTGCCCCCAGATGTGACGCCCTATGTCAGCTCTGCAGGCCTCCTCTGGGTTCACTCCCGGGTCCTGACGGTCAGCTCTCCCCGTGCCCACTCTATCCTGGTGACGCTCACGCTCAGGGGCTGCCCAACATGGATCTAGCACCATCTGGTGTCTGTGCAGGTTCTGGCACCTCTGCTTGGGGCTGGGGTCAGCCCTCCATATGTTTTCCACAGCGGAGCACGAGGCCACGGCCGGTAAGTGGCCTAGAGCAGATTCACTTCAACCCCATCAGCCCAAGCAAGGCCACGGCCGAGCTCAGGATCCCTGGTGCAGGGAAGCGCTCCCCTCTCGTGGGCAGTGCAAGGCACTGTGGAACTGGCTGCCTGGTAATGCTGTCCACCCCTCCCTCTCCTCTGAATTTTATCTTTTAAGTAGAAAACGTCCGAGACTTTAAGTGCTGTCCATGGTCACATAGTAAAACTCTGGGACTTTGTGAGTTTGGAGAAAATATTCATGACTGGAAAGATGAGTGTTCTCCTGGTCGCCATGACTCCAGCAAACCACACGCTTATGACTTGATCTCGCGTGGGTTCATGAAACACCAGCTTTGTGGAATGGGCTCAGCTCACGGCTGTGTGTTTCTTACAGAAGCCCTTGGAAGGCACGACTGTTCCCTCCCAGGCTGAGCTGCCTGTACTTCCCACTCTTGGATCCCACTGTGAACGTCAGATGGTGCATTCAGTCCCTTTCACACCCATGGAACACACAGGGCTTCTAACCGAGGTGCGTGGACTGTGATTGCTTCATCCTCTTCTGGAGTGCAAAGCCTCTTCAGTCTGCATGGGCTTGTTAACATTTACTGAGCATCTACTGTGTGTCAGACACCTGCTGGGCAACAGGGCAGCCCCTGGAGAGCAGGACAAGCTCCCTGTGCTCCAGGAGATGGGTACATGCGGGTCACGTTATGTTGTGACTGGTGTGAGATTCAATGTGGGAGAGCTGAGCTGGAGAATCCAGGAAGGGGAAGGATGGGGCACTGTGCGGCTGAGAGTTTTATCAGGAGAGATGTTCTAGCTGGTCTAGAAGCCTGAGTCAAACAGGAAGCACAGAACATCTCTCGATGTCATGAGGTAGAGGTGGCAGCATGTGACAGGTCCAGCCAGAAAGGCAGGGCTTGAGTAATCCAGGTTCTGGGCGGAGAAAATCCCGACGGCTGCTTTTGCCGGCAGTCTTTAGGAGCAGGCGGGTCTGCCTAGACATTCACGGTCAGCTTGTGTTTGGTCGCAATGAGAAGAGAGAAGAAAGGCAGAGAGAACTCGAGGAAGCCCCAGGAGTGGTGGCCAGGCACTGGCAGAGTGAAGAGGAGGCCTGCTCTGAGCAGGTGCAGGGAGGAACTGGGGCTGAGAAGGTGGTTCCTCTGAGCAAGCGGGAGCCTCTTTGCACCCAAACCCGGCAAAGGGAAAGGCTCCTGCCAGCTGCACTCTGGGTGGAAGGACTCATGTCCTTCCCTGGGTGCAGGAATGCCGTAACACAAATGCCACAAAACAAATGCTTCCTCCTCTGGAAGCACGAGGAGCCGGTGAGCCTCCTGAAGGCCCATCCTCGTGGTCAGCTCTTCCACACTGCGTTCTGGAAGGACGAGGAGCCGGTGAGCCTCCTGAAGGCCCATCCTCGTGGTCAGCTCTTCCACACTGCGTTCTGGAAGCATGAGGAGCTGGTGAGCCTCCTGAAGGCCCATCCTCATGCTCAGCTCTTCCACGCTGCACCTCTCTGGGTCATTTTAATTCCTCCCAAGTCACTTTTAGGGTACCTATCTCAGTGCAGAGCCCTTTCCCACCCATAAGCGCCATCAGGAACTCTGTGTCCTCTAGGGAACGCAGGCACAAGATCGGTCCATTCAGACCAGAAGGTCATTGCTTATTCCTTGCTTCTGTGGGGGTGTGCCGTCCAAGAGTGTGACAGCATAGTGAGAGCCCAAAAACTACTTGTTGGGTGGAAAGAGCCTTTTGTTTCCTACGGGGACCATCAACAAGAGGCCTCGTGAGTTTTCCTGAGATTTGAGTTTCAGACGTGAGCTGTTTCCCAAGTGCATTTTCTTTAGACATCTGCAAACGTCAGGGCATGCTCCTCATTAACTGGCTGGGGATCAGTGCACTCTTCTGGAGGTGAGACTTGCAGTGAAGTTCAGCTGAGCTCATGTCACTCCAGAGGTCAATTGTCACACAGTTGTGTGTGTCTGCTGTGGCTCAGTCCCGATTCTCTGCCAGGAATGAGATTTCTCATCCTCCCGTCCATTCAGGGCTGTGCCGGGCCTCTCTCCAGACTGTGGGCGCGCCCTGCCCCGCACCACGTGGGTTCTACCCTGAGTTTTCCTTTTCCGGCAGACCACGAGCTCCTCCACAGACAGCACTCAGGAGCCGCTGTGCCTCCTGTGGGGCAGACACCCAGTCACCACTTTCAGGAATATCTTAGAATATCTTCCACTTTTCCATTTATTTCTGATCCAAAAAAATATAGGTAGAAAACTGGTTCATGGTGTAGTTGACAGAAAATATGTTACCTGTTGTATTCAGATAGGCCATCCTCCAGTTATTCAAGTTATAAGATCCTATCGCCTAAATAAGGTCACCCCTGTTGGGAGATTATGTGGGCAGCTCAGGTCAGCAGCGGGAGGCCGCTCCGAAACCCTGGGAGGCTGATAAGTTACCCCCACAGGAAAGAGAGTCGCTCACTGGAACTCCCACAGATGGAATTTGGAAAATAGATTAAGGCCCAGGTCATCATCTGGGGCCTCTGTGGGGACCTGGGCCACCTCCCCGTGGCTTTCTGCTTCACTTGGACACTTTCTGAAGTCTGCTGGGGTGACAGCCTGGATGCTGATACCACTGGCGAGTCCCAGTGTCACAGAGGCTTAGGGGCTCGGCAATGGCTTCTGCTCAGGTGACAAGCTTTGTCTTTCTTTCTTATTTTTTTAAATTGTACTTTAAGTTCTGGGGTACATGTGGAGATCTCGCAGGATTGTTGCATAGGTGCACACATGCCGTGATGGTTTGCTGCCTCCAGCCCCCGGTCACCTACATCAGGCATTTCTCCCAGTGTTATCCCTCCCCAGCCTCCCGACCTGCACTGTTCCTCCCCTAGCTCCCCCATCCCCCAACATACCCCTGTGTGGGATGTTCCACTTCCTGTGTCCATGTGATCTCATTGTTCATCAACACTCACCTATGAGTGAGAACAGTGGTGTTTGGTTTTCTGTTCCTGTGTCTACTTTAAAGGGTGAGGGTGGTGGCAGGGGGGCCTGGGCTGGCCTTTCCCGCTGCCACCTGCAGTATGTCCCCAGGCCTCCCAGCTGGGGAATTAAGTGCTTGTGGCCTTTTTCTTCTTGCCCCTTGACAGCTGCTCCTCAGAGTCATAAGAGGAGAGATCTCATATTCACCCTGAGTAGACTTTGGATTTCTTTTATTTTCGGCTTGGACTTAGAAACAAGCACATACTTGGAGGCCTGTGTTCCCATGTTCTGCACCTGAGGAAACTGAGGAAGGTACATGGTTTCCAGGGCCCTTTGTATGCACTATTCAATTTTTCAAAGACACTTAGATTTTCAAAAACATCCTCTCAGAAAGGACGTCTTCCCTGAACCTCTCTACTCAGTTTCGCTTCTTACTGCTGAGCATTCCCTAACTGTCACTTGTCAATCATCAAATGTCCGGACGGTGCCGGCGGAGCTGCCTGTCTCTTGTTGGAGTCCGGGATCTGTCAGGGAGCTGCATGTCATCTGGCACTGTGCTCGCCAGAGTGTGAGTTCCACAGACGGATGAAAGCGGAATGTGTCAAACCGAAGCGAGCTCCTCGCAGAGCCTGGCCGACCTCCCCTACTCCAGCCTCAGCTCTGCCACGTCCTGAGTTCCGATCTGCACAGGTCACCTAATTTGATCTCAGCTTCCTCATCTGTAAAACAGAGATCACAGTTCCCACGTGGCTGGGCTGAGTCATGGGGATCGGCCTCGTGTCCTCTGTAAATCCCGGTGCATGGGGCCGGCCACGGGCCATCGTCAGCGCTGGCTCCTCTCACTTCTCTGACCAGACAGTGCATTTGGGGACATCCTCCGTGTTCATGCCGGAGCTGGGATTGGGACTCAGAGCTCATGTGTGCTGCATATACCCACCATGCAGGCCCCAAAGCACCCTGCTCATAAAGGGGCCTGGTTATGGGTGATCCTGAAGTGGAATTGGGGTGCACAGAGGAAGTTTGGTTGACTGCAGTTCAACGAACATTCTGAGAAGCAGGTTTTGAAGGCCTCGGAGTTGCCAGGAAAAAAAAACAAAAACATGCATTTTTTTTGCTGTTACTGAAAATCTTTAGAAAATGCACATGAATACAGTAAAGTAGCTACACGAAGTGCTGCTCGTCGTCTGCGAGGCTGGGTGCTATGGAAGGAACCGTGTACGCCTGGCCTGCTAGGGCCTGGCTGGTTCAGCTGGAGGCACCCTCGGCAGGGCTCTGCCAGGTCACCCTGCACTCGGCTTCCTCCACCTCCCACCGCATCCTCTACTTTCTCACAGGTTTCCTCAGGAAGCACTTCCTGGATGAACTCTTGTACATAGACCTCTGCTCAGACACAGCCTCCAGAGAACCCAGCCTAAAACATCTCCCACAAGCACAGACCAGGTGGACAAATGAATGAAGGAGACACTTCTTTTTGTTGAAAGAGCCGTCTCTCATGGTGGAGGGTGCATGTTGCTTATGTGTGTGTCTCCCTCCGAACGTGAGTGGAGTGCTCCATGCCGGCTCCGGGGACATGCCCAGATCCCGTCCCACCCGCTGTCCCAAAGCAAAGGGAGAGGGGCTTCCGGAGACAGCGGGTTTGCTCAACACTGCATCCTCCACTCCCCTCTCAGAGAGTTCCGGATATTGAGACTTGGCGGAGTGAACCTTGGATAGGCACACCTTCAGTATATACACTGTATTTTAAGATGGAATCTCTCTCCAACTTACTGGCCACAGAATCCTTCCTGCACAAAGCTCGTTTAATGTTCATCGTAAGTGACTTTCCACATAAAATGTCCCACCAGCTCTTGTTCAGGGATACATTCCCCTGGTGGGGGAAGAAACTGGGTGAGGTGGGCGATGCTGGGCTGGACCCTCCACAGCTGGTGGCCGAGGGAGCCTCAGGGGCACTGCAGGGACTGCGGGAACACGATGCCTTCTCTGGAGGTGAGAATTATGACAAATCTACTTTCCATTCAACAACTGAACTGTGTAATTGTTACAGATTATAATTTTTTTCTAACAGGACAGGGCATAGCTGGAAATTAAGCAGACTCTATGAACAACCGAACCTAATGAATCCTGCAAAGATTGAGCCGTTAAGTAGCAACGTCGGGAGTTGCAGCAGACTGTGTGTCAGTGAGTGAACTGTGTCAGCTATTAATTATGTAATCACGGGTGGAATGAGGTGCAGGGAAGTCACCAGGCCTCCATGTCAACGTGGCTGTCACTCCTGAGCTGTGAGCATGGCACCTGCCGGGCTGTGGTGGAGTCGAGGTGGGTTGAAGGTGCCTGAGATTAGAACCCTGAGGACGCCGCTCGGGAAATGCCAGTGTCTGATCCAAGTCACCTGGGAGAGAGGCAGCAAGAATGTGAATCCTGCTAATGGACCCAGGGCAGCTCCCACACCAAGTGTCACTGATGATGGAAGTGAATCTTCCTCTTGTCTGCATGAGAATGCAAAGAGAAAGGGCAACTTCGGGGCGCACCAGTCACTGTGGCTTTGCCTCTGTGAGCATGTGCATGCGGGTGCTCTAGGCCAGGCACAGGGCAGGGGCCTGGAGGTGCAGGTGTTGATCTCAGAGAGTTTCTAATCTGGTGAGGCAGGGACGTGATTGTGGTTGTAGCCGCTGTGTGGTGTGGACCATGGCAGACTCTGAGTCAATGTTGCCAAGCTAGTGACTGCCCTGTGGTGGGCTGCACTTATTAAGATTTGGCAGAACGGCTCATGCCTGTAATCCCAGCACTTTGGGAGGCCGAGGCGGGCAGTTCACGAGGTCAAGAGATCGAGACCATCCTGGCAATGGTGAAACCCCGTCTCTACTAAAAATACAAAGATTAGCCAGGCGTGGTGGCACGCACTGGTGGTCCCAGTTACTCTGGAGGCTGAGGCGGAAGAATCGCTTGAACCCAGGAGATGGAGGTTGCAGTGAGCCGAGATCGCGCCATTGCACTCCAGCCTCCCTGAGTGCATCTCAAGAAAAAAAAAAGTTTTGGCAGAAGCTCTAGTTCTTGTCCTTTGAGTTCTCATTTACTCCAGACTGAGTCCAGCGAACCTTTGTGGGACATTCATCATTTGTTCTTCGGTGTGCCAGGCACTGGAGATAAACCAATGGGAGTGGGTTTCCATGCAGCTTTTCCTAAGAGAGCACAGTCCACGAAGAGAGCCCTGTGTTTCCTAAGGCAACAGGTAAGTTAGGCAGGTTCTGCCTTGGAGAAGGGCATGGATGTACGAGAGCTTGGCAGGACACCAGGGCCCCTGGCCAGTTCAGGAAAAGCCTCCTGGGGCCAGGGTGGGTGTAGGGCATGAAGGTTGAGGAGGGTGCAGGGTGTGAAGCCCAGGAGGGTGCTGGGTGTGAAGGTGGGGGACAGTGCAGGGTGTGAAGCCTGGGAGGGAGCAGGGTGTGGAGCTTGGAAGGGTGTGGGGTGTGAAGGTAGGGGAGGTGCAGGGTGTGAAGGTGGGGGCGGTGCAGGGTGTGACGGTGGGGGAGGTGCAGGGTGTGAAGGTGGGGGAGGTGCAGGGTGTGAAGGTGGGGGAGGTGCAGGGTGTGAAGGTGGGGGAGGTGCAGGGTGTGAAGGTGGGGGAGGTGCAGGGTGTAAAGTTGGGGGAGGTGAATGGTGTGAAGGTGGGGGAGGTGCAGGGTGTGAAGGTGGGGGAGGTGAATGGTGTGAAGGTGGGGGAGGTGCAGGGTGTGAAGGTGGGGGAGGTGCAGGGTGTGAAGGTGGGGGAGGTGCAGGGTGTGAAGGTGGGGGCGGTGCAGGGTGTGACGGTGGGGGAGGTGCAGGGTGTGAAGGTGGGGGAGGTGCAGGGTGTGAAGGTGGGGGGGTGAAGGGTGTGACGGTGGGGGAGGTGCAGGGTGTGAAGGTGGGGGCGGTGCAGGGTGTGACGGTGGGGGAGGTGCAGGGTGTGAAGGTGGGGGAGGTGCAGGGTGTGAAGGTGGGGGAGGTGAAGGGTGTGAAGGTGGGGGAGGTGCAAGGTATAAAGGTGGGGGAGGTGCAGGGTGTGAAGGTGGGGGAGGTGCAAGGTATAAAGGTGCGGGAGGTGCAGGGTGTGAGGCCTGGCAGGGTGCAGAGTGTGAAAGTCAGGGAGGATGAGCCAGCATGGGAAGGGAGACAGTGTGGTGACCAAAGGGAGGGGAGCCTGTGCAAGTAGGAGGCAAGGAGCCTGAGGCTTCTGGTGACCAGGGAATGAGCATCAGGGTAGGCTCGGGTGGAGGGAAAGCAATCCACTCCAGGCTTCTGTGATCAAAGGACGGAAGCTCATGGTTGGCCCTGTGCATGATGTGAACAGAGCTGGAGCTTTGTTAATAGCAATCTGGAGAGTCTGTGGTATCAGTGGCCCACAAGAGTGGGGCTAAGCAGATGAAACTGGATATGGGAAGACCATGCGGCTCTGGACAGGCTCTGCCTGGGTGTGACAGTCTTCTGAACCAGGCCATTGCTGGTCGGCTTAGGAAGACAAAGAGGGAGGCAAGATATACTTGGCGGGTAAACTCAGCTGGATGTGGGACTTAAGGAATGTGTGAGGGACGGAGGGGATGAGAGGATGGGGAGAGAGGACACAGAGGTTGCGCTGGCTCCAGGCTTGGGCTCAGGCAACTGGAAGGTAATGAGAGAAGCCACTTTGGAGGAAGGTAATGGGTTTGGTTTTGGATGTAAATTTAAATTCCTGTGTGACACCCAGCTGACTAACAAGTAATGAACAGGCTGCTTTAAATGTTAGGGCAGAGTGTGGGGCTGATGTCTAGGTCTGGAAGCCAAAGCCAGAAGGAAAGTTTAAATGACAAGCACTTGTAGGACCAGCGCTCTTTGGGGGAGAAATGCAGTGTTCCCAAGACATAGAAAGGAGGCCATGGAAGAGAAAAACCCACAGTCAGGTCTGAGATATGGAGGCAGAGAGGTGAGGTGGGCAGGGAGGGGTTCTACCAAGGAGCTCATAGAGCATGGAGCTTGTGGCAGAGGGGTCTGATGTGGTCTGGCTGTGCACTCACCCAAATTTCATCTTGAATAGTAGCTCCCATAATCCCCATGTGTCATTGGAGGGACCTGCTGGGAGGTAACTAAATAATGGGGTGTGGGCTTTTCTTGTGCTGTTCTGATGGTAGTGAGTAAGTCTCACGAGATCTGATGGTTTTAAAAAGGGCAGTTTTCTCTTGCCTGCCGCCATGTAAGATGTGCCTTTGCTCTTCCTTCACCTTCCGCCATGATCGCGAGGCCGCCCCAGCTATGTGGGACAGTGAGTTCATTCGACCCCTTTTCTTTATAAATTACTAATCTCAGGTATGTGTTTATTAGCAGTGTGAGAACAGACTAATACAGGCCTGCACAGCCCTCAGTAATTCTGGCACTTAGGTGTTACCGTGGTCCCATCAAACCATGGCAGGTGTGCAGAGTCTCCACCAACCATTTCCTCTTCCTATTTGTCCTCTGTCTCATGACCCCGAATATAGACCTTTGTGGTTTCCATAGGCTTTTGTCACTGAGCCTTCTCAGCGCTGGGTCTCCATATTCTTCGCTGATGCTGTGTTTCCCAGAACTTTTCTGGATGATCATTGGCTACCAGGGACTAAGTCAAGAAGGGCAGGAGGATCAGCATGTCATGGTCTCAAGGTCCCTGTGTGTCAGGTGCTGCGCTGAGCATGGGGCACCCATGAGGTCAGTGAGATTCCTGCTTCTCAGGAACCATCATGCAACAGCAGAGATAGTTCACACAGGGGCCTGCTCAGCCCCAAAGCCCAAGTTCTCTACATGGCCTCCACTGCCTCCTCCAATGGGGAGACTTGCAGTGGGTCTGAATGTGTTTCACACATTGCTGTCAGCACTTCACATCCTTATTCAATACTGGGTGGCCAGATGCCTGAGTCCATAAACCAAGGAGGAAATGATTCTGGAGCTGGAAGATGTGGCTTTCTTACCAGCAGCATTTCTGAGCTCTTACAGGGACCTGATTCATATAATGGAGGCTCCTGCTCGCAGCGCCCTGTGTGATCTTCCAAGCACCGTCACAGAGAAGGCTGCAGTCAGCAGTGTTCCTGTGTGGTGGGTGGCAAAGAAGGAGATGGAGCTTCAGTGAGGCTGTGTGACTTTCTCCAGGTCACCTTGTCAGCAGGCGCCCGCAAGGACTCAAACCCTGGTCTCTGACTCCAGGTCTCCTGGCCCCTTCCCTGCTCTCTATTGCAGCCGAAGGTAAGCCGGAGGTGAGGCCTGAGGAGCAGTAGGCTCTGGGCTGTCCTGGCCTGACGGGTGGTGCTCACAGGCCGCTTCCCATCTCTAAGATGCTTTTCTGGGTTTCTCTGTTTACAGTTAGCTCTTTTGTGAGCATTCGGCCAGATGGCACCCAGGCAAACTCAAATATCCACCAGAACATCACTCCTTCAGATTAATTAGTTTCCATTTATATGCCTCACCTCACTCAGCTTTAAATGCATGCTTTGAGCTTATAATTCTGGTCTTCAAAGCCTGCCCATCTCCCCATCTTTCTTATGTCCTTTTTATCCCTGCAATGCTTCCTTGAGCAAAACCCGGATACCCCAATGGGGGCGTGCTTGGATATTCTCAGAGCCCAGGTTGTCTATGTTCTTTCTCAGAAAGAGCTACCATGAAACAAAGTGACATTCATTTCTCCTGGGCATCTTTCAGACCAGAGTTCACTTTGATATCACCTGGGCCTATTTTAAGAGGGATAAAAAGCTTTTTGTAGTTTCAGAGAACAATGATTATTAAGGAAAAAGAAGAGGGCTTAGCAAACATTGTAGACTAAGCACAACGCCTGGATCTTGACCCACAAGCCTGGGACATAAGCAGGAGTTTGTTTGTTTGATCATTTATTTATTTATTTTATTCTGATTCATTTATAGGTCTCCTGCCATGTGATAGACACAGGCATGTATTTTCAGATGCAGGAAGCCTCTGTCTTGTTCTCAGGAATCTCATAGTCCTGCAGCAGCATAACACACGGGGGAAGAGCTAACTCTGTTTCCAAATCCTGTAGGTACAAGGTAGGAATTAAGCTCAAGGTATTTTGGGAGGACAACAGAATGGGTCCGAGAGGACCGGAGAATGATTCTGAAGTTCTAGCATCACCTGGAAAGTGAATAAGATTATAGGCAATAGAAGGAAGGCAGGGAAATTCTGGCAGAGAAAAAGCAAAAAGGTTAAAAGACATAAAACCTGGTGTATTTGAAGGACCTCGTGCATTCAGTATTGTTGGACAATAGCATGTAAGGAACCAGGGGCAATGAAAGGTGGCTCTGAAGAGAAACGTAGGGCCAGATTATGACATTGGCACAGCCTGACTTCCATGTATCATGACTGTTTCATGCCTCATGGCTTTCACACATCATGGCCTCCATGCATGGTAACTTCCGTGCATCATGACTACTGCATGCATTATGGCCTCCATGCATGATAACTTCTGTGCATCATGACTACTGCATGCATCATGGCCTCCATGCATGATAACTTCTGTGCATCATGACTACTGCATGCATCATGGCCTCCATGCATGGTCACTTCCGTGCATCATGACTACTGCATGCATTATGGCCTCCATGCATGGTAACTTCCGTGCATCATGACTACTGCATGCATTATGGCCTCCATGCATGATAACTTCTGTGCATCATGACTACTGCATGCATTATGGCCTCCATGCATGGTAACTTCCGTGCATCATGACTACTGCATGCATCATGGCCTCCATGCATGGTAACTTCCGTGCATCATGACTACTGCATGCATCATGGCCTCCATGCATGATAACTTCTGTGCATCATGACTACTGCATGCATCATGGCCTCCATGCATGGTAACTTCCGTGCATCATGACTACTGCATGCATCATGGCCTCCATGCATGGTAACTTCCGTGCATCATGACTACTGCATGCATCATGGCCTCCATGCATGGTAACTTCCGTGCATCATGACTACTGCATGCATCATGGCCTCCATGCATGGTAACTTCCGTGCATCATGACTACTGCATGCATTATGGCCTCCATGCCTCACAACTTTTATGCATTGTGGCTTCTATGCCTCTTGACCTCCATGAATTGTGACTCCATGTCTCATAACTTTCATGCATGATGGCTTCCACGCATCATGTCTTCCAAGCATATGGCTTCCAATCATCTTGTCTTCCATGTATTATGACTTCCATGCCTCACGACTTCCAAGAATTATGGCTACTATGCCTCGTGTTTTCATGCATGATGGCTTCCATGCATTGTGGGTTCCATGCACTGTGAGTAGCCTCTGTGTCATGATATTCATGTGTTATAGTGTCTATGCATCATGGATTCCATGCACTGTGAGTGGCCTCTGTGTCATGATATTCATGTGTTCTCGTTTCTATGCATCGTGGGTTCCATGCACTGTGAGTGGTGTGTGTGTCATGATATTTATGTGTTCTGGTTTCTATGCATCATGGGTTCCATGCACTGTGAGTGGCCTCTGTGTCATGATATTCATGTGTTATAGTGTCTATGCATCATGGATTCCATGCACTGTGAGTGGCCTCTGTGTCATGATATTCATGTGTTCTGGTTTCTATGCATCATGGATTCCATGCACTGTGAGTGGCCTCTGTGTCATGATATTCATGTGTTCTGGTTTCTATGCATCATGGGTTCCATGCACTGTGAGTGGCCTCTGTGTCATGATATTCATGTGTTCTGGTTTCTATGCATCATGGATTCCATGCACTGTGAGTAGCCTCTGTGTCATGATATTCATGTGTTCTGGTTTCTATGCATCATGGGTTCCATGCACTGTGAGTGGCCTCTGTGTCATGATGTTCATGTGTTATGGTTTCCATGGATCATGGGTTCCATGCACTGTGAGTGGTCTGTGTGTCATGATATTCATGTGTTATGGTTTCTATGCATCGTGGGTTCCATGCACTGTGAGTGGTCTGTGTGTCATGATATTCATGTGTTACGGTTTCTATGCATCATGGATTCCATGCACTGTGAGTGGTCTCTGTGTCATGATATTCATGTGTTATGGCTTCCATGCATCATGGGTTCCATGCACTGTGAGTGGCCTCTGTGTCATGATGTTCATGTGTTATGGTTTCCATGCATTATGGGTTCCATGCACTGTGAGTGGTCTGTGTGTCATGATGTTCATGTGTTCTGGTTTCCATGCATCATGGGTTCCATGCACTGTGAGTGGTCTGTGTGTCATGATATTCATGTGTTCTGGTTTCTATGCATCGTGGGTTCCATGCACTGTGAGTGGTCTGTGTGTCATGATATTCATGTGTTCTGGTTTCCATGCATCGTGGGTTCCATGCACTGTGAGTGGTCTGTGTGTCATGATATTCATGTGTTATGGTTTTCATGTAGTATAACTTCTATGACTGGTCCATGCATCTTGACTTCATGCACAGGTGATTTTGCTTGCTTGTAAAAATTAACCAATAAAAAAGTAACTTTAAAAATCAGAAGTGGTCATCCCTCTCTCCCCACTTCCCCTACACACCTATAACTAAGGAAAGCGTGTTGAATCAACCTGACTGGGGATGACCATTCTTCATTACTCACAAATGCAGGCAGGGTTTGTTCTGTGGCCTCCAGAAACAGATTTTAAATTCTATTTTATCATCTGCCTATCTCCACTCCAAATCCCAAGCCATTTCTATTCCATACACTGTCTGGGGATCAGCACTCTGGGTAGCTCTTACTCCATGCCCAGACTGCCTTCAGGGGCTGGACCTGCATTAGTCATCACCTCAAAGATACTTGTGAATCTGCCACAAGTCCCATTTCAGAATATGATATATGACGACATTGCCTGAGCTGAAGGGTCTGTGTGTGTGAGCAAGCCCTCCTCTCAGACATTAGCTCTGATGACGGAGTGCCACTGCCATCAGCATTTTGCTCATAATTGCTCTATGGTCATTCAGCCCCAAGGCCAGGTGCTCCACTTGCTGCCAGGGTCAAGATTCTGCCTGAGTTCAAGCTCTGGCTGAGTCACTTCCTGGCTGTTTGACGCTGGGCAGGATTCTTTCTTTCTCTTTCTTAGGCCCCTCATCTGTAAAATGAGGCTGGCTGTGAGGTTTCAGTGAGAATACGTATTAAAAGCCTAGTGATAAATCTCACTTAGGGTAAAGCCAGTTAAAGTTTATTGTTGTTAATATGTAGAATGTGGTCTCTGTCCTCAAGGAGCTACAGCCAAGAGTGAAAACCTGCAATTAAAAAGACAAATGGGGTGTTTGATGAGTGTTGGCCTAAATACAGAACACAGGGAAGAGTGGAGGGGCACAGAGGCTGTGCTGAGATCTGCCTGGATGGCCAGGGAAGGAGTCCCAGGGAAGCACAGCAAAGGGGCTGAGAACCAAGGCTGGACAGGGCTGGAACCGGAGCATGGGGACTTCTGGGCAAGGTCATCCACCCCAGCTGCATTCACCCTGTCAGGTCTCAGGGGAACAGCAAAGTGTTGGGGGAAAACAATGGGAGTTGTTCTTCCCAGAATTATCATGAGATCTTGGTGCTGTAATGTACCCCAAGGTCATAAAAGGCTTAGAATGCAACTTTAATTTTGGATCTATTAGTCCAATATGAAGCACTAAGGGTTATAGTAAAAAAGAAGAGAGAAACTGATCCTCTCCATTTGAGATGTCCTTTTGTTCTTGTTAAGACATCAAAGAGGCCGGGCGTGGTGGCTCACGCCTATAATCCCAGCACTTTGGGAGGCTGAGGCGGGTGGATCATGAGGTCAAGAGATCGAGACCATCCTGATCAACATGGTGAAACATCATCTCTACTAAAAATACAAAAAATTAGCTGGGCATGGTGGCGCATGCCTGTAATCCCAGCTACTCAGGAGGCTGAGGCAGGAGAATTGCCTGAATCCAGGAAGCAGAGGTTGCGGTGAGCCGAGATCACACCATTGCACTCTAGCCTGGGTAACAAAAGTGAAACTCTGTCTCAAAAAAAAAAAAAAAAAAAAGACATCAAAGAATGATAAAAGGGAAACCAAACCAAGCTTTGAGAAGGATGGATGAGTTCAGCAATGCTTTCTCCTCCTGCTGCCAGCCAGGTATGCACTGGGACAAGGCAGCCAGGCTCAGGGCACATCCTGCAGTGCCTTTTTTCCATGGCATGTCCCCCAGCACGTGAATGCAGTCCACGTGGTTTGGACTTTACCATGGGAAATCCTCAGCATATGTTAACTTGAACCTTTCTGGAAGGTTTTAGTGGTTTGGCCATGCATGGGAAGAGGAAAAGAAGACTCCATTTTCCCCAGACAGCCTATGGCAGCCGGGACCCGCTCAGTCCAGTGACAAAGCATTCCACTTGTACTCTCCCCGGTGAGAGCGGCAAAATCCGCCCCACAGTTAATTATAAAGAGCCTTTTCTGACCTTCAGGTTTCAGGTGATGGGGACCCACCAGACTGCTGTAAGCAGAGGAATGTGCGTACATCCAACAGGGCAGTGGCTTGGGGTGGCTCGCCCTTCCTAGGCAGATGAGGAGGGCCTTCCCTGGGCAGCGCAGGGGAGCCGGGAGGTGCTAAAGGCTGCATGGGTGAGGCTTGGCTGTGAAACAGATGTGGAGGCCCATTTTCCAGCAGTGATCCTCTGAAGCCAGCCATGTATCCAGTGGTGAATTCTGAGGCTAACCACTTAGGGTTAACACTGAGCCCACAGACTTAAGGGCTCAGACCCACAAGAATGCCCTCACTCCAGATGCCAGCTCCAAGTCCTGGGGCCCACCTACACTTCTGATCAAGCAGCTGCACATTTGGGGATTCCTCAGGTTTGAATAAGTTTCTAGAGGAAGCCACAGAACTGAGGAAAGCTTTATGCTTATGATTACTGGTTTATCTGAAAGCATAGGCGTGAACAGCCAGGTGAGAAGATGTATGAACCAAGGTCTGGGGAGGGGGCAGGAGCTCTGTGCCCTCACTGGTTTGGCCTCTGATATGGTTTGACTGTGCCCCCACCCAAATCTCATCTTGAATTGTAGCTCCCATAATTCCCATGTGTTGTGGGATGGACCTGGAGGGAGATAATTGAGTCAGGGGGGTGGATCCCCCAACCTGTTCTCCTGGTAGTGAATAATTTTCACTAGATCTGATGGTTTTATCAGGGAAACCCCTTTCACTTGGTTCTCATTCTCTCTTGTCTGTGGCCATGTATGACCTGCCTTTCACCTTCTGCCATGATTGTGAGGCCTCCCCAGCCATGTGGAACTGTGAGTCCATTAAACCTCTTTTTCTTTATAAACTACCCAGTCTCAGGTACGTCTTCACCAGCAGTGTGAAAACAGATGAATACAATGCCCCTGCGACTGCCTGTGTTCAACAGCCAGAAGCTCCTCAAGCGTCCCTGTTCCAGTGTTTTACATGGAGTTTCATCTCTGAGACATGGTCCATGAAATCTTTGACCATTGGTGATGGAGCTCAAGCTGCAGTGTTTCTTCCCTTCAGGGAGGATGGGGATGCAGTGAGCGTTCCAACCGTCTAATTACGGGCGCATGGTTGGTTCTTCTGCTGACCAGCTCCCTTCCTAAAGCCTCCAGGCCCCCTCACAGGGAGTCACCACATTCGCCCAAACTCACGTATGTTAGACGAGGCTCTCTGTGAACCACCAAAGATACCCCTACCATTCCGAAAACTCCAAGTGCTCGGGAGTCCCAAGCCAGGAACCAGGTACAAAGACCAAATGTATTTTTATTGTGTCGCGGGAGGGCCAGGATAAAGGAAATGGAGATTGCTGACTAGATTTGACACAGAGCCCTGGTCTGAGTTTGGCTGGAGGCAGCAAATAAAGTTTAGAAAATACCTGAGCCAATGATTAGGGGGTTAAAACAGCCATTTGGAGGCAAAAAAAGAAAGAAAAACATCTGTTGTTCTCAGTTAAAGAAGGAGTAGCCCAGAGCTTACAGGAGCCTGAAAGGTGATCGACAGCTCAGGGTATTTTTCTTTTTGATGTGGGGACAACCATAAGCCAATTTCCCTGCAATTAGCACAAAAATGCGGATGGAGGAGAGGCCTCCCGGACCATCTCATAGAGGAGGAGAATAACGATGGCAGGTGCAGAACCTGGACTCTCCCATTGCAGCAGCCTTCGCTGGGAGTCGCCAGTCTGGGGAGATGCCGGGGGCGGGGACGCTGACTGTCGTGGGAGGACGCTGGCTGTGGGCGGGGACGCTGGCTGACTGTGAGGCATGGATGCTTGCTGTGTGTCCCGGCGGTTTGCCATGGGCGTGGGCGGGGAGGCTGGCTGTGGGCGGGGACGCTGGCTGTGGGCGGGGACGCTGGCTGTGGGCGGGGACGCTGCTGTGGGAGGGGACGCTGGCTGTGGGCGGGGACGCTGGCTGTTGGCGGGGACGCTGGCTGTGGGCGGGGACGCTGGCTGTGGGCGGGGACGCTGGCTGTGGGTGGGGACGCTGCTGTTGGCGGGGACGCTGGCTGTGGGCGGGGACGCTGGCTGTGGGCGGGGACGCTGGCTGTGGGCGGGGATGCTGCTGTGGGCGGGGATGCTGGCTGTTGGGGGGACGCTGGCTGTGGGCGGGGACGCTGGCTGTTGGGGGGGATGCTGGCTGTGGGCGGGGACGCTGGCTGTGGGCGGGGACGCTGGCTGTGGGCGGGGACGCTGCTGTGGGCGGGGACGCTGGCTGTGGGCGGGGACGCTGACTGTGGGCGGGGACGCTGCTGTGGGAGGGGACGCTGGCTGTGGGCGGGGACGCTGACTGTGAGGCATGGATGCTTGCTGTGTGTCCCGGTGGTTTGCCATGGGCGTGGGCGGGGAGGCTGGCTGTGGGCGGGGACGCGGGCTGTGGGCGGGGACGCTGGCTGTGGGCGGGGACGCTGGCTGTGGGCGGGGACGCTGCTGTGGGAGGGGACGCTGGCTGTGGGCGGGGACGCTGGCTGTGGGCGGGGACGCTGGCTGTGGGAGGGGACGCTGCTGTGGGAGGGGACGCTGGCTGTGGGCGGGGACGCTGGCTGTGGGCGGGGACGCTGCTGTGGGCGGGGACGCTGGCTGTGGGCGGGGACGCTGACTGTGAGGCATGGATGCTTGCTGTGTGTCCCGGTGGTTTGCCATGGGCGTGGGCGGGGAGGCTGGCTGTGGGCGGGGACGCGGGCTGTGGGCGGGGACGCTGGCTGTTGGAGGGGACGCTGGCTGTGGGAGGGAACGCTGGCTGTGGGCGGGGACGCTGGCTGTTGGAGGGGACGCTGGCTGTGGGCGGGGACGCTGGCTGTGGGTGGGGAAGCTGCTGTTGGGGGGGGACGCTGGCTGTGGGCGGGGACGCTGGCTGTGGGTGGGGAAGCTGCTGTTGGCGGGGGACGCTGGCTGTGGGCGGGGACGCTGCTGTGGGCGGGGACTCGGGCTATGGGAGGGGACGCTGCCTGTGGGCGGGGACGCGGGCTGTTGGAGGATTGCTGTGGGCGGGGACGCTGGCTATAGGTGGGGGCAATGGCTGTAGGCCAGGACGTGGACTGTGGGTGGGGCTATGGCAGAGGCAGGGCTGCACTGTCCAGAAGATTCGTGCGTTGGCCTGCCTGTGCCTGTATCTCCTTTGTTCCTTTCTGTGACTCGGGACAGTGCTCTCTTGGTTCCCAGTTGCCCCTTCTGACCACAGACATCTTGTTTCCAGCTAGCAGTCAGCCTACGAGGAGCCAGGCCTTCTGGAGGCAACTGGCTTCCGTCCTCCAGCCCTGCGTTCACCCAGGGACTCTGCCAGACCTGAGCTCCACTGTCCTCCTTTTCCCGCCTGCAGCGAGTCACACACAGGTTTCCATGGGAATAGAGTGGAGGAGAAGAGACTGGCACTCCCGAGAACCCGTGGCATGCTGCGTGGTCTTTGGGTAGATATTTTCTCTTCCCTGCAGAGGGAGGCTTCTTTGTGCTTTCTCTATTGTCATCTTGACGTTTGAAGCAAGTCTGGCGTAAGTAGAATGGATGCCTCTAAATCCAATTTATAGATAGGGAAAGTGAGATTTCAAGAGGTTCAATTTCCACCAAGGTCTCTGAGCTCATCAGATGACGGAGCCAGGACTCACACTGGTAGCTGACTGCACCTTTCACGTTTTTCGGTGATGCCACTGTTGAAATGATCCTGTGAAGAGCTGCGTGCCACCTGCGTTTTGTTGCGCTCAGTGCAGATTCAGCTGACGTTTTGGGCAAATCTGTGTCCACTGGAGATGGCGCTCGTGCCCCCTTCATCTGGAAATAAGGGGAAGCTGTGGGCTGCGCTCCACTTGTTGGAGGAAAAGATACGTTAAGTGAGCATGAATTGATATCAAGGCCGAAATTAATTTTGTCCCAGCGGCAACCCTGGGAGCTGGGTGAATCCCATGCCTGCCTCACCCAAGGCCTGGGACCCTCAGAACAGGGTCTCCACCCCATGCCAGGTGCCTTTGTCAACAGATGTCCTGGCTGCACTGGCTTGGAACAATCAACGTGCCTTTGAAAGTGGTCTGTAAGATAACGAAGTCAAAAGGAGAATCCCATCATAGCCTTGGTTACCTATAAGATTTACGTGTTATGCATGCATTCAGATGCCAAGGTAAGGGCGAATTATCTTGAAAAGCATGGCCAGGCGCAGTGGCTCACACCTGTAATCTCAGCACATTAGGAGGCTGAGGCCGGTGGATCACTTGAAGTCAGGAGTTCAAGACCAGCCTGGCCAACATGGTGAAACCCCATCTTTACTAAAAATACAAAAATTAGCCAGGCATGGTGGCACATGCCTGTAGTCTCAGGCTGAGGCAGGAGAATCACTTGAACCTGGTAGGTGGAAGCTGAGCAGTGAGATGGCACCACTGCCCTCCAGCCTGGGTGACAGGAGACTCTGTCTCAAAGAAAAAAGACAAGTGTTTCATTTCCTCTAACATCTAAAATTGAGTCAGTACATGGGATAATGTCCTAAATTCAATCTTTGACTTCTTTAAAGATAGGAACATTTCTGATACAGTTTATCCGCATCTGTTTGTTAGAGATGGTGCTGGCCACTGGGGACGGGTTGGGACTCATTAAAGCCCTGTCTTTAGTAAAATCTGGGAGGGAGGGAAGACCGTTTTGGATAATGATAGTAACTGGCAGATGAGATGAGCTGCACTGATGCTCTAATCCACTGCTCTGCAAGTCCACGGAGGAAGTGTTCAGACTCCGGGAGCCCAAGGAAAGGAGCCTTGGCTGAGCAGAGCAGAGCGTTGGAAGGCATGTGGGTGCTCTGCAGTGAGGATCGGGCCAGGGGGTGGGTGCTGGTGAAGGGGCCCCACGAGCCAGAGGCACAGTGCAGAGCCGCGTGGAGTAGGAGATGCCTCTGTGCCTGGGTGAAGTCACATTCCAAAGGACAGGGTTGAATCTGCAAAATCTGTACCCGACCTGGGCAGAGGAGAGGAGGCCTGCGGGCAGCCTGTGCCCACAGTACTGCCCTTGCTAGAGCAGCAGCCACAGGGTGGTGTCCACTGGAATGACCGGGTCTGGCTGGGGCACCTGTGGCCAGTGTGGGGAGCTGCAGCTGGCCTTGCAGGCATGTCCCGAGATGCCCTCGGTCAGGCAAGAGTGCCTATCTGGGCTTGTCAGCAGACAGTCGGTGAATCTGCCAGGGCTGGGAGGAGGGCTTGGGTTACCCTGGGTCAGATCACAGGGCTTTCCATATTTAGCTGGGAGCATGGGTTTTATTCTGTTGGCTGTGGGATCACTGCTGAGAGGTTCTGGGCAGTGAAGCAAACAGAAAATAATGACATTCTGCAGCCTTCCAGCCTTGCTAGAGGGCTGGCTCCACTGCTTCTCCCAGGCTCGGGTCTGCATCTCCCGTCCCTTCTGACCAGGTCCCAGGTCTCAGCTGGCTCAGGGTCTGGTGCTCAGCAGAGATGCTTGAGGGGGCAGAAGCTGGCCTTTGTCAGGGCAGCCAGCTCTCATCTCTCTCTAGCTGGATCTGAGTTCTGCCCGGTTTGAGCCCTGATTAATGAGGGCCGTTAATTAGAGCACTGCATTCCCAGTGTCAGGGACATGGCTGGGAGCCAAGACCGGAAGGGACAGGCTCACTGTCAGAGTAGATCTGAGAAACTGGGCTGCCCTGAGGGGCGGAGGCAGAGGCCAGGCAGAGAGGACACCGCCACTCTCCTTGCCTCCCCTTGCCCTTCACCACTGGCCTTCAGGCTCCTGCCTGGAGCTCCCCGTGGTGAGAACCTGGAATGAAAGGGTACCTGAAGGGGGAGAAAGCTCTGGAGGTGGGGGGAGATCTGGAGGGAAAGGAGATCTGGAGGGGGAGGGGAGCTCTGGAGGGAAAGGAGATCTGGAGGGGGAGCAGAGCTCTGGATGTCGGGGGAGACCTGGAGAGAAAGGAGATCTGGAGGGGGAGGGGAGCTCTGGAGGCAGGGGGAGACCTGAAGGGAAAGGGGATCTGGAGGGGGAAGGGAGCTCTGGAGGTGGTGGGAGACCTGGAGGGAAAGGAGATCTGGAGGGGGAAGGGAGCTCTGGAGGTGGTGGGAGACCTGGAGGGAAAGGAGATCTGGAGGGGGAGGGGAGCTCTGGAGGGAAAGGAGATCTGGAGGGGGAGCAGAGCTCTGGATGTGGGGGGAGACCTGGAGGGAAAGGAGATCTGGAGGGGGAGGGAAGCTCTGGAAGGAAAGGAGATCTGGAGGTGGAGCAGAGCTCTGGATGTGGGGGGAGACCTGGAGGAAAAGGAGATCTGGAGGGGGAGGGAAGCTCTGGAGGTGGGGGGAGACCTGGAGGGAAAGGAGATCTGGAGGGGGAGGGGAGCTCTGGAGGCAGGGGGAGACCTGAAGGGAAAGGGGATCTGGAGGGGGAAGGGAGCTCTGGAGGTGGTGGGAGACCTGGAGGGAAAGGAGATCTGGAGGGGGAGGGAAGCTCTGGAGGGAAAGGAGTTCTGGAGGGGGAGCAGAGCTCTGGATGTGGGGGGAGACCTGGAGGGAAAGGAGATCTGGAGGGGGAGGGAAGCTCTGGAGGCAGGGGGAGACCTGAAGGGAAAGGGGATCTGGAGGGGGAAGGGAGCTCTGGAAGGGGAGGGAAGCTCTGGAGGGAAAGGAGATCTGGAGGGGGAGGGAAGCTCTGGAGGTGGGGGGAGACCTGGAGGGAAAGGAGATCTGGAGAGGGGGGGAGCTCTGGAGGCAGGGGGAGACCTGAAGGGAAAGGGGATCTGGAGGGGGAAGGGAGCTCTGGAGGTGGTGGGAGACCTGGAGAGAAAGGAGATCTGGAGGGGGAGGAAAGCTCTGGAGGTGGGGGGAGACCTGGAGGGAAAGGGGACCTGGAGGAGAGGGAAACCTGGAGGAAGCACTGACCTCAAAGGAGGGTTGCAGGATCTGCTGTGACAGCCACAGAACACCCTGGGTAAGGTCACCTTGGGGCAGTGGCTCTCAATTCTGGCTGTGTCAGGCCCTGCAGAGCTCCTTGCCAGGCAGCACTCAGTTCTGGGGCCTCAGGGGCATTGGGACAGCACCCAGCCAGGTCATGGATGCTCACCTGGTGATGCCATGTGCAGCCACAGCTGGGAACCCTGCCTGGGATGTTCGGGTGTCTCCCAATCCTCCCACACTTAGATCGGGGGAGGCCCAGGGGCCTCAGGGTCGACCCTCCGTGTTGTCCTTAAGGCAGGTCACCTGCATGTGGTAAGCTCATAAGAAACTCAGAATACCACCCTGTCACCCTTCCCAGATATTGTCAGTTTCCACCATTACAATATTTCCCCATCCATCCACTCCACAAATGTCTGTTTATCATGGTTCACCTGTCATGTGGTGTAGGGAGCTCAGAGCCTCTGAGAGGAGGAGTCACATGCCCTGAAGACGTGGCACTGCCAGATGAGAAGACAGAGGCATGAGCAGGTGATGCCGGCGTCCAGGACCATCTTGTAGTGGAGGTGTCCATCCAGTGTGGGGATGAAGGACTCTGGGAGGATAGGGATGGAGAGAAAAATGGCTTCTCAGAAAAGGAGCCAGACCCCAAGCCCAAAAGAAGAGAGGCATAGCCTGGGCTGCAGATCAGCCTAGACGAGCCCACTGGGCATGGCTGGCAGGATGGGCACAGATGCGAAGGGGTGCAGGGCACAGGGTGAGCCAGGCAGAGCCTCTCGGAGGCCAGAGAGGACCACATCCCGGCGAGTGGGGCCTCACCTCGTGGACAGCCTGGCACAGGTGGTAGGCCTGGCAGGGGTGAGTCTGGGTGCTGGAACTCCCGGGAGACCCCGCCAGATGGGTCACGAGGAACCCAATCTTCCCCCGGGCTACGGCCGGGGTCCTGTGCTTCTCATCCCCTCTTCAGTCCTCACACAATTCCTGATAGAGTAGTGCTCACCCCCATGGGGAAACTGAGGCTCCGAGCAGAGTGGACTTGCATCAGGTCCTGTGTGCAGCTAAGTCATCAATCAGGGAAACCGTCTTCTGTTGAGGACCCAGGAAGAAGCATGATGCCTCAGAAGCAGCGGAGCTGGACCCCGGGGCTCCAATGAGAAACCCCATCTGGTGACACCCTTCAGTCTGGGGGTCTGTCTTGGGGAGCAGGGGCTGCTGTCAGGTGGGAGCCTGGCTCAGGAGAGGCCTGGGCCCCGTGGAAGGTGGAATGGCATTCCCAGATCAGGGCCCAGGAGGAGTGCGGGAGAGGCCTGGGCCCCGTGGAAGGTGGAATGGCATTCCCAGAGCAGGGCCCAGGAGGAGTGCGGGAGAGGCCTGGGCCCCATGGAGGGTGGAACGGCATTCCCAGAGCAGGGCCCAGGAGGAGTGCGGGAGAGGCCTGGGCCCCGTGGAGGGTGGAACGGCATTCCCAGAGCAGGGCCCAGGAGGAGTGCGGGAGAGGCCTGGGCCCCGTGGAAGGTGGAACGGCATTCCCAGAGCAGGGCCCAGGAGGAATATGGGAGAGGCCTGGGCCCCATGGAGGGTGGAACGGCATTCCCAGAGCAGTGCCCAGGAGGAGTGCGGGAGAGGCCTGGGCCCCGTGGAGGGTGGAACGGCATTCTCAGAGCAGGGCCCAGGAAGAGTGCGGGAGAGGCCTGGGCCCCGCGGAGGGTGGAATGGCATTCCCAGAGCAGGGCCCAGGAGGAGTGCGGGAGAGGAGCTGGGCTTGGTCAGCACTTGGGTCAGAGCTTAGGAACCCCAGCAGGGTCTGCGGCCTCCCTGAGGGTGTGGGGCATCATGTGGAAGTCCCGTGGAGGGCCCATCACTAGGTGCCCTTATTAGGGGCCCTTTATCACACAGACACGGCAACAGGACCTGGGTGCTTGCAGGTTTCTGGTGGTCACGGTGTCTGGGCTGCATGGGGATCCCTTGTCCTTAATAGGAATCGAGGGAAACAGGGTCGGGAGAAGAGATGTGAGGGAGACCAGGTCCCTCGCCCAGGGAGCTCAGAAGGCAGCACTGAGCTGGAAAGTTGAAACACTGGGGAGCCACATGCAGTGAGGCCGCGATTCAGCAGCAGTGCAGTGGGTTTCCCCAGGGGCTGAGCAGGGGCGTGGGATGGAAGACTGGGGAGAACTTTGATCCGGATGCCTTAGGTGAGACGTGTCTCAGGAATTCAAGGCTGGCTGTGCAGGCGTCATTAGACTTGAGGAGCTGGAACTGAGCCACCAAGGTTCCCTCCAGAGAAGGGCAGGCCCGGAATCCATGGCAGCCACTGCCCAGGTCTGGCCGCCTGGAGGGTCTTTGGCACAGCCCCCAGGACCCCATGGGAGCCGGCTCATTCCTCCATCCTCCCACCCACTGAGGCTTCTTTCCATGAAAGTTGCTTGTTCTCCAGGGGAGCCCTTAGGACCCACCAGATGGCTCCTGTACAGGCCCGTCCTGTGTCTGTGTGGAGGAGAGAGCAGCAGTGATGCCTAGGAGAGGAGCTTGAGGCAGCCCGAGAACCAGGCTACCTCGGAACCACCCCGAGCTGGCCTCTCCTCAGGGAGAGGACCGCCTGGCTCAGCCTGCCCTGTGGTGGGCGCCTGGGGCTGCCTGGAGGCCTGCAGGGTCTGAGGTGCCTCTTGGGATGGGACATGGCGTGGCATTAGTGGGTTTGACCTGGGTTTCCTGTGTGTGGAGGGGCTTGGGCTTGTTGGAGGCTACTGGGTGCTTGTGAGAAAGGGCCGTGTGGGGGTTACCTCCTACGCAGACCTCTGCTAGGGAATGTTCTGCCTCTCTCTGTGTCCTACGTGTGCAAGTGCTACAGAATCACCCTGGGAGTCAGCTCTGTCCTCCACAGCTCTCTGTGGCCACACAAATGTCAGGGAAGGTGTCTCCTTGTGGTCGCCTGAGCGGCCTCGGATGGCTGGTTGGAAGATACACTTTTCCCTGCTCATATACATGTGGGTCTAACAGCGGGAAGCCTTCTGAGAAATGGATCTCACTGTGTAAACATCACGGAGTGCACTTACCGACAGCCGGAGGGACAGCCCACGGCACGCCTGGCCACGTGGTGCAGCCAGTGGCTCCTAGGCCACAAGCCGAAATAATGTGGTGCCACACTGAAAAATGCAGGCAAGTGCACCACGGGGCCACTGTTTATGCGTCTGAACACAGGAACATTACAGCAAAATACGGTGTTATCATCTTAATGGGACCACCATCGGAGATGCAGCTCATTATTGACCGAAAGATTGCTATGTGGTGCATGACTGGACTTCCAGAAGTGTTCTCAAGGTCAGACTGTGAAGACTTCCCCCTGCTTCCCTCCTTCCGGTCTCCCTCTGTGACTTCTTCCTCTGCCTGACCTCACTGGCTTTATTTATTTTGAGAAAAATGAATTCCAAAGGTCACTTTGAGTCTGTTCTTGTGAGAAGTCCTTTCCATAGACAGAGCTGGCCAAAAGCAAGCATTTCTCATTTTTATGTGCTCACAGGTCAGAAGAGACCCCGTTAATCTCAGGAAGGCTGAGAGCCTCCCCTACCGCCACCCCCGGGTCTACCAGCGCTTCCAGGTTGAAGGGGTCTCAAGTCCTGAGTGGCTCCCAAGGCTCATTCTGCTGACAGCCAAAACCTCTGGGGGGGCCCATGCTTGCTGGTCCAGCCTGTCTTGTGGGGACTCAGGGCCCACCCTGGTGGCCCCCGGATCCCTGAGTGTGCTGGAAAAATTCCTGCCCTGGCTCCGGATCCCTGCACCTTGCAAGGCCGGAGGCTGGGTGGGCCTGGGGCTAGACCAGCTCTCGGGGTGAGCCCAGGTGACTGAGCCTCTGGATAGTGGCTCCTGGTGTCCTGATCCCAGGACCCAAGGCTGACTGTCCTCCTATAGAGAATGGGGTGAGTGAGCTCCTGGAAGCTGAGTGGGAGAAATTGGGTCCTTTGCTGCTTTTCATGGTTCCTTTTGGGCAAGAATGGAAAGGGCTGATGGAGGGCACTTGGTACGAATGGGTTCCAGCAGCCACAGGCTTAGCAGCCTTCCCGAGCACTGCTGGAGGGAGGCTCTGTCCCCATGCATGAGAGGCTTGTAAACAGTTCCAGAGATTCTCAGGTGGGAGGTGGCTCCCTGCAGTGGGCAGGGGAGTGACCATGGAGAACCTCCAGCTGAGCCTTGGGTGTCTGTGGGCCTGTGTTCCCAGCCTGTTCCAGGCACAGACATGCCCCGCTTCCCAGCCGCCCCTGCCCTGCAGCTGTGCAGTCCTTCCTCAGCCAGTCCCACGTGGCTGTGATTTTCTCTTTGGAATCACCCACAGCGCACCCAGCCGGACCGTCTGCTGGAGTGACCCTGAGTCTCCTTCTCAGCAGCCCCAGGGGCTGTCACCAGGCTGTGCTGGCCAACGGTATCCCCTTTCTCCCGCAGGGCGCGACGCAGCAGCAGCCTCTGAGTCCAGCGCTGGACTCCTGCTCCAATCCCGCCTGCCCAGCCTTTCAGAAGGCGAGGCTCGGAGGCAGCCACGCCACCCTGGACTGCAAGGTGTCCCCAGCCACGGCTTATTTGATTTTCTTAGTGCTGATCCTTTCCGTTTAAAGGCAAGACTTCTCAGAGCTGCAGACCAGAAGCCATGAGTGGAAAAACCCCGCACAGCAGCTGGCAGCTTCTAGTCTGGCCAGCATTCATTTTGCACCAAACAAAATCTCAGCCTGAGGTTTGTCTTGAGAGGCAAAGGCAAGAGTATCTTCCTTCCCATAACCGAGCTTTTCTGGGAGGAGGGGGCTCTGCACTCAGGGATCCACTCCTTAAGGGCCCCCTCAGGGCCCTGAGGCTCAGAGAGGGAAACGTGCCCAGACACATAGAGCTCGCTGAAGCTGCAGCCCGGCTGGCCCTTGGCTGGCTTGAGGGGAGTAGCTTGTACTTGGCAGCCGGGCATCTGCCGCATCAGGACAGGGGATCTGATGGATGACCCATGCCTCAGTGAGAAATAGGTTAATGCATCATCTCACCCGGGTATTGGCATTCTCATAGAGGAGAGGAAGACAGGAATGGCCTCTGAGAGTGGGCCTCCAGCTTTGATTGTCAGAAGAATAAATGGGGACCACTGGCCTCACCCTCTGGGAGCCCCTCTCTGCCCTGAATCTGGGCAGGAGGTGGGCTGCTGCCTGTGTACCTCTCTAGGAAGGTCTCAGGTGGGGCCCAGAGTGGCTGCAGGTGACTGTGGGTGACCAGGTGTGAGCTTCTGCGGGGTCCCTGTGCTTTGCTGGGGCTGAGGCAGCAGTTCCAAAGGAACCCACTCAGACCAAGGCTGCTGAGACCCCAGGGGCACCTGATCTGCGTTTGGGGCTTCGGGGTGCTTCTCCTAGAGAATGGGGTGACCAGCATTCCAGAGTATGAGAGGGGTCCGGAGTTCACTGCTACTTGGCTCAGTGAAATCCTCACACCACCCAGAGGGTGATACCCCTATTGTGAAAATGAGGGACCACACACATGGAAGCTGACAAGGCCCTCCAACCCAGGGTGCTGGGCCTCTTGTCACCTTTGCTGGGGGCTCTCAGAGAGGCTGAGTGTCCCTGAGCTCACCCTGGGCTCTGGATGCAGCTCTGCCCAGGTGGCCCAGGGGCTCTGATCTTCCTGATGGCATGGCTTAGACAGGGGCCACCTGGTCTCTCCCCAGATCTCTCTTCTACCTGTGTCTCTATTCTTGCAACTGCCAGGAGCACTGCAGTCTCCCCAGATTGGGCTGAGTGGAGCCCAGTCCTTGCTGGCCTCTTTGCTGGCTGAGATGCACTGCACCAGGCTCCCCTGCCCTCTGCAAGTTCTGAGCAGGTCAGCATGGGTGCTGAAGTCCATGCTCTGGCACTTGCTGCCTCCAAGCCGCAGCCTGGAAACCTTCCTTCTTTCACTGGGCTTTTTGCTAAAGCCCAGCTCTTGAGTTAGCTGGGTTGGCCATCAAGTGGCTGCATGGACCTTTCTGCCCAGTACTCCATAATGACATTTAGTGAGTGTCCACTTCAGGCACGGTACTAGGAACAGAGCTAAGGAACGGGGAGAATAGCCAGGCCTAGTGAAAAGCAGGTGTGTGGTATGGATGAGGGAAGAGCACACTCACTCCCGCCTAGAGGTGTCGAAGAAAGTGTCTCAGGAAGTTCCAGCTTGTCATTCATTCTCAGGGTGTGTGTCATTCCCAGGGTGTGTGTGTCATTCCCAGGTGCTCCTCCCCTTCGCAGCACCCTGGGAGGGGGAGGAACACCCTGGGAATGACACACACCTGTCAGAGGCCTGTGGGATGCGGGGTGAGGGGAGAGGGTGGGTGAGGGTTATTCAGCAGCAGGAACCTCAAGGGGCCTGACGGAGTGGGGCCAGGTGCTCACACCAGCGTATGGTGGGACGCCGTTAGGAGGGGCCTGACGGAGTGGGGCCAGGTGCTCACACCAGCGTATGGTGGGACGCCGTTAGGAGGGGCCTGACGGAGTGGGGCCAGGTGCTCACACCAGCGTATGGTGGGACAACGTTAGGAGGGGCCTGACGGAGTGGGGCCAGGTGCTCACACCAGCATATGGTGGGACAACGTTAGGAGGGGCCTGACGGAGTGGGGCCAGGTGCTCACACCAGCGTATGGTGGGACAACATTAGGAGGGGCCTGACGGAGTGGGGCCAGGTGCTCACACCAGCGTATGGTGGGACGCCGTTAAGAGGGGCCTGACGGAGTGGGGCCAGGTGCTCACACCAGCGTATGGTGGGACAACATTAGGAGGGGCCTGACGGAGTGGGGCCAGGTGCTCACACCAGCGTATGGTGGGACGCCGTTAGGAGGGGCCTGACGGAGTGGGGCCAGGTGCTCACACCAGCGTATGGTGGGACAACGTTAGGAGGGGCCTGACGGAGTGGGGCCAGGTGCTCACACCAGCGTATGGTGGGACAACGTTAGGAGGGGCCTGACGGAGTGGGGCCAGGTGCTCACACCAGCGTATGGTGGGACGCCGTTAGGAGGGGCCTGACGGAGTGGGGCCAGGTGCTCACACCAGCGTATGGTGGGACGCCGTTAGGAGGGGCCTGACGGAGTGGGGCCAGGTGCTCACACCAGCGTATGGTGGGACGCCGTTAGGAGGGGCCTGACGGAGTGGGGCCAGGTGCTCACACCAGCGTATGGTGGGACAACGTTAGGAGGGGCCTGACGGAGTGGGGCCAGGTGCTCACACCAGCGTATGGTGGGACGCCGTTAGGAGGGGCCTGACGGAGTGGGGCCAGGTGCTCACACCAGCGTATGGTGGGACAACGTTAGGAGGGGCCTGACGGAGTGGGGCCAGGTGCTCACACCAGCATATGGTGGGATGCCGTTAGGAGGGGCCTGACGGAGTGGGGCCAGGTGCTCACACCAGCGTATGGTGGGACGCCGTTAGGAGGGGCCTGACGGAGTGGGGCCAGGTGCTCACACCAGCGTATGGTGGGACGCCGTTAGGAGGGGCCTGACGGAGTGGGGCCAGGTGCTCACACCAGCGTATGGTGGGACGCCGTTAGGAGGGGCCTGACGGAGTGGGGCCAGGTGCTCACACCAGCGTATGGTGGGACAACGTTAGGAGGGGCCTGACGGAGTGGGGCCAGGTGCTCACACCAGCGTATGGTGGGACGCCGTTAGGAGGGGCCTGACGGAGTGGGGCCAGGTGCTCACACCAGCGTATGGTGGGACGCCGTTAGGAGGGGCCTGACGGAGTGGGGCCAGGTGCTCACACCAGCGTATGGTGGGACGCCGTTAGGAGGGGCCTGACGGAGTGGGGCCAGGTGCTCACACCAGCGTATGGTGGGACGCCGTTAGGAGGGGCCTGACGGAGTGGGGCCAGGTGCTCACACCAGCGTATGGTGGGACAACGTTAGGAGGGGCCTGACGGAGTGGGGCCAGGTGCTCACACCAGCGTATGGTGGGACGCCGTTAGGAGGGGCCTGACGGAGTGGGGCCAGGTGCTCACACCAGCGTATGGTGGGACGCCGTTAGGAGGGGCCTGACGGAGTGGGGCCAGGTGCTCACACCAGCGTATGGTGGGACGCCGTTAGGAGGGGCCTGACGGAGTGGGGCCAGGTGCTCACACCAGCGTATGGTGGGACGCCGTTAGGAGGGGCCTGACGGAGTGGGGCCAGGTGCTCACACCAGCGTATGGTGGGACGCCGTTAGGAGGGGCCTGACGGAGTGGGGCCAGGTGCTCACACCAGCGTATGGTGGGACGCCGTTAGGAGGGGCCTGACGGAGTGGGGCCAGGTGCTCACACCAGCGTATGGTGGGACGCCGTTAGGAGGGACCTGACGGAGTGGGGCCAGGTGCTCACACCAGCGTATGGTGGGACGCCGTTAGGAGGGGCCTGACGGAGTGGGGCCAGGTGCTCACACCAGCGTATGGTGGGACGCCGTTAGGAGGGGCCTGACGGAATGGGGCCAGGTGCTCACACCAGCGTATGGTGGGACGCCGTTAGGAGGGGTCTGACGGAGTGGGGCCAGGTGCTCACACCAGCGTATGGTGGGACGCCGTTAGGAGGGGCCTGACGGAATGGGGCCAGGTGCTCACACCAGCGTATGGTGGGACGCTGTTAGGAGGGTCTCTGTGGGTCCCATCACAGATGCAGAGAAGGGCTGCAGGGTCGTAGAGTCCTGACTATTCTAATCCATCTGCAAACCCTGTCAATGCCACCTCCCAAGTCAAGCTGAGCATGACATCCCTCACCCTCACATTGGTCATTGCCCTGCCAGGGCCGGTATCACTGTGGGGTGTGTGTGCAGTGCCCATCCGGCCTTTCTGCTCTGGCCCTGCCCTCCTGCAGCTCAGAGGGGCACCTGGAAAGCCAAGGCAGCTGTACCATCCCGCAGCTTTTCACCCTCCAAGGGCCCCACCTCATTTATAGTAAAGTCAAAAAATGAGGTCCCAAGGTGCACCTGGCCTGAACCACGGGCCCCTGCCACCCCCACTCCCACATCCCCTCCGTGATGTCTGGCCTCTCCTCTTCAGCAGCAACTGACCCAGCTGTTCCCTGACCAACTTTACCAGCTCCTCCCGTGGGGACACTGCACTGCCTGATTTGGTCATGGGGATTCCCAATGATTGTAATGACTCCCCTATCTCCTTCCAGTCCTGGATGCAGTGTCACCCTCCCAGTCTGTGGTGGGTGCTCTGTGGGGGTCCCCATGGTCCCTGCCTCCTGTGTTCAGATGCTGGTGAAATCCAGCCCTCTGGTGTGACACGGCCTGTGTCTCACTCCACCCTATAGAGTGGGCTGGCTGCAATGCGATGCCACGCTTGTGGGTGTGTGATGTCATGAAAAACTGTGTTTTTCCAGCCAAGTGACCTTAGAGAAGTGAGCCCTACAGCAAGTTTGCTGGAAAAATGCAGTCTTTTGTGACATCATGAATGACTTTGAATAACCAGATTATCCCAAAATAGAAGGAAATTCTGCCAACAACCTGAGTGGGCTAGGAAGGGGAGTCTTCCCCCGTCAAGCCTGCAGATGAAAACACAGCCTGACTGATACCTGGATGCTGTTTCCCATAAGCCTCGGCAGGAAACCTAGCTCAGTGTGAGCAGGCGCCTGACTGCAGGCCAGTGAGTTCCTAAGTTGGCTGTTTCCAGACGCTGACTTGGTGATAATCTGCTGCACAGCAATGAAAACGTTCTATGCATCTCATTTATTTATTTTTCTTGTTTGTTCCCTTACAATGTAGGCTCACTGTCTGTGTCTACTTTGCCATATCCGCAGCATAAGGAGGTTCCCATCCCTTGGTGGGCATTCCAGGAATGCTTGCTGCATGAAGTGCTGTTTCATTGATTTCAGAGGCAAGTGACAGGCAAAGAGAGAAGCATTTTCATTGACAAAATCCAAAATGTTTCTGCTTCACAAATATGGCAGTGGTCACTTTATTTTTTTCTGTAATCTCGTTTTTTTTTTTTTTGAGACCGAGTCTTGCTCTGTCGCCAGGCACCAGGCTGGAGTGCAGTGGCTCAATCTTGGCTCACTGCAACCTCTGCCTCCTGGGTTCAAGAGATTCTTCCGCCTGAGCCTCCCGAGTAACTGGGACCACAGGAGCGTGCCACCACGCCCAGCTAATTTTTGCATTTTTGGTAAAGACGGGGTTTCACCATGGCCAGGATGGTGTTGATCTCTTGACCTCGTGATCCACCTGCCTCGGCCTCCCAAAGTGCTGGGATTACAGGCGTGAGCCACCGCACCTGGCTGTAATCTCATTTAATAGCCGTTCCTTTCCTGAAATTGGGACACAGAACGTGATAATCAGAAGGGGACTTTGTGATCACCTCAGCTGACCCCCTTTACAGATGAGAAAAGTAGGTCTCAGAGAGGGGAAAAGACTCATTCAAGGTCATACAGTGAGTTGGTGAGTTAGTGAATATTGTGCACAGACAATGAAACACACAAAACAGAAGCAAAGGTGGTTCCCTTAAATCCCAGCTCAGGGCTCTTATCCCGATACCGTACAAAAATCCAAGGACTCAGTAGCTGGAAAGACCGGCTATTTTGTTTGTCTTAAAAGCAGGTACGATGCTGAAATAAGTATATGATATAACGTTCTTGCCTTTCAATTTTCTACTAACGTGCTGTCATTCTAGTGCTAAAGCCATTTTCCTGGGATGCTGGCCCTGGCGGCAACTACACAATCACAATACCGAGAAAAACGAGACGCACACGGTCCAGGCCTCGCGGCAAATGACCTCCTGTGGTGCATCTCGAAGAAACTGATTTCGCGCTGGGGACAATGAATATTTATTTCTTAATGATTGGAAACATGTATTTTAGTTCATGGAAAATAAAGTCAGCCATATTTTCGCATTCCTTTCCAATCGGCCATCTGTATTATCTACATGATGAATTTTGATAGACTTAGTTTTTCAGCAAATAAGTCTGTGGATATACTACAATTTCAAACAATGCGTTGCAAATTACAGAGGCAGAGATGATTTAATGTTTAATGGTATATGCCTAATGAATGCAAGGTGATAGACGGGATCAGATTCAAGCAGTGTAGCCTTTCAGGCAATGACTCGCTTGCTGGGTATCTTCATAGATATTTGATCAATATTTCCATTTAAAATACGCTTCTGTAATGTCAGATGGGTAAATGGCAATAACACAGTCTTGGTATGTATTTTTGTCCACTTTGATTATCTTAGAAGATATGTCATGCTATTATCTTAGAGAAAAGCTATTTAATTTTGGAAAATGACAGAGTTAACGTGCAGCTTTTTCTCCTGCTCCTTCAGAGATGCATGGCATTTGCCGCTGGTTATGGGAAGTGAGCGAAGGTGTCCTGCTGGGATTCCATCGTGAGCACAGACGCACACGATCCCATGTCCTTGCGTGCACTCCCTCTTCCTCAGTGCTCAGAGGAAGTGACTGCAGGTGTTCTGCTGAGCACTTTCATGTGCCTGGAACCATGCATGGGAGCCCCTTTGGTGCCTCTTTAAGATCTGGGTCAGAGGCTGGTAGAAAGTGAAATCAGGACCAGGAGATGCCTGGATGGCTGCCCTCGTCTCCAGCCACCTGTCCCTAAACTCTGTCTGGCCCTGAGGCTGTTCTCTCCGTGCCTTCTGCTCTCTTCTGCCAGTGCTGAGCTTCACCTGGACTCATCCCAATACCATTTCACCCACTGGGGCCTGGCTTGCCTGGGCACCATTTCCCACCATTTCACCCTCTGGGGCCTGGCTTGCCTGGGCACCATTTCCCACCATTTCACCCACTGGGGCCTGGCTTGCCTGGGCACCATTTCCCACTGTTTCACCCACTTGGGCCTGGCTTGCCTGAGCACCATTTCCCACCATTTCACCCACTCGGGCCTGGCTTGCCTGGGCACCATTTCGCACCGTTTCACCCACTGGGGCCTGGCTTGCCTGGGCACCATTTCCCACCATTTCACCCACTCGGGCCTGGCTTGCCTGGGCACCATTTCCCACCGTTTCACCCACTTGGGCCTGGCTTGCCTGGGCACCATTTCCCACCGTTTCACCCACTTGGGCCTGGCTTGCCTGGGCACCATTTCCTAGCATTTCACCCACTTGGGCCTGGCTTGCTTGGGTACCATTCCCTGCCCCTGCATGTTTGGGCCACGCTTCTGCTCCCAGGTGTGCACCCCCTCTCTGGTGTCCATGGTGGGGCTGCTCCTGAGCATGTGGAACCCCCTCAACTACCAGCCTGACACACATCCCGACAGCCTGGGTCTGTTTCATGTGTCCACATTCATCAAATCAAAATTGGAGCAGAGGAGGGTGGCTCCAGTTTGGGATTTATTCAGCAGATTTTCAAACCCCTTTCTCTTAAGAGAACAGCCCCTATCTGCTTTCATCTGCCTCTTCCAGTCTCAGCCCCACCTCTAGGTGACAGTAACCCTGGGGGGTATAGTCCACTCTTACATTGGCATAAAGAACTACCTGAGACTGATTAATTTATGAAGGAAAGATGTTTAATTCACTCACAGTTCCATAGGCTGTACAGGAGGCATGGCTGGGAGGTCTCCGGAAATGTATAATCATGGTGGAAAGTGAGGGGGAAACAAGCATATCTTCACATGGTAACAGGAGAGAGGGAGAATGAAGGGAAAAGTGACACACACTTTGAAGCCATGAGATCTCATGAGAACTCACTCACTCTCAGGAAAACAACTAGGGGGAAATATGTCCCCATGATCCAGTCACCTCTCACCAGGCTCCTTCCTCAACACTGGGAATTACAATTCAACGTGAGATTTGGGTGGGGATACAGAGCCAAACTGTATCATTTCATCCCTTGCCCCTCCCAAATCTCATGTCTTTCTCACATTTTAAAACACAAACATGCCCTTGCAACAGTTCCCCAATATCTTTGCTTATTCCAGTATTAACTCAAAAGTCCAAGACTACAGTCTCATGTGAGACAAGGCAAGTCCCTTCCATCTATGAGCCTGTAAAATCCAAAAGAAGTTATTTATTTTCAAGATACAGTGAGGGTATAGGCATTGGGCAAATGCTCCCATTCCAAAAGGAACATGTTGGTGAAAACGAAGGGGCTACAGGCCCCATGCAATCTGAAAACAGCAAGGCCATCATTACATCCCAAAGCTCAAAAATAATCTCCTTTGACTTAATGTCTCATATCCAGGGCACACTGATTCAAGAGGTGGGCTCCCCAGCCGTGTGCACTTCTGCCCCTGTGGGCCTGCAGTGTACAGTCCCCATGAATGCTTCCATGGGCTGGCATTGAGTGCCTGTGGCTTTTCCAGGTGCACAGTGCAAGCTGCTGGTGGATCTACCATTTTGTGGTCTGGAGGATGGTAGTCCTCTTTTCAGAGCTCCCTTATGCAGTGCCCAGTGTGAACTCTGTGTAGGGGCTACGACCCCATATTTTCTCTCTTCACTGCTCTAGTAGCAGTTACCAATAAGGGCTCTTTTTATGAAGCAGATTCTGCCTGGATATCCAGGCGTTTTCATACATTCTCTGGTGTCTAGATGAATGCTCCCAACTCTTGCCTTTTGTGCACCTGCAGGCCAATATCATGTGAAAGCTGCCAAAGCCTGGGGCTCGTATCCTCTGAAGCAGTGGCTCAAGCCATTCCTTGGCTCCTTTTAGCCACAGCTGGAGTTTGAGCAGCTGGGATTCAGGACATCATTTCCTGAGGTTGCACAGAGCAACAATGCCATGGGCATAGCCCACAAAAACATTTTTTCCTTGCAGGCCTCCAGGCCTGTGATGGGAGGGGCTGCCATGAAGGTCTCTGAAATACTGTGGAGGCATGTTCCCCATTGTCTTCGCTGTTAATAGTTGGTTCCTGTTTGCTTACGCAAATGTATGCAGCTGGTTTGAATTTCTCCCTGGAAAATGGGTTATTCTTTTCTCCCACACAGTCAGGCTGCAAATTTTCCAAACTTTTACACTCTGCTTCCCCTTTAAATGTAAGTTCTGGCTTCAGATCATCTTTTTATTCATGAATATACACGTATGCTGTTAAAAGCAGTCAGGTCACTTCTTGAATGCTTTGCTGCTTAGAAATTTCTTCTGCCAGATACTCTAAATAATTTCTTTAAAGTTCAAGGTTCCACAGATCCCTACAACAGGGGCACAATGTTGCCAGTCTCTTTGCTAAAGGATAGCAAGAGTGGCCTTTATTCCAGTTCCCAGCAAGTTCCTCATCTTGGCAGCTTGGACCTCACTGTCCATATCATTATAAGCATCTTGGTCAGGAGAATTCAAGTCATCTTTAGGAAGTTCCAAACTTCCCCACATTCTCCTTCCTTCATCTGAGCCTTCCAAACTGTTTTAATATCTTCTCATTAACCAGTTCCAAAGTTGCTTCCACATTTTCAGGTGTCTTTATGGCAATACCCTACTCCTGATGTCAATTTTCTCTATTATTATACAGAATTACCTGATGCTGGGTATAAAGAATTCTCACATTGGTATAAAGAATTACCTGATTTTGGGTAATTGATAAAGGTTTAATTGACTCACAGTTCTGCAGACTGTACAGGAGACAGGGCTGGGAGTCCCCAGGAAACTTACAATCACCACAGAAGAAGAGGGGGATGCAAGAAGCAAGCACATCTTCACATGGAGACAGGAGGGAGACAGAGAAAAGGGGAAACGCCATCAGATCTCATGGGAACTCACTCACTATCACGAGAACAGCAAGGGGGAAATCTGCTCAAATGATCCAATCACCTCTTGCCAGGTTTTTCTCTCAACATTGGGGATAAAATTCAACATGAGATTTGGGTGGAGACACAGAGCCAAACTATATCACAGCACTCACTAGAACCTTCTGTGGGATTGATAAATGGAGGTCAGGAGTGGGGAGTTCTATTTTCTGTGTGTCTCTCTGTGTGAGAAGTAAGTCAGTTGCTCATGGAGACTACTGGGAAGTGAAACCAAGAGCTCAAAAGCCCCTGTGGGAGACTTGGGGGGATTTGGAACCCAGGTTCTCCAGTGCTGTGAGCTACTGCACTGTCCTTTCTGGTGGCAGCCCTCAGTAAATCTCTTTTTCTGAACAGGTCGGTGTGGATTCTTCCTACTTGTGAGCATTCATAACCAGCCCTGTGTGGCGTGCATCATCACCCCCATCTTACAGAAGGAGAAACTGAGGCTCACCAGGTTGTGCAGAGTCATGTAACTATTATGCGGCACAATGAGATTCTGCCCTTCTCTTCTGATTCTGCAAAAATAAGGCAGAATTCCTTTGTCCTTCCACAGAAATCCCTTGGCTCTCAGTCCCTACTTAGGCAGGTCAGAGACATACCCCTCCAGTGTGCAGCCTGGTCCCATGCTGGTGGGTGGGGTTGTAAAGATCCAGGCCACTGGCCTTGCCTTAGCTCTAACTCTGAAGGTCTCCTGGGCCTCAGCACCCCTCTAGGGTGGGCCAGAACCTGCACTGAGACTCTCCGCTCATGCCTCTGTCCACCGTGCCTCCCTGCCTGACTTTCCTGGGGCTCCCAGAGGCCTCCCACACTGACCTTTCTCTCAGGGAAAGCTTTCCAGGCTCCCAGCCCTGGGACACGGCAGTGGTCAGAGAATGCACCGGCTGGCCTTGTAGGCAGTGAGAACCCTGTTGCTGGAGGTGGGGGAAACAAGAAGCTGCAGCATGAGGGCTGCCACTTTGTCAGTGTGAGAGGAAGTCCTGTTGGGGGTGACTGTGGTTGAGGGACAGGGACAGGGTAAGGCAGAGGGCGGGCAGTACGGATACCTGTTGAGTTGCTGTGAAACACGGCAGAGGCTGAGCTGGTCTGAAGAGCTGCATGGTTGGTGGGGCAGGGAGAAGGACTCAGTCTCCAGGGAGGACCCAGGAAGCTGAAGGATCAGTTCCAGGTCTGACTCACAGGAATATCTGTAACTCCCAGTCTGGGCAGGCTGGCAGTGCCCAGGTACAGCCTGAGGGTGGCAGGCCTCAGCTTTGATGTGTGAAGGGGTTGGCACTTTTACAAATCTGGAGCTCCCTTGTTCTCCAGAAACCTCTGAGCCCAACAAAGGGATTCCTCCTTCACAATGGAAGCAAGCACTGCCTCTCTGGCTGGGGTGACACAAGGGCCTGGCACTGCACAGCAACACCAGTCCCCGGGACCTGCCCCAGGGCCCCTGCTGGCCCCAGCATATCCAGCTGGAGAAAGCATATCCGGCTCTGGCTAGGGAGGAAGAGAACAGTAGGGCCCAGCCAGTTCCCACCGGCAGGGGTGGGGAGCAAGCTGAGTGCCGGATGGAGAAGTTATTTGCACAGAAGGGCAAGGGAGGCAGAGCACAGTGTGGTGGAAGGGAGCGAGTGGACTTGGGAGTGCCACTCTGACCACAGGGCTCAGCTCTGCAGGGTGCCTGGGTGGTGAAATACCCTTAGGATGCCTCTGGGGAGCAAGGGACATACGGTGGCCCCTGTGGGTGATGGCAGTGCCAACATTCACATGGCAGATGGTGAAGGGCTGGTGAGAGGCACAAAGAAGTGGGGGTACATGACAGAAGATGTTCAGTGGGAGGCTGGAGACCTGCAGAGAGCTGCCATCCATATGAGGGCCCAGGAGATGCACTGGTTCCCATGTTCCCTGCATGGTGGAGGCAGGCGGTGTAGACTTACTCTGTGGGTCAGGCTGGCTGTAGAAGAGGGTGTTACAGAACAGGGACCACCCAGGGAAATTTGGATGATGGAGCTTAGAATGACAGAGGCCAGGTGTCAGGAGCCTATGGGTACAATTGCCATATCTGGGAGGTGGGAGAGGCATTGGGGGACCCTCACATCCCAGATATCCATGGAGAGGCTCAAAAGAACACAGTACCCCCAGGGCAGAGCAGGCACGTGGCCAGCATGGGCCTGGAAGTGCAGCTGATCTCTTCCAGAGGAATCTGGGACATGCTGGCAGGACCTGACAGAGTTGCAGCCTTGGACCAGTGGCTGTGGCAGAAACCAGTGTTCCTCCCACTCACCATCCCTTATAAAGTCCCCCAGGAAGGGTGGACCACCTGAGTCCTGGAGAAGCTGCCAGGTTGTGACCAGTGGCATTGGACCTGGAAATGGACTGCCCAGGTCCCCTGTGTTGAAGGAGGACTTATTAACTGTCATCAGCCCCTGGGAGCACCTGGTGGATGGGGGCTCAAGGTCACATCTCTCAGGGTGGTCCACATCCAAAGACTGGCTGACCACTCAGCAGTTTCTGAAGGGACATCCAGCCTCAGACCCACTGTATTAGTCTGTTCTCATGCTATTAAGAAACACCTGAGACTGGGTAATTTATAAAGAAAAGAGGTTTAATTGGCTCACAGTTCCCCATGGCTGGGGAGGCCTCAGGAAACTTACACTCATGGTGGGAGGCACCTCTTCACAGGGTGGCGGGAGAGAGAATGAGAGCTGAACAAAGGGAGGAAGCGCCTTATAAAACCGTCACCCCCATGCTTCAATTACCTCCCGCTGGTTTCCTCCCATAACACATGGGGACTGTAAGAACTATAATTCAAGATGACACGTGGATGGGGACACAGCCAAATTATATCATTCCACCTTGGCCCCCTCACATTTCAACACACAATCGTGCCTTTCTAGCAGTCCTCCAAAGTCTTAGTTCATTTCAGCATTAACGCAAACGTACAAGCCAAGAGTCTTATCTGATTCAAGGCAAGTCCCTTCTACCTATGAGGCTCTAAAGTAAGCAAGTTCGTTACCTCCTAGATACAACTGGGGTACAGGCACTGGGTAAATACACTGGTTCAAAACGGGAGAAATTGTCCAATGTGAAGGAGTTACAGGCCCCATGCAAGTCTGAAATCCAGCAGGGCAGTCAATTGTTAAAGTTTCAAAATGATCTTCTCTGACTCCCAGTCTTACATCCAGGTCACACTGATGCAAGAGGCGGGTTCCCATGGCCTTGGGCAGCTGTGTGCCTGTGGCTTTGCAGGGTACAGCCCCCACCTGGCTGCTTTCATGGGCAGGCATTGAGTCACTGGCTGTTCTAGTTTAAGCTGTTGGTGGATCTACATTCTGGGGTCTGGAGGATGGTGGTCCTCATCTCACAGCTCCACTAGGCAATGCCCCAGTAGGGACTCTGTGTGGGGGCTCTGACTCCGCATTTCTTTTCCACACTGCCCTAGCGGAGATTCTCCATGAGGGCTCTGTCCCTGCAGCAAGCTTCTGCCTGGACATCCAGGTGTTAATATATATTCTCTTTAATCTAGGTGGAGGTTCCAAACCTCGTGTTTTGAATTCTGTGCACCCACAGGCCCAACACCACATGCGAGCCACCAAGGCTTGGGACTTACACCCTCTGAAGCAATGGCCTTAGCTGTGTGTTGGCCCCTTTCAGCCACAGCTTGGACACAGGGCACCAAGTCCTGAGATGGCACAAAACAGCAAGACCCCCTGGGCCTGGCACAGGAAACCATTTTTCTCTCCTAGGCCTCCCAACCTATGATGGGAGGGGCTGCTGTGAAGACCTCTGACAGACCCTCGAGACACTTTCCCCATTGTCTTGGTGATTTAACATTTGGTTCCTGGCTACTTATGCACATTTCTGCAACCAGCTTGAATTTCTCCTCAAGACACAGAGTTTACTTTTCTGTTGCATCGTCCGGATGGAAATCTGGATTTTTATGCTCTGCGTCCCTTCACGTGTCTTGTGACTTCATAAAGCCGAATGTTTTTAATGTTGCTCAAGTCACCTCTCAAACACTTTGCTACTTGGAAATTTATTCTACCAGATACTCTAAATAATCTCAAGTTCAAAGTTCCACAGATTTTTAGGGCAGTGGCAAAATGCCACCAGTCTCTTTGCTAAAACACCAAGTGTCACCTTTATTCTAGTTCCAACAAATCCCTCATCTCCATCTAAGTCCAGCTCAGCCTGAACCTAATCGTCTATATCACTATCAGCATTTTTGTCAGAGGCATTTAACAAGCCTCTAGGACGTTCCAAACTCTCCCACATGTTCCTGTCTTCTTCTGCGCCTATCAAGCTGTTCCAACCTCTGCCTGTTACCCAGTTCCAAAGTCACTTCCACATTTTCAGGCCTCACTACCCAGTACCAATTTACTGTGTCAGTCCCGTCCTCATGCTATGAAGAAATATTCGAGACTGGGTAATTCATAAAGAAAAGAGATTTAATTGACCTGCAGTTCTGCATGTCTGGGTTGGCCTCAGGAAACTTACGATCATGGTGGAAGGCACCTATTCACAGATCGGCAGGAGAGAGAATAGAGCCCAGCAAAGGGGGAAAAGCCCCTCAAAACCCATCACCCTCCTGATGTAATTACCTCCCACTGGGTCTGTCCCATGACAAGTGAGGATTATGGGAACTACAATTTAAGATGAGACTTGGGTGGGAACACAGCCAAACCATATCACCCACGGGGTTGCCGACATTCTTCAGCAGATGCCCCACAGCAAGAGTTCCCTTTCTTCTGACTCCCTCCCTCCCTACTCACAGAGCCTTTGTAGTAAACCACCTTCAATCCCACATCCCGAGGGGCAGCGCAGGACAGGAGAGAACACAGGACAGAGGACATGGTGCTGGTGGCCAAGGAGGGGCGTGGAGGGCTCAGTGCTGTTTCTCCACTTGTGCTCACTCACAGGAGTCAGAGGTGCTCCAGGGCCGTGTCCTCAGGGCTGCATCCTGAGACTGCTGGGCTCCCTCAAAGAGATGGAGCCTTGATCTCTTCCACCATCAGGCCTCAGCAACTTGTCCCCTCCGTAGAATGCAGAGGGCAGCTTTGGAGGCCTGAGGCTTACTCAGAAGGAACTGGAAATCTAGGTGGATGTTCCCAAACCTCATTTCTTGACCTGCATGTTTTTGCCAAAGTCCAGTGTTCTTCGAACACCACATATGGCATCCGCGGAAATCAGGAGAGAATTTCTAGCACCTGCTGGGGAGGCTGCCTGGACAGGGTGTAGCCTCCGTGGGCAAGGAGAGGAGAGGCTCCCTCAGTCCTGGCCAAGGCCCGTGGCAGTGAAGGGAGCAGCCCAGCACCTCCCTGTGGCCAGACTGACCCCTGAGTTACGCTGCTGGCCTCATGTGGAGAATTGCTCCCCCAGCTTTGCATGAGTTTGTGACCCACACAACTGTGAGATATAATAAAATGAGGGAATTGTTAATCCATTAAGTTCTAGGGCAATTTGCTATGAGCAATTGATAAATGGGGCAACCAGTGAAGTCTGTTAAGGATGTTTGGTGAGGGTTGTATGCCAGCATGTCCCCCGGCAGGGTCCCCATGTTCTGGGAGTGGTGTCCTGGAGAGCTCGGAAGTGGCCACCATGTTGCCTCCCGTCAGTGGACCTGGTGCTAGGCAGACAGGGTGTCCGCAAAGGTCTCTACTCTGGTCACGGAGGCAGAATCTCCTTCGTTTTTATCTTTCTCAGCACCTGGCGCAGCCTTTTTTACGGGAAGCAAGTGGGCATCTGCAGTGACTGTGGGCAATAGAACAGTGAGTGTGGGGGCGGCAGAATGCGTTGCTGCAGGGACGTTGGGGCTGGACAGAGGAGCATGTGCTGAAGGCTGGAGGGCTCTGAGAGAAAGCGGGGAGCAAGACAGGATGGGGGAACCCGAGGGGGGTGGAGGGGGCCCCAGGGAGAAGTGAGAGGACTCAGGAGCCAGACCATGCGTGAGAGAGAGAGTCAGGTGGCAGACGGCAGAAATAACAGGAGGGCGGGGATGCGCAGATGTGGAAATGCCTGATTCTGCAGGGCCCCCCCGGCAGAGACGAGGTCTTGGGATCACCCACCCATGTGGGAGCTGCGGGGTCTCTGGGGTTGGGGCACTCCCAGGGCCGCACCTGGGTTCTGGGTCGTGGAACTGGGTTTTAATCCTCACCATTGCTGTGCGCTCTGAACCGGCTAATTCTCCGGTGAATATGAAAATTAAGGAATTGAACACGTCTAGGATGCTTTGGCTGTGCTGGGCACCAGGTTAGTATTCGCAGTCCAAGGAGCAGCGTTTCCCTGGAAAGGTGCTGGTGGAGACACGGGCCCTGGACGCCCGCCAAGGTTTAGCCCCATGGGAAGCTGGAAGGGGAAAGACTCCCCAGACGGCCCTGCTTATGGCAAAGTAGACCTGGCATCTGCCGACTGCAGGTGATTGGCACAGAGGGGCTCTCATGACGTGGCTGGTCACTGTGGTGGCCTCATGCCGTCATCTGGAGAGCAAAGGCAGGGCAGGTCACCAAGCTCAGGTACAATGAGGCTCTCGGGGGCACAGAGGCCTGGCTCTGAATGAAGAAGGCAGGTATTCCAGGTGTGCACGGCAGTGAGAAAGGCGCCAGCACCCACCCACCCACCACGAGAGGGGTTTGCTCTTGGCCACACATGCCACACACCGTCTTACTGAATTTCAACACAAAGGCCATCAACTGCTCCATTTATAAATGAGGAAATGGAGGCACAGAGAGACTGCGCTGGCTGACCAGAGTTGCTGGGCTGAGGACCGGCCCTGCCAGGTGGGCTGCAGGCTTTGGGCCCCCATGCCTAGACTCTGCACTGGCCTGGCTGCCTCTAGCGATGATCGTGGACCCAGGCCCACCCAGGCAGGCTTGTGTTGCTTGTCCCACCTCTCTCTGAGGGTTATTCAAGGTGGCCGTGCTCCAGGATGGCCTGTCCTCCTGAGATGAGTGTGTGCACACATTCCCGGCAAATCTGGGAAGACTCGGCCCGTGGAAATCTGAGGGGCTCAGTGGGAAACCCAGGCTCCTCTTACACAGTTGCTCCCTGGCTCTTCCTGAAGGGACAGAGCTCCTGTTTCCATCCTGAGAATGGTGTTATTTGAGTAACACTCATGTTCAGTGTGAAACAAAGAGAAACCACGAGAGTGAGGCCCTCCCCACGCTCAGGCCAGAGGTTCTAATTTATTCCTCATCATACCCTTGTGACGTGGTAAAAAGACCAATAACACTGCATATCTCAACCACACCTCAGCGTTCTGTTGAAACTGCTGTCATAACCCAAATGTGAATAAGTAATTAAGGACTGTGATCCCCACCCTCCCCAGACGATGTGTAGACGAATGCTAATCTTGGCTTTTGTGAACCACTTAAGTAACTATCAGAATGTCAAATAGTCCCCTGGCCGTCGGAATGTCTGAAGCCCCTCGCCCTCATCCCCGCTCCTCACCCCCACTCCCAAGGTGGTTTTACGGGTATAAAAAGGTCTTGTCACTCTTCTTTCTCTGCCACGGGTTGGAGAGACGTGAGTCCTCCGTGGTCACCAGCAATAAACCCTGCAATTTGGCATCCTTTTGTCTTGGTGTTGACTTTCTGTGCTCGGTCCTGTATAACACCCTCGGTACAGGCACACCTGGTCCTATTTTTAGGTGAGGAAACTGCAGTTTAGGGACATTTGGTGATCTGACAAGTTGCATCGCCAGTGAATGGCAGAACCATAATTCAAAACAGCGTCTGTTTTACGGGAAACAAACAAAAAACATATGTAATTCCTGGTCCGCTTATTTCCTTATTGATTTTTCCAAAAGTCAGTGTTACATCCTCAAGTGGAATACGTGCAGACTATCCGTCTTCGCGAATACATAATTGTTCCAATACTTTCTTTCAAATGTTCTGTTACTGCCTCGGAAGTCTGGCCATAGGGTCCAGAAGAGGGACAGGCCCGCTCTGGGAAGAGCTGTGCTTGAAGATTTCTGCAGAGCTGCCTGCTCCCGAAGCCCGCATCCCCGGCTCTGCTCGCCAGGCACGGCATGTGTTTTCTGAGTTTACTTCCCCTTCAAGAATCTCAAGGAAATTTGTACTTTGAAAGGGAAGAAAACTCCTTGGAGAAACGGTTGATTCTGGACGAATGCAGTGAATGTACAAGATGAGCCCAGAGCATCTTCCAGAGCCAGAAAGCAAGGAAGTGCTCAGAACCCAAATTAAAAACAGCATCCAAACAACGGGCGGCAAGGTCGGGGGACGCAGGAGCCGACTGCGAGGACTCTCCGGTGGCTGAAGCTGCGGCAGTGTGAGCAACAAAATAATGTGATGTTGAATTATAACCCAGAGCACAGAATGCATGCAGTGCTTTCCTACAAATGCAGACATATAACTGAGTAAGTGGAGAACAGACATCTCTCACGCAGGGAAATTCTAATTTGTGAAGATCCCACACCTTCCTGCAGGCAGGGCCGAGCTCCTGCCCCAACAGAATGTGCTGTGCGCAGTGACTTCTCCAACAGAGGCAGCCCCCAACGGGGAGGGTCATTTTCAGTGAGAAGCCTCACAAACCCCTCCTCGGCCAGGTGACTACGTCCCGCAGCAGCAAAGGTAAGTCACCCTGGTGGCAGGCACCGGTGATAGGACATGTTACCTCTGTGTCATCCTCCCCAAACCCAGAACCCAAGTCTAACCATGAGGATAAAGCTCAGCAACACCCCACCTGAGGGGGCACCCTACAAAGCACACCTTGCCAGCACCCCTCACAACTGTTAACAAAAACTAGGAGAGTCCCAGAAACTGTCTCAGCCAGGTGGAGCCCAAGGGGGCGTGGTGGCTCAATGTCCGGTGGGATCCTGGGTGGGAAAAGGTGGCAGATAACAACTGTGTCCACCTGAATACATTACAGGCTTTAGGTAATAACGTAGAAATGCTAACTTACTGATTATGATAAATGAACTGGACCTCTGTGAGGTGTTAGGAATGGAGAGGGGTGGCTACATGGGTACTGGGACTGATCTTGACAACTTTACTGTAAAACTATCCAAAAATAAAAAAATGATTAAAACAAACACAAATAACTGAACGTTTTAATAAACCTGGCTTTCACATAGTTTATTGATATCTCATTTAAAAATGAGCCCATCCCAGTCCATCCCAGCTGAGAGGTTGGCGTGTGCCTGTTTGGGTGTCCCCACCCAAATCTCACGTGGAATTGTAATCCAGAGTGTTGCAGGTGGAGGCGGGGGGAGGTGACTGGATCGTGGGGTGGTTTCCTGTTGCTGTTCTCATGTTAGTGAGTGCTCCAGAGAGCTGGCTGTTTGAAAGTGTGCGGCGCCTCCTCCTCCCTCTCTCTGTCTTCCTCTTGCCCTGGCTGTGTAAGACATGGCCGCTCCCCTTTCACCTTCCACCATGAGTGAGCGTTTCCTGAGGCCTCCCAGCCATGTTTCCCATAGAGCCTGCAGAACTGTGAGCTGAGTAAACCTCTTGTCTTGACAGTTACCCAGTCTTGGGTAGTTCTTCGTAGCAGTGTGAGAACAGCCTAACTCAGCATGCCACAGGACTTCCGTCACCAGGGGGCCGCAGCATGTTCCTTAACAGAAGCTATTTTTACTTTTCTTGAGGTTAACACATTTGGGGCTATGAGACATGTAGGATCTGTAAGTATTTAAATAAGATAATGGTGATAAAAGGACCTACCCAAGGACCTACCCATGCAAGCTGTGAACTGAGGGTGATGGCCATTACCAACGGTGAGAGTCAGCAGGGGCTCCAATACGGGTAGATCTGACATCCTTCTGAAAAACTTCAGGCACCCTAGAGTTGCCACAGCTGGGAGACAGGTGTGGGCGTGTGGTCCAGTGAGAGCACCTGCTCTCCTGGGCGGAGCCAGCTGCTTCCGTACTTAGTCCATGGGATTAGGGTCACACATGCACGTGGCTTCTGAGGCTGAGAGGAACGTGAGAAACGTCACTGATGGATAGAGGACTCTGTTGCAAAACAAACAGTTCTGCAGCCTCTGAGTGTACATGGCCAGGCCATGCTGTAGCTCCGGGCCTTGGACGTGGGAGTCAAATAATGACAGACGAAAACCAAAGATGGAACCCAGCAAACGTCTTCAGAACAACTCACAGAATAAAGGGGTGAGAGGTGTGTTCTTTCTTCGGCTGCCACGGTCCTCAGCACTGAGAATCTGGGATACTTGAGCTTCTGGGAAACTGGCATCCATGACCTGCTTTCCACTCCAGCTGGGGTGAGCTGGAGGCCCAAGGCTGTGTCCTATCTGCCCTTGGTCTGCATCGATGGACATCTACTCCCCGATCCTGAACCAAAGGCTGCTGAGTCTCCATGCAGATGTATTTTACCTGCAGGCCCAAGTCTGTAAACTGGGGTTTGTCTACCACTTGGAGAATCGTGAGCTAACTTCGGAAGCTACAAAGCCAGCCTCAGAGCTCCAGGATTTTTCAGAGATGCTGATCTGAGTTGTCCAGAGTCCACCTATGTGCTTCCCATGACAGTTTTTCTCCCCATATTCACTAAGAGAAAAACACTGTGAGAAAATACTAGCACTGTCCTTCTTGGCGCCTGGCTGCTACAGGGCTGTTGGCCCTGGGTAGATGCCTCTCAAGCCTTTTTGCCTGGCCCCGCATTGCAGGCCTGTGTCTCCCACAGTTCCTGCACCACTGCACCTAGCGCCTCCTCTGCCGCAGAAGCTGAGCTGACCTTCATTCTCCCTAAATGTCTGCCCTTCGGTTCTTCTGCGTTGGCTGACAGCAGAGTGCTGTCAGTTTAATTTTCCACTCTTTTTTTTTTTTTGAGATGGAGTTTCACTATGGTTACCCAGGCTGGAGTGCAATGGCGCGATCACGACTCACCGCAACCTCCGCCTTCTGGGTTCAAGCAATTCTCCTGCCTCAGCCTCCCGAGTAGCTGGGATTACAGGCACGCACCACCATGCCCAGCTAATTTTTGTATTTTTAGTAGAGACAGGGTTTCACCTTGTTGACCAGGATGGTCTCGATCTCTTGACCTCGTGATCCACCCTCCTCAGCCTCCCAAAGTGCTGGGATTACAGGCGTGAGCCACCGCGCCCGGCCAATTTTCCACTCTTAAGTGGAGAACTTACTGTGTGCTGGGTTTTCTTCCACACAGCCAAGACAAAAATAAGAAGCCATGAACAGGGGAGAAGGAGACAAACATTGACGGAGTATCTGCCATGTGGCAGGCTCTGTAAACACACGGAAAAGTGAGTCATATCCAAACCTGAGAGGCGGCCAGCTTTATTCTCCTTTAGAGGGGAAACTGAGGTGTAGTGAGGTCAGCACTTCTCCAACATTCACGCAAGCAGTGGCTGGCACAGGCTGAAGTGAAGCCCAGGGGTGCAGGTTCCGGATGTGATCCTGATAGGGGATCTGCCTCTGAACAGCTTTAGCGCAGTTGGGGTGTCTGGAATTACATACAACCTCTTGTAAAAAAGAGATTCTGACGAAACACGTCACTTTTTCCAAGGAGAACTGATTTAGGACAGCAAAGACAAAAAGGAGTGAGCCGATGGAGACCATCCTGGCCAACATGATGAAACCCCGTCTCTACTAAAAATACAAAATAAATTAGCGGGGCGTGGTGGTGCGCGCCTGTAGCCCCAGCTACTTGGGAGGCTGAGGCAGGAGAATTGCTTGAACCTGGGAGGCAGAGGTTGCAGTGAGCTGAGATTGCACCACTGCACGCCAGCCTGGCGTCTGGCAATAGAGTGAGACTCTGTCTCAAAAAAAAAAAAAAAAAAGTAGTGGGCCACAGACTGAAAGAAAGAGCGGGGGATCGATCCAAGATGGCCGACCACTAACAGCTCAGGATTGTAGCTCCCAGTGAAAGCTCAGAGAACGAGACGATGCCACATCTTTAGACGAATTTTCGTCACTCACCGATTAGCCGATTCCCAGTGGAGGAGCCCCACGGGTCGCCAGCGCGACTCTTGTGGCCGCCGCAGCGGTTTTGCTGGCGTCTCGGCGCAGCAGCTCTTCATGCAGAGCCAACGGGACTGCTTCCCCTACTGACCGGAGTTTGGAGCTCCGGGAAGTCAGAGCCGCTTGTTGCGGACTCAAGAGGGAAGCCAGACCAGGGATTCCCGGGCAGAAGAGCACCATCAGTCTTACCGCTGCTATTTAGGCTGCCACAGTGGGTTGCTCGGATCCCAACACTGGGAATCAATAAGTCGGACGTCGACTCAGAAACCTAATTAGAAAGGCGGTTCATCTACAATGAAGGGAAAAAGACAGCCTAAGAAGGCCGAGTATACTCAAAATCAGAACCCATCAGCAACGGAACAAGCCCTGATGGAAAAGGACTCATCAGCAACCGAAAAAGCCCTGATGGAAAAGGACTCATCAGTAACGGAACAAGCCCTGATGGAAAAGGACTGTGTTCCATTATCTGAAGTAGGCTTTAAAAGGTGGATGATAAGAAACTTCTGGGAGTTAAAGGAACTTGTTCTAACCCAATGTAAAGAAACTAAGAACTTGGAAAAAAGGTTAGATGAAATGTTGAAAAGAATAGACAATATAGAGAGGAATATAAATGAACTTATGGAGTTGAAAAATACAACACGAGAACTTAGTGAAAAATGTACAAGCTTAAACAGCCGAATGGATCAAGCAGAAGAAAGGGTATCAGAGGTAGAAGACCAACTTAATGAAACAAAACGGCAAGACAAGAATAGAGAAAAAAGGATAAAAAGGAATGAGCAAAGTCTCCAAGCAATATGGGACTATGTGAAAAGACCTAATATACGCTTGATTGGTGTACCTGAATGTGACGGAGAGAATGAAGTCAAGCTGGAAAATACTCTCCAGGACATTATCCAGGAAAATTTTCCTAATTTAGCAAAGCAGGACACTATTCAACCCCAGGCAATACAGAGAACACCACAAAGATACTCCTCAAGAAGACCAACCCCAAGGCACATAATCGTTAGATTCACCAAGATCGAAACGAAGGAGAAAATATTAAGGGCAGCCAGAGAGAAAGATCAAGTTACCCATAAAGGTAAGCCTATTAGGCTTACAGCAGATCTCTCAACGGAAACCCTACAAGCTAGAAGAGAGTGGGGGCCAATATTCAATATACTTAATCAACAGAACTTTCAGCCCAGAATTTCATATCCTGCCAATTTAAGCTTTACATTTGAAGGAAAAATAAAATCTTTTAGGAACAAGCAAGTACTCAGAGATTTTATTACCACCAGGCCTGCTTTACAAGAACTTCTAAAAGAAGCATTATACACAGAAAGGAACAACCAGTATGACCCTTTCTAAAAATACACCAAAAAGTAAAGAGCATTAACATAAAGAAGAATTTTTATCAATGAAAGGACAAAATAGCCAGTTAATAACAAATGGCAGCAACCCTAAATTTAAATCGACCAAATCTCCCAATCAAAAGATACAGACAAAATCTAACGGTATATCCAAAGATATACATAGACTCAAAATAAAGGGTTGGAAAAAAAAAAACAAAAACGTACCAACCAAATGGAGAGCAAAAATAAATAAATAAGAAGCAGGAGTTGCAATTTTCACATTTGACAAAATAGATTTCAAAGCTACAAGGATACAAGGGTAAAAGGATTAATGTAATAATAAGAGATCTTAACACCCAGATACATAAGACCCATAATGAGATTTAGATTCAACGAGACAACAAATTGATAACGATACCCGGGACTGGAACTAAGATCCAGAACAAATAAACTCAATAGAGCTCTCCATTTTAAACACACAAAATATACATTATCCACAAAATCTAATGATATATCTGAAGATATACAAAGACTCAAAACAAGGGGATGGAAAAAAACTCACCAACCAAATGGAGAGCAAAAATAAATAAATAAAAAGCAGGAGTTGCAATTCTCACACTTAATAAAATAGATTTCAAAGCTACAAGGATGCAAGGGTAAAAGGATTAATGTAACAATAAGAGATCTTAACACCCAGATACATAAGACAGATAATGAGATTTAGATTCAACGAGACAACAAATTGATAACGATATCCAGGACTTGAACTCAGAGCCAGAACAAATAAACACAATAGAGGTCTCCATTTTAAACACATAAAATATGCATTAACCACTTTAAACACTCAAAATATTGATCGGCCATTATTGAAACCCATTTTAGGAATGAAGTAATATTCCTTTTTCCCTCTTTTTCTTTTTTTCCCCTTCTTTTTCTCTTTTTCCCTCTAAAAAATAAAAAAATTAAAAAAAAAAGTAGGTGACTGGATTGAGCAAATAAAAATTCAGGATGCCCAAAAAAAAAAAAAGAGCGAGCAAGGTTTATGGTCTACCTGTGCTAACTGGTGTCCCTTCTTCATTAACTCAGGTTGTAACAGTGCACACAGTGGCTCAGCTCTCACTACAGGTCAGAGCACATATGCCAACGATGCCCATGTGCCCTCGCTCCATAAACTTGCATTCTGGTGAGCAGGGGAGGCAGACACTAGACGCACAATTAAGCGAGCCAGTATTCTAATAGGATTCTGTCGAGTTCTGTGAAGGAGAGCGGCATGTTGGCCTCTAAGGAGCAGCGGGGACTCATCGGCTCCAGGGCAGCCAAGGAGGCTTCCTTGAGGAGGTGACTGTCACTGCGTGGCCTGCAGGTTGAGGGAGAGTTAATTAGACAGGAAGAGATGGGGATTCTGGTGGGGTGTAGAAAAGAAATCTTACAGACACATACCAGGACAGACGAGAGGGTTCTCGCGGGGGAGGGAGCACAGACGGTGGGTGCAGGGTAGAGGCCGGGCTGGAGGAATGCAGGAGCTGCAGAGGTGCTTGCTAAGCGGGGCAGATTGCAGACGCACCCACCTCTGCACCCTCCTGGGACTTGTGGCCTTCTCACTTTGACTTGCAGCTTCTGTCCTCAGGCGTTGGAGTCTAAACCCCTCCAGCCACCCCGCTGCTGACACCGGGCTGGCCTGGCTTTGACCAACAGGTCAAAGACTTTGAGACGGAGTTTCGCCCTTGTCACCCAGGCTGGAGTGCAATGGCGCCATCTCGGCTCACCTCAACAGGCCATGGTGAGCACGGAACCCTTCTGAGCCTCAGCCTCGAAAGGCCTGTGCGCTTCTTCCCTCTCCGTTTCTCTCAGTTCTGCCCAGCAGAGGCCAGTGACACAAGCCAACGCCATCCTAGGCCAGCCAGCTCCCGCTCACCCCTCAGTGACAGACTCACGCATGAGCAGCTGAGATCAGCACATCCAGCCCCCACGGGAAGGGCTGCCAGCTGACTCATAGACTCGGTGGGAAATACGTAGCCGTGATTTTAAACCGCGGAATTCTGGAGTGGTGCATTAGGCTGCAGTAGCCATTTCATCCACAGGGATAAAAAGTAGCGATGTGAGAATTACAGGTCACATTAAGAATTTTGTATTTTATCCCAAGGGCAAAGCCGGTGAAGCGGTTTTCTTTTCTTTTTTCTTTTGCAGGAAAGTCATATGATTAAGTTGGCCTTCTAGAGAGATAATTTTCTGAGCAGTCAGAGAACAGCAGCTGTGTGGGAGGCCCTCACTCACAGATGACATCACCAGTATGTCGCTAGGAAGCAAAGCCTGACCTCCTTGTTTCTGTTACCTGCTATCCTGTTCATTAGCTAAACTTTATCAACCCCTCTGGGTCTTAAATCCTGGAGCCTTAAGGCAGCTCTGAGTGAGAGGCTACAACCATCAACTATGGGCACAGATTTCACCGAAGAGCTGGTGACAATCCATAAATATTCATTAATGTGTTCCATGCACAACTCCAACCAGCCACCCACATGCCTCCCCATCCACACATCTGCCCACCCTGTCATTTGTCACCCCTTCCATCCCACCGTCCATCTGTCCTCCCTTTCCTACTTTGATGGAGGAAGACCTTTGTACCTGTCTAGCTAAGTAAACACCTCCACTGTTCCTGAGGTCCCAGCGCCCTTACCTCCGTAAAGACCTTACTTTCTAGATACTCTTCACTCTAAATCCTGCCTTGTCCCTTTGTCTTCTTCACTGTTTTGTTCCCAAGAGCAGATACAGGTGATTTAGCTCTTCACTTTTTTTTTTTTTTTGAGACGGAGTTTCGCTTTTGTTACCCAGGCTGGAGTGCAATGGCGTGATTTCGGCTCACCGCAACCTCTGCCTCCTGGGTTCAGGCAATTCTCCTGCCTCAGCCTCCCGAGTAGCTGGGATTACAGGCACGTGCCACCGTGCCCAGCTAATTTTTTTTTTTTTTGGTATTTTTAGTAGAGACAGGATTTCACCATGTTGACCAGGAGGGTCTCGATCTCTTGACCTCGTGATCCACCCGCCTCGGCCTCCCAAACTGCTGGGATTACAGGTGTGAGCCACCGTGCCTGGCTCTCTTCACTTCTTAAAGCAACCCTTTCAGCTTAGCTTTCTCCTCTAGTACCATCCCGCGTATCTCGTTCCCTTTACGGAAAAACTCCCTGGAAGGCACCTACACGCCCCACCTCCCACTTCTCCCCTGCCGCGCTCTCCCGGCTGCTCTCAGTCCTCTCTGCACCCCCGAACACAGCTCTTCCTGTCCACGTCAAGTGATCAGGCCTCACTCTTTCCTCCCTGAAGCCGTTTCTCTATGTGGCCTTCAGCATGTCACCTGCTTCATGTTCAGCCTACCGCCCTGTCACCTTCTCAGCCTCCTTTGCAGATAACAAAGCTGGAACCTCAGAGCTTTAGACTTTGCAATGTTTTTCTTATGTTCATATTTACTATTTAGTGATTCCCTTCAGAGTCATAGCTCTTAACACCCCCTGGAAGTTGGTGAGTCCCACTGCATATATCCAGCCGCATTCTCTCCACAAACTCCGCACTCATCCATAAAACTCTATGTGTGGCGGGTCTGCTCAGGTGTTGAACTGCAGCGGCTCCCACGTGAACTTCAGAGCCTGCTTCTCTGCTTTCCTCCCAGTTCAGCTAAGGATCGTCACATGCTTCCAGTTACTCAGCTCAAATTCTTAAGAATGACCTTCATCTCTCAATACACTACCAATCCATCATCAAATCCTGTTGAGTGTGCCATTGAAATGCAAACAGCAATGACTACTGCTCAACAGCTTCCTCTGTCTGGGTACAAAATGGCCCCCAACACATTCTTCCTGCACTCACCTTGAACCTTAGTCAATGTTCAACACAGGAACCAAAGTCACTGCAAAATGCAAGTGATACATGCCACTCCACTGATGTAAAGCAAGGTGCTCAGAAGATCTGCTGTGTACTCAGAGTAAATCTAAATCAAAGCCTGAGGCACAGAGTCCTGCAAGATCTTACCTCCATCAGGACTCTGACCACTGTGTTCCACAGTCACTTACACTTATTCTTTACCCATGCTAGATGCCTTCTGGTCCTTAAAGAAACTAGGCAGGACAGCCTAAGAGCATGACATTGATATTCCTATTTATCGTATTGCTCTGCCATCAGCCTGATCCTGACGCCAGCAGGAGCTCCTCCATCAGCCTCCACCTCATTCCAGCAAGTGCTCCTCCATCAGCTTCCTCCCTCAGTCCATCTCCTCCATCAGCCTCCTCCCTCAGTCCAGCAGGTGCTCCTCCATCAGCCTCCTCCCTCAGCCCAGCAGGTGCTCCTCCATCAGCTTCCTCCCTCAGTCCAGCAGATGCTCATCCACCAGCTTCCTCCCTCAGTCCAGCAGGTGCTCCTCCATCAGCTTCCTCCCTCAATCCATCTCCTCCATCAGCCTCCTCCCTCAGTCCAGTAGGTGCTCCCCCATCAGCCTCCTCCTTCAGTCCAGCAGGTGCTCCTCCACCAGCTTCCTCCTTCAGTCCAGCAGGTGCTCCTCCATCAGCCTCCTCCCTCAGTCCAGCAGGTGCTCCTCCACCAGCTTCCTCCTTCAGTCCAGCAGGTGCTCCTCCATCAGCTTCCTCCTTCAGTCCAGCAGGTGCTCCCCCATCAGCTTCCTCCTTCAGTCCAGCAGGTGCTCCTCCATCAGCCTCCTCCCTCATTCCAGCAGGTGCTCCTCCATCAGCCTCCTCCCTCACTCCAGCAGGTGCTCCTCCATCACCCTCCTCCCTCACTCCAGCAGGTGCTTCTCCATCACCCTCCTCCCTCAGTCCAGCAGATGCTCATCCACCAGCTTCCTCCCTCAGCCCAGCAGGTGCTCATCTACCAGCTTCTTCCTTCAGTCCAGCAGGTGCTCCTCCATCAGCCTCCTCCTTCAGTCCAGCAGGTGCTCCTCCATCAGCCTCCTCCCTCAGTCCAGCAGATGCTCATCCACCAGCTTCCTCCCTCAGTCCAGCAGGTGCTCATCTACCAGCTTCTTCCTTCAGTCCAGCAGGTGCTCCTCCATCAGCCTCCTCTCTCATTCCAGCAGGTGCTCCTCCATCAGCCTCCTCCCTCATTCCAGCAGGTGCTCCTCCATCAGCCTCCTCCCTCAGTCCAGCAGGTGCTCCTCCATCAGCCTCCTCCCTCATTCCAGCAGGTGCTCCTCCATCAGCCTCCTCCCTCATTCCAGCAGGTGCTCCTCCATCAGCCTCCTCCCTCAGTCCAGCAGGTGCTCCTCCACCAGCTTCCTCCTTCAGTCCAGCAGGTGCTCCCCCATCAGCTTCCTCCTTCAGTCCAGCAGGTGCTCCTCCATCAGCCTCTTCCCTCATTCCAGCAGGTGCTCCTCCATCAGCCTCCTCCCTCACTCCAGCAGGTGCTCCTCCATCACCCTCCTCCCTCACTCCAGCAGGTGCTCCTCCATCAGCCTCCTCCCTCATTCCAGCAGGTGCTCCTCCATCAGCCTCCTCCCTCATTCCAGCAGGTGCTCCTCCATCAGCCTCCTCCCTCAGTCCAGCAGGTGCTCCTCCATCAGCCACCTCCCTCACTCCAGCAGGTGCTCCTCCATCAGCTTCCTCCTTCAGTCCAGCAGGTGTTCCCCCATCAGCCTCCTCCTTCAGTCCAGCAGGTGCTCCTCCATCAGCCTCCTCCCTCAGTCCAGCAGATGCTCATCCACCAGCTTCCTCCCTCAGTCCAGCAGGTGCTCATCTACCAGCTTCTTCCTTCAGTCCAGCAGGTGCTCCTCCATCAGCCTCCTCTCTCATTCCAGCAGGTGCTACTCCATCAGCCTCCTCCCTCATTCGAGCAGGTGCTCCTCCATCAGCCTCCTCCCTCACTCCAGCAGGTGCTCCTCCACTCTTCAGCAGCTGCTCCTCCATTGGCCTCCTCCCTCAGTCCAGCAGGTGCTCCTCCAAGAGCCTCCTCCCTCACTTTCATTTTTTTTTTAAGTACCCATCTCACTGAGGCCTCTCTCTCAACCTCATTTCTCAGTTTTTACGCCACACGCTTCCTGTCCTGGCATCTACTTGTTTTTTTGTTAGGATACTTCCAATGTCTTACGTACCTTACGTCTTTCTGTTACTCCTTGTCCCCTACACTACAAGGCCTGAGCCATGGGGAGAATGATTCTGCTGTTTTCAAGGCCAGATCAGGCATCACGTTTTTCAGTACTGAGGAAATATTGATAGGATGAGTGAATAACTGGATGAACACACAGAACTGTGCCAAGCATAAGGGCACGGCAGGATCAAACTTGCCAGAGACACTCTTTGCCTGAGTATCTCAATCTGCGCCAGTGCTGGGCGTGTCGGTGGCCATGGCCCTGCACAGACACTCGGGAAATGTGCCTGGATGTTACCGCCGAGGTGAGCCAAGAGGCTGGACCTCCCTCCTGCATGGTCCTGAGGCCTTGGAGAGGTGAGCTCATCTCTACTGAACCTTCGCTTTGTGCCAGGGACCATGTGACTCCACGTAGAGGTCAGCGCTGATGTTGGGTAATGGGGTCCCTGCTCCCCGTTAGACATGAGCTGGAGTTGGCAGCTCCTCTGTCCTGGGCTCCTCACCTGCGTCCTAAGGCTGTGGGCTGAGCCCCCAGCTCTGTGTGGTCCGAAGCCGATGCACCATCCCCTGCTGGCCTTGTTCACTCCCTGCTCCTTTCCCAGGCTTCTTCCCATGACTCTGCCTGACCTGTCAGCCCCACGCTGCAGATCAGCTTAGAAATGCATGTTGTCAGCAGCACCTAAGCCTCAAGTTCCAGGCTGACGGGAGAACCATGTTGAATATTTAATTGTTTTTCACATGGTTGCTGCTGAGAGCCGCCCAGGGTAAGGTTAGCTCTGAGATCATCCGAGTTCGTCCGTAATCACCATCTTTACGGACTTCTCCAAAGGTTCAGTAGGAGGCTCAATTTTCGCCCCATTAATATTAATTCGTTGGCTGTGGGGGCTTGTTCTGATGACATATTCTCTTGTTAAATATTCATTGCTGGAGCTAGAGGTGCACCACAGACTAACTATTACTGGAGGGAAATTGGAGCAAATCACCATTAACCGCTCCTGACAATCGTCCCTGATTTGTCTCCCTGCCCTTTGAGAAGCAGCCTCCCTGTCAGAGAATGTCCAGCCTAGTCCTTGTCAGGAGAGGAGAGGGGTGGGAGGCTTCTGGCCAGTTGTACAAGGGCCCTTGTGCGGCTCTTGGATGCACAGAGGCCGTGTGATGGGGCCCCTGCTCTGAAGGAGAGCCCCCGCCGGGGCCGCGGATGCCCAAGCGCCACACCCTGCCGCCTCTCCCTGTGCATAGCCTTCTGCTGGCTCCACAGACAGTGGGCTGTTTGGGCAGAAGGTATTTTCTTCACCACATCTGCGTGTTTATGGATAAGAAACCGATTAAGAGACGTGAAGGGCATTGATCAGAGAGATGCATATTAACTAGGGTCGGGCTGGGAGAAAAATCCATGACACAGTAGGCTTCTTATTGGTAAATCAAAACCGGTAATGAATATCCCACAGCTGGTTCCTCAAGTAATGTTTAGATCCCCCAGACCCTCAAAGCCAACCTGCTCATCAAATTATTTCAGACGAGAGCAGGTGCATTTGGGGTGGTGTGACTGTGGACTCAGCCAGTTATTTTAAACAGCAATCAGTCAACAGCAGGTGACTGACCCCGTGCCCAGCTCCGGGCACCGTTCTAGGCCAGTGGAGGAGCCCCTGATGTCAGGGTCTTCTGTGACTGTAGAATGAGTACCCAGCACAGGCACCGGCATTGCCACAGCACTACCCGCCAACCTGCAGCGGCCTCCGATGTGTGTTCTATCTCACTTTAGTTAGACAGAACCAGGCTCTATGGCATGCTGTCAGAATCTAAACCATTAGGTTGATGCAAAAGTAATTACAGTTTTTTCTATGACTTTCCATGGCTAAAACCATGATCACTTTTTTTTTTTTTTGAGACGGAGTTTCGCTCTTGTTACCCAGGCTGGAGTGCAATGGCGCGATCTCGGCTCACCACAACCTCCGCCTCCTGGGTTCAGGCAATTCTCCTGCCTCAGCCTCCCACGTAGCTGGGATTACAGGCATGCGCCACCATGCCCAGCCCAACCATGATCACTTTTGAACCAACCTAATAGTATCAAGGGTCAGTTGAAAAGAATTGGATTAAATTCCTTCTGGTGCAAAGTCCTTCTTGGGGAGTACACGGAGTGTGCTGGGCTAGAATCTACCTCTTGGCTGGAAGCTCGAGCCCGCGGCCGCTGTTCTTTCTCTTTGCTGTTGTTGTCTTGGACCTTCCTTTTCTTTGCTCATTTGTGTTTTACTTCAATTGTCCATTTCTTCATCTGATCCTAATGTAAAGGGACCCTTGAAGCCAACAGCCACCTGAAGTGTGGGAAGGAGCCGCCAGCTGCGGCCACACAGGAGGGGCCTGCCAACCATGCTCTCTCTCTCTCTCTCTCACACTCACACACAGACACAGACACACACAGACACACACTCAGATACACACACACACACTCACATACACACATGCATACACACTCACATATACACACTCTCAGACACATTCACACACAGACACAGACATACTCAAATACATACAAAAACACACTCATGCACGCACAGTCTTACACACATTCATACTTAGACACAGGCACTCAGGCATACTCACACATATGCACACACACATAGACACACACACGCAGACATACACACACTCAGACACACTCATTCTCACATGTACATTCACACACACATGTGTGCAGCACATACACCCAGACATGTTCACATGCACACATGTGCTGTACACACATATACACACATACATGCACACACATTCACATGCACACACACGTTCACTGCACACACACACACACCCTCACACACACACAAATGAATCCTGTGCACATCCATGCATTAGGGCCAGAGGAGGTGGGACTATCCTCAGTGAGAACCATGAGTTGCCACAGAGTCTCCCTGCTGCTCTTACCACTGATCCCACTTCAAGGAGTTAACTATCCTCCATGGCTGAGAGCAAAAAGAGTGTGCTGTCTGAGCTAGTTCTTCACTTAATGACGTCCCCCTGGCTCAAGTCCTGTTTTCTCTAGGGTTATTAGTGACTTTCCTGGAAATTTTTGTCACGAAGCCTCTGGGGTTAGTTGTCCATTGTGGCGAGATGCTGTCTTGATCTGATGTCTGCAAGCTGGGAACCTGATGTGTGCTGTTTCTTTGTAAGAGGAGGTGAGCGTGGCTTTCCACGGATGCAGGGCTGTGTCCTACACATGCTCTTACAGCTGTGCCCCTCCTTCCTGGGCGCTGCTTTCTCGGAGCCTCCCGGTCACCGTCCCTCAGGCCGGTTCCTTCCCGGGCTGCTCACAGGTGGGTTTCAGGAGCCTCTTCGCAGCCTGCACGTGCTTATTCTCAATTGTTGGCTCAGGATGTGAATGGAGAAAAGCCCCAAATGGGCTGTGTCTCTGCTGCTCAAACTGCAGCTGTTTCATCTTCCCAGCCAGTAATTTCCCAGGACCCGACCTCCTATTACACCCCGGAACAGGTTCCTTTCCCTCACCCTTCCCCAACGATGAGGCATCAGCAGGCACTTTGGATGCGCGACGGCTGCCTTAGGACCCCGAGCTCTGCGGGGCGGCTGCACTCCGTGGCCATCACAAATTACAATGGCCACGATTTGTTGAACCACCTGTTAGGTTCCAGGCATTTTCCAAATGATTGTCTAGCAGGCGTTTCTTTCCCAAACCTTACATAGAATGGCCCCTTTCTCTGCTTTATGCATTTCCAAGTGCACTGTTTAGTAAAGTATGTTCACATTGTTGCACAATCAATAACCAGAACATTTTTATCTTAAAAAACTGAAACTCTGTTCCCATTAAACAATAACTTTCCCCCTTACCCTCAGGTCCCAGCAGCTGCCTTTCTTTTTCTTTTCCTTTTCTTTTTTTTTGAGTTGGGGTCTCTGTCTGTTGCCCAGGCTGGAAGGCAGCGTCCTAATCTCAGCTCACTGCAACCTCCCAGGTTCAAGCAATTCTCCTGCCTCAGCCTTCCGAGTAGCTGAGATGCACACCACCACGCCCGGCTAACTTTTGTATTTTTAATAGAGATGGGGGTTCACTATGTTGGCCAGGATGGTCTGGATATCCTGACCTCGTGATCCACCCACCTCAGCCTCCCAAAGTGCTGGCATTACAGGCGTGAGCCACTGTGCCCCGCCGGCAGCTGCCTTTCTGCTTTCCCTCCCTATGAACCTGGCTACTCTAGATATTTCATATAAGTGGAATCATGCAGTGTGTGAGTTTTTGTGTGTGACTGACTCCTTCACCTTGGCATAATGCCGTCAAGGTTCATGCATGCCGTGGCCTGTGTCGGGATTTTCTGGCGCGTTTCTCTCTATCCTTTCCAGCCCTTGCTATTTTCTGCCTCTTCAGTGGTGCCATCCCAACAGGTGCAATGTTCCTTCGGGGACTGCTCAATGGGTCAGGACATTGAGACCAGCCACTCAGACAGGAAGGGCCAATATAGGAGCAGGTCTGTGGACAGAATGTGACCATCACTGCACCTGGGGCCATGAGTGTGGGTCTCAGTCCTGTGGCTCACGACATGCCCTGCAGGCTGATGTGAGGGACAAGCCATGGTCAGTGAGGCTTGACCCTGCTCCACGCCGTTCACAAACTCAGGAGTAGCTGGGACATGAGTCCCCACAGTCGCCACTGTCTCTTCAAAGGAAGGGCATTGCTCAGACCCAGCCCAAGTCTCCTTGACTGGAGCCTTTCAACAGCCCAGGGCCCTTCCCTGGGCAGACCCCAGACCAATCTGAATAATGGCACCCTGTGTGTGTCTGTGACGTGCAGGAAGGCAGTCTACAGGCCAGCCTCGCCCTGGCCTCCATCACCCTGGGGTCTGCATGCCTCTGCCGCGCTCAGCCTCGTGAACTTAGGGCCTCTGGGTGGAGAAACGAGGATGGATGCACTGAACTCTTGAGGCTGAGTGGACATGCCCACCAGGCCAGGCTGTGGCATCGTCCTGGGCCGGGGCTGCCCTGTATTGCTTGCTCCTGGGGCTTGGAGAGAGGGTTTCTCAAGGGTTTCACATCAGGCGCAGCTGGGCGAGCACTGTGGGTTGCTGTGGAGCAGCTGGGAGGACTGAGGGACTGAGGGAGAAATGGGCTCTCTGTGAGACACAGTTCCCTCCTCTCTGAAATGTGGGTGAGGGGGTGCCCGGGCTGCAGAAGGCGGCCCTGCCCACAGTCACTCTCTGTCTTGGAAATGGGGCTGAGGGTCTGCAGATGCTCGTCCCAGCTCTGACTGGACCCTCTGTGGAACCTTGGACCCATGAGTCATTACCCTGTGAGTCCCGGTTCCACACCTGGAAGGCGGACCCTCCATGTGGCAGAGACTTCCTGCCGGCTGCGTAGACTGAGCGAGACCGGACGCGGGCGGGGGGCAGCACGGTATGTGCACACGCGTGTGCTGCGGTCCTCAGCCGCCCTGCTCCCGAGTGTCCCTCTTCCCACCCACACCCTCTGCACGGCGTTTAACACCGAAGGTGCAATGCAGTCTCGCGGGGCCTCGCTTTCACCCTAGACAGGACCTGGGGCTAACTTCGAAGGGCAGTTCTGACTCTAGTACTTGGGTTTATTTAAAGAAGAAAACCACAACAATATTCATCAAACTATCTGAGGCAACCGATTAGCTTCTTGCCGTCGCTGAACTCAGTAATGAAGGAATTGAGAATTTTGTTTTCCCTCCATCATTTTAATGTTGCCTCGATGGCTGTAATGAACGTTGCCACCCTCTCTCAGGTAACTATGCGGAGTGACATGAGCTAATTACACACTTTGTAACCTCCAATCAGCAGAATCCCACAATATATCATGATAATGCCCCTGTATTTCACTGCGGGAATGGCTGCGGGTTAATTATGCATGCATTTCATAGAATCACGGTGTGGGGCAGGAGCCGGGCCTCCGGCGAGGAAGACGCAGAGTCAGCTCCTCCGCCCTTCCCAGGATGACGCTTGTCCTCTGCTGCCTGGGTGGACGCGTTGCTTGCATTTATTTGCACAATTATAAAAAGCCCTTACCCTTGCAAAGCAATTTATACTGAACAAAATATATTCACAGGTGATATTTCATTTGATTCACAAATAAACTTAGGAATTGGTAGACAAAGGAATATTACCTATGTTTTGTTTTTATTTTTTATAAAGGAAACTGTGGCTCAGAAGTACGATGCCAAGTTCTGGCAGAAGCAGGACTCAAACCCCTGTCCCTGGACCCTGAACTTGGGGAAGAGACTTTTAGACACAGGGAGCAATGGCGAGCTAAGAGTCCTCCATCTCTGACCACCCAGGGCTGTCTTTGCCACACGTGGTCACCCTCAGTGACGTCCAAGTCCACTCATTCACTTCCCTTCCACCTCACAACGTGCATGAGGCATTGCCTGCTGTCCTTGCCACCAGAGGCCATCCTAAAGACCGGAGCTGCTGTGTGAGTCTGCGATGCCCACGGGCCCTGTTGTTGAGAGGAAAGTGTTCCGTTGTGGCTGGAACAGACTGCGTTCTCTCTAAGCCCTCGCTCGTGTTTTGGCCACTCCTGGTTCTCCTCTCGCTGTCAGTGGCTGTGTCTTGCTGTGGTCTGCTGGTCACTTTCTCATTGCTGTGTGCCTTACCACGTGTCATCTTGTGTGGCCTGGTCCCCTGGGCATACGTGTGTGAGGACCAGGTGGCAGTGAGAGCCCATGGGAGTCTCAGGCAGGCGTCGGGATCTCTCCACAGCGTTAATTCTCTCTGACAGCCTGGAACCACCTCTGCCGATATGCCTGGTCTCAGCTGTGTCCTTCATAGCTGAGGACACTGGCGGTGAGCCCTCTGGATGAGCGATGTGTGTGTGTCCCACAGTGCCACGACCTGCAAGCTGTAGGAGCCTCTTCTCATTGACTGAGGGGGCAGTGCAGATGGGTGGACGCCCTGTGAGCAGCCACAGCCAGCCCCTCCTCTGTTAGTCTGTTAAAATCATCAAGTGTGTGTGTGGGGCGTGGAGGGGTGGGGAGAACTGGAAAGGGCCCTGAGCATTCGTGGCAGATGCTCTGTGCAGATGTAACTGGCTCCCGTTCATCAGGCCTCCAGGGAGCAGGCACTGTGCTCCCTCCTCACAGACCGAGGGCTGCGGCTGGTAGGACAACCTGCTCTCTACGAGGGACCGAGCCCTCTCCACCCCCCGCCTCCCTCCCCAGCCTCTAGCACCCCAACAACTGAGACTCTAGCTAGCTCCCGAGGCCTGGCCTCAGGTGCGGTGCAGCCAGTGTGGGGTGAGGAAAAGGCCGCCGCACTGTCAGGCTGTGCAGAAGGCTGTGCCCAGGGCTGAGGGGACACAAAGACTTGGGCGTCACTGGCCGCCTATGATCCTGGCAGCTGCTCCCCAGGACAGAGGAGTAAAGGGACCGTCCTCTTCTTCCAGGCTTCACTTGCCTTTCCTCTCTGACAACAGCCAGGGGTGGACTTTCGTGCTGGGAACAGCCTCCAAGGACAGCTCCCCTGATTTGGGGGAGGTGCTCACACCTGGTAGTCCCCAGTCCTGGGAGAAGAGGGCCTCATTTCTGGGTCTTTCTGCAATGAAGTGGGGATTGCCTTGTCCTGGGGTCTGCCTAGCTCTGAATTTCCTCTCTTCCAGGGGGTCTGGGTGCCTCTTGTCCAGGGTGGGAGCCCTTGAAGGAGCTTTGGAGGGGAAGGAAAGGGTGTTGCCTCCCGTCCAGGTCTTCATGGGGCAGGAATGTGCCTAGTGCTGTGAAGCTGGGGCCTCCGAGGGAAGGGAGTCGGGGATCAGCAGCCAGAGGAGGAAGTGGCGTAAGGGGATCTCATGTCTTTCTTCAGAGATATTTGCAGAATTCTACCCTCAGGAGGTTAAGGCCGGGCAAGGCTGGGGCTGCGGCACTGTTCACCCAGCTCTGGGGTCCCCCTCTGGAGGCCCAGGTCACAGCGGGCTGGTGTAGGACAGACAGAGACCCAGTCTCTGTGGCACTAGGGGAGTCTTTTCCTATTCAAATCCTCTTGTTCATCCAGCCGCAGCTCCCAAGCGTGGCACCAGGTGAGTAGTAGGGATACCAAGGCTTGACAGGTCCCTGTGGAGTACGGAGCCCGACCCGAGAGAGAGGTGCACAGTGAAGGAGGATGCGGAGGATGGCAGGGCCTGCTGGCTGTTTTCTTCAGACCTTTGGGAATTCAAAGAGGCTGGTGGGCAGAGCTCATGGGTCCACCCTGCCCAGGGGTTTGCACAAGTGTCCGGGGAAGATGTATTGGCAACACCTGCCAAGGGCGAGATGAGGGCCGGATGCAGCCCTGGAACGCCCTGGCCAGCGGATGCCGCGTGGTCGTCTCCATGGAAGCCTGAGTGTGGCAGCAGCGGGACAGGGCAGGCGGGTGTCCTCCAGGTCCCCATCCCTCCTGGCAGGAGGCTCTCTCTGCTGCAGCCCCAGGCAGTCATGCCTTCTCTCCCCTGTACCCTCATGTCTCCCCTCACTCTTGCCCTCCCATCTGGAATGAAGAGATGGGAAGCTGGAGCTTCTCTTCTGAAAATGACCCTCCAGCTGCAGCTGCATCAATTCCTGTGGCTGTCCTAGAATTCTTGACCCGGGCACCATTGCGGCGTCCCCCCTCCCTCCCTCCCCATGTTCTCTCCTGGTCTTCCTGCTGTCTGCTACCCACTCTCCAGGGGCCCGGCCACCTCCTCACTCCACCAACCTCTTCTCCCCAACCCTGATGGCCGGTCACTGTCACTCCCTCCCTCTTGAAAACGTCCCCCCTTGTGACTGCCGTCACCACACTCACCCCAGGTTTTTCTCCTCCCTCTCTAGCTGTTTCTGTCTGGGCTTTTGTGGGACCCACCTCGACACAGAGTCTAGCATTTCTGGGTCTCTTGTTCATTTGCATTGGGCGGAGGTGACCGCCCACCTTTGGTGACTTTTGAATGTTGCAGCAGTGAAGGCCCTGAGACCAGACACGAAGGCCCTGAGACCCTAATGGGAAGGCTCTGAGACCCCGACACGAAGGCCCTGAGACCCTAATGGGAAGGCTCTGAGACCCCGACACGAAGGCCCTGAGACCCTATCGGGAAGGCCCTGAGACCCTAACGGGAAGGCCCTGAGACCCCGACACGAAGGTTTAAGAAGAAAAGCTCCTGGAGGGGATAGACCTTCCTTCTCTGCTGTGTTTCCTCACAAGCAAAGAGACAAGCAGGTCACAAGTAAGGGGCCCAGCCACATTTGTGTGTGGATTGTCCACTTGGGGTGGGATGCGAAGCCATCTGCAGCCACATGGGCTCACACCCAAGGCCTCATTCTATCCTTGTGGCCACTGGGGGATGAGCATGGGGTCCGAGCACCCCAAAACTGCATCCAGGCATGATTTGAGTCAAGGAAGGCTGAAAGCAGGGATGGCCGTGAGGAATGGGCCTGGGGGCAGGGTTCCCACCTCCAGAAGGTCCCTGGCTGTGCAGAGCAAGATGAGGACGCCTCTGGTGGGATTTCATGGCCTCACCTTCAGCACCGAAGAAAAGGCCGAGTTCTGGGGTTATGTGTGCATTACTTAAGCTGGCCATGGTGGCTCATGCCTATAATCCAAGCACTTTGGGAGGCTGAGGTGGGCAGATCACCTTAGGTCAGGAGTTCGAGAACAGCCTGGCCAACATGGTGAAACCCCATATCTACTAAAAATGCAAAAATTAGCCAAGTATGGTGGCAAGCGCCTATAATCCCAGCTACCTGGGAGGAAAAAAAAAGTGAAATAAAACAATAAATGCATTACTTCATTACAGCGTATGAATTCTGCTGTTTACTTGAGAAAGCTATTTGATGTCTCTAAGCTTCTCTTCTCATTTTGAAAGCACGAGAGTCATATTGTCTCGTAGAGTTGTTATGAGATTTTAAATAAATTGCATTTGTAAAGTAACCTCAGATATGCGAGTCTGACAGCCACACAGCAATTGTTCACCAAACGGCAGTCCTGCTTCCCTCCCCAGTGGGAGGCCAAAGCTTAGCTTTTATCTGTGTGCTTTCTCTCTGCGGAGTGGAATAAGCCACTGTCAAGGGTCCGAGGAGTGAGCTCTAGCCACGTTGCTGGCCTCAGAAATATTCCTGCCGTTGCCACAATGAAGGGTCCAAGGAGTGAGCTCTAGCCACGTTGCTGGCTTCAGGAATATCCCTGCCATCTCCATGCCTGGGATGGTCCTTCCTTTCTCACGGAGGGAGGGAGGAAGGGGATGAAAGGCGAGGTGAGCATCTCTACAGCGTGAGGGTTCAGTGCCTCAGTGTTTCTGCCTCTTGAATAACCTTGAAATATACAGTTTAAATCAATTGCGTCTTTCCTCTTTCTTCCGAATCATAATTAAAATGGCCAAGGTAGCCGCTTCCCGCAGGACCTTTGCCGTTTCTCCATGAGCACCGCGTCTACGTCCAGCACCGTCCATTCATAAGGCATCACACTGAGGTTCTTTTAAACACAGCTCCACTCAGCTTCACGGAAACGCTGAAACATCCTGTAACTGGCCCTTCGTGAGAGTCTGCGTTCATTCGTTGTCATCCCTTTGCTGAATGCTGTTTGGGGGACACTTCGCCCACCCAGCCCAGGCACGGGAAGGCGCTGCACTCAAACCCACACGACTTTTGTGGGTAACCACAGCTCATCAATTTGATTGGCAAAACTTAAACACACAAAAATCATTTTGAATGTTGATTAAAATATTTCTAAAATGGATAGCATGCTTTCTCACCTACATTCTATGAGAAAGGTAGTGTAATTGCTTATTGATGTATCATACATATTTAATATATAAATTATTTAGTATATAATTATATAATATATATATTATTCCAGCCTATAAACAGTGTCTCTTGGTAGCTGTGGAACTGTATTACACTGTCTTTCCCTGCACTAAATGTCCTAAACATGTAATGATTTCTGAGTTTCAGTGGAGTTTATTTTTCTTCTCTTATGGCAAGCTGTTGGCAGTTTTTGCAAGATAGGTTAATGATTTATTTTCTTCTTTCTAAGTTTTTTTTCTGATTTTTAAATAAAACTATGTAGTTAATGGTCATTTATTTAGTGGGAAATCTTTATTGTACGTGAAATGAGTGCTCATAGAGGCACAGATGACATACTCCTGAAAGCAGTGAAAGGAATCATCATTTTGGTGCTGGGATGGGGTCTCTGGGGAAAGGCGCAGGTCAGGACTCCCTTCTTTAGGGAAGTCAGCCCTTGAAAGATGGCAGCTATGTTGACAGATGAGAAATCTAGGGGTGAATTCCTCTAAGAGGACTAATGTGATTGAAGCTGCAGGGCCACATCCAGTGTGTCCCAGAAGACAGGTGTCCAAGCCCTGGCTCTGCCCAGCAGCTGTGCGCCCTGGGCGGGACCCACCTGTCTCGTTTGTAAACTGTGGCTGTGAGGCTGCACCAGGTCGGAGAAAGAGCGGCAATTATTCAGGACTCTTTGATGAGGGACCTGAAGACCGGGCACACTTCATCACAGCGTGTTTCCTACGAGTTACCCACAAACTCAAACCGTTTTAAGGCTTAGGAACGTGGCAGCTGCAATGCTGGGGCCGGAGGATCCTTCACTTTGTTTCCGCTGGCCCTTAAGATTTCAAAAGCATCACTTTGCATATGTCCAGTGACCAGAGGCAGGGGTTCTCCTTACGGAGGCACGTGTGTCCAGCCGACTCATCACATTCCGGCTGCAAACATCGGTCTCGTATGTGACGAGTTTGCAGGTCAGCGCTGGCATTCCAGGCTCAGAGACTCTACACAGCATCATCTCTTCTGTCAGAGGAGGGCATAGTAGGGGGTGGAGGATTGCTTCGCCTTTGAGAAAGGGCCACAGCACCAGGCCTGAAGAGCAGCCAGATACCAGAGGCGGCCACTCGGAAGCATGGAAAAAAAAGAACTGGCAGGTTAAGAAACTCCAGGTGAAAAGAGACATCTTGCAGAGGAGTGTGGAAGCTGCCTCCCCTCCCAGGGGACTTCTGCCAGTTCCACGGTTCCCACCACACACACCCCAGGAGGGCCCTGCTGCTCTCTTGAAATCCCATGTTCTTCGTTCTCCCTTATTATAGTGGTGACAGGGTGACATTTTAAAAATCCTTGACAAATCCTAAAGAGAAACTAGAAGGGAAAGATTATAGGTTAAAAATAGTCACGTTTCCACAGTGCTGAGGCTTCTGCCCTACGCTGACTGCACTTCCAAGGCTGTTGCAGCTCCTGGGCAGGCTGGCTCGGCAGTCCCCGTCCTGTGTGTCCCCTGCTCTCTGTGCAAACTGGCTTCCTTGCCTTCCACTCCCCACCTGCCCAGGCCTTCCTGGCACTGCAGCACTGTGGACTCTGCCTTCCTGCGGATAAATTCCGCAGGCGCCCAGGCTACCCACTTCTGCTTGTCCCCACAGAGAGAAGCACCCACTGGAGGTGGAGGGGGCAGGTGAGGGAAGCTGGTGTCCTCCCTCTTCTCCTGCCCTGGATGGTGACTGGCAGCCGCTGCTCCTCCCTGTGCCCGCCTGTCATTCAGGTGTCATCGGGGGCTCGTCACCGCCTCTTCTTCCTCCCTCGCCTAAACATGGTCCTTGTCGCTGGCCGCTGAGGGCAGTGCTCCTCCCGGCTTTGGCTCTGGCCTCTTGGTTTCTGCATCCCTCCTGCTCTGCCTGCCAAGCTCTGCATGGTGTCTGCTTCTGACTGGAGCCTCGTACACTCAAGGCATCACCCACGGCTTCCAGATTGTCCTCTCATCCCCCCTGCGCCTGGCGTGGCCTCATCGTCAATTCAACCTGATGTTTCTCTCTTCCGCCCTCCAGTGAGACCTTCCTGGATTCTTACCTTGCTTCCAGCTTCTGACCTGAGAGAAGCACCCAGTTCACAAATGATTCCCACAGTGCCAGCATCGTGCACTTCCAGCTTTCCAAATATCAAGTCCGTCACTGCAGCAATGAGCGGGGTTCTTCAGGAAAAAACATGGCACCGTGGGAAAGTGGAATTGTGGAGTCTTCGCACATGGGTTTCAGGCTCACAGTGCACCCCTCCTATGCTGCACCCCTCCCACACTACACCCTTCACACTATGCCCTTCAACATACAGCCTTCCACACTGCACCCTCACACAATACACCCTTCCACATGACACCCTCCCACCCCACACTGCACCCTCCCACGCTGGTGACTCCCACACAACACCACACCAGTACACCACCCCACACTGTGCCCTCCCACGCTGGTGACTCCCACACAACACCACACCAGTACACCACCCCACACTGCGCCCTCCCACGCTGGTGACTCCCACACAACACCACACCAGTACACCACCCCACACTGCGCCCTCCCACACTAATAACTCCCACACAACACCACACCAGTACACCACCCCACACTGTGCCCTCCCACGCTGGTGACTCCCACACAACACCACACCGGTACACCACCCCACACTGCGCCCTCCCACACTAATAACTCCCACACAACACCACACCGGTACACCACCCCACACTGCGCCCTCCCACGCTGGTGACTCCCACACAACACCACACCGGTACACCACCCCACACTGCGCCCTCCCACACTAATAACTCCCACACAACACCACACCGGTACACCACCCCACACTGCACCCTCCCACGCTGGTGACTCCCACACAACACCACACCAGTACACCACCCCACACTGCGCCCTCCCACACTAATAACTCCCACACAACACCACACCAGTACACCACCCCACACTGCACCCTCCCACGCTGATAACTTCCACACACCACCACACCAGTACACCACCCCACACTGCGCCCTCCCACGCTGGTGACTCCCACACAACACCACACCGGTACACCACCCCACACTGCGCCCTCCCACGCTGGTGACTCCCACACAACACCACACCAGTACACCACCCCACACTGCGCCCTCCCACACTAATAACTCCCACACAACACCACACCGGTACACCACCCCACACTGCGCCCTCCCATGCTGGTGACTCCCACACAACACCACACCAGTACACCACCCCACACTGCGCCCTCCCACGCTGGTGACTCCCACACAACACGACACCAGTACACCACACCACACTGCACCCTCCCACACCCTCCAACACTACACCCCCCTTTCCACAGATGAGCCTGTGTTGGCTGTGGGGTTCTCTCCATGTAGATGTCAACCATGGAGCCATAAGTTCACTTAACAGTCAAAAGAGTGAACACTGAGCCCTTCAGGTAATGATCTTGGTGATTGGGGTATGTGAATTTGGGAAAAGAAAGACAATTACAGTAGTTTACAGTCCGATGAAGAAAGACAGAAAATGATAATACTTAAGCTAGCTAAAAAGCTTTAGAAGTCAAGTTGGTGGAAATCAAAATAGAGGGTGCAACCGGGTGCAGGGTTTGGAAGTGCCGTGGGGAACCCAGGAGTCTCTCGTGTTGCACAGGCCAGGAAGAGTAGCACCATGGTAGAGGTCATTTCCGAATATGGAGAGAGCGTCAAAGGTGCGGAAGGTGCTCTGCTGTGGCCAGTGTCAGGGAAGGTGGCCTGGGAGGAGATGGGGACGCAGTCAGGGCGGCATCAGGGATGGGTCAAGTAGAACCGCGCAGCCTGTGGTGGACACTCAGCCTTTTATCCACAGGGACCTGGGGCTGTGGGGGAATTGAGAGTCATTTGCTGGGACCACCCTCAGCTCACATGGGGAACTGGCTGCAGGAGAGGAGGGCTGATGTCCACGTCCTGCTAGGAGCTCCCGGGTCCTCCATGTGAGGAGACTGGAAGGGGCACGGTGTGTGGGAGGAAAGAAGGGACCCCACAGTGGCACAGTCAGTGGGGGAGCCACCGGGGATCCCAACCAACCTTTCCCAGGGCTTCTTCCCCAGGGCTCCTTCCCCAGGACCCTTCCCCAGGACCCTTCCCCAGGGCTCCTTCCCCAGGGCCCCCCCAGGACCCTTCCCCAGGGCTCCTTCCCCAGGGCCCCCCAGGACCCTTCCCCAGGGCTCCTTCCCCAGGGCTCCTTCCCCAGGACCCTTCCCCAGGGCTCCTTCCCCAGGACCCTTCCCCAGGACCCTTTCCCAGGGCTCCTTCCCCAGGGCTCCTTCCCCAGGACCCTTCCCCATGGCTCCTTCCCCAGGGCTCCTTCCCCAGGACCCTTCCCCAGGACCCTTTCCCAGGGCTCCTTCCCCAGGGCTCCTTCCCCAGGACCCTTCCCCAGGACCCTTCCCCAGGGCTCCTTCCCCAGGACCCTTCCCCAGGGCTCCTTCCCCAGGACCCTTCCCCAGGGCTCCTTCCCCAGGACCCTTCCCCAGGACCCTTTCCCAGGGCTCCTTCCCCAGGGCTCCTTCCCCAGGACCCTTCCCCAGGACCCTTTCCCAGGGCTCCTTCCCCAGGGCTCCTTCCCCAGGACCCTTCCGCAGGACCCTTCCCCAGGGCTCCTTCCCCAGGACCCTTCCCCAGGACCCTTTCCCAGGGCTCCTTCCCCAGGGCTCCTTCCCCAGGGCTCCTTCCCCAGGACCCTTCCCCATGGCTCCTTCCCCAGGGCTCCTTCCCCAGGACCCTTCCCCAGGCTTCTGTGGCCTCCCAGTTGGGTTCAGCCAATGGTCAACACCACAGGAGGACTGGGGACGGGAGAAGCAGGCTCTTGCTGTTTCTTCACTGCCTCCTCCTGGTTGGGCGGAGGCCCCCATAACCCTAGCTCCCATCAGGTGGGAGTCCCATGGCTGCAGGTCTCTGTGCTTCAACACCTCCTATTTTCTTCCTTGCCTCTGCCGTGCTCTCTTTATTAAAGTCTTCGGAGCAGCCTGGGTCTTCTGTTTATTTCTAGAAGGTGGATACCATTTTTCACTGAGTGTTGAGGATTCCCATACTCTCCATGGCCCGTCAACCATGCATCTGCTCACAATGACGCCTCTCTCTCCCTGGCTCTAGACCCTGACTGGCCACAGACCACATGGGCGTGTAGCACGTGTGTGTGCCGAGTGAGTCTTCCAGAAATCCGACCTGAGAACTGGTGTTTGGATATGCCTCCGTGTTAAGCAAAGTCCCCCACCGTGGCAGAGAACAGCCAAGGCCTCCCCCACCCCCACCAACACCCATCCTTGCTCCCACAAGAGACAGGGGGAGACACAGGCAGGAAAGAGAAAGTCTCTGAGCCACCCCTGGGGGCAGAGGAGCAGTCCGGGTCACTGGACAAGAACATGGATATATAAGTGTGCAGGCTGGGTGCATCCACTCAGTCAGAGGGAGGGAGAGGGTGTGCAGGCTGGGTGCATCCTCTCAGCCACAGGGAGGGAGAGGGTGTGCAGGCTGGGTGTATCCACTCGGCCTCAGGGAGGGAGAGGGTGTGCAGGCTGGGTGCATTCACTCGGTCAGAGGGAGGGAGAGGGTGTGCAGGCTGGGTGCATCTACTCGGCCTCAGGGAGGGAGAGGGTGTGCAGGCTGGGTGCATCCCCTCAGCCACAGGGAGGGGAGGGGCTTTTGCCTCCAGAGCTGGCAACAGAGTCCTGTCCTTTGCTCCACAGGAGGCTCAAGGCTGCTCTGGTCCAATGCTGCAGGCAGTGGACAAAGCAGCCCCAGTGTGCTGAGGGGTGCCTTTTCCTGACTGAGCATGTCCTGGAGTGGGGGGACCTTGGGAGGCAATGAAGAGACGAGGAAGAGGCTGCTGTGCTGAGTCAGCTTGTCTGAGGGACTTGTGGTGTCCTGCCCTGGCATCTTGTCCACCCTAATCACCTTGAGGGTGACACTGAGGCCCTCGGAGGACCTGCCTGTGAGTCACAGCCCACCTCATGTTTCCCGGGTCCAGGCACCCACTCTGTGCTAAGCTCCTCCTGGTATCCAGCAGAGCCTAAGGGCCAGAGAATGTAGAGGTCATGACACTTAAGGGACGTCTCATCCAGGGTCTATTTAGAATGGCGAGGGGGGTGGAGGGAGCCTTAGGTGATGACGATCATGGTTTACCAACCACAGGCCTGGTGAGCAGGCGTTGGCCGCCATTGCCTGGCCTGGGGCACAGCCCAGGGACCCGGTATCAGGACGGGAGCTTCGTGTGTGGGGGCTGCGTTGAGCGAAGCTGCCATCTTGACGTGGGAACACAGACCTTGCTGTGACAGACCTGGGGCCGTGACCGCCTCTCCTCACCCTTCTTTCTCTCCACTCTCCTTCCCGGCCTCCCTGTCCAGAAGGAGGAGGGCAAGAAGCCACGGACACTGTGTGCATCCAGGCCAGAGCCCCACAAGCATGGCCAGGGTCCACCGCGGGTGCCTCGCCTTCCGGAGCAGCAGACCCTACTCAGCCCACCCCCGAGATCACGCAGCCGGCACCCGTGGGCTGCACGCTGGGGGGCTCTGGGCCTTGCTCTCACCACGTGAGTCTGAATAAGCCGCCTCGTCTCTCTACGCCTTAAACGCTGCACCTGGGAAGGAGAGATAAAACTGCAGCTCCTCCACAGGCTTCCGTGAGGGTGAATGAAATAACAGGCGCATGGCATCTGACACGCAGCAAGGGTGGCCACCAGGAGCATCTCAGCCTCCCGCTGGGCTGCAGACCCAGCGCCTGGGGCCTCACCTTCCCAGAGGCTGGCCCAGGTGGTAAAAGCGGGAGTGTGAACTTCCCGGGAGTGAGGGACCAGGGGGAGCAGAGGGCAGGGGAGGGAACAGGGCTGTATTTCCTACCCCTTAAATGCAGGCAGCTCTTCAAGGGCCTGAGAGCACTCTCAGCTGAATGGCATGCTGAGCCCGAGGCCGCCAGAGAAACCAAGGCATCCTAATGGTGCAGACAGAGCTCCCGAGGCTCACAAAGGCTGGGCGCTGAGCCCAAGGCCACGTGGCTCGTTACCCACGGCGCAGCCATCCATCTGGGATCTGATTCCGGATTCTGTGTCTGTGCCACTCACATGTATGTTTGTACCCAGCCTTAGGAAGCACGTATACCAGCCTATGCTAAGTCACACACTTTATACGCACAGAGCCTGAGTGCATGTGTCTCTGTGCTCAGTCTCCCCACGGGGACGGCAAGCCCCCGAGGGCAGGCATCGGGTCTGAGGCATCTTTGTCTCCAGCCGCACACAGTGTGGGCCGAGTCCACGCATGGCCCGTGCTGTGTCCTCTCTAGAGCCCGCTCCAGGAGGACAAGCGTGCACTTATCTGTACCTTTTCTCCTTCCATGCTGAGGTTTTTTTACCTCTAAAGATAAACAATGGCAACTAAATTAGCACATGGAACTCTATAGCAAGGGTGGACCCAGCCCTGCAGGAGGCCACCGTCACAGTGCCCCCGTTCAGGTTCCCAGGTGTACCTGCACTCCAGGCGGAGTGGAAAGAAGGCCTCCCCAGAAAGCCACCATCTCAGCACTGGCAAGGCCAAGGCTCCCGCGGGGCTTTCTTTCCAGAACTGGTGTGGCAGTCCCATGAAGAATGCTTGCAATCTCCTCTCCTGGGTGTGGGCGCTGCTGGGAAACCAATTAATTGGTCCCACAACTCTGCCATCCAAGACGCAGAGCTGAGCTGACATCCCCCAGAGAACCCCAGAGACTCACGCCCGGGCACCTCGGCCTGTTCACCTCGGAGCAACGGGCAGGCCCTGGGTGTGCTGTCAGCTGGGCAGTGAAAAGGGACAAGCTGGTGTGTCAAAAATGACACGCCAGCTTCTGCTGGTCTTGCAAAAGAGCTCTGCAGTGGTGTGGATGCAGCTGACATCCCGCAACAGCGCGGCTGGTCTCTGTGCTGGGTTGAAATTCATCCAGCTCCCTGTGTTCACAGCGATGACTTCCAATGCTAATTCTCAGTGAGCCGGGCATGAAATATATTCACAGGCATGCTTGGTGAGGGCCCTTTGGAGTTATTTGAGGTACCTGTGATGAAAACATCTGTGCCACTTGTTTTTGTGCATTTTCGTTCCCTTGGTTTCAATTATGCAAAGAATCTTTGGGCAAGAGAAAGAGAGAGGGGGAGAGAGAGTTTGCTGATGTCGTCTTTTTCCTTTTTGATAAGAGTGAGTGCCTGGTCTGATGCCTGAGCTGGGGAAGCATGAGAGGAGAGAGGAGGACTTTCATCTTCCGCAAAGACACAGGGACGCTCTGCCTCATGCAAATGAGCTGTTCTAAAAGCATCCCTGTGTCCTGCTGAGCCACCCAGGCTCCCCTTAGCCCTTCTCTCCACAGGACAAATAAAGGGGTGAGTTTACTGAGCTCATGTCTGTGAACATAAGTAATTGAGGGGGCTGCTGGCAGCAGCAAGGGTGGGCGGATGACGCCGTGGAGGAAGCCCACCACCCGGGTAGCGCATGTGCGTGCTGGGCAATTTCCATCAAATGCCTTTTTCTCCGCCACTGCAGCCTTGAAGAGCCTCTTGTCTTCGCTGCAGTTCTATCCATTTAGAAGAGCGTGGCCCAAGCACTGGGTGTACAAAAGGTGACCAGAAATTCAAGACTTGGAGGCGGGCCAGGGTCCCCTCGAGGCAGAGATGAGCTTGGAATCCAGGTCTGGTCTCACAGGGATTGTGGTTGGAAAAAGCTGCTGGGAGCTGCTGCTTTAAGTGCTGACCGAGCTGGTCGGCCCATCCCATCCCAGGGCCCTGGCGTGGGGTGTGATGGACACTTTGCTGTCTGCAGACTTTCCCATCCACTAGGGCTCTCAGATCTACTCGCTGATGTTCTCACAGGAGGACACATGGATCCCCGGTCTGTCCGAGCTGTCTTAGCAGTGGTGGGAGACACAGGAAGATCTGCTTCCTATCATTCTGAAAGCGGGAGCCACAGGCAGGGGCAGCGTGGTCATGGGCTCCTCTAAGTGTCGGTGTGGAGCAAGGGCTTCTGGGAGGCCTGGTCACTGGGGAGGGGGACAGCACTGCCCCACGCTGGAAGGGAGGCAGGAGAGGCTGAGTGCTTCCCCCTGACCCTCAGCCACAGTCTCCAAGCCCGCGCTGCTCCCAGGCCAGAGCGCCCCAGTGCAGCACCATCTCCTGAGCTGGGATTTGTGTGGGAGTCTGCTCTCTCCACTGCATGCTGCGCTCTCTTCTCTGCATGGCTTGTGCCCTCACACCCCTGCACCCAGATCAGCTCTCCCTCTCCGCCATGCTCAGGAACCACGAACTCCTTGCCTTCTGGTTTCTGACCCGGTGGAACCAGGGGCAGCACTGTGAGATCAAAGCTTGAAGGCGGTGTGGGTGGAGTCTGTGCTTCCTGTCCCTGCGCTGGGTTCCCCTAGCGGATGGGCTTCTTGGCCTGTAGCCCCAGCCCTTCAGCCAAGGGTTTCTTGTCTTTCCATAGCTGCCCACAATCTCAGTGAGTGCAGAGCCACCATGCTGTGTCTCAGCGCTGGGGCGGGAGGTCCTGGCACCAGGTGTCCGGGTCAGCAGGGCCAGGCTCCTCTGGGGCTCTGGGGGCATCTTTATCTTTTTCAGATGGAGGCACCACCCGGAGTCCCCCGCCCTGCTCCTTCCTCCCGCTTCACAGCTCGCCGGGAGCATCTTCAGCCTCTCTCTGGCCTCAGCCTCTGCCCTCTAGCTTTTTCTCTGCCCCCTACAGGGACCCGAGTGGTTGCCTTGGACACCCCGGATAATCCAGGAAAATCTCCTCAATCCCCAAATTCTTAATTTACTGGCATATGCGAGTGAGTCTCTTTGCCAGTGAGGTGATGGATGGCGATCCCGGTCAGGGTGTGGACCCCACGGCATCGACGGTTCTGCCCAATCAGGCTCCCTCCTCCGTTCCGGGGCTACCGCTGGTGGGTGCGCAGCTGCCCTGTGGCTTCCGGCTCTCTGCTGAGCCTTCAGAGAGACAGTGAGACGCATCTCCAGTGACCTGCTTCTGCAGCAGTCCTGGCTGCTCTGCACGGCCCAGCGGGGCTCCCCGCAGTGGTGTCTCCTCAGAGCTCAGGTCAACAGCCCTGAGCCACCTGCAGCCCTGCTCCTTTTTCCCATCCAACAAGGCTGCTGTCGAAGAGTGGGAGGGTGGTGGGGAGATCCCCGCTGGCCGGTGGACCTGGCGGGGAAGGAGAGTGTCCCCTCAGGTCTCTGCTGCCCGTGGGCCATGCAACTCTGATCTGCACACTTGCTCTTGGTGTTGCAAACTGTCACCCACTCAGGCCACTCTCCTCCGGCAGCTCTGGAGACCATGGACAGCAGGCCCCAGGCTAACCTGTCTTGTACCCTCCCCGCCTACCCTACACAAAGCTGGTGCTGATGTCGACGTCTGCCGGTGAGGCTCACACCGCATCTTCCCTGAGCCTCCCTTTTCTCTTGCTCTCGTTGCATTTTGCTGAAATTATGTATTTAGCCATTGCTGCATTTCCTGCTGTGGCGTCTGTGTATCAAGTTCTCACTCCTTAGACCAGGAGCCGTGCACGTCAGGCCTGGGAGGCTCCCCAGCGGCTGCGGAGGAGGCCGGGAGAGGGGACAGAGGCAGCGGCACTGACTTGATGTCCTGAAAGCACTATTCCTCCAGGCGGCACTACTCCAAGGGGCCTCCTCCTTCCTCCTCTGCCCTCAGGGCCCACCTGTACTGCTGCTGCCGCCCTCTCATTACAGAGAAATAGGGCACCCAGCTAAGAAACCAGCAGCCTACAGCCAGTAAGGACAAGCTTTGTACTTGAAAAGAAAAAGGAAGAGGGAAATTTTCAACATAAAGACCTGGACTGTAAATGGAGGAACTTCAGACCCAAAGCAAATAAAATTTGGAAGGGACAGGCCAGTCCCCAGCCTCAGGCTCCGTGTAACTCCATGTCAGAACCTGCTGCACCCTCCTGCCTCCCTCCCTCCCTCCCTCCCTCCTGGTCTCCATGGGCTCCATGGGCTCCAGTGGAGCATGAGGACGGAGTGCACAGTGTGGGTTCCCACAGTCCAGATCTCTCCCACCCCACTGCTTCTCCCAAGGATGCAAAGACCCCGCTTGTCTGAGAGCCTTGTGTCCACCCAGCCCAGGAGGGGGCTGTCTGGGTCATGGGAAGAGCCCAGCCTTGCTGGAACCTGCCCGTCGTGGATGAGCAGTCGCCCCAGTGGTTCACCTGCCTTTTCCGTCCTCCAGTTTCCTCATCTGTAACATGGGTCTATTAATCCCAACTCGCAAGATTTTCACGGGAAGGACGCTCAGGACCGCGCCCGGTACAGAGCCCTCACTCAGTGGTGTGGAGGGCTTTATTTCCACCAGCGTCTCCCTTCAGTTCTGCTCCCAGGACAGCGTAGAGGTGCGATCCCAGGGAGGGAAGGACAGTGAGGGGAGGAGTGGACGGCAGCCTGTGAGGCCAAAGCATGGTCCAGAACGTCCTTGACCGCAGGCCCTTCTGAGAGGCAGCTAGGAGTGGGGATGAAACACAGCCGCCAACCTGATTTTCGAGCTTTTGCAGTCGGGGTGTGTGTGTATGAGATGGAGAGAGGGTGGAGGACGAGGGAGCCTTGGTCTCGGGCTTTTCAGAGAGGAGGTGGAGCTGGAGAGTCCTTTTCTCCTCTAATTATTTCTGGATGGCTGCTGCGTTCTCTCCCCTCCTGTCTTAACGGCCTCCTGCAAAGTGTCTACAATCGATAGCGGCTCAGGCTGAGAGCTCTTGGAAGGAGCCAGCAGAGCCACTCTAGCTGCCAGGCAGGATGGAGCCTGAGGTATTGGGCAAAAACCCAGGCTGGGGAAGTGGGCAGCCTGCCGCGCTCCATGGCGCTCCCCTCCCATCCACGCTTGCTTTGCCCGGACCTTGAAAACACAAAGGAATGAGCCAGCAGGTTTTCCAGGCCCTCAGGGACCCTGGCAGGCCCCTACATGGTGGGTCATGTCTCATTTACTTTCCCACCAGCCCTGAGGGGAGGATTTTATCCTCCTTTTTGTGAAGAGCATGGGTGAGGCGCTGTCCCGAGGACAGAGCTGGGGTTTGCCATCTCCCAACTGCCGTGGGAGGGGTGGGAGCTCTGCCCCCCTCCCTGGCATCCTCAGGGGAAGGGCACAGAGCCTGGGCTCCCACCTGCCGAGCGGCGAATGTGGCTTGTGAAGTCTAACATAGCACCCGCTACCCTCCCAAAGACGAGGGGGTCGGAATGTTGTGCTCACTGAGTGACAAGGTCTCACCCTCGTGGGTTGAGGCCACAGCCCCCAAGTGCCTGCTGGTTGCTCTGCTCCTTCTGGGGCAAAGGGGGTGGGGGTTCTGTTAGTCAGTTTTACACCATTTTCCCCAAAACCAGTTTTGTGACCCTGACCACTGTGACTTGCACAAGGGATGGGTGCCTGAGCCAGTGAAGACCTCGCAGCAGCCTGGTGAGCAGCCAGAACCAGCCTGGCCAGGCTGTGCCAGAGGCTGCAGGGAACAGCGTGGCTGCAGGAGCCGGCACCAGCCCTGCAGAGTGGCTGCGAGGTGCTTCGGTGAGAGTCTTGGCTGAACGTGCCGGGTGTATTCTGGAGCAGCCACACTGTAATAGGGTCCTCTTTTCACAGTGAAATGTAGTACTCCTATCAGCCTAGCTAATCGCGAGAAATCAGCAAGGAAATGAAGCCAGGGACGCTTCTCCCCTTTCAAATTGCAAGGACACTTGTGCTATTGTGAGCTCCCTGAGGGATGAATAAGGCAAAGCCCCTGCCTTCAAGGTGCTCACAGTCAGGAAGCCCACCCAGAGCCCCTGCCTCTGCTGAAGGGCTCAGAGAGCTGAGGTGAGGAGTGGCCTCTCCCGGGACAGCCAGGTGGCTGCATGGAGAGACGGGCATTGCACGCCCACCTGGGCTCACCGTGGCTAATCCCACTGCCCAGAAAACTCCTACAGTCACAGAGTGGGTGGCAGAGGCTGGGTGCAGCCGGATTCAGCAGGCTGCAGAGTTTGCATCTGTCTCCTCCAGTACCCACCACCCCGGACCTTTCCTCTTCATGTAAGGAGGGTGCTTCCTCCAGGCAGAAGGGATGCAGCTCGCAGGGACGGGGTAGGGGGGTGGGACAGCCTGCCAGGTGCACATCTTCTTATAAACGGAGCACAGAGAAGTAACTGAATGGGACGGGAGTGTGCTAATCCCCGATCTGCTCCAGTAAATCCCATCAACTGTAAGATATTTATGGACCGCCGTAAACATGGCACCAACTACATCTGACACACCCGCGATATTAAAATGCATTTTCCATGTGTACCTCAGGATTGGTGGGACATCTTATTCACAGCGTGCTCTTCAGGCAAACTGCGCTGTGCCTCAACCTAGTCATCTGTGAAAAGGGAGGACAATGATGTCCCACAAATTGAGAGACACGGTGTCCAGTGCATGATGATTTGCGTTTATGATCCTCCAAATGCACCTTTTGCTTAAAAAAGCCCGGGGCCTCTCTCCGACCCTCCTGCCACCATCCAGCAGAAGGAAAGGCCCTTGGGATCAGGATGGTCCTCCGGGTGCTCTGCTGGGTGACAAGCCTTGCTCTGGCCTGGCCTGGCCGTGTGTGCTGCATCTGGGCCTGCCCTTGCTTCCAGGGAAGGGAGATGGGAGGAAAACAAGATGCCTCTAAGTGCAGCTGAGGCTGGTTCAAGCCACGCTCCGGGCTGGTCTGTCCTAGCATTTGGGCATTGAATAACACAGACAAGAGGCTCTCGCCCCATTAATTATTAATTGCACTTTTTGCATTTCTAAGGACAGCGAAGAGAAGAGCTGTAAGGCGGAAGGGAGGGAGACGGGGAGGGATCAGCAGGCAGAGCTGCCCCCATGCTTGCCCCCGAGCGACTTCCCAGATTCCGCTCCAGTCTCGTCCTCAGACTCGGGACGTGCAGCAGCATCCCTCCATCCTGCACGTGGGTCTGTGCAGACGGGTGTGGGGAAGCAAAATTTCCAAGTGCCCGGGTGGAGGGGGCTGTCTCTAACGGGAAAAAGCAGGAGGCTCTGGAAAGAACCTTCCTTGTCTCTGAGCCCAGCCTCAGCCTGAGCCTCCTGAGAAGGTAAAGAGCCAGCCCCGCGTGAGACCTGCAGGCCATGTCGCTGTCACCCGTGGGGTGGGACGATCACTCTCCCTGCTCCTGCACATGTTCTGGGGACGTTGCCTGTGTCTGCCATCCTTTCTCAGCAGCCCTCCCTGCTGCCAGGTGACGGTTCCCCGCCCTCCACACCCGCACCCACTGCAGCCCTCCAAGGCCAGTGAGAGCAGGTGGGGTCATTCTCTTCTGCGAGAACCAGAATCCTTTCCTTCCCATCATATCCCCTGTTATCTTCCTAATGTGTGGCTTATTCTGGAGAACTAAAAAGTGAGAAGACGGAGAAAGAAAAGAGAAACGTTTGGTCTTAGTGCCCTTGGTTTAAACTGACTCCTTCCAGGACACAGGGGAGAGCTCGCCATGATCGCCATTAATGTTAGAGTCTGCTCCAGTAGGGAGGGGAGGACGGAGAGGGGCCGCCTAGGGCGGGAGCGTTCTCCTCACTGTGACCTTGCCACACCCTGGCCCTGAAGACAAGGACCAGCCTGCAAGTGTAGGCCTGGAGGAGGGAAATAAGTTGCCTGGCCAGGACCTACGTCTCAGGGTCCCCCACATATTTTGCCAGATGGTAAAACTGAGTCCAAAAGAGAAGGCATCTTGCTCCAGACCTCAAAGCCTGCTAATAACTGGCAGGATTTTTATAAAGGCTGCCACAAAATCAGCCGAGAGAATGGACCCTCCACTCTGAAATGGATCACTTAGTATTCACGAAACCGTAGGCTTAAAGGCAGGCACACAGAGCCAATTAAACAGGCTTAGCTGGGGTTTTAGCGTCCTGACCTCACCAGGTGCTGGGGGCGCAGCCAGGAGGGGCTCAGGTCTGCAGGGGTCCTCTCTGCCCGAGGAGCCCCTGTTCCATTCACCATTGAGGTCTCACGCCACTGCCTCTGCCACAGACCTGTGTACGAACCCCAGCTGGCTACGGGAGGACTCCAGGTGTCTTCTGTGTGTCTACACCTGGTCCGTGTTATCCACCGAGAACACCAGGTAGGAGATCAGGGCTTTATCTGATTTTCACCCTCACTCCAGCCGTGGGAGACCAGCGATTTCCTCTTCCTTCCTTCCTTCTTTCCTTCCTCCCTCCCTCCCTCCCTCCCTCTCTCTCTCTCCTCTCTCTTTCTTTCTTTCTTTCTTTCTTTCTTTCTTTCTTTCTTTCTTTCTTTCTTTCTTTCTTTCTTCTTCCTTCCTTTCTTTCTTTTTCTTTCTTCTTTCTCTCTCTTTCTTTCTTTCTCTCTTTCTTTCTCTTTCTTTCTTTCTTCTTCCTTTCTTTCTTTATCTTTCTTTCTTCTTTCTTTCTCTCGCTCTTTCTTTCTTTCTCTCTTTCTTTCTTTCTTCTTCCTTCCTTTCTTTCTTTATTTTTCTTTCTTCTTTCTTTCTCTTTCCTTTCTTTCTTTCTTTCTTTCTTTCTTTCTTTCTTTCTTTCTTTCTTTCTTTCTTTCTTTCTTTCTCTTTTCTTCCATCTGTCTGTCTGTCTTCCTTTCTTTCTGTCTTGATGTAGTCTCACTCTGTCGCTGTACTGGAGTGCAGTGGTGCGATCTCAGCTTACTGCCATCTCGGCCTCCCGGGTTCAAACGATTCTCTGCCTCAGCTTCCTGAGTAGCTGGGATTACAGGAGAGCACTATCCCGCCAGGATAATTTTTGCATTTTTAGTAGAGACAGTTTCACCATGTTGGCCAGGCTGGTCATGAACTCCTGACCTCAAGTGATCCGCCCTCCTCGGCCTCCCAAAGTGCCGGGATTATAGGCGTGAGCCACCGCGCCCGGCCTCAGAGGAGCATTTTACCTTTGCTTTACAGAGCGGGAAGGCAGAGCTTAGGGAGGTTCGGGGAGCCTCCACCGTGGCTCGGACTGTGGCTGTGAGATTCCGCAGCGGCCCAGGCCTCTCCCAGGAGCTGCGCTGCATTGCGCAGGACACTCCCCATTGATTCATTCTCACGTCAGTTCTCTGCCACTTCTTCGGTCTCGGCGTGTGGACTCATCCCGTTGACTCTGACATCGGCCTCACAGCGCACAGAAGTGGTGTCACTGACCATTTCCCTAACTGTGGACGCTGCATTGTTTTTATTTTAAATACCATAAATCGCACTGTAGTGAACACCCTGGTGAATACATTTTATTCTTGTTTCAGATTATTTAATTAGAAAAACTTCCCCAAAGTTCCTTGACAGCTATTGCTTTCTGTGAGAATCATTCTATCTCACGTGTTTGCTTTTGCCGTCAGCGTAAGGGAACATGTGTATTGCTGCTCTCACTCAGCAGTAGCAGGCTGTACTATTAATCTTATTGCTGAAGGGAAAACAATGTCTCCTTTTGCCCTCATCGCCGGGACAGTGCTCACAGCTCTGTGTGCCGTCTTTGTTTGCTCCTCTGGGAGCTAGTTGTTTCGAGCAGGCGGCCTCGGCCGTGAGTGTGGGCTGGATGGAGACCTGCATTCCAGGCCTGGTGTCCTGGGTCAAGGCCTCCAGCCAGAGCGTCTGTCCTTCCTCACAGCCCTGATGTCCTTGAACCCAAGGTCATGTCCCGAATCTCCTGCCCATCCTTGTTCTTCACGACTGGCCCTGTGGGTGGTGCAGCGCCCACCTCCTTGGCTCCTGTCCTGAAGCCTGCGTCCCTCCCTGCAGCCAAGGCTGGGGCATCTCCAGAGAATCTATCCCAGGCCACGCCACTGTTTCCTGACTCCCATGGCTTGATCAAATCCCTCGTTCCACCCCGGGCCTCTGGGCTGGAGGGCTGTGGTCATGCTGGTCCTTGTAGCTCTGCTGGCCCCCCTTGGGCTCTTGGTGCCACGTTGCGCCTGTCTGAGCCACTCAGCTTCAGGATGAAGCAGTGTTTGCCCTGCTGCCCCCACTTCCAGGATTGAGTAAGTGTGTGTCAGGTGACAGCTTCCACCTGCAGGCAGGTCTGACCTCACCCATGGACACCACAGGGCGCCCTCAGCACACTAGCAAACACCGTTTCTCTTCCGCCACAGGAGGGTGAAATCATAGACTTTTGATCTCAAGAAAAGATAGACACTGGGAAAGTGCAAAGTACGATGGTGACTCAGAAACCTTCTTAGCCGTGCAGACAAGCCTCAGCAACCATGAGGAGCATCAGATCTAAGGAAGAACATTCTCAATTAATTCTGAGTTGGAAGTGAGGAGAGAGGATTTGATATCGGAAAGGACGCCATGAAAACTGTCATGTGCATGTCACTTAAAAACGGGAGTGCCACTGGGCTTGAGCCACCAGCGCAGTGAATGTGGAGTCATGGAGAACTTGAGCAGCCACTGGGCACATGCTGGAATTCCGGGCTCAGGGGGGCTGCGGTCAGGCTGGAGCTCAGAGTTCCTGGTTGGGGCTGCCCTCTGGGAGTGTCCTTGACCATGCAGAGGTCCTGGTTGGGGCTGCCCTCTGGGAGTGTCCTTGACCATGCAGAGGTCCTGATTGGGGCTGCCCTCTGGGAGTGTCCTTGACCATGCAGAGGTCCTGGTTGGGGCTGCCCTCTGGGAGTGTCCTTGACCATGCAGAGGTCCTGGTTGGCAGAGGTCCTGGTTGTTACAGGGCATGCCTTCAGCTTTGCGAGGTCCGGTTCAGGGATGTTGGTTCCAAGAGCTGGTATCACATCCACAGAAGCAGAGCTGGGGCCAAAGCTATTCCTCTGTAACAATTTCCCTCTTTGTGAAATGGAAATAATTCCCCTTAAAGCCTTCATTCTTGTCCTTAAAAATAAAATTCTGACTGTAGAATTCCTGGGTCACAGCCCCATGCTGTGCGGACATCCTCCTCCTTCCTGCTTATTCCACAGAGGACGCCCGTCCCCGTCATCTTCCTCCAGTGTGCGGTGTACCTTATTTCATGGCTTGTCCTTGCCACATCTAGGCTCTGGTGGACACTTCAGCCTGTGGTTCTGTCACTGTTGGCTGTGACCTGCGTAAGCAAACTGGTCATGGCAGTGTGGCTGTCCCAGGCCTCTCCGGAAACCCATCACAGCCCTCACTGGACTGAGATCCTTTCTCTACCCAAATGCACTCTTCCTCGAGCACCGCCGAAGACTCCGAGGAATTCTCCAGCCAGAGCCTCCCACATCCCGGATTCCCTTCCTAGGCCTCATGGCTATTTAGCAGCAAGTCCTGTCCGTCTCTGCTGCACTCGACCATCCTACGGCCTCAGAGGCTTAGGACGTCCTTGTCCCCTGCCTGGAGCCCCACCACAGCCCCGAGCAGGACTCTTCTGCTTTTCGCTCCCTCAAATCCGTCACAGAGAGATCTTCCTGGGGGAGATTTTTTTTTTAATTTTCAAATTTGTAATATTTTATTAATAAATGCTAGCTGTATATATTTATGGGGTACAATGCGTTTCAATGTATGTATAGATACACGTTGTGTAATGAACAACTCAAGCTGATTGCAGAACCTGCCACCTCAAACGCCTGCCGTTCTCTGTGGTAGGACATATTTAAAGTCCTCTCTTAGGGTCTGCTGGTCAAAGGGAGCAAAGTTTCAGATAGGTAGCAGGAATCAGCTCTGGTAACCTCTTGCACAACAGTGACTATCTAAAATAACAACCTATACTCCTAGTGTAAATCTCGACCAAGTCACCTCCCTATTTAGAATATTCAGAGGCACTGCGCAGCCCACAGGGTAAGACCCAGACTCTAACCTGATGCGTGAGCCATTGATGCCAGGTGCCAAGCACCTCTGCTGCCTGTGTCCACCAAGCCCCTGCCCCCGACCCAGCCACCATCACACACACGTCCCGCTGTACAGCATCCTGCTTCTGTGATTCGCGGGTATGGCCATCCAGGCTTTGATGCCACTGTTTCCTCCGTTTCACACACTCACCCAAGCATCATGACTTTAAAAGACATCCAGACTCCTCCTGGCTCTGGATTAGGCATACATCCCCTGTGCTCCTATGTGCATCCCCAGTGCTCCTGTTCACATGCCTAGTGCTCCTGTGTGCATCTCTGGTGCTCCTGTGTGCGTCTCTGGTGCTCCTGTGTGTGTCTCTGGTGCTCCTGTGTGTGTCTCTGGTGCTCCTCTGTGTGTCTCTGGTGCTCCTGTGTGCGTCTCTGGTGCTCTGTGTGCGTCTCTGGTGCTCCTGTGTGTGTCTCTGGTGCTCTGTGTGCGTCTCTGGTGCTCCTGTGTGCGTCTCTGGTGCTCCTGTGTGTGTCTCTGGTGCTCCTGTGTGTGTCTCTGGTTCTCCTGTGTGTGTCTCTGGTGCTCCTGTGTGTGTCTCTGGTGCTCTGTGTGCGTCTCTGGTGCTCCTGTGTGTGTCTCTGGTGCTCTGTGTGTGTCTCTGGTTCTCTGTGTGCGTCTCTGGTTCTCTGTGTGTATCTCTGGTGCTCCTGTGTGCGTCTCTGGTGCTCCTGTGTGCGTCTCTGGTGCTCCTGTGTGCGTCTCTGGTTCTCTGTGTGCGTCTCTGATGCTCCTGTGTGCGTCTCTGGTGCTCCTGTGTGCGTCTCTGGTGCTCCTGTGTGCGTCTCTGGTGCTCCTGTGTGCGTCTCTGGTTCTCTGTGTGCGTCTCTGGTGCTCCTGTTTGTGTCTCTGGTGCTCCTGTGTGCGTCTCTGATGCTCCTGTGTGCGTCTCTGGTGCTCCTGTGTGCGTCTCTGGTGCTCCTGTGTGCGTCTCTGATGCTCCTGTGTGCGTCTCTGGTGCTCCTGTGTGCGTCTCTGGTTCTCCTGTGTGCGTCTCTGGTGCTCCTGTTTGTGTCTCTGGTGCTCCTGTGTGCGTCTCTGGTGCTCCTGTGTGTGTCTCTGGTGCTCCTGTTTGTGTCTCTGGTGCTCCTGTGTGTGTCTCTGGTGCTCCTGTGTGCGTCTCTGGTGCTCCTGTGTGCGTCTCTGGTGCTCCTGTGTGCGTCTCTGGTGCTCCTGTGTGTGTCTCTGGTGCTCTGTGTGCGTCTCTGGTGCTCCTGTGTGTGTCTCTGGTGCTCCTGTGTGTGTCTCTGGTTCTCCTGTGTGTGTCTCTGGTGCCCTGTGTGTGTCTCTGGTTCTCCTGTGTGCATCTCTGGTGCTCCTGTGTGTGTCTCTGGTGCTCCTGTGTGTGTCTCTGGTGCTCCTGTGTGTGTCTCTGGTGCTCCTGTGTGTGTCTCTGGTGCTCCTGTGTGCGTCTCTGGTTCTCTGTGTGCGTCTCTGGTGCTCCTGTGTGTGTCTCTGGTTCTCCTGTGTGCGTCTCTGGTGCTCCTGTGTGTGTCTCTGGTGCTCCTGTGTGCGTCTCTGGTGCTCCTGTGTGCGTCTCTGGTTCTCTGTGTGCGTCTCTGGTGCTCCTGTGTGCGTCTCTGGTTCTCTGTGTGCCTCTCTGGTGCTCCTGTGTGCGTCTCTGGTGCTCCTGTGTGCGTCTCTGGTTCTCCTGTGTGCGTCTCTGGTTCTCTGTGTGTGTCTCTGGTTCTCCTGTGTGTGTCTCTGGTGCTCCTGTGTGCGTCTCTGGTGCTCCTGTGTGCGTCTCTGGTTCTCTGTGTGTGTCTCTGGTTCTCCTGTGTGTGTCTCTGGTGCTCCTGTGTGCGTCTCTGGTGCTCCTGTGTGCGTCTCTGGTTCTCTGTGTGCGTCTCTGGTGCTCCTGTGTGCGTCTCTGGTTCTCTGTGTGCGTCTCTGGTGCTCCTGTGTGCGTCTCTGGTTCTCTGTGTGCCTCTCTGGTGCTCCTGTGTGCGTCTCTGGTGCTCCTGTGTGCGTCTCTGGTTCTCCTGTGTGCGTCTCTGGTGCTCCTGTTTGTGTCTCTGGTTCTCCTGTGTGTGTCTCTGGTGCTCCTGTTTGTGTCTCTGATGCTCCTGTGTGCGTCTCTGGTGCTCCTGTGTGCGTCTCTGGTGCTCCTGTGTGCGTCTCTGGTGCTCCTGTGTGCGTCTCTGGTGCTCCTGTGTGCGTCTCTGGTGCTCCTGTGTGTGTCTCTGGTGCTCCTGTGTGCGTCTCTGGTGCTCCTGTGTGCGTCTCTGGTGCTCCTGTGTGTGTCTCTGGTGCTCCTGTGTGCGTCTCTGGTGCTCCTGTGTGCGTCTCTGGTTCTCTGTGTGCATCTCTGATGCTCCTGTGTGTGTCTCTGGTGCTCCTGTGTGTGTCTCTGGTGCTCCTGTGTGTGTCTCTGGTGCTCCTGTGTGCGTCTCTGGTGCTCCTGTGTGCGTCTCTGGTGCTCCTGTGTGCGTCTCTGGTGCTCCTGTGTGCGTCTCTGGTTCTCTGTGTGCATCTCTGATGCTCCTGTGTGTGTCTCTGGTGCTCCTGTGTGTGTCTCTGGTGCTCCTGTGTGTGTCTCTGGTGCTCCTGTGTGCGTCTCTGGTGCTCCTGTGTGTGTCTCTGGTGCTCCTGTGTGTGTCTCTGGTTCTCCTGTGTGTGTCTCTGGTGCTCCTGTGTGTGTCTCTGGTGCTCCTGTGTGCGTCTCTGGTTCTCTGTGTGCGTCTCTGGTGCTCCTGTGTGTGTCTCTGGTTCTCCTGTGTGCGTCTCTGGTGCTCCTGTGTGTGTCTCTGGTTCTCCTGTGTGTGTCTCTGGTGCTCCTGTGTGTATCTCTGGTTCTCCTGTGTGCGTCTCTGGTTCTCTGTGTGCCTCTCTGGTGCTCCTGTGTGCGTCTCTGGTTCTCCTGTGTGCGTCTCTGGTGCTCCTGTTTGTGTCTCTGGTTCTCCTGTGTGTGTCTCTGGTGCTCCTGTTTGTGTCTCTGATGCTCCTGTGTGCGTCTCTGGTGCTCCTGTCTGTGTCTCTGGTGCTCCTGTTTGTGTCTCTGGTGCTCCTGTGTGTGTCTCTGGTGCTCCTGTGTGCGTCTCTGGTGCTCCTGTGTGCGTCTCTGGTGCTCCTGTGTGCGTCTCTGGTGCTCCTGTGTGCGTCTCTGGTTCTCTGTGTGCATCTCTGATGCTCCTGTGTGTGTCTCTGGTGCTCCTGTGTGTGTCTCTGGTGCTCCTGTGTGTGTCTCTGGTGCTCCTGTTTGTGTCTCTGGTACTCCTGTGTGTATCTCTGGTTCTCTGTGTGCATCTCTGGTGCTCCTGTGTGTATCTCTGGTTCTCTGTGTGCATCTCTGGTTCTCCGTGTGCATCTCTGGTGCTCCGTGTGCATCTCTGGTGCTCCGTGTGCATCTCTGGTTCTCCGTGTGCATCTCTGGTGCTCTGTGTGCGTCTCTGGTGCTCCTCTGTGTGTCTCTGGTGCCCCGTGTGCATCTCTGGTGCTCCGTGTGCATCTCTGGGGCTCCTGTGTGCATCCCTGCTGCTCTTGTGTGAGTCATGCACATTTCCATGGCCACCCATCTCAGCTGTATTTTTAGTCTCTCCTTCCATGGCGACCCCTCTAGATGGAGGAGTCCTCCAGTGTGGATTCTTGAGTTTGCAGGCTCACGGAAGTCTAGGCTCAATACACCCTTACTGAATGAAAGCACAGCTCACTTTCCCCTTCCTCAGACCAAAATCTTTATGCATCTGAGTTCTTCAGAGAAATGGATTGAGAGAGAGAGGGACTGATTTCAGGGAATTATTTCACTCCCTCGTGGGGCCTGGAAATCTGAGGTCTGCAGACCAGCAGGCTGGAAATTCAGGTCGGGTGAATGTTGAGTCAAAGGCAGTGGGAGGCGGCACCAGCTTCTTGCTCACCATGCAGATCTTCCTGTCTGTTGCAATGGGAGGAGGCCATTGTCACCTCCATGGTCCCCTTTGTTTCCCATCTCAGCCATTGTGTTATCTCTACTCATTTTACTGGGAGCTCATCAGGATTCCCAGCATCAGGACCCTAAACTTGCAGTCCTTTCCCTTTCTCCCCGTGCCCTCCTCCTCCTCCTCCTCCTTCCCACCTCTCCCTCCCACTGGTACCTGTCTCCAGCTCCCTGGCGGCTGCACGCTCCTCTGCCCTAGCTTTGACCCTCATTTCACTCATCTGGACCCGACTGTCAGGAGGCTCTAGGTCTCTCCCGGGCCAGAGAGGACCATCTCTGATCTCAGCACAGCCCCCTCCCCACCGCCAGTTCCGGGTTCTCCCACTTCCCACTCTCTCTGCCTTCCCTTCCTGACTGCTGAGCTTTGCTGGGAAGTCACAAAAATGCGGAAATTGATGAGACCAAGAAGAAACCCCGTGGAATTTTGAGATGCCCTGCCTCTTACTCCTTTTGAGGCCAGCCAAGGACCTGAGGGTTTGAATAAAGTTGAAGAGTAGATGAGAAGCTTTCTCCTCTGCATCTTCCTGACAGCTCACACCATGGTCTTGTTTTCATTTTATTCTTTTTCTTTGACTTTTTCAGCTCTCCCCATTGTCTTTGCCCCGACATCTGCAGCATCTGTTGCTGGCTGTGGTCTCCTGCCTCCAGACATCTTTCTGTCTGCATGGAGGAGAGAGGTGCGGACCCCGCTGGAGGCGTCCGTGTGTGCAGAGGGCCCGCCGTGTGAGGTCTCCACAGCATGAGGATGGGAGCCGGTGGTTTTGTTGTGGTTATCTATAAATCTTGCGTTTGGGAACAGCCAGGCCTTTCCCTGAGTGGTCAAGATAAGACCGTGTGGCCATGCCCTGGCTACACCAACCTTGGATCTGAGCTTCAGGAGAGACGGGATCTCTGTGAATATTACGTAGACATTATTTAATCCCATTTCCAGCATCGCACCCCGCCGACCTCTGCTGGGCGTGTGTTCCTGAATGCAAGCTTTGTTAAGTGTGCTCCCAGCTGACAGACACAAGGGACTCCCTGCGACCACCTACGGCACTCAGAGTTAAAACCGAAGCAGGGGCCATGGCAGGGTAAGGAAGCGGTCACCTACCCTGTCCTCAGGAAGATGTTGTGAAAGCCTCACAAGACCTCCCTTTCTACAAGCAGGCCAGACCAGTCCTGTTGTTGGTGCTGCGCTAGATCCTGGCTTGAAATTCTGCAGTGGCCCCCCACAGGCCACCTGAGGCTGATGTGGAGAGGCTGGCAATGTCTTGCCTAAAGGCCTTCCCATCTGATCCCACAACAGATTCCCCCCGAACTCGGATTCTGAAGGATTTGCATCACATCCCCGACCCTTCCACCTGTCTCTTACACCAAAGGCTGTGTGTTCACAGTCTGCAGATTTTTCTAAATGCAAAATCTATTTGCTTTTAGAAAATAAGGTTCTCCTTTTCCTTCCACAGACATCACTGGCCTTTTGTTAACAGCTTCCATGGCATTCTGGATGCCTTATCCTCAGCAGGACCCAGGGTGAGGGAGGCGTGTGGGGAGAGGGGAGGGATGGGGCATCTCTGTCTCTCACGCAGACCTTGACCCCACTCTTCCTTTTCAGCCTGAGGGCTCCCCACCTCCCACGGTTGCTGTGCCCCAGTTTGGGGGCCTCTCCAGGGTTCTTCGCAGAGCAAGGCGTGATTCCTAACAGCGCTGCTCTCCCCAGGTGCTTGGGATTCCTTCTCAGCTCCACATGCCATCTTGCAGAACTACGCCAGCGACTTTACCTGATACTGTGTTATCTCATGTGGCCTATCTTTTTGTTTTCATGTATTTATAACATTTTATTCCTTTAGTTTCCATTTGAGAGAGGATTAGGAGAGAGCAGAAATGAACACTGTGTGAGTTCTACCACGTTTAACCCAAAGCCCATTGTCTGCTTAATGACACCTTCCCAGAGAGGAACTGCCGGGTCAAAAGCCACGTGTACTCCACACAGCGAGTCACATCAAACTGCCCCCCAAAAGCGCACTGACTGACCAGCAAGTACGTGGGACGGTTGCTTTTATTTTATAAATGCTATTTTTCTTTTGTATAATAAAAGAGACTTATTTTTGAGGCAAAACACGATGACACTAGTGTATTTTAATTGGTACACTTCATTACAGAGCATCAGAAAATAAAATCGGTGTGACGAGGCAGGAGGCCATGCCGGCTGTATTTTGTGAGCCAAATGGTCCGCTTGCCTCATTCCAGCCTCCGTCTCTCTAAGGGTGGGTGTTCCAGGCACAGGGTGATTGGATTTGAGGGGGCCAATGACTTCTGCAGGAAGACTTCACAAAAGCAGAAGCATTGTCAACGTTTGTCCAAGGCAGATATCTGCGGTTGGTAAATTTTCTTGGTTTGCTGGGCAGGACAATGGCAGGAAAGCAAACCTGGAATAAGGAAAAGCACTCGGATTTCCCGAAGTAGATAAGAGAAACTTTGCTTTTCGTGCCAGAAGTGAGTGGAAGACCCTGCTGCATTCCTTTGTGTTTCAGTTTTGCTCAGTGAGGCCGAGTTTGCACCAGGCCAGCTGTGCTTTTGAAGATCTGTGTGCTGGGGTGGGGGCATGAGGCTCGTGGGGTGGAGGCATGAGGCTGGAGCGGTGGGGGCAGGAGGCTGGAGGGGTGGGAGAACGAGACTGGTGGGGTGGGGGCACGAGGCTGGAGGGGTGGGGGCATGACGCTGGTTGGGTAGGGACACGAGGCTGGTGGGGTGGGGGAAAGAGGCAGGTGAGGGGCACAAGGCTGCTGGGGTGGGGGCACAAGGCTGCTGAGGTGGGGGCACAAGGCTGGTGGTGGAAGCACAAGACGGGGGGGTACGAGGCCAGTGGGGGTGGGGCACGAGGCTGGAGGGGTGGGGGCATGAGGCTGCTGGGGTAGGGGCATGAGGCTGGAGGGGTGGAAGCTTGAGGCTGGAGGGGTGGGGGCATGAGAGGGGGGGCACGAGGCCGGTGGGGTTGGGGCACGAGGCTGGAGAGGTGGGGGCACGAGGCTGGTGGGGTGGGGACAGGAGGCTGGATGGGTTGGGGCACGAGGCTGGTGGGTTGGGGGCACGAGGGTGCTGGGGTGGGGGCATGAGGCTTGTGGGGGGGCCCGAGGCTGTTGGGGGTGGCACGAGACTGGTGGGGGGGCACGAGGCTGGAGGGGTGGGGGCACGACGCTGGTGGGGTGCGGGCATGAGGCTGCTGGGGTGGGGGTCTGAGGCTGGTGGGGGGCACGAGACTTGGGGGAGGCAGGAGGCTGGAGGGATGGGGGCATGAGGCTGGTGGGGTGGGGGCACGAGGCTGGAGGAGTGCGGCATGAGGCTGCTGGGGTGGGGGCACGAGGCTGGAGGGGTGGGGGCACAAGGCTGGTGGGGTGGGGGCACGAGGCTGGTGGGGTGGGGGCATGAGGCTGGAGGGGTGGGGGCGCGAGGCTGGAGGGGTGGGGACATGAGGCTGGTGGGGTGGGGGTACGAGGCTGCTGGGATGGAGCACAAAGCTGGTGGTGTAGGGGCATGGGGCTGGTGGGGTGGGGGCATGAGGCTGGTGGGACACAGGCACCAGCAGGTTGGAAATGGCAGCTCTGTCTTCCTTCTGGCAGCCAATTGCCCTGGCTTGCCAAGAAGTTGTGGGTGCCTGGAAAGCACCCATGAGGACCTACAGTAGTCAGGGAGCCAGCAGGGGCGATGCTGGAGAGAGACTCTTGCTGGGGTCTCCGGGGTAGACTGAGGTGCGAACTAACGAGGTGGCCCCACTGCCGTGGAGACAGCCTTCCCTGACAGCGGTGAGGAATGGCGAGCAGTCCACTGGGGAGACGCTGTGTGACTTCAGGGGGAGTTTCCTGGGACGCCGCACCTACATTTTCTGCTCCTAGTGCTTCTTTCTCAGTTCTGCCTTCCTCCCTGTTTCTCCTTTGTTTTCTATCACGTGATCTCTCCTTCTGGGAAGGGAGTGAAGGGTTCCTGCTCTGGGGATGAGGAGCCAAGATGAAGGAAGAGTGGAGCGCAGAGGACTTGGGAGGCGGATCTCTGGAGAGCCTGCACCTGTGCAGAGCAGTCCCGGGTGTACGTGCAGAACTGCGTCTGAACACACGGCCTTTCTGGGGCATCCGGCTAGACTGGAAATGTGTTGGTCTGTCCCCCCCAGCAGCCCCAGCCGAAGGAGTACAATCAGACAGAAGCCAATCACTCCGAGTTGTCATCTTGCTCTTCACCGTGCCTGGGAGAGGAAGGCCATTGTTTTAGTTTGTTAGAAAAGAAATACAAACCCAGCAGCTGAGAGATTCCCCGACAGACAGGCCTGTGGGAAGGAAGGTTAAGATAAATGGGTTTCCAGGCCACTCGTTTGCTCTCACAATGTATCTGAAGTGCTGCAGGGTCCAGGTATCCGTGCAGTGGTGTTTTTGAGAGGAGGTAGCAGGTGCTCTGGAGCGAGAAAGACAGACTGTGGGTGGCTCACCTGGAGCCTCACTGAGGGTCTGCACCACAGATCTGTGCCCAGCAAGCAGAGCAGCTGGGATCAGGGCACTGAAACACGGGGCCATTCCCCACTCAGGCTGGCAGATAATTGCTGAGTCCTATAACAGAAAAGGACTTGGAAACAGGTGTATGAGGTGAATTCCTTGGCAACTGCTGTGTCTGGGCCGGAAACTGAGGACTCACAGGCTGCCTAGAGCAGCATCCTGGGCTGTCGTCATGGCAAGTAATCCGCAGACATTTGCAGAGTGCCCACTGTGCGACAGACACATCTCTGCAGGAGGATCCCGGCGTGGACACTGGGTGGGAGGGTCCCAGGATAAGAAGATCGTGAGCGTCAGGAGGCTTCACAGGGAAGCCAACTCCTGAGCTGAGTTGGGAAGAATGAGTCAGACTTGGCCACAGAGAGCAGGGCAGTATCTGTGTTCCGGCATGATCTGCAGGAGGAGAGGGAACCCACGTGCAGAGTCGGACCCGTCCTGGGGCTACCGTCAGAGGGACCTCAGAAAAGTCTGGTCCCAAGGTGTTCAAACGTGTTATAAACCATGAAGCCCAATATAAAAAACTGAGACAATTAGGCCATGTATCGAAAAGGGTTGGGGCCCCAGAGCCTGGCCTTCTGCTCTAGTCCCAACCTCCCAAGGCCCTGAGGCAGCTCCTGGAAATCCAAATGTCTGCAGAGCACGGCTGCCCTTAGAGACCAAGCCCTGATTTTTACAGGTCGAAGGGGCTCAGAGGTGCCACGTCTTGCTCAAGCTCAGTGTATCAGTCTGTTTTCATGCTGTTGATAAGTACATACCTGAGACTGGGTAACGTATAAAGAAAAATGAGGTTTAATGGACTCACAGTTTCCCGTGGCTGGGGAGGCCTCACAATCATGGCAGAAGGCAGAAGGCATGTCTTTCATGGTGGCCAATGAGAGAGGAAGAGCCAAGAGAAAGGAGAAACCCTTAGAACCCATGAGCCTTGTTCGCTACCACGAGAGCTGTACGGGAAAACCGCCCCATGGTTCAGGTGTCTCCTACCCTGTCCCTCCCACAACACCTGTGAATTACGGAGTTACAATTCAAGATGAGATGTGGGGGGGACACAGACGCAAACCGTCTCAATCAGGAAGGGACCCAGTGACAGACATGGGCTGGTGCTGGAGCTCTGGAGACAGGAGGCAGTAGTAACTTACCTTTGTGAGGGTGTGAGAGGGGAGGGTGTGAGAGGGGAGGGAGTAAGAAGAGGGTGTGGGAGGAGAGGGTGTGAGAGGTGTATCTGTGGGAGGTGTAACTGTAGGAGATGTATCTGTGGGAGGTGTATCTGTGAGAGGTGTATCTGGAGAGGTGTATCTGTGGGACATGTATCTGTGGGAGGTGTATGTGTGAGAGGTGTATCTGGAGAGGTGTATCTGTGAGAGGTGTATCTGTGGGAGGTGTATCTGTGAGAGGTGAATCTGTGAGAGGTGTATCTGTGAGAGGTGTATCTGTAGGAGATGTATCTGTGGGAGATGTATCTGTGGGAGGTGTATCTGTGGGAAATGTATCTGTGAGAGGTGTATCTGTGGGAGGTGTATCTGTGGGAGGTGTAACTGTAGGAGATGTATCTGTGGGAAGTGTATCTGGAGAGGTGTATCTGTGGGAGGTGTATCTGTGGGAGGTGTATCTGTGGGAGGTGTATCTGTGAGAGGTGTATCTGTGGGAGGTCTATCTGTGGGACATGTATCTGTGGGAGGTGTATCTGTGAGAGGTGTATGTGTGAGAGGTGTATCTGTGGGAGATGTATCTGTGAGAGGTGTAACTGTGGAAGGTGTATCCATAGGAGGTGTATCTGTGGGAGGTGTATCTGTGAGAGGTGAATCTGTGGGAGGTGTATCTGTGGGAGGTGTATCTGTGGGAAATGTATCTGTGAGAGGTGTATCTGTGGGAGGTGTATCTGGGGGAGGTGTATCTGTGGGAGGTGTATCTGTGGGAGGTGTATCTGTGAGAGGTGTATCTGTGGGAGGTGTATCTGTGAGAGGTGTATCTGTGGGAGGTGTATCTGTGAGAGGTGTATTTGTGGGAAATGTATCTGTGAGAGGTGTATCTGTGGGAGGTGTATCTGTGAGAGGTGTATCTGTGGGAGGTGTATCTGTGGGAGGTGTATCTGTGGAAAATGTATCTGTGAGAGATGTATCTGTGGGAGGTGTATCTGTGGGAGGTGTATCTGTGGGAAATGTATCTGTGAGAGGTGTATCTGTGGGAGGTGTATCTGTGGGAGGTGTATCTGTGGGAGGTGTATCTGTGGAAAATGTATCTGTGAGAGATGTATCTGTGGGAGGTGTATCTGTGGGAGGTGTATCTGTGGGAGGTGTATCTGTGGGAAATGTATCTGTGAGAGATGTATCTGTGGGAGGTGTATCTGTGGGAGGTGTATCTGTGGGAGGTGTATCTGTGGAAAATGTATCTGTGAGAGATGTATCTGTGGGAGGTGTATCTGTGGGAGGTGTATCTGTGGAAATGTATCTGTGAGAGGTGTATCTGTGGGAGGTGTATCTGTGAGAGGTGTATCTGTGGGAGGTGTATCTGTGAGAGGTGTATCTGTGGGAAATGTATCTGTGAGAGGTGTATCTGTGGGAGGTGTATCTGTGGGAGGTGTATCTGTGGGAGGTGTATCTGTGGGAGGTGTATCTGTGGGAGGTGTATCTGTGAGAGATGTATCTGTGGGAGGTGTATCTGTGGGAGGTGTATCTGTGGAAATGTATCTGTGGGAGGTGTATCTGTGGAAAATGTATCTGTGAGAGATGTATCTGTGGGAGGTGTATCTGTGGGAGGTGTATCTGTGGGAAATGTATCTGTGGGAGGTGTATCTGTGGGAGGTGTATCTGTGGGAGGTGTATCTGTGGGAGGTGTATCTGTGAGAGATGTATCTGTGGGAGGTGTATCTGTGGGAGGTGTATCTGTGGGAGGTGTATCTGTGGAAATGTATCTGTGAGAGGTGTATCTGTGGGAGGTGTATCTGTGAGAGGTGTATCTGTGGGAGGTGTATCTGTGAGAGGTGTATCTGTGGGAAATGTATCTGTGAGAGGTGTATCTGTGGGAGGTGTATCTGTGGGAGGTGTATCTGTGGAAAATGTATCTGTGAGAGATGTATCTGTGGGAGGTGTATCTGTGGGAGGTGTATCTGTGGAAAATGTATCTGTGAGAGATGTATCTGTGGGAGGTGTATCTGTGGGAGGTGTATCTGTGGGAAATGTATCTGTGAGAGGTGAATCTGTGGAAGGTGTATCTGTGGGAGGTGTATCTGTGGGAGGTGTATCTGTGGGAGGTGTATCTGTGGAAAATGTATCTGTGAGAGGTGTATCTGTGGGAGGTGTATCTGTGGGAGGTGTATCTGTGGGAAATGTATCTGTGAGAGGTGTATCTGTGGGAGGTGTATCTGTGGGAGGTGTATCTGTGGGAAATGTATCTGTGAGAGGTGTATCTGTGGGAGGTGTATCTGTGGGAGGTGTATCTGTGGGAGGTGTATCTGTGGGAAATGTATCTGTGAGAGGTGTATCTGTGGGAGGTGTATCTGTGAGAGGTGTATCTGTGGGAGGTGTATCTGTGAGAGGTGAATCTGTGAGAGGTGTATCTGTGAGGGGTGTGTCTGTGGGAAATGTATCTGTGGGAAATGTATCTGTGGGAAATGTATCTGTAGGAGGTATATCTGAGAGGTGAATCTGTGAGTGGTATATCTGTGGGAGGTGTATCTGTGAGAGGTGTATCTGTGGGAGGTGTATCTGTGAGAGGTGTATCTGTGGGAGGTGTATCTGTAAGAGGTGTCTTTGGGAAATGTATCTGTGGGAGGTGTATCTGTGAGAGGAATATCTGTGGGAGGTGTATCTGTGAGAGATGAATCTGTGAGAGGTGTATCTGTGGGAGGTGTATCTGTGGGACATGTATCTGTGAGAGGTGTATCTGTGGGAGGTGTATTTCTGGGAGATGTATCTGTGAGAGGTGTATCTGTGGGAGGTGTATCTGTGGGTGATGTATCTGTGGGAGGTGTATCTGTGAGAGGTGTATCTGTGGGAGGTGTATCTCTGGGAGATGTATCTGTGAGAGGTGTATTTGTGGGAGGTGTATCTGTGAGAGGTGTATCTGTGGGACGTGTATCTGGAGAGGTGTATCTGTGGGAGGTGTATCTCTGGGAGATGTATCTGTGAGAGGTGTATTTGTGGGAGGTGTATCTGTAAGAGGTGTATCTGTGAGAGGTGTATTGGTGAGAGGTGTATCTGTGGGAGGTGTATGTATCAGAGGTGTATCTGTGGGAAGTGTATTTGTGAGAGGTGTATCTGTGGGAGGTGTATCCGTGGGAGGTGTATCTGTGAGAGGTGAGGGTGTGGGAGTGAGGGTGTGAGAGATGAATGTGTGTGAGAACCGATTGTGTGAGCACTGAAGGTGTGCCTGTAATCCCAGCTACTCAGGAGGCTGAGGCGGGAGAATTGCCTGAACCCAGGAGGCGGAAGTTGTGGTGAGCCGAGATTGCGCCATTGCACTCCAGCCTGGGTAACAAGAGCGAAACTGTGTGTCAAGAAAAAAAAATAACAATAAAAAAATAAAAGCCACTCTTTGCTTTATTGATCAGGCCTTGCCCAGTGCTTGTTCGTGGGACTTGAGCTCAGCAAGGTGGCTGTGGACAGGGACCTGGACCATCTCCCTGGTTTGGGGCCATCTCTGAGCCAGAAGCTGGATCGTGGAGATTGGGGCCAAGTAGCAATGATGTTAGGAGGGTGGAGAAGGCAGTGTGAGCTCAGGGAAGAGGGGGTAGGATAGGTGGCAGCAGACAAGAGGCAGAAGGCCAGAACAGAACGGGAGAACATTCGAGAAGTCAGCTCCCATGGGAGGTGACCTTGGAGGATCCCACCCAGACAGCAGTCACCCACGCAGAGAGGGTGGGGGCAGTGGGGACAAGCCACAAAGCAATGGCCAGGGACGCCCACCCTGCCCCACTTCCTGGCTCCTCCCCCCACTGCAGCCCCTCAGTGTCACCCAGCACGTTGGCCTGATGAGACCGTCTCAGCTTTCTAGCAGCACCTGAGCCAGGTGGGGCTGGAACCCGAATGGACAGGACAGCCAGGTCCCACACATGGGCAGCCACAGTGGCAGCTTCAGAATAGCTTGTGAACCACATCAGGTGCTCAGGCTTTCTCCACAGACCAGACCTTGGAGGTCTTCCTAGGCCGTGTCTCCCCAGGGCTCCTGGTGGGGAGGAGGACAACAGGCCCCTTGTGAGCGCTGTGTCCCTGGTCACAGAACGAGTCAGGAGGACTCAGTCTGAGGCTGGTGCCTTGGGCTGATGGACACGGAGAGCCCTGGAAATGCCCTGTGTGTTCCTGTCCTGCCTGTCCCACAGCCCCATCCCTGGCTCTGAAACGTTGACAGCATGAGGTTGCATTAGGCAGACTCTGGGGTAGTTCTGTTCTCCAAATGCACCTGCAGAGATGGCTCGGGAGGGTTCCGAGTAAGCCCTCTGCTCTTCGCAGAGCATGGAGGAGCTCTGGGCAACGCCCTCCCGGGCAGGGTGGGGCTGTGAGATGCCTGCTCCCTGTAAGCCGTCACTGCCCAGGGCGCAAAAGCAGCTGGCAAGCACAGCCTGTCTTCAGAAAGGGTTCGGAAAACAGGCATTGTCTGAGGGTTAGGAACACCTGACTACCCTCCCGGCTCAGCGCCACAGCATCCAGGCTGTCCAGAGGAACTGTGGGAATAAATAATATTAAATGACAATTTGGCTGACAACAGAATGGGGTCATAAGAGCCCGCAGCACTAGCTAATGGGAGGCTGTGAGGCTTCGTTAGACCTGATACGGGAGGTTTGACTCGAAGTAATGGGGCAAATTGGAGGAGGAAAGTTGGTAGAATGATCAGGAAGAACAGGTGATGAGCTCTCCGGCCCTGCGGAAAGGTGTCCCCGAGGAGCGGCAGAGGTTCCTGAGATGCGGAACATTAGACAAGGCAAAGACAGAATGTGCTCTGGGGATCGATTCTGCCCGGGCAAAGCGGTGATCCCGGGGATCGAATGCGTCTCCTGTCTCTGGTTTAATGATGAGGTGCCTGGCAGAAGGCATGGCCTGAAAGGGAATGGGGCAGTTATGCTGTGAGCAGACTCAGGGTGGTCCCTCCGTGTTTCCTGTGCGGTTTAGAGCAGGGCACCTTGCTCAGTTAACCGCTGAATTCCCTTTCACTCTTCAAGGATTTCCAAGTCATCCCCTAGAAGACCATTTGATCCAACAGCAAACATGCTGCTTGTTTACAAAGTGCATTGCATCCTGGCTCCTCTAAGAGGTGAGGCACCCCAATTTGAACATGAATATTGTCACGAGGAACCCAACTACAAACTCAGCAGCACCCTGAGACGTACAGTGTGGAGTGTGTGAGGGCTCTAAGAAATAGGCCACAGTCGTTTTCCCTGTTCGTTAAGGACAGACCTGTGATGTGTCTGGGTCTCCTTCACACTGAGAGAAGGTAGGATATCAAATCACCAACGGGAAGAATGAGAGAAATTGTCCAAAACCAGCCAAGGCAGCCTCAAGTTCACCAGCCCTGAGGGTGTGGTGGGCTGGGAAGAGGCAGGTGTCTGTGGCCAGGAGGCTGAGAGGGGCCTCTACATAGGGAGAAAGCGGGTGAGAGGAGCGGCCGGGAGGCTTCCTGTGGCCTGTCCGCCATCCACGGCTGGAAATAAATGACGGTGTCTGATGATACTGATGGTCTCGTAGTTCCTGTGGGTCAGGAGTCAGGGCCCGGGTCAGCAGGGGCTTGGTTCGGGTCTCACGGGGCTGCATTTAAGATGCTGAGCAGGCTGCATTCCCATCTGCACCCTCCATTGCGGAAGCATCCACCTCCAAGCTCACGTGGGTGGTTTCAGAATCCGTCCCCTAGTGTTTGCAGGGTCACTGGCCCCAGGTCCTTGCTGTCCATCGGTTGGAGGCCACCCTCAGGTCCTCAAGGTCATTCTCAACTCCTAGAGTTCATCTGGAGTTCCGTGCTCACAGGGCTTCCTCGCTTTCTCAGGCCAGCAAGGAAAGCCTCCAGTGTGCATCTCCTGGAGAGACGTGTAACCGCAGGCCTGGCGCCCCTGTGCCTCACAACCGGCCCGTTCTACAGAGTAGACACCAGCCGCAGGTCCCACCCTCCCTCACGAGGAGAAGATGCTGGCAGGGCGAGATGCCAGGAGGGGACCCATGGGACCCCCTTAGAGCCTGTGTGCCAATCCTGACAAAATGTCCATCCTCAGGGTTGCCATTCTAACTCCCACGGTGAGGTGTTGAGTTGCATAATGTATTTTAAAATTTCTAGCTTCTTCTGAGTTTCACTCCTGAAAAAGCAATAATCTCTTTTAATCAAAACAACTTTTCCTGCTGATTGTTAGTTTTTAAGCTAAAATGTGTCCAATAGCGTTTTTTTCATGCACCATGTTAAGGCATTTTTTGAAGAGGCCTCTCTCTCCCATGAGCTCCTGCTCACCTGGGGGTGACAGAACATCAAGGAGCTCTTTGTTCTGTCAACCCAGGATCCTGCCTCTCCCTCCAAGGCTGGGGGGTCAGTGGGGCCTCTCGGGGGCCTGCTGAGGAGGGAGGCAGGCCTGTGGGCTTGAGTGGCTGGCAGGAGGTGGGGGAGGCCTCAGACAGACACATCAAACCGTGGGTGGTTCAGAATCCGTACTAATTATGCCATCAGAAATGCAGGTGAAAAAGGATGCACAAAGTTGCTTTTATTTATTTCTTTATTGTTTCAGTTTAAGTTACGGGATGCACGTGCAGAACCTGCAGGTTTGTTACGTAGGTGAACGTGTGCCATGGTGGTTTGCTGCACCTGTTGACCCGTCCTCTATGTCCCCTCTGCTCACCCCCACCCCCCAGCAGGCCCTGCTGTGTGTGTATAAGGACACTGTCCTCCCTGACAAGCCTTCCATGTGACAGGCGGAGGCGGCATCCCACGGCCAGGCCCCTGCTTGCAGCTCTTCTCACTCCGGCTCCTGCCTTCTCCAGGGCCCTCACTGGCTCCTGCATCCTTCCCCTCTGTCTCCCTGGGCTCCTCCCTGCAGGTACATCACATGCTTATGTCTCTTCCACTTAAACGGCGCATTAAACAGTCAGAACAGGGTCAAGTGCAGTGGCTCATGCCTGTAATCCCAGCACTTTGGGAGGCTGAGGAAGGCAGAGACCCTGAGCTCAGGAGTTTGAGACCAGCCTGGGCAACATGGTGAAACCCCATCTCTTCCAAAAAAAAAAAAAAAAAACCCCGAAAGAAAGAGAGAAAAGCAAGAATGTTTCTTGGTTCCCTTGCCCCCTCTGAGGGCTACTTTCTACTTCTCTCCACACCTTCCTTCCTCATAGAATCGTCCATCTTCCTCTATTCATCTGCCAACTCCCTCAGACAGGGACCCTGCCATCCTATGTGCCTTCCTCTTCTGTTCCTCCCTCACCACATGTTTCCCAGAGCTCAGTGACGTGCCCTTTGATGGGGAAGGAGGCAGATACAACCCAGTCTTGGTTTCTCCAGGTTCATCTCTGCACTGGATGCAGGAGAGCATGACCTGTCCTTTCCTCGACCTCCCCGGCTGCTCCTCGGCTGCCCGCCCCCTCCTGACCCCTGCGGATATGTCCTCAGAGGGCTTTGGCAACTCAGAACCACTTGCTGTGTGTTCTGAGCTCTCTTCATACCCCGCCGGTTTTCATGAACTTTTCTGTGTGATTAGACGGTTCTGCTGGTTATCATGTAACATTGCTGAGATGTCACATCCGCGTTGGCACCTCAACGATCTCATCAGGGTGAACTTGGGTGGGTTTCCTGTGCCTCAAGCCTCCGCTCCGCCCCTCTCTGTCTTCTCCAAATGTCCCTGCTCGGAAACCTTCCCGAATCCCCCCGTAGAAAATGATCCTTTCTTCCCTGAATTTTCTTCGCCTTTCTATCAGACTTTCTCTGTCATCTGTCATTTTTAACCTCGTTTTACATTATTTTCATCTGTACAAGCCTCTCAGAGGCAGTGGGAGTTGTGTTCATCTTTGTGGTCCTGTAAGATCTAACAAGACATTTAAAGGGATAATCAATGCAAAACTGCAGCCCACCTCTATTCCTGTTCACACTTTACCCTAGAGACAGTTCCTGCCCGCAGCTGACCCTCTATTTACTTATGTGCAAAATGGAAATATAACACCCGTTTTTAGATCTCATGGAATGATGAGATAGAATCACTAACCTGATGTCTGCTACGTTATAAGAATTCAATAAACACAGCAACTTCTATTATTATTTTACGAATAGGAGTAAGAATATTTGTTAAATGAATACATGAAAGGATGAATAAATGAATAATTATATGAAGAAATTCCTTAAGATAAGAAAGAAACAAAGCAAAGTAGGTAAACAAACACATCCAAAAGCAGCCGGCCACCTGGCCGACCCGTCTACCTACCTTCTGTTCTGTGGCGGAAACCGCCCAACAGCAAGGCCTAACCATGTCTGTGTATTGGAGGTGAAAGTGTCCATATTAACTCACCAGGGATCCCTGCGGCTATGCTTCGAACAGTCCCTCCAAAACTCAAGTTGGAACTTAACTGCCACTGTGATGTCTCAGAGCTGGGGCTATCAGGAGGTGGTCAGGCCTCACGAGGGATGAGTGTCCACAGGGCGCTCCTGGTAGAATGAGGCCGGCACCCTGCTGCCCACCCGTATTCTCTAAGAGCTCTTTTGCTCTTCTGCCTTCTGCCCTGCGATGGCACAACAAGAAGACCCTCCCCAGATGCTGGCACCTTGTCCTTGACCTTTCCAACCTCCAGAACGTTATCTCCCTTTATCAAGTGCCCAGTCTGTAGTATTCTGTTATAGCAGCACAAAACAGCCCAAGAAGCCTTCAAAAGCCTTTCTACAGATCTCCGCCACTTCCTCTGCCCTGAAAAGGATGGGGGGAGGGTGCCACGTCTTTTGGTGGCAGATGTTAGGGATTTTAGAGCTTTAAAATAAAAAGAATTAGAAATTATCCAAACTTTTAAGTTGAGGTTTATTTTTATCCCTATGGATTTAGATTCAAATCTGGACTTGCAAATTAAACGAGTGTTGGATGGAATGATTTTCACACTCTGCATTTTCTTAGGCCATTCACCTTATGTGCTCTTGATAGCATTGTAGACTTAAAAATATTCCTATAACCATGTTCACAGAGCTCGATTGCTTCTCCCCGTGGGAATTCATCAATATGTCTATAGATACTGCTGTTCACAATCAATGCAAACCTGCAATCCACCTCTATTCCTGTCATATGTTCATCTGTGAAAGGTTTGAGCCTCGTTTTTCACTCCATATTCCTCCTCCCATTTTAATAGTCTGGGTCTGGGAGAAAAAAACATCAGAATGGAAATTGCTTCTGGAGAAAGTTGCAGTCGTTCATTTCAGTGAGGACTTCGTAATCTTCGATTCTTTGAGGTGGCTGATGAGGATGTGGAAAATCCAGCGATATGATCTGTATTTCACATCTCCGAATTTATTACAGAGGTAGCAGCGTGTCGACGCGTGTGTCTCCTTGTCGATCTCCAGGAGTGAATTTCCTGACATTTAGCTATTAAAGAAAATGTATATGTGTGGCTTGTCAAAAGCAGGGTTATTTACAGGTCCTGTGATTCACAGGCTCCAGCAGCTAATCTTCAGGAACATTACTTGATGGGCCATCATAGACAAGATTTACTTGATATTTGCCCTTTTTCTAAATCTGCACATTTATTTAAAATAGTCTTCTGGGCTCTCAATTGAGGAATGGTCTCTAGACCTCGCCGTGCTCTACCTGGGCTGTTGCCACCCATTGATTATTGAAAAGATAATGGCATCCACAGAGGCAACCTAGGGAGGGGGAGGGAGAGGACCTCTTGTGAGTTAAAAATGAACAAGAAGGCAGCTAGCTTGCTGCCAAGAAGCATATGGCGTAAACACAGATAAAGCAGATGGAGAATTGAAGACAGTTCAGAAATGTTTGCACGGTACGTATACAAATAAATGAGCCAGCCTGGTCTCTGACAATTCTCGCCCCACTGCTAGGGGGTCTGCTGGGCTGGTGGCATGGATCCTCCTTCACAAAGGAGAAAACAGATGATGAAGTCGGGGGGCTTAGAAGGCACCACATTCTTGAGCCAAAGAAATGTTTGAGTCTGAAGTGGTCCCCAGTCTCCCAGGGAACCAGCAGGTGGGTTTTTGTTTCAGGCAGCCTGTGCAGTGGTGAGTGAAGTCAGCACTGAAAGCAAGGGACCGTAAATCAGAGCGTCTAGCTGTGAGCGTGAGGTCGAAGCCAGGACTCGGTGGTCAGGAGCCCGGCTCTGCTCCCTCAGTGCAGCCAATGCCTCTGCCCAGTTCTGCTCAGTTATCCAAGGAAGGGGCTGGGCTGGTTGTATCTGAGGCCTGCACCAGCTGTCACGCTGTGTGGTGATTCTCTCGTCATGTTTCTGACCCCCTGTGGGCACCATGGTGATGCCAGGTTCCTGGAATACTAAGATGAATGGAACGTGCAGAGGCAAGCACCCATGGGCATGACAAGGGGACAATTCCGGGGTCTGAGGGCCCCCATAATGGGCACCTGATCGCATACCAGGGAGAGAACGGAGGGCTTCTGCAGGGAAAGTATGGATCCTTGGAGGATGTGGCTGGGTGAAGAGAAGATGGAAGTGTCCCGAAGAGGTGACTACAGCAAGCTTAGGAAGGGCCTCAAGCAGAGGCCGGTGACACATTCTCAGACTTCCACTCCTCCACCCCTGTCCCCACCACACCCACCCAGGAAGTAACCCCCAACTTCCCCAGAGATTCTCAGTCTCACCAAGAACCACAGGGGCTTGTTGTCAGGGAAACTGGGAGCAACCCACCCTCCTGGAGGCTTTGACATCTCCTGGAACCCTCTGAAAGTCTCAGTCCGACTTCCTCAGCTTCTCCCTGTGCATTCCCATCGCCTTACAGCATTGGCAGAAACCTGGTTCTCCCGCGAGACTTTGCTGTATCTGCAGCTTTCCCTGGGGATGCGAGGTTTCCTGTTTGTCTCTGCCTGATGTCCTCTGCGCCTACTCACCACCAGGCCTGGGCTTGGGAGTGGAGTAAATGATTCCTTTTCTTACTGCCGTGTCCAGCATGCGTTTCAAGCCTTCTTCCTAAATTCCCCAGTGCTGCCTCTTCTGTCTGAGTTGTGATGTTGAGTCCCGAGCTGTGGCTGCTCCTCGTTTCTGGAGGTTCCTGGCTCCTGACTCACAGCCTGTCTGCCCAGCACCCCTGCCCTGCCCTCTTGATTCCTGGGGATTCAGTGCCGGTGTAGATGGGATTGCTGATAATCTGATCTGAACTCCTTGAATGTACTTTCTCCCATGGCTGTGTCCTCCATCCTGTGCTGGCCACAGACCCTATTTTCATTCCTCTGTAGACTCAGTGTGGTGAATCCCAGCTCTCGGGTTGCCACCTCCTGCCCTTCTAGCTGAATCCCTCCCTCCCTCACTTCCTCTTTTCCTTCCTTCCTCCTCCTCCTTCTCTCTCTCTTCCTCTCTTCTCCCTCTTTTCTCTCTCCTTCCTTTCCTCCCACACGACCCCTGTCTCGCTTTATCCCTCCCTCCTTCCTTCTTTCCTTTCTTCCTTCTCCTCCTTCTCTCTTCCTCTCTTCTTCCTCCTCTCTCCCTCCCTCCCTCCTTCTCTCCCTCCCTCCCTCCCTCCCTCCCTCTCTCCCTCCCTCCCTCCCTCTCCCTCCCTCCCTCCCTCCCTCCTTCTTTCCCTCCCTCCCTCCCTCTCTCCCTCCCTCCCTCCCTCTCTCCCTCCCTCCCTCCCTCCCTCCTTCTCTCCCTCCCTCCCTCCTTCTCTCCCTCCCTCCCTCTCTCTCTCCCTCCCACCCTCCCTCTCTCCCTCCCTCCCTCCTTCTCTCCCTCCCTCCCTCCTTCTCTCCCTCCCTCCCTCCTTCTCTCCCTCCCTCCCTCCCTCCCTCGCTCTCTCCCTCCCTCCCTCCCTCCCTCTCTCCCTCCCTCCCTCCTTCCCTCCCTCCCTCCTCTCTCTCCCTCCCTCTCTCTCTCCCTCCCACCCTCCCTCTCTCTCTCCCTCCCACCCTCCCTCCCTCCCTCCCTCCCTCCCTCCCTCCCTCCCTCCCTCCCTCTCTCCCTCCCTCCCTCCCTCCTTCCTTCCCTCTGGCAGTGTTTAACTCCAGGACCATTTGTCTTTACCACAGCTCCTCCAAACGACTGCGCTGCAGCCTACACATCCCAAGTCTTTTCCGCTCTGGTCTGACCCCTTCCCTGACCAGGGGCTCTCATTCTTCTTGCACCTGCCCAGTTTCCTCATGTCTCTGTCGCTTCCTACAATGCTCTTGGCAGAGCCATAACCCTGGGCAAACCCAAGTTCCTATCTACGCTTTGCCTGCATCTGTTCAGCTGATTGTGTCTGAAGAAAAAATAAGGTGCACTCCCTGGCTCCCTTTGAAGTCATGGCCATGAGCCGCAGGGACCTTTATGACACCTGCAGCTTCCCCCGTCTAGTGCACCCCCCTCACATCTACCCCAGCCCCCACACACCATTGTCTCCCCCACAATGCTCATCTCGGCTGATGACCTTGCTTCCCCCATCACTGAGGAGATTGAAGTAGGGAACCTGCCAGGCCTTTCCCACCGCACCACCCCGGCCAGCTCTGCAGGCTGCCCCCGCCTTCCTGCCGTGGCTGACTGTGACTAGAGATGAACCTTCCGTGGGCCCTTCCGTGGGCCCATCCGGAGCCAGTGGCTCCACCTCTCACTGGGCACATCCCGTTGCAATCTGGGAAAACTGTCACCGAAGTGAGTGCTCTTCCTTCTCAGTTACTGATTGTACCAGTGCTAAGTCATTCCCATCAGCAAGGGAGCAGGCTGACATTTCCACTGTGCGTGCCGGATGCATTCGTGCGTCTGCTGTGAAATAAGTCACTGAGGCTGAGGCTTTCTCAGGTGGAGTGTGGGATGGCAGGGCGATTGCACTTGCACCTGCTGAAGGTCGGGCCCCAGGACGCTCCAAGGGACGTGGATGAACAAGTCAAGTCTGTGTCTGCCACCAGCTCTCCAGCCCTCTCAGCTAGGCATACCCTGATGAGTTAACCAATCAGCACGGGTTTTCACTTTAGGATTGCTGTCCAGTGAGCTGCCTCCAAAACAACTGTGTGAAAATCCCTACAAACCCCCCTGCCCCACCCGCCCCTGCCTTCCAGGACACTGCAGGGCGGCCCCATTTCCTATATTCAAATGGCGATTAGATTCTTTGTTTCCCAAACAAATGTATTTCTTTCACCTAGGTGTAAATCTTTTTCCAAGTTAACATGGCTGATGTCAGAAGGCCCAAAGTGACCTTCCCTTTCAGGGGACCTGTGTTCTCTAGAGTCCCTGAGGTCTCCTGCACTCACCTTTGCAGACTGCTGGCACCGTGGCTCTGAAGGCCTCCTGGGTCCCCCCTCTGTGGCTCTGGTTGAGGCTGATATCTTTCTTTGGGAATTTAAAGCAGGTTGTTTGATTTGTGCCAACAAAGGTTTCTAATTGTGAGGAAGTTTTCCTAATTTGCCAGTTTTCCTTTTGGTGAGTACTATTATGGTTATCATAATTATTATGAGTAGGAGATCAGTGTGTGTGTGTGTGTGTGTGTGTGTGTGTGTGTGTGTGTGTGATACTGAGTTTCATTATTTTTGCCCAGGCTGGAGTGCAATGGTGTGATCTCGGCTCACTGCAAACTCCGCCTCCTGGGTTCAAGCAATTCTCCTGCCTCAGCCTCCAGAGTAGCTGGGATTACAGGTGTCCACCACCACACCCAGCTAATTTTGTATTTTCAGTAGAAGTCGGATTTCACCATGTTGGCCAGGCTGGTCTCAAACTCTTGACCTCAGGTGATCCACCCGCCTCAGCCTCCCTCCCAAAGTGCTGGGATTATAGGCACGAACCACTGCACTCAGCCCTGAGTCTGGGATTCTTTAACCTAAACCATGTAATGTTTGTCCTCCTTCTGGGTCTCAAGCTGGTTATATGTTAAAACACCATGGGATCTTCACCTGTTTTTATCTGGAACTGTGTGTGCTTTTACAATGGCCCAGCTGAGCTTTGTCATATCAAAGCTAGGTTTTCTCCAAACTGAATTATTAATAGGAGACCTTAACTTTAAAACAGAACAACCTGAATGCGGTGTGTGTTTTAATTGGCATTTAGAGGCATCCAAACATACTCAGGACTCTAAGATTGTCTCTCTTCAAAATATACTCTCTGATTGCACAGAGGCTATTAAATAATTGAAGGAGAAAGAAAAAGTCATTGAGGGTTAGGTTCTCCCCGACTCTCCTTCCCCACTCCTTCTGCTCCCTGCCTTGATATCCCACACTTGCTGAACTTCCGTTCGAATCTCCTGATCCCGAAGCTTCTCTTGATTTCTCTGTTTCTGCCAAACCTGTTCAAATTCTTCCTTTCCAGCTTCATCCAAATAAGAAGGGCCCCCTCTCAGATGTTTCCTGTACGTCCTGAACCAAAGCCAGGCTCATGGCTATAGTTCCAGGTCCCCAAGGTTCCCGAATACCCTCCCAAATTTCCTGAAGAATTTCACATTGTTGCCCAAATGGATGAATCTGTTTCCTCTGATCTTTATTAGTACACAGGCTCATTGGAGAAGGTCAGGTCAAACGTTGTATGGCAGGGGCAGGCAGGGACAGTCGCAGTCGCTATGTGCTTCCCAGAAGAAAGAAAGCCCAAGAGAGAGCTAAAACTTTATACCAAGCCATTCCCTTAGCATTCCCAAATGAGCAGCTTGGGACAAGATTCAGGCCAGCACCCAAAAGGAAGGTGAGGCAGCGGTTGTTACAACAGACTGGAAATTACTTCAAGAAAACTGTGGACTCGTTTCAGGGTACTGAATCTGCCAAAGTGGCTTTTCACACGCTTTTCAGAAATGGCCGAGAGGAATATCTTGCAATTTGAGGGAAATAGGCTCAACTGAACTGGAAAACAACTGGATTAGTTAGGGTTCTCGTAGAAGAACAGAACTAGTAGGATATAAAGGGGGCTTATTATTTATTTATTTATGTATATAACTTTATTTATAAAGTTTATTAAGTATTAACTCACACAATCACAAGGTCCCACAATAGGCTGACTGCAGGCTGAGGAGCAAGGAAGCCAGTCCGAGTCCAACGCTGAAGAACCTGGAGTTGGATGATGGAGGGCAGGAAGCATCCAGCTCGGGAGAAAGATGGAGGCTGGGAGGTGAGGCCCATCTCACCCTTTTCATGTTTTTTTTCTACCTGCTTTATATCTGCTGGAAGCTGATTAGACTGTGCCCACCAGATTAAGAGTGGGTCTGCCTTCCCCATCCCTCTTTTGGCAACACCCACACAGACACACCCAGGATGAATACTTTGTATTCTTCAATCCAATCAAGTTGACAGTATTAACCATCACGAGTCCACCCCTTGTCAACTTGAACCCTGACACATCTTTCTTAGATCACACATAATCTTCAAATAAAGGCAATAATGAGGTTATATGTATACCTCACACAATGCAACTGTCCTTCATACAATAAGAAATGCCCCAATCTCCAATCCAAATACTATTACATAAAGTGAACAACATCTAAATGCTGAAATGAAGTCAATAAATCTTATGTCACATGATAAAGAAAAAGAAACAAAATGAAGATATTTTCTTAGTACAAGTGTACACATGCACAAACATTTTTTTAAAAAAAGGAGGAAATACTCATGACAATTTCAGTTCTCATTCCTGCAGCTGGTCAGCTGGTCAGAGCTGGTATTGATGGCTTCCTTCTTCTACTGCCCATTCTGCATTCCCTTTGCCTTCCACAAGCACCTTGGCAGGTCAAGGTTTTATTTCACCTTATTTCATTTTTTATTTTCCTGGCAGAGTGACCCAAGCCTTCATTTCTGAAGGGTCTGGACCATCTGTGGTCCGGCCTGGACTGGGCTGTTGTAGTTTCCCACTGACTTTGATCACAGGGCATGGTGATGCTAAGGCACGCCCTAATGGAACTCCTGTGGTCCATGCACGCTCTTCCTTACCTCGGTTGTGGAGCCGTAGACTGGTTTCATCATGATATTAGGGGTCAATCACCCCAGCCAACACTGTAACTCCCTTCTTACCCTGTTGACTTAAAGGTAGGAGGGGCCTAAAGTGTCTGGGCATCAATCTTAACTTCCAATTTATTGGAATTGCGGTTGTGTCTCCTGGTGGCGACATTCCTCCTTCTGGAACTAAGACCTCTAGGCTGGCAGAACGTAATGTCGTGGGAACTGAAAGCAAAAATTTTGCTAGTGGATCACTAGGGGTGATGGTGAGTGGTGCCACTTCCACTCTTTGATTCCTCGACCCATGAATCTTGGCTATGGGAGAGGTAGTACCATGAACCAGACGCTGATTCCGAGCATACATGGCCTTCTGGAGAACTTTGCCCCAGCCCTGCAAAGTATTGTCACCCAGTTGGTGTTTTAATTGTGACTTCAAAAGGCCATTCCACCTTTCTGTCCATCCATCTGCTTCAGGATGAGGGGAACATGGTAAGACCAGTGAGTTCCATGAGTGTGAGCCCACTGCCGCGCTTTTTCGGTTATAACATGAGCGAGACAGTGGATGAGGCATTCTGAGTCCAGGGATGGTAGTCTTGGCAGAAGCATTGCGTGCAGGATAGGCAAATCCGTATCCAGAGTAAGTGTCTATTCCAGTGAGAACAAACCTGTGCCCTTCCATAATGGAAGAGGTCCAATGTAATCAACCTGCCACCAGGTAGCTGTCTGATCACCCCGAAGAATGGTGCCATATCAAGGGCTCAGTGTTGCTGTCTGCTGCTGGCAAATTGGGCACTCAGCAGTGGCTGTAGCCAGGTCAGCCTTGGTGTGTGGAAGTCCACATTGCTGAGCCCACGCATAACCTCCAACACTGCCATCAGGGCCACTTTGTTCATGGGCCCACTGGGTGATGACAGGGGTGTCTGGGGAAAGAGACTGAGTGGGGTCCAGAGAACACATCATTCTATCCACTTGATTATTAAAATCCTCCTCTGCTGAGGTCACCTATTAGTGCACACTTCTATGGATACAAATATCATCACAGTTTTTGACCACTCGGAGAAGTCCATTCACATAACTCTTCCTCAAATTTCTTCGTCACCAATTTTTCAGTCATGCTACTTCCAAGTCCCTGACCATCCAGCCAAAGCATTGGCTACAGCCCATGAATCAGGGCATAATCACACATCTGACCATTTCTCCTTCCACGCAAAGTGCACAACCAGGTGCACTGCTTGAAATTCTGCCCACTGGGAAGATTTCCCTTCACCGCTGTCCTTCAGGGATGCCCTAGAAAGGGGCAGTAGTGCTGCGGCTGTCCGCTTTCGAGTGCTGCCGGCATATCCTGCAGAACCATCTGTGAACCACGCCCTAGTCTTCTCTTTCCCTGTCAACTGATCACAGGGAACCTCCCATGAGGCCATCAGCACAGGCTGGAGGGAGAGAAGGCAGAGGGGCAGGAGTGGAGACCATGGACATTCGAGCTGCTTCGTCATGTAACTTACTTGTGACTTCAGAACCTGCTCAAGCCCGATCACGTAAACATCACTTTCATTCAATGATGGGATGCTGCTGTGCACAACCCACTTTATGACAAGATGGGTCAGAAAGCACCCAGTTCATGACAGACAGTCCAGGTCACATGGAGACTTGATACCTATAGTCTAATGTTAAATGCTGTAGTTGAGTGACTGTGGTTCCCACCATTAGATCTGACATGCAGAGAAAAGCAATTACAGCACTCTCTGAAGATGCAGGCCCTGCCTGCATAAATCTATTCTGTGAGGCATTGGTCAAGGGTGTAAATTCTGGACCCTCCCAGCTGGGATGAGTAAGTCTAAAGTGACTAATCTACGCCACCATCCCAATCTCCTTAAACCTTTGGATCCGTTCCTCTACATTACCCAAGGAGATCAGGCAGCTCCATGTCACTCACAGTGGGCCTTCTTTTAATCCATATTTCAGCTAACCAAGCAAATAAACCATTAGAACCTCTTCTAACTCCTCAAGTTGAAACATTAAATGCAGAGTCCCTACTTAGTGGCCCCAAATCAATAAATTCAGGCTGATCCGACTCTGTGTTCCTTCCACCATTATGCCAGACCTTTAATATCCATTCCCATCCCTGTTCTCCAGATTTCTGTTATATAAATTAGAAAGCTTAAGCAGTTTTTCTTTTTTTCTTTTGAGTGTAGCATACCTCATAGATCACACTCTCAACCTCACCACTAGGGGCCCATTAAGACTTTAGTCCAGTTATAGATCTGGAAGCAAATAGAGGAGTGGGAATAGTATACGTGGCACACTCTTTTCCTGAGTTGTCTGTTCTATGTGATTGATTAGTAACCCATGAAACTCTGTGGCTTCTGAAGAGAATTAACATGATCTTACCTAGTACCTGCCTCAGGGGAGGCCATCACTGTTGCCTGGGGCAGCGCAGGGTGCATCTCTTCAGGTAAAGGTGGAAAGGCTGACGGCAGCGCGGGGTGGGGAGAGGATGTTGCCACTACTGGTGATGAGGAAGCTGTTTCTTCTGGGAACAAAAGTTTCATCAGAGTTTGCAAACTCAGTGTCCCCGGCTCCACAGGGTCCTCCAGCAAGTTCCCATTCCAAGTTGCAGGGTCCCGCTGTTTTCCAATCAATACCCCGCCTTAACAGTAGATGCCTGGTGAGGTCTGCGTGCATCTTTCATTGCAGGTCAGCCACTCACATGATAAGAGCTCCTGTCTGTTTTTCCACTATCTCAGCTCTTTCTCTGTAGGAGATAAGACCCTCACTCAGGGCAAGGTTAGCAGATTTGAGGCTCAGTATCTGCTTCCGAAGCCAGGAGACAGAATCTCTGAGTTTATCATTTTCTTTCATTATTGCGTCCAGGGGACTTAGGAGCGACCAACCACCTTCATTATGTTCCTCGGTTCTCCACAGGTGGTCAAAGGTGTTATGTATAGACTCATTAAACTCCTTGCCTCTTATGACCAGTGAATCAGAAGTGTCAAATGCATTTATTTTGTGTAACTCTCTAAGCAGTTTTCGCCAAGAACGATGAGTGTTCTCTACACAATTAGAAGTAGAGGACTGAGCATTTTTGGATGTAATTGTACTAAACAGTCCACTCCAGAAATCCCGAAACCAATAAAATAACTCCATCCTTAATATCCTTCTAGAACCATTCCTGGAACCCAAATCTACCACATATAAATGTAGTAGTTTATCAAGTATTAACTTACACAATCACAAGGTCCCACAATAAGCTGTGTGCAGGCTGAGGAGCAGGGAGAACCACTCCGAGTCCCGAAAATGAAGACCCTGGAGTCCAGTGTTCTAGGGCAGGAGGCATCCAGCACGGGAGAGAGATGGAGGCTGGGAGGCGAGGCCCGTCTCTCCTTTTCATGTTTTTCTGCATACTTTATATTTGCTGGAAGCTGATTAGATTGCACCCAGCAGATTAAGGGTGGGTCTGCCTTCCCCAGCCGTCTTTTGGCAACACCCACACAGACACACCCAGGATGAATACTTTCTATCCTTCCACCCAATCAGGTTGACACTCGGCATTAACCAGCACAACAACGCTCATCTCTGATTTCGTTAACCTGGCCGAGAATTCAGCCTGTACAATTTCTAAGATGAATAAAGTGAAGGCAAAGAGAATAACGAATCTACAGCTTCAGCAGCTTCTATTCCTCACAATGAAACGTGCTGATCAAATACCACAAAACCAAATCTTAAAGAGATCTGCTGCTATTAGAAAAAGCCTGGAAACTGGAAAAAACAAAAGTATGCAACTAAAGTGTGCTGAAGGATCCCTTGACAAACTGCCCTCTCTATGCCTTAGGGACTGCAGGCACTCTTAGGAAACAGGCCTTGCCTCTTAATCATTTGGGCAAAACGACCCTCCTGATTGGAAAGGAAGTTCTTGCTGTCATCATAGACAGGGAAGCTTCTCTGGGACTGACGTCACTGGCCTCAAGTAGCCTCTTCCTGTAGAACCGAAAAAATTCAAAGGTTGGGAATTTCTTTTTTTTTTTTTTTTTGAGACGGAGTTTCACTCTCGTTACCCAGGCTGGAGTGCAATGGCGTGACCTCGGCTCACCGCAACCTCCGCCTCCTGGGTTCAGGCAATTCTCCTGCCTCAGCCTCCCGAGTAGCTGGGATTACAGGCATGCACCACCATGCCCAGCTAATTTTTTGTATTTTTAGTAGAGACGGGGTTTCACCATGTTGACCGGGATGGTCTCGATCTTTTGACCTCATGATCCACCCGCCTTGGCCTCCCAAAGTTCTGGGATTACAGGCGTGAGCCGCTACGCCTGGCCAAATGCTGGGAATTTCTAATTCAACAATTTGCAAATTCTTCCTCCTGCTTTTTAAACTAGGTCATCTCCAAGACAGTCACTCGTGTTATGAGTGATCTCGGCCCCGGTTCGCTTCCTTGGAAAGGGCTTCTTAGTAAAACACATGCTGCTATTTCCTTTCCCAAAAGTTTCCTTTTCACATTGTTTTAAAAATCGAGTCAACCCTTGCTTTAACTGAAAGCAGTAAGAATTTTTCAGTACCTTTGCCCCTATTTTCCCTTACCCTAAATGACAAAATGCTGAGAGCCTGCCTCTTTTAAAAGAGGTTCCTGAGGATCTTTGGGCTGAATCCACAACAGACATTGGATTAATCCATCCAGCTCCCCACAAAAAATTTCAAATGAACTAAAACCCCTTCCTAATAGCAGACAATACCCCCTAACCCTGAAGCTCTTGCAGAAATTAAACCAATTACAGAAGAACATAGAGCCAATCATCTTCTGGTATCTTGCACTAACCCCTGTAATAATACCATCCTGCCCGCAAAGAAATCTCACGGGTGAGGGTAGTTTTGTCTTTGATAGCTCAACCCTTCTGAAAGTTAACAAACCAGTTTCCTTGAACCAGAAAGGAGTGCCCACATAGGCTTCCATCAGTTAAAAGGAGGACTTCTGAGTCCTCCTGCCTTAGGGCACCTCAATTACTTTCTCCCCTTCTTCTTTTCTGTGCACGAAAGAGAAGTGAACGTGTTAGGGATCCTTACCCAAAGAAATGGAGACGGACAGACCCCGTGGCTATTACAGTAGCAATTAGAATCAGGAGCGCAAGACTCCCTTCCCGCGAGAGAGCTGCACCAGCCACTGCGGCTTTAGATGTACAGAGGAGATGGTCGTGGGCTCTCCCCTCTCCTCGGCCCTCCTCAGGCCCCGGAATATTTCCTCCACGGTCATGCTCCCCAACGTCTTTCTGCAAGTAGACCAACTGCTTATTAGGCCTTGCCATTGACTTCTCCGCAGATTATCCATTCCCGCCGCAGTCATCTTAGTCAGAAGCGGTGCTCTCCTACTTCATGATGATCCCATAACGGACCCACGACTAAAACCTAGACTCAGTGTGTAAGAAACCCCAACGCAAACGGAATTTCATGGTTCACTAATCCATCATGCAGAACAGACAATGCAGGAAACGAGTGTGCTCCATGTGCGATTCCCACGCTCTGTGAAGGAGGGAGGCACCCACTTCGATGGCCCCTTCCGCCCCACGGGTGGAACATCACTCCTGGATCACAGGACTCGTCCTCCCGTCAAACTGCAAATACCGCACCGTCAGTCAGTGTGAATGTGTGGTTGTTTGTGCCTTTGGTCTGCTATGAAAACAAGGAGAATTTTTAACCTCTGGAGGAAACCAAATTACAAATGGAACTTTCGTCAATAATTCACTCGATTCAATTCAACCTCTCTGCCTCGGCTGTGATCAAAACTCCTGGGCACTGGGAACCAGCATCTGATGAGGTGAGAGGAGACAGCGCGGCGGATCCTGCAGTGAGGCCAGCTGCCTTGAGCTCCACAAAGGCTGAAAACCCTACAGTCGGTATTGGTCATTTTCCAAAAGGGATTTAAATGAGGTTGTTTTTAAAGGGTTTAAAAGATGCTCAGTCCTGAGCACATAATGAAAAATCTCACTGGGCTGCTAATGGTTGCATCTTTGGCCCAAAGGCAAACGTATGGCAGAGTCCCACTGATAAACCGGTATCCCCATGATCTATGAAAGTCCCCTTCGCAAAGTGATATTGAGACGGCTTACTGGAGAGCTGGTGAACTTATAGCCTACGAGAAAATATTGATAGAGAAACATTTCAAGGGCCACCAGAAAGCACAGCTGTCTCATACTGTTTGTCCGGAGTCCAAGCCAGCAGAGACCATTGAGACAACTCCACGTCACTTAGCCTGATCCTCCTAATGGACCCTTTGGGACTTGGCCAATGAATTTCATCCGGCTACCTCCCTATGAAGGTTAAAACCATGGTTTGCGGTTTTCCCTTGGGGTAGACGCATTCTCTTGCTCACAGGCCACTGCCTCAGCGGCCACAAAGCTGTTGCTAAGAAAGGTCATCCTACGTGAGCAGACCCTCAGACGTGTGGTGACCGAGTAGTGCACCTCACTGGCCATGGGAAAGAGCAAACTTGCCGAGCTTGGCCCACGTTACAACCCTTTCCTTATGGCTATCTCCAGTCTCCCACGGTGGCAGAAAAATCAAATGACACGATCGCAACTCAACTGGTGAAATCTGAGGAGGTGTCAAGGTCGCCCTGGCCAAAGCCACTTGCTCTGGTCCTTTCGAGTCCACAGTCTCACTTTTTGGAAAACGTAACTCATCACATTTTCAAATTATTACTAGATGGTGAATGTGTTCCGCCCACTCTGCTTTTACCATCCAATTCATTAAAGGAGACAGTTTCCAACACTGTAAAGAAATAATTATGGTTTTAGAGACAAATTATACCTGGTAGAATAATCTTTCCACAGTGTGCTGCCAGGGGTTGAAGGCGGCAAACAGAAGCACCTGCCTCCTGGTGACTGTGCCTGCTGGGAGAAAAATTTACAAGGCCATTGCCTCAACCTCTAGATAGAAAGGTTCCTATCAGGTGCTCCTTGCCCGTCTCTGTGCTGCCAGACTAAAAGGTGTCACTCTTGGGTTCACACTTCTCATTTAAAGGAAGCCCCTACCCCTGCTGGAACTCAGAAACCATCAGAGACCTGAAGCTACAATTGACTTGGGAGTGGAGCAGAGAACAGCTGATTTGATGTATACCCAAGACCCCGGTCTGGGCCTGGATATCATTAAGCTCCCTCAAGTATTTGGCTTCTTATCTGTTGCTTTCTCTCTATTCCTAGTTTTTGTGTTTCACTCCCTTGAACAACAGAATTACTTTAAATTCTATGTTGCCCAAGCGCTACAGTCAATACCTCATGTTATACTGGATAAATACGTCTAACCAAGAAGGACACATTCATGCACTCACTACTCAGCTAATGGAGCATTTGCCACGGAAACATTCGGGTGTCTGACCCCTTAGGAGGATGGCTAAAATCCAGCCTTCAGCGTTTCTTCCTCACCATCGCGACCTGTTGTTCTTGTTGTAAAACTTAAGTGGCTTCTCCTTATCCAAGTGTGCTTAGAATTCACGGTTTAAGCAAAGCAGCGTCCTTAAAAGTGCAGCGTGATTAATCAAGCCTGTGATGCGGAAAACACATCTGATCTGACAATTCGTGGGACTTAAGCAGGCTTGAGAGCTTCCCTTTCAAAACCATTTAGACAATTCCAGGTCACTGTGATCTTCCTAATGGACCCTTTGAGACTCGGCCAATGAGTTTCATCCAGCTACCTCCCTGTCGAGGTTAGAAACCAAGGCTTGTTGTGTTTTCTCTCTGGGTAGACGGAAATGTAACTTAAATGTAACACAGTCTAGTCTTCGTTTCCACAGGCCTGGAGAGCCCCGGATAAGGGATGTGACTCCTGGGACAGGCGTATCCCAGCAGCTAAGAACGAAATCGGACTCGCCCGTTAATCTGAGACGCCTTCTGGATCAAGATCGTGATCAGAAGGGGAAGGCACTAGGGCTTTCTAAAGAGGGGTGGGAAGACGGTGACAGCACTGCACCCGCACCTGCTAGATGCTCTGATAGACTTGAATCAGCCACCGAAGTCGTGGTCCCCAGCCTTCAACAGCTCTTCGCTGGAGCTACACAAATTCACTCACCCAGAGCAGGGTGCAATTCAGGATCCCTGCCCAGCCAGCGCATGGCCGTGTGGGAGACACGTGCGGCCTTCGGAACTGACCATCGTCTCTTCTGGAGGACGCACGGGCATCCACGCCCAGCCACAGCTGCGGGACTCACAGACTGACACTAAGGCAACATGAACCTTGCTGCCTTCAAGGCTTTGCTTTTTAACCTTGGCATTGCCGGGAGAGCCCGATGCAGGCCGCGCTGGCACCGTCACTCAGCTCTCTGGCTGTCCGGCTTCTTGTCCACCTCACGGTGATGGGCCCTGTGATAACCAGGCCGCAGCCAGGATCTGGGGACAGTGGGCTGACGAGGATGCAGGGCCTCATAAATGAATGGCCTCCAAAACCAACTTTTTCTGAAAACCCCTACAAAAACGCTGTCCTGCGCTTGCCTCGGGAGCCGCTATTCAGGGCTGCTGTGATTCCACATACTCAGAGGGCAGCTCTTCAGGGCTGCCGTGATTCCACATACTCAGAGGGCAGCTCTTTGTTTCTGAAATCAGCGCTGCTTCCTTGGCCTGTGCATCCCTCTTTTTTTCAGTTAGCCACGTGCTTCACCCAGCTCGCCCTTTCAGCTGCTGCTCCCGGGATCTGTATCTCTGCAGCAAAACCCTTGAGTCATTCTGTGAATTCCAATTCCTCCTCTTCTCTCCTGTCTTAAACTCACTCCAGCTGGACTTCGGCCTCCTCCAGGCCCCGTAATGACCATGTCCCCGTCAGGCTGCCCTGCCAGAGCTCCCTCAGTGTGTTCATGGCCCATCCTCCTGGCAGGCGTCACTCGCCAGCCAAAGGACATGGTGCCTTCTGGGTTTCCTTCCAACCCACTGCTCATACACATCTTGAAGACCTTTTAGCTGTGGCCCTTTTGAGTCGGGGCTCAATGCTGGGCCTCCACATTAACCGATGTCTCTCTGATGAGGATTCGCAAGCTGATATCTGCAGCTCACACCCATTCCTGCTCTGTCTGCCTCACATCCCAGCTTGAGCATCAGACAGGCATTTCCAGCTTCGCCCATCCCAAACTGAAGGTCCGATCCTCCCCCCGTGAAGAGCTTTGTCCGAAGCTCCCTTAACTTGGTGGATGGCTGCTTTTATCCTTACCTCATTCAGGTGAAAAACCACGAAGTTGTTTTTGATCCTTCTCTTTGCCTCACATTCTGGGCCCAAACCACGAGGGAAACTGTCGGTCCCACCGCCAACCATGACCTGAATCCGATTACCGTCCACCCACTTCCCAGGTCCAGCCGGGTCCAGCCGGGTCCAGCTGGGTCCTCTCTGGGCTGTGTCAGTGCAGCAGCATGACTGCTCCTCCAGCCGTGCTGCGCCCGCCACCCTGGTCAGCCTGCAGTGCGTCCTGGGCACAGCCCAGAGCTCTCTCGGATCACTTTACTTCTCTGTTCGGAATCCTCAGAAGGCCCCGGCCATATAAGGGAGAGCCAAATTCCCTATAACGGCCCAAGGGCCGCCCACGTCCTGGCTCCCACCACCCTCCCACCTCACCTCTTGTGCTCCTCACAGTCGCGCTGGCCTCCCTCATTCCCCTCACATCTCCAGTGTGCCTCCTCCTTAAGGTCCTTCTCCTGGCTCTTCTGTCTGCCTGGAATCCTTCCCCGGAGCCTGTGGGATTCTTCCCCCACCCCTGCAGCTTTCCCTCAAACGCCGCCTTCTCAGTAGGGTTATGTGGCTGCCCCGGCTGACTGCTCATCCCCCACGCTTGCCTTCCCGGGCCTCCTGGACTCCTCTGCTCCCTCCTTTCACAGCACATTTAACCTTCAACAGACTCCACTTTATCATTTGTTCAATTCACTCTTCACCGTCTGTCTCCCCCAGGACGCTGCAGGCTCCACCAGGCAGGATTCCTGTCGCGTTTATATCAGTATCATGAGCAAATAAGATTGTGCTGGGTCTGGGCTTGGGTTGTCAGGCTGGATTTGGGGTGATGGAATGAGGGAGCGAGCTCAGGTAGGGGGCAGGTGATGAGCAGCTCTGAAAGTGGAGGTTGATAAAGGCAGCGAAGTGAGGACCAGTGTTCCTGGACTTGGCTCCGGAGAGGTGCCTGGCTGCAGTGGGGATGGGATGGGACGTGGCCGCCTGGGCTGAGCCAAGGTGGAGGGCGGGAGACGAACTGAGCAGGAACCTTTTAAAAGGCAGCCCAGCAAGGCCATTTTGTCTTGCATGTGGGCTTCATGGCAAGGCAATTAACTAAGAATTAGAGGAGGAGAGACTGGCTCGGCGTCAGGGAGCCCTGTTCCATTTGGGCAGCTCTGCCTCGGTGGGACAGTGCAGGGCACTGGGCTTGTCTGTCTGGCACTGGCCGGGCTCTCTCTGCAGCCTCCTGCTCCTGCTGTCTCCTGCACATGCCCATTTCCTCTCGGTCTCACATTTTTGTTTTCAGATTTTAAAATGTGTACATTGGGGACGAGATGAAGGAGCACTCTCATGGCAGGTGAGATACGAACCTTCCTTGAAGTGGCACATAGAAGGGAACGGGGGTAACTGGCCCGTGGAGAACATGAGATAAAGCTCAGGGATGGACACAGTCTCGGCATCACGGAGCCGGCACATGCTGCCTTTAGCTCAGAAATGTGAAGCCCAGATCACTGAAGGGTGCGGTCCCAGCTCCAGGGCTCCAGGGGTGGGGACATGGTCTCAGCTCAGGGGATCCAGGGGTGGGGGACACGGTCCCAGCTCGGGGGATCCAGGGGTCAGGACATGGTCCCAGCTTAGGGGATCCAGGGGTGGGGGACACGGTCCCAGCTCAGGGGATCCAGGGGTGGGGACACGGTCTCAGCTCAGGTGATCCAGGGGTGGGGGACACGGTCCCAGCTCAGGGGATTCAGGGGTGGGGACACGGTCCCAGCTCAGGGGATCCAGGGGTGGGGGACACAGTCCCAGCTCAGGGGATCCAGGGGTGGGGACACGGTCTCAGCTCAAGTGATCCAGGGGTGGGGACACGGTCTCAGCTCAGGGGATCCAGGGGTGGGAACACGGTCTCAGCTCAGGGGATCCAGGGGTGGGGGACACGGTCCCAGCTCGGGGGCTCCAGGGGTGGGGACACGGTCTCAGCTCAGGGGATCCAGGGGTGGGGACACGGTCCCAGCTCGGGGGCTCCAGGGGTGGGGACACGGTCTCAGCTCAGGGGATCCAGGGGTAAGGGACACGGTCTCAGCTCAGGGGATCCAGGGGTGGGGGGACACGGTCCCAGGTCAGGGCTTCGGGGGGTGGGGGGCACAGTACCAGCTCAGGGGCTCCAGGGGTGGGGGAGAAATGCAGTCCCTGGTCAGAGCTCCAGGGGTGGGGGCATCAGCGCACCCTTCTCAGGCTTGGAAAAGGGGCCGTGGTGCGGGCCCCCAGGGAGACTGCTCTCCCTCTGTGACACTGCCCCTCTTCTTGGACTCCCACCTTCCATTGCTGCCTCTCTGCTCTGTTCCGTTATCCCGTTTTGATAGGTGAAAAATGCTCCATCCTCTCCAGGTGCATCTGACTTCTAACTTTTCTCAGTTCAGTTCAAGCCTCCACAGAAGCAAGACCATCCCTGTGTTCTAGTTCCTGGTGACTAGGAAAGAAACTCGATGGGCAAGTACCCCAGGCAGCTTGGCAGGGCGGGGCCCACAACCACGTAGAACCAGCACCAGTAACGCTGGTGAGGGGCCCTGAGGCTTAGGACAGGGGAGGCCATTGCCAATATCCACCCACGGGCACTTGGAGCAGCAAGAACTGCCCTCAGCCCCAGGACTCACCTGCGTCTTCACAGGCGGGGAAGCCCTGGGCTCCAGGTTGTCACCTGGGCCTCCCTCCCACCTGGCAGGGCAGCTCTGGGCCCCGGTGTGAGGCTGAGGCACATGCCCGGTCAGCTGTGGCACTCGGTGTGCATGGGAAGGCAGGTCGTTAAGTCCTGCAATTCGAACCCCATAGAGAAAACACCCTAGGATGCGTCCTCCCAGAGACTTGGGGGTCCTGGCTGCCCACTGGGTGAAGGGGCCTGAGCCCACCTGAGCCAGGACAGGCATGTCATGTTGGCTCAGCCCTGCCCTCAGGTGCCACCTAACACTGGTGTCTCACCACTGGGCCACGTGTGTGCTGGGGCCTGACTGGAACCTGAGAAGGGGTGTGGGTGGAACAGAGCCTGAGCTATGGACGCTCCACACAGGGACCACAGCAAACCTGCCATGGCTGCACCTGGAACAGGCTTCGCCTGAGTGAGGCTCCTGCTCTTCCCTGGGCCCTGTGAATGTGGTGTCATCCTTTGAGCTTTGGCTAGCCGCAGCCCCTCAAACGCCCTTGGACCCCCGGGGCCCTTCTGTGAATCATCCTGACCCCTCATATGCTGCTGGAACCACACGCATCACCCTGGGTGAGACCATCAGTGGGCACAGGCCTGTCCTGGAGGACCCACACCAAGGCAGTGCTCAGGGCTTTCTGGATGGAGATACTGCTGAGCCCTCAGGAAGCAGGCTTTGCTGCAGGAGAGTGAAGGATGAGGGGGTAGGGGTTGTATTTCCCATGAAAAAGGCAAAGGCAGGAATGAGCTGGGAGTGTGTGGTGTGGGGTAAGAGGCAGCGTGGTACTTGTGGCTGGAGCAAAGCCCACAGGCAGCTGGGCTCCTCACTGGAGCCGTGGGAGTGGGGGCCTCTGGCCACCGAGGGCAGAGCGGTTGGCCAAGTTCCCCTGGGCCTCCCAGGACCACTGGGTGTTGGCTGAAAATTTTTTTTGCAGCCACAGAGGCAAGAATGACATTCTTTTTTTTTTTTTTTTTTTTTGAGACGGAGTTTCGCTCTTGTTACCCAGGCTGGAGTGCAATGGCGCAATCTCCGCTCACCGCAACCTCCGCCTCCTGGGTTCAGGCAATTCTCCTGCCTCAGCCTCCTGAGTAGCTGGGATTACAGGCACACACCACCGTGCCCAGCTAATTTTTTGTAATTTTTAGTAGAGACGGGGTTTCACCATGTTGACCAGGATGGTCTCTATCTGTTGACCTCGTGATCCACCCGCCTCGGCCTCCCAAAGTGCTGGGATTACAGGCTTGAGCCACCGCGCCCGGCCCAAGAATGACATTCTTTTGAACAAATCAAGATTCCTCTGAGCAAGTGTCATGTACGACCTGCTATGGCCAGCAGTCTGCAGAGCTGGTCCTCTGCACTGAGGGAGGCCATTCCCGTGGTGGCTGCAGTGGACATTGACTCCAGGAAGCCCCCCTTGGCTGCTTCTCTTGCTTCCACAATCATGTGGCCTTTCTCCAGGTGACCGTTTTAATCAGAAACAGACAGAGCTCGAAGGGCGCTTCAGTTGCATTGTGAGATGACCTGGAATGAGGGGCGCTCATCCAAGTCTTCAGATTGCACTGGACAGCGTGGGGTTAATCATGACTGCAGTTTCCACTTCAGAGACACGCACAGGGCTCAGAGCTGAGGGTCCTCCCTTCCAGAGAGTGCTCCAGTACCTGCTTCAGTCACAGCTGTGGGGCTCACGAAGCCACCCCGAGGCAACACGAACCTGGCACGGTTTTGCTTTGTTAACCTCACTGTGGTTTTCAGCATTGCCAGGGAAAGGTTGACATGGGCAGAGTGGACACACACACTCAGTGCACTGGATGTCCAGCCTCTTGTGAGCCACGCAGCGGCAGACCACGTGGTAACCAGACCGGGCCCACGGCTGGGCGAGGTGGGAGAAGTTGGAGGGAGCTGTCTGGTGGCACGTGGCCAAGTGGGAGGGGCAGGGATGTGGAGATGCCTGAGCTCTGAGACCGAGGCTGGCATCCAGCCTGGAAGAGCCGAGACGATGCCCTGCAGCAGGTCAGTGTGCACCTGAGCTCTGCGGGGACAAGGTTGGGCACTGACAGGAAGGCCGCCTGCAGCGCCTCGCGCTCAATCTTGACAGCGATCCTGAGAGGCGCTTGTCTTCACTATTTACAGATAAGACGTCGGAGGTTCAGAAGGATTAAGTGGTGGCACCTGGGAGATGTCAACCGCATTTCAAACCCAAGTCCTTTTCCTCCAGGGCTGCTGTTTCCCGCGGAACAGTTATCTTCCTACACAGGCTGCAGCGTTACGAAACCAGTGGTGTTTCTTCTGCAGCTACTGCTTGCCAGGAATGTATATCGCAGGCTCTGTGTTTCCACAGCACGTCTACTGCATTAGATCATCACCTCCATTTGACCAGTGATACTGTGACAGGTGCTCTCCGTAGCATCTGGGGACCCGTAACCGACTCTCCCTTGCATTTGATTATAAACCTCAGCACGGGCCTGCAGGATTCACCTCTGGGCTCCTGTCCCATATGGAGGTTCTGAATGGAGAGCTTGGAAGTCCTCACCTCCTAGCTTGGTCATGAGCTTGAGTCTCAAGGCAACCCACTGCTGTCCTGGAAGAGGACCCTTGCTGGAAGTTGTGGGGGTTCATAGGCAAAGACCCCTCGAAGCTCTCCACCTACACCAGGAGCCTTCAGATAGAAACTGCTGAACACAGTGCATAGTCTACATTCCGCTTTCCACGAGGTTCAGTTAATTATCTACACTTCCCTGCAGCAGACGGGGAGCAGTGGTCTCTTAAGGGGTATGATAAAAGCCAGTGTGAACTGAAGTGCCCAAGTTCAGGGCAGTGGTTGTGGCCCTCCAGACCTGGCATGGGACTGAAGCTCTCTCCATAAAGATAGCTGCGTGGCCGGGCACTGTGGCTCACCCCTGAAATCCCAGCACTTTGGAAGCCTGAGGTGGGGCTGATCCCTTGAGCCCAGGAGTTCCAGACCAGCCTGGCCAACATGGCAAAACCCAGTCTCTATTAAAAAAATACAAAAATTAACTGAGTGGTGGTATGTGCCTGTAATCCCAGCTAAACTCAGACGGCTGAGGCACAAGAATCGCTTGAACCCTGGAGGCAGAGGTTGCAGTGAGCTAAGATCCCACCACTGCACTCCAGCCTGGGAGACAGGGTGAGACTCTGTCTCAAAAAAAAAAAAAAAAAATCAAACAAAAAAACCCAGCATTGCCCCATGGCCAGGAAGAGGAACGCCTTTGCGTGGCCAGGAAGAGGAACGCCTTTGCGTGGCCAGGAAGAGGAACACCTTTGCGTGGCCAGGGAGAGAAACGCCTTTGCATGGCCAGGGAGAGGAACGCATTTGCGTGGCCAGGGAGAGAAATGCCTTTGCGTGGCCAGGGAGAGGAACGCCTTTGCGTGGCCAGGGAGAGGAACGCCTTTGCGTGGCCAGGGAGAGGAACGCTTTTGCGTGGCCAGGGAGAGGAACGCCTTTGCGTGGCCAGGGAGAGGAACGCCTTTGCGTGGCCAGGGAGAGAAACGCCTTTGCGTGGCCAGGGAGGGGAACGCTTTTGCGTGGCCAGGGAGGGGAACGCCTTTGCGTGGCCAGGGAGGGGAACGCCTTTGCGTGGCCAGGGAGAGGAATGCCTTTGCGTGGCCAGGAAGAGAAACGCCTTTGCGTGGCCAGGGAGAGGAACGCCTTTGCGTGGCCAGGGAGGGGAACGCCTTTGCGTGGCCAGGGAGGGGAACGCCTTTGCGTGGCCAGGGAGGGGAACGCCTTTGCGTGGCCAGGGAGGGGAACGCCTTTGCGTGGCCAGGGAGGGGAACGCCTTTGCGTGGCCAGGGAGGGGAACGCCGTTGCGTGGCCAGGGAGAGGAACGCCTTTGCGTGGCCAGGGAGAGGAATGTCTTTGCGTGGCCAGGGAGAGGAACGCCTTTGCATGGCCAGGAAGAGGAATGCCTTTGCGTTGCCTCAGTCCTGTGTTCTCCACCCGAAATGCAAACAGCTACATGTGCTGTGATGTATCCCACACCTGGCTTTGGGAGAGCTCAGAGCTTATTTCTTATTAGTAATAGGAACCTCTTTGTGGCTTTGCTGTGTCTAAAATACACAGTGATCTTTTCATCCTTTGAGGGAAACATGGAGAACATGAGATGCAACACATACGCTTTAATGTATGAAAAGACATGGAACTCTAACACCTGCGTGCTGCTCTGCATGATACCTACGTGCTGTGAAACTGGGCGTGTCACCATTTCCAGTTTCCGGGGACCTGCACTGTATCTCAGGCACCGCTACATTCTGGGAATACTGAGCGTCACCCACTCTGTAAGGATTTACAGAGGGCCCGCCTCAGCTCTCATGGAGACGGGACAGGACACCGGCATTTCACAAGCCTTTACCACTTATCAAATGCGCGTGTGAGATCCCAGGATGGAGAGGGAGGGTGCAGCAGGAAGACTGACAAAGCAGCCAACCTCAGAGCACTAGCCGTGAGCCCAGGAAAATGAGTGAATTTAGTAGCAAGGGGAGGGGAGAGGGAGCCAGCAATCGGGGTGGGGAGTCCAGGACGATGTGTAGGAGAAGCCTCTCTGGGCCCGGACCTTGAAAGAAGGGGTGGCTGTGGCTGAGCTGGCCTGGTGCAGAGGGCAGAGGCACATGTACTCAGAGTAGAGTGCCCTCGAGGGCCTGCATCTGCTGGCTGTGGCTCTGGGCACAGTGAGGCCTTGGGGAATTAGGTGAGCTGGGGCTGGGGTCCGCAAGGCAGTATGTCTAGACCCCTGCTGTGGAGGGGTGCCTGACTCCCCTTCCCACAAAGGACAGGCCTGCTCCTGCTGTCGGCAGGAGGGAAACCCAGGAGCCCCCGTCCTCCGTCCATGTGAGTAAGCCGGGGAGCCCGTCCCTCTGACTGAGCCGGTGGCCTCTGTCTGTGAGTAACGGGCAGTCTCCGTCTGTGTGAGTGCACTGCCAGAGTAACTAGGAGGCCTCGGAACCTGTGAGCCTGAGCCTGAGCCCAGGGGCTCCCCGGTGGGTGGGCAGGCAGGCCAGGGCCCAGGGCTGTGCAGGGCTCCCGAGAACATAGAGGGGTGCAGCCAGTGGTCCAGGCAGCCTGTTACTCTGAGAGCAGATGACGATCCTTGCAGGGCCAGAAGCAGCCACTCATGCTGGATAGCACAGTGTGTGAGTGTTCCGTGTCCTCCGTGTGTGTGGATGTGTCCCATGTCCTCTGTGTGTGTGTGAGAGTGTCCCATGTCTTCTGTGTGTGTGTGAGTGTCCCGTGTCCTCTCTGTGTGTGACTGTGAGTGTCCCATGTCCTCTGTGTGTGTGTCCCGTGTCCTCTCTGTGTGTGTCCTGTGTCCTCTCTGTGTGAGAGTGTCCTGTGTCCTCTCTCTGTGTGTGAGTGTTCCGTGTCCTCCGTGTGTGTGGATGTGTCCCATGTCCTCTGTGTGTGTGTGTGAGAGTGTCCCATGTCTTCTGTGTGTGTGTGAGTGTCCCGTGTCCTCTCTGTGTGTGACTGTGAGTGTCCCATGTCCTCTGTGTGTGTGTCCCGTGTCCTCTCTGTGTGTGTCCTGTGTCCTCTCTGTGTGTGAGTGTTCCGTGTCCTCCCTGTGTGTGGATGTGTCCCATGTCCTCTGTGTGTGTGTGTGAGAGTGTCCCATGTCTTCTGTGTGTGTGTGAGTGTCCCGTGTCCTCTCTGTGTGTGACTGTGAGTGTCCCATGTCCTCTGTGTGTGTGTCCTGTGTCCTCTCTGTGTGTGTCCTGTGTCCTCTCTGTGTGAGAGTGTCCTGTGTCCTCTCTCTGTGTGTGAGTGTTCCGTGTCCTCCGTGTATGTGGATGTGTCCCATGTCCTCTGTGTGTGTGTGTGAGAGTGTCCCATGTCTTCTGTGTGTGTGTGAGTGTCCCGTGTCCTCTCTGTGTGTGACTGTGAGTGTCCCATGTCCTCTGTGTGTGTGTCCCGTGTCCTCTCTGTGTGTGTCCTGTGTCCTCTCTGTGTGTGAGTGTTCCGTGTCCTCCCTGTGTGTGGATGTGTCCCATGTCCTCTGTGTGTGTGTGTGAGAGTGTCCCATGTCTTCTGTGTGTGTGTGAGTGTCCCGTGTCCTCTCTGTGTGTGACTGTGAGTGTCCCATGTCCTCTGTGTGTGTGTCCTGTGTCCTCTCTGTGTGAGAGTGTCCTGTGTCCTCTCTCTGTGTGTGAGTGTCCCGGGTCCTCTCTGAGTGTGTGAGAGTGTCCCTTGTCCTCTGTGTGTGTGTGTGTCCCATGTCCTCTCTGAGTGTGTGTGTCCCTTGTCCTCTCTCTGTGTGTGTGAGTGTCCCGTGTCCTCTCTGTGTGAGTGTTCCATGTACTCTCTGTGTGAGTGTATGTGCGTCCTCTGTCCTTTCTGTGTAAGTGTGAGTGTCCTGTGTCCTCTCTGTGTGAGTGTATGTGTGTTCTGTGTCCTCTGTGTGTGTGTGTCCCATGTCTTCTCTGTGTGAGTGTGTGAGTGTCCCCTGTCCTCTCTGAGTGTGTGTCCCATGTCCTCTCTGTGTGAGTGTGTGAGTGTCCCGTGTCCTCTCTGTGTGAGTGTATGTGTGTCCTGTGTCCTCTCTGTGTGTGTGTGAGTGTCCCATGTCCTCTCTGTGTTAGTGTGTGTGTGTCCCATGTCCTCTCTGTGAGTGTGTGTCCCCTGTGCTCTCTGAGTGTGTGTGTCCCATGTCCTCTCTGTGTGAGTGTGTGTGTGTACCGTGTCCTCTCTGAGTGTGTGAGTGTCCCAATGTCTTCTCTACGTGAATGTGTGAGTGTCCTGTGTCCTCTCTGTGTGAGTGTATGTGTGTCCTGTGTCCTCTGTGTGTGTGTATGAGTGTCCCATGTCCTCTCTGTGTTAGTGTGTGTGTCCTGTGTCCTCTGTGTGTGAGTGTGTGTGTCCCCTGTCCTCTCTGTGTGTGTCCAGTGTCCTCTGTGTGTGTGTGTATCCCATGTCCCGTCTACATGAATATGTGAGTGTCCCGTGTCCTCTCTGTGTGAGTGTATGTGTGTCCTGTGTCCTCTGTGTGTGTGTGTGAATGTCCCATGTCCTCTCTGTGTGAGTGTGTGTGTCCCCTGTCCTCTCTGACTGTGTGTGTCCAGTGTCCTCTCTGTGTGTGTGTGTCCCGTGTCCTCTCTGAGTGTGTGAGTGTCCCATGTCCTGTCTACATGAATATGTAAGTGTCCCGTGTCCTCTCTGTGTGAGTGTATGTGTGTCCTGTGTCCTCTGTGTGTGTCCCATGTCCTCTCTGTGTGAGTGTGTGTGTCCCATGTCCTCTCTGTGTGAGTGTGTGAGAGTGTCCTGTGTCTCCTCCTGCTCAGAGCTGTTTGCCGGCCGCTCTCGGGAGACTCCCATGCCTTGTTGCTGACTGAGTGTCTCTGGATGGAGGGTCTCAGGGCACGGCTTTATGAGGTCCCGGCTGCAGAGGCTGGGCTGCATTTCTCCTGCGTCAGCCCTTGTTCCCTGACCCCTTATTCCCTGATTGGGCCTTGAGGAAGAGTTGCAGGAGCCTTGTAGTGTCATGGGAAGGAGACACTACAAGGGCTCCCTCCCCTTTCTGGGCTTCCTGACCCAGGTTTTGGGTGGAAGGATATCCTTTGGTATGCATGGAGAATGCCCTCAGAAGGTGCAGGTGGGTGTGTGGAGTGGGGTCCGCTGAGAAGAGCACTTCCCACAGAGTCTCTTTTCTTTCTGAAAAACGTCAGGGACACTGATTTGAATTTCACTTCACTTTATTGGTCCATGGAGAGGAGGTATTTTCTTTTATTTCAATGAAAGAAAGTGGAAGTGCTGCGTTTCAAATCCAACCTGTATTTATTGCCTGTTATCCATGTGCTCACAAAGTGCCAGGAGATTTTGGGAGCCAGGTGGCCAGCAGAGTGGGTGCCCTCTAGGCCGGTGGCAGGGACACCTGTGTGGGGCTCCTGAGGCTGGAAGTGAGTCAGTGCCACTGAGAGTTCTGGCAGAAAACCCCTGACTTTTACTGGGAGCTGGGCTGAAAAATGCTCCCTCTCTGAGCAGGAGTCCCGAGACCCTCTCTGGGGACAGTAGGGCACTGACTGTGCCTTCCTGAGGGAGCAGGAGTCCCGAGACCCACTCTGGGTACAATAGGGCACTGACTGTGCCTTCCTGAGGGAGCAGGAGTCCAGAGACCCACTCTGGGTACAATAGGGCACTGACTGTGCCTTCCTGAGGGAGCAGGAGTCCCGAGACCCACTCTGGGTACAGTAGGGCACTGACTGTGCCTTCCTGAGGGAGCAGGAGTCCCGAGACCCTCTCTGGGGACAGTAGGGCACTGACTGTGCCATTCCCAAACATGGCCGTCATCTCCCCGCCCCACAGTGAGGTACAGGACTCTGGGAAGCTGCCTGGAGAAAGAGGGGGCTGCCTATCCTGCACAGCGGCCCTGTGAGAGAGCGCACCATGGGTGCAGCCAGGTGCCGGGCCGAGGTCACGAGGGCAGTGGGTCCTGCGTGAATCTCCCTGCCAACCTTGATGTACAATCCAGTCCAGCCGAGGGCACAGGCTCGGAGGCCAGTCACCAAAAGGCAGACACAGGCAGATGCCAGAGGCTGGAGCCACACCCGACTCCCTCCCCAGGACTCTGGGCAGCCCCGCAAGACCCTCACCACACGACGCCCCTCCAAGGGCCGAGGGTCTGCAGGCCGTGTGTGACTGCCTACTCAGCCCCTGAGGTCCCACGGAAGTGCCCCATCTTACCTGGAAGAACACTTAGACAGGACAGGGCTTGAGAGACCAGTGAGGTTTTGATGTTTGCTGAGACATAGCCAAGGTGACTTTTCTTTGCTCACTGTTGTAGTTTTTTGGACTCTGGGTGCATTATAACAGTTTTGCTTCCCCCTGTGAAATAATTTGCCAGGGAAAATTCTCAGACATGAATGGCAAGCAGTGTATGTTGTTTATGGGGAAGGTTGGCAAGGGGAGGGCACGAGCCTTCTGAGGGCTCACCGGCTGACAGCCTGATGCTGGTGCTTGGTGCAGTGCCTCTTGGTTAATCCTCGCAGTAACTCTCTAAGATAGGAATAATGCTCCTCGTTTTTAAAACAGAAAGACTGAGACCCACAGAGCATAAGTTACCTGCGCTGCATCTCCCAGCTAGAAAGGGTAGAACTGGACGAGGTCTGTGTCAGAGGCACAGCTGTCACTCTTGGCAGGAAAAACTCCTGTGTTTGCTCAGCAACTGCCCACATGAGGCACAGAGAGGAGGGCTTGTACCCTGCTGGGCTGGCAGGGCTCAGGGACTCCCGGTAGTCTGCGACATCAGGACGGATGCCCTGGGAGCTCAGGACCCAGCGGAAGACGTGTGTGGGGGAATGGGCCCTCGTCTGCCTGGGAAATTTCCTTTGGGGCCATGAGCTGCCTTTACCCAGTGATGGGGCAGGTGTCCTATAAGCCTGCACCCACTGTGGGAAAGCAGACTTCTCCACAGCCGGCTCCGCCCTGCAGCACATATGGGGAAGTGTCTTCCGGGAAGAGTGGCCTCCTTCCTCACCAGCCCTGTCCCTATACATCTGTGTGGCTGCTGAGGCTGGGAGGCTGGGACCGGCAGCCATGCTGGGACTCTGGGTTGTGAATGCTCCCAGCACAAGCTGGGAGCGCCAGGGCCAGGCAGGTGGCATGCAGGTGTGTGTGTGCTGCTGGGGCTGAGGAGGGTATCAGAGCTTGGTTCAATACAAACAAGAGCTTGTGCAGTCATTTCAGTTGCCGGCACTGACACGGGCTGCCCGGGGAGCTTGTGAGGATAAGGGCAGCCTGGCCTGCCTTGATTCCTGCCAGTGTGGGAGTGGTTCATGACTGGGCCCTGCACTTCAGAAAGCTGGCTGGACAGCCTCTGGGCCAGGCCTGGGCACCAAGTCTTCTGGACACTGAGCACCAGGTCTCCTCTGAACCCTAGCTCAGGAAGCCTCAGTCTGGGAAGCAGGGACCCCGGGCAGCCAACTGAACAGGGCTGCAGAAAAAAATGTCAGCAGAGTGTGTGCCCTCATTGGACCAAGCTGCGGCGCCTGGCTGCCTGGCCTTCCTAGGGCTGCAGTGACACATTCACACGTGGTGTCTTCACACGACAGATAGTTCCTCACGGTTCTGGGCTGGAAGCCAAACTCAGGCCCTGGCAGGGCCACGCTTCCTCCGCAAGCTCTGGGGAGAATCCCTCCTTGACTCTTCTGGCTCTTGGTGGCTCCAGGCCTTCTCCGGCCCTCTCTGAACCACACCAGTTTCTACCTGTGTCACCGCTGGGCTGTCCTTCCTCTTCATGAGGCTCTGTGACCTCATCCCTCCCGTCAAGATGCCAGGGACTGGACATAGGGCCCACCTTTAGCCCTGCCTTGATGACATCTGCACACACCCTATTCCGAACAGGTCACACCCACAGGCAACAGGGTTAGCACCTGGCTGTGCCCTTTAGGGACACAGTTGGCACATAGCATTGGCTAGGCTCTATCCAAAGGGGAGTTAATTTGGGCAAGGATTGGAGATTCTGGGAGGAAAACCAGGAAGGCAGAGCTAAAACAAACAGACAAACGACAAAAAACAGCAACGAAGTAAAACGTAGTGGCTTCCTGAGCCCTCCCTCACCAGGAGCATCTGGAGAGTAATGTCATGCCTGCCGTCTGGCCCTCCCTGCAGCATTGACAGGAAGCTGGAACTGTCGTCCTCCAGCTCTGCTGTGGGGGTGGCATCTACTGTGTCCTGGCTCAGGACTCACTCTCCTGTGTTTCTCCTACTCTGTCCTTCCTAAGGTCAACCCTGCTTCAGTCTGGTGCCCCCACCGGGCCCCTGCTAAATGTCCTTCACCTCCTGCTTCCACAGCTCAATCCCAGCAATGGCTTCCGAGGCAGCGCAGTGAGATTCCAGGGCCGCCTTGCCCATACCTGTAGCTCTTGTCTCCAGCACACACTGCGCTGGGCCTCTGTGATCCAGATATGCATGAGACAGTGTGGCTCCATGTCCCTCATGTTGAACTGTAACCCCCAGCATTGGGGGAGAGACCAAGAGAAACATGATCAGATCATGGGGCCAGATTTCTACCTTGCTCTTCTCATGATAGTGAGTTTTCGTGAAAGCCGGCTGTTTAAAGGTGTGTAGTGCTTCCCCTTCTCTCTCTTTCTCTCTCTCTGACCCACGTGAAGACCTGCCTGCTTCCCTTTCACCTTCCATCATTTTTGTAAGTTTTTTTTTTTTTTTGAGACGGAGTTTTGCTCTTGTTACCCAGGCTGGAGTGCAATGGCACGATCTCGGCTCACCACAACCTCCGCCTCCTGGGTTCAGGCAATTCTCCTGCCTCAGCCTCCTGAGTAGCTAGGTTTACAAGCACGCGCCACCATGCCCAGCTAATTTTTTTTGTATTTTTAGTAGAGACGGAGTTTCACCATGTTGAGCAGGATGGTCTCGATCTCTTGACCTCGTGATCCACCCACCTCGGCCTCCCAAAGTGCTGGGATTACAGGCTTGAACCACCGTGCCCGACCCCACTTTTCTTTCTAAATTACTCAGTCTCAGGTATATCTTTATATACCTGAGTATATATAGCAGTGTGAGGACAAACCAATACGGGAAACCGGCACAAGGGAAGTGGGGCATTGCTATAAAGATACCGGAACGTGTGGAAGTGACGTTAGAAATGGGCAGAGGTTGGAACAGTTCAGAGGGCCCAGAAGGCAGGAAGCTGTGTGAAAGTTCGGGACTTCCTAGGGACGTGTTGAATTGTGACTGACACACTGGCAATCATATGAACAGTGAAGTTCAGACCGACGTGTTCGCAGATGGAGATTAGGAAGTTACTGGGAACTGCAGTAAAGGTCACTCTTGCTCTGCTTTAGCAAAGAGCCTGGCAGCATTGTGACCCTGCTCCAGGGGTCTGTGGAACCTTGAACTTGAGAGAGGTGACTTAGGTATCTGTTAAATGACATTTCTAAGCAGTGGAGCATTCAGGATTGGGCCTGGCTGCTTCTAACAAGGTGTGCTCATGTTTATGAGCAAAAAATATTACCTGAAACTAGAATTTATACATAAAAGGGAGCAGAACCTAAGTTTGAAAAATTTGCAGCTGGCCATGTGGTGGAGAAGAAAAATTCATTTTTGGAGGGGGGAATTCAAGCCAGATTCAGAAATTTGCATAAGTAAAAAGGAGCCAAATATTAATAGCCAAAATGACAGGAAAAAATACATCCAAGGCATTTCAGAGACCTTCACAGCAGCCTCCCCCATCATAGGAGGCCTCCCTGGAGGCCCAAAAGGGGAAAATGGTTTTGTGGGCCTGGCCAGGCCCAGAGCCCCACTGCTCTGTGCAGCTTGGCACATGACACCCTGCTTCCCAGCCACTACAGCTCCAACCATGATTGTCTCAACTCCCATGGCTCAGAAAGGACCCCAGATATGCCTCAGGCCACTGCTCCAGAGGGTGCAGCCATAGTAAACCCTAGTGGCTTCCAGATGGTGTTAAACCTGTGGGTATACAGAGGGTAGGAGTGAGGGCCCCCACCTGGATTTCAGAGAATGTATGGAAATGCCTGAATGTCTAGGCATAAGTCTACTTCGGGGGTGGAGCCTTCATAGAGAACTGTTACTAGAGCAGTGTGGAGTTCTCTACTAGGGGAATGTGGGGGGTCTCCACTGGGGCAGAGCCTAGTGCAACTCTGAGAAAAGGGCCACCATCCTCCAGCCCTTAGAATGCTAGATTCACCAACAGCTTGCCCTGCACCCCTGGAAAAGCTGCAGACACTTAATGCCAAACCTTGAGAGCAGCCGTGGGAGTTGAACCCTACAGAGACACAAGGGCAGAGCGTCCAAGGCTTTGGGAGCCCATCTCTTGTATCAAGGTGGCCTCAATGTGAGACACGTAGTCAAAGATTAGTTTTGAGCTTTAACATTTAGTGACTTCCATACTGGGTTTTGAAAATGTTTAGGGCCTGTAGCCCCTTCGTTTTGGCCAATTTCTCCCACTTGGAATGGGAGCATTTACCCAATACCTGTAGCTTGGAAGTAACTAACCTGTTTTTTATTTTACAGGCTCATAGGTGGAAGGGTCTTGCCTTGTTTCAGACTTTGGACTTGGACTTTTGAGCTAATGCTGGAGTGAATTAAGCCTTTGGAAGACTGTTGGGAAGGCATGATTGTGTTTTGAAAAATACGAAAAGGACGTGAGCTGTGGGAGGGTCTGGAGGTAGAATGATCTGGTTTGACTGTGCCCCACCCAAATCTGAGGTTGAATTACATTCCCCTTGGAATGCAATGGAGGTGATGGATCATGGGGGTAACATCCTCTTTGCTGTTCTTATCATAGTGAATGAGCTTTCATGAGATCTGGTTGTTTGAAAGTGTGAAGTACGTACCCTTTGACTCTCTGTCTCTGGCTACGTGAACATGCGCCTGCTTCCCCTTCACCTTCTGCCATGATTGTAAGTTTCCTGAGGCCTTCTCAGCCATGCTTCCGGCATAGCCTGTGAAACTGAGTTAATTAAACCTCTTTTCTTCAGACACTACCCAGCCTCGGGCAGCTCTTTGTAGTAGCATGAGTTTGGACTACGACCGTGCAAGATTGCTCATCTCTTGCCCATTCTATTTCACAGACACCAGATGCTGTTAACCTGACCTGCTTTATTTATTCCCACCACTTTTGTATTTTGGGTTTTGCTTTTTGTTCTGGTGCAAGCCTGTTTACTTGAAGACTGTTAATTCTAGCTATTTTGAAGGGACCAATCTCATAATGATTCTACGAGGTAGTCAGTAACATTATCCCTACTTTAGAAAATTTTGTTTAAAATCTCTGTCATTCCGCAGCCTACATAAGGAGTTAATCACTGCCCCCACTGCACAGATGAGGAAACTGATTTTGAACAACAGTGACTGGGAGATCAGATGACATTTCTGCAGCCTGGCTCTAGAGCCTGAGTCATATTTCTCTCTCTTGCAGTGTTGATAAAAATCAGCTTCTCCAGGGGGTTTAGCAGATGGGATTTTTAAATGGACAGGTCACTAGACATTTCCAGAGGGGGAGAGGGGTGTCCTCAGGAATGTTTCAACCATGAGGGAACAGAGAATTTGCAAAGATGGGCAGAAGAGGAAGAGCATGAAGGAGGGCAGAGGCCGCCTGGGTACAGGTGTTTATTTTGACAATAGAGTAACTGTGAATACCCCAAATGAGCTTCCTGCCACATGACCGCAGTCACCTCTAAATGACACTCTAGGGCAAGGGCAATTATTATTTCCCTCTGAGATGAGCAGAGCAAGTCAGCAAATGGGAGCCATGCGCCAGCTGTGGGCATGTCTGCCTGAAGTCAGGTCTGTCTGTCCTCGGACTGCACTCACGGCTTTACCTTGGTGTGGGTCTGCCCTGCTGAGTGCAGGCGGGGGCTCCTCAGGCAGAAAACCAAAGAGGTCCTTAGTTCTCAACAGCACTTGTGGTGCCCACTGCCCACAGGAGGTGGGGCTGGCATGCACAGCCTGGGGCGCGGCAGCTGCGCGATCCTTTGTGAAGTGAACACACAGAACACGTGGGTACCTCTCAACAGAGATGCTGGTGGTGCTCCCTGGGCGTGGGTGCCAAGCATGTACAAGGAGCAGCAGCGGAGCTGTGGGGATGTGGAAGCTGCACCCAGGGCAGAGCTTGCCTCTGACACGCTCTGATAGCTCTGTCCAGTGTCTGCCTCTCTGAGCCCCGCCTCCTTCCTTGTCAGTGCGGTTGCTTTGAGGACCAAAAGACCGCTCTGAGGTGCAGCAATTGCTCGAGGGAAGCACCGTTGAGCTGGAGCCTGGGTGAGGAGTCGCCACAGGTAGCTCTGCAGCAACTGGGAAGGAAAGAGAGCTGGAGAGAAAAAAAAAAAAAGACTACACCTGGCTCAGCTGTACCGAATCTGAAGGAATCCAGGTGAAGGGGTTCCACACACAGAGCCCAGTGACCGGGAAGTCAGGCCTGCATTAGAGGGTCCAAGCACTGCCCACTGGACTTGCCACAGGCATCCAAAGTGAATGAGCTCCCCAGTAGCACATGCAGAAACAAAGCAGAACAGTGCAAAGCTAAGGCCTGCGTCTGAACGGCGAGCACAAGCAGAGCAGACAGAGCCAAAAATTCAGGGAGGGGCCGGAGGCTGCTGCAGTCTGGGAGAAAGCTCCCAGCAATGTGGGGAAAAGCTGGACACAGCAGCTGAACCGCCCTGCTCAAGGTAGGATGCACGCCCTCAAAATGAACCTCTCCTTGCCAGTGACACCAAAGGCAGATTGTATGTCCCCTCCTGGCATTGCAAGCCTATGGAGCCTTCCTTTTCTTCAAAGCGTCTGCAGCCGGCGTAGGAGTGGCTTCCCACAAAGCGTTCCATGACAGTGAAGTGCTGGCGATTTCCCAAGGCGCCCAGGCCGCAGGCAGGCTGGCTGGCCCCGCCAGGGGAAGCGTTTGCAGTCCTGGTCGATGGACACAGAGAGCAAGAAGCCAGCCCTTCTGGATGGGTTCCTCCCAGGCATAGGCTGCTCGGCTTCGCATCCATTTTCTTGTAAACCTCAGGCTGAGCCCCTGAGAGGCTATAATCTGAAGGTTCAAAAATGCCAAATTCAATCCTTTGGGATGCAAAAGTATAAGATAAACAGCTCTCTGTTCTGAATCGGAGCAGCCTGCCACCATCTTCACTGGGTGCCCTGGCAGTTAACCCAGCGACAGCCACGTGCGAGGGCTCCGTGCTGACTCCCTTGTGGCCACTCAGAGGCAGAAGTCAGGGTTCCTGCGCTGGCTGCCTCTCCGTGGGTCACTTTTATTCTTTCAAGGGGAGATAAGAGCCCCTCTACTCAACACACTGCTGTCTAAAAATAGGTACAGTGGTGAATGGGAATAGGTTTTGTAAATTTAAGCACTCCCAGTGAAGAAGGCGTTATGAACGCTGCACACTTGGGCCCTGACTCTGCCCGGGAACGAAATGGCTGCTGCATGTTGTGGGTCTTTCAAAGCTGGTCTCATCTCCATCAGCACGTCCTCGTGGTTTTACCATTTCATAGCCTGAAAATGTCGTGCATGTGCTGCTACAGTTCACCTATTTTTAAAGAATGCTTGCTCTTGTTCACCAAAACCTGAGTGCTGTTGCAATGAGGCTGTTTTGAGCCGAGGCCGAGCTATAAAGACAGGATTGGAGCACTGGGGGGACCCTTATGGATTCTCTGATTTGTGCATGATCTTGGAGGCCCCACTTACACTGGCTGCTACCCCCACACTGCTGGGCACCCATGGCGCAAAGGTTTCTCACCATCTGCCACCTGCAGCCCTCGGTCTTGCCCTTGACACTGCAGGGAGGGACGGAACCCTGGGCTGTGAGTACTCTTCAGGGGGAGGAGGACCCAGCAGCAGTGTTCCCCCAGCTTCTCATCACGTCCGGCCTTGTCGCACACGCCCCTTAAGCTCATATCAACTCATCCCATGCAGAAAACAAGTTGCTAAGGAAAGAGATTTATTGCTATTTAAAAAAACAAACAAGCAAAAAAAAAAAAAAAAAAAAAAAAAAAAACAACCTGAACCCTTTTGTATTTCTTTTTTTTGGTACAAGTACACAATTGAGTAGAAATTTTGGAAAATAGAAGAAATAGCTTTAAAAATAATCATGTATAATCTCCTAAGCCAGAGAAAACAACTGGGAACCTTTCAGGGCTCTTCCGTTTTCTTCCAGCGCATTAGTTAGTTTCTACATGACGTTAAGAGTATTGTATTGCATCTATTGGTTAATAATATCCTTGTTTTTGAGACAGAGTCTCACTCCGTCACCAGGCACCAGGCTGGAGTGCAATGGCACGACCTCGGCTCACCGCAACCTCTGTCTCCCGGATTCAAGCAATTCTCCTGCCTCAGCCTTCTGAGTAGCTGGGATTACAGGCACGCACCACCATGCCCAGCTAACGTTTTGTATTTTTAGTAGAGACGGGGTTTCACCATGTTGGCCAGGATGGTCTCGATCTCTTGACCTCATGATCCGCCTGCCTCAGTCTCCCAAAGTGCTGGGATTACAGGCGTGAGCCACCGCGCCCGGCCATAATATCCTTTTATATTTTAGAATATCCTAGACTTTTTACAATTTATTAAACACTCTCTGTGACATTGTTTTAGTGGCTTCTAAGTACCTCTGTGGGAGGAGAACTCTATCACTCTCCATTTCTTTCCTTTTAAAATTTCCTTTCATGGGATGCATTGCTGTCTACCATTTTATGATGTATTTAATGATATATTGTCTGTATCCTTAGCTAAAATAGAAGCTTCACCAGGCTAGGGTCTTCGCCCTTTTTCCCGCTGCTGCATTAAAAGAACACAGAATAATAAGTGACCCATGGCAGACAGTCCACAGGTATTTGCTGGATACACGAGTGGCTTTAACCAGTCATCCTCTGATGACTCTTGAAGAGACTGCACTAAACTACATTGTATGTCAGTCTTTTTGCTCTTACGGCAAATCTTCAATGAGACCTTTCCAGGTCGAAAAGTATGCATGTAGCTGGCTTTTAATAAAAATCAACCAGGTATCCTCCAGAAATTCTTCTCTAGCTTATATTCTTACCAACATACAAGAGAACTCTATTTTTTCACTTATTCCAAAATTTTCATTAGCATTTATTAGTATTTTCATTTCTACCAATTTGATAGGTACAAACAATAGATAACTTTTATCTTAATTTGAATGATAATTTTAACAAATTACAATATTTTCACATATTTATTATCACTTATATTTTCCTTGCCAGTGTTATTTTGTTTTTTTAGATCTCTTTATATTTTAAGCATGTCGACCTGTCACATGTAGCAAATATTTTTCATTTGCCGCTTCTTATTGAACGTGGATATAGTGTTTTCACACATAAAGTATTACTCTTGTGTATCGCCAGACACGTTCATGTCTTTATGACTTCTGGTATTTTCCATCAGAGCCCAGCTGTAATAGCAGGATCTCTTTCTAAGAGAGAGCTCCTTCCTGAATGTAGGCTCCTCAGCATCCCTGCTGGAGACGGGAAGGAGCCTACATCTCTCAGAGTGGATTAAGGTTCCGCCTCGTAGCAGAGACAAGACGTACGGCCTTTTGTAAGTGCACATTGCGATGGGCACCTCACGCGGGCTGTGCCTTGGGATCCAACCAGCAGTTAAATATTAGAGAGGGAGCGACTGCAGAGCAGGAAAGGCTATTCTGTCCTGCACACCTGTCCTCTTAAAATTTATCTGAATCCTGCATTCCTGACGTTTTACCATCTGTCGACCTGCCTTCCCTCCCTGGAAATAAGTCAGGGGCTTGAATGAATGCTTTGCTACATTTGCCTTATGTCTTCATTTATTCCATGTGTTCGTTACCGTCAATGTGCAGCCACTCCTGCCCAGACCTATCCACTTCCATCACGACGCTTTCTGTTTTATTTCTTTGCTTTGGTCCACAAAACATGTTTTATTGTCCTTATTAATCCCTCTACCGATATCACCTCAAACTCTATTATTTTTCAGGAAAATTAGAGCAATTTTTAAGAGCCTCATTATTTTATGCAGGTGAAATAAAAAGAGATATCTTCCAATGGACCGTGTCTTTGCCAAATTTATATCTTAGCCAAGTCTCACTCTGACAAGACTTGGAGATTCTCAAAACTCTGAACTTGTGATTTGACTCGGTAGGAAACGGAACTGCAGGAGAGAACATGGAAAGGCCGTAAAGGCAGAGGACGCCGGAGGGTCCTGAATAAGGACGGGCTGTCTAGAGCTGAGGTTGAGATCACTGGCTCTCACGCTTCCGTGTACAGGGTAAGTCCCATTAACTCTGATGGGACATCGCTCACGGACATCAAACGCGAGACCTTTCTGTGTGACTTGCTGAGCTTCTCACAGAGGGGAGAAGTGCAGCTCCCTGCTTCCTGTTAGCCATTCGCTTCTCACCTGCCCCTTTTAGGGTTTCTCCAAAGCTGCCTTCAGCATCTTGGAGTCTTTTATTTAAACCGAATGGCCCGATGCCCTGATTGAAGATGAGGCAGCAAGTGCCGGCTGAGCTGAGAAGCGTGTGCAGGTGGGCTTCGTGGCACCGAGGCTCTGCCGGTGGTTCTCTGCTTCAGCAGACAAAGACGTGAGTTTTCTAACTTGGTATCAGAGGAAAGCAGCATCGTCCATGCAGTCAGGAGATGGGAATTAATGATCAGGGAGCCCACAGCCTAACTGTCTCTAAAATTTAAGTTATGAACTGTCATTGAATTATCTTGCTTCGTTTGTTTTTTTAAACTGCTTTTGGAATGAGTCAAGGCTGCTGGTTTATCACTCCAATGAGCAATGCTGGGCTAAGGTCATAACTTCACCAGCATCATCGGTATTTATTGGACAGCAGTGAGGCATTTGTCTGTAGACGCTAACACCAGGTGTGCAGTCTATTCGGGGCAGCAGTGTAAAGGTAGGTAGGCACTTTGCAGTGGAAGCTAAGGGTCAGCTTGTGAAGGACAGTGAGTTACAATTTGGCAAAGTCCGTGGTGTCCTGAGCATGTGGGGTGAGAAGCTGGCTCTGCTTGGCTTGTATCCAGAGGGCAGGGGCAGACAGGCCACAGACCTGGGCTCCCTGGCTTGTATCCGTGGCCCTGTGGAGGACTGCGTGTCTTGTACTCTGAACAGAAGGCTGTACATGTGCGTACACACAGTATAAATGCACACACACGTGCCCACACACATAATATACACCCAAACATACACATGTGCATACACAGCACATAAAACATGCGTGCAGCATACACATGCACACACACAGCATACACAAACACACATACAGCACACACATATAGCATACACACAATCACATAGAGTGCACACACACTCTACACACACCTAGTGTGTAGGCACACACATTAGCACACAAACATATATATGGCATAAATTCACACAGCATACAAACACACAGGTTACACACACACAAGCACGTGTGCAACATACACAAGCATACACCTCATGCACATATGCATATGCTCACAATTGTGCATGCATGTATATTATGTAGGCACACACAGGCACACATACAGCATACACACACAAACACACACATAGCACATATAACATGTACACATGGCATACACACAATTATATATGTAACACACACATGCACACAGGCAAACACTCACAAAACATAAAAGAACTTTCACAAGCATAGCATGCCCCCATAAGCACAAATGCAAATGTAGTATACAAACACACACAGAACACAAAACATGCACATACACAGTATACACACACAAACACACATGTAGCATACGCACAACATGCACACACGTAGTATGTATGTACACATGCAAATGCACATACAGCATACACACACACACACAAAGTGTGTATACTTTATAGTCTGCTTTTATTTAAGAATCAGAATTCAGCTAAAGGGATGAAGGCATCAGTTCTGAATTCCCTCCAGGGACTGTAAAGATTGTTTTTCTTCCCAGCTGCCTCCCTGTTCTTTCACCTCATGACTCTCCTAACTGGCCCCACCCTCCAACCAGGTCTGCGTCGCCCACTCCTGTTTGCCCGGCGTGGGGCACTTTTCCCTCCCTGCTATTCTCTGTGTCTGCGTCTTTGTCTTTCTCAGGCCCCAGGGCACCTGCAAATTTTTGCACCTGCCTCATTTCCCATAGAGGTCTGTGCAGGAAATCACATCTAGACAGCAATAAAATGACCAGAATATCGGCACAGGCTAATTCTTCCTAACAGCAAGAAAACACAAGCAGCCGATTAAGGATCTGATGAAGACATGCAAAACCTGTAACACACAGGTACCCGAGGAGCCACTGAGAACCTGTCCTGTGCAAGCACCATGCTGGGCACTGTCCGAGACGTGGGCAGAGCTGCCTGCTGCTTGCACCTGATGGAGGTCTGGGCTAAGGGCCCTTTCTCCTGCAGGCCACGGGCAGCCCTGGGGAACTTCAGGAGGGTGTGGCGGGGTCTGCAGTGCAGCTCAGGTACGTTACCCCAGGACTGTGTTGCAAAGGTTTTCAGGACCTGGGAAGCTGCCTGACCCCTCAGAGATGCAGGGAGCCCAGGAAAGGCTGGCTGAGGCCCTGGAGAGGCATGGGGTTCACCTCTTGGGACCCAGGCTGTGTCATGCCCCGGACTCCCGGGAGCCTCCCCTTGGCGTTGGGATTTTAAAAACTCCAATAGGAGCCTCATCTTTCCCCAAACAACCTATTAATAAAAAGCAAGTGTGCACGTGTTGTCCAAGTAGGAATGACATTCCTCTGATGGCTGCTTGGGCCCTGCCTAACTGCGGAAACGTCTCATCAGGGAGAGCGCCCAAGCCTGAGCAACAGGAACAGCTCCTAGGGGAGGAGCCCCCAGCTTGGGACAGAGGCTCTGAGGATTCCAGGCCCTGCCGCTGACATCCTGAGTCTGAGGAGGAGACAGGCAGGGGGTGAATGTACCCACGAGGCTCGAAACCCTCCTGTGCGCTGGACCCTGGGCTGGGTTTCATGGATGCAGCAGTGAGCAAGTCAGACGTGGCCTCGGACTGCTGCCCTGAGGGTGCGACCAAGTCCCACTTCTACACAAGTAATTAAGCGCAGTTATAACTAGCACCAAGGTGAACAGGTGACAAAAGCCTCTTGGAGACATCCGAGCTGAGTGTCAAGGTGAACCTGATTAGTTGGGCCAAACGCAGGCTGGGGAAGTTGCTCATAAGCAGAGAAGGGTGTTGGGGGAGGGCACAGTGTTTCAGGGAGTCCGGGGGACTCAGGCGGCCACGGGATGTGTGTTGGATACCCTGGGGTGCTGGGCTGCATAGGTATCAAAAACATCACCATCAGCACCCACAGATGGGTCTGGGGTAACAGGGAGACTTCCACTCAGAGAGGTTGCGTGTGTAATCAGGCTTCTGTGGGAAACGTTTCTGGGCCCACCTTGGGTGAAAGTGTGGAGCCTGTGCAGACACTGGGGCAGAACCTGGGAGGCCACAGGGAGATGTTAGGTCAGCGTCCACGGGGTGCAGAGGCAGAGGCAGGAAGTGTGTGAGGGTGAAACCAGCAGGACTGGGTGCTAAGAGGCATGTGAGGGGATGGGAGAGGAAATCCAGGCTGCTCTGGAGTTTGGAGAGGCCGCATCTGGGAGATAGGCATGGCTGGGAACCCCAGAGGAACTTGAGCTTCGGGTTCTGACGAGGTGCCTAAGAGTAACTCGGTGGGTAGATGTGTCTCTGTCTGCACATGCTGTGTGGGCCGTGACAGCCATGAGCTGGGATAAGGCTTTCCTGGGAGTGAGAGGTGAAGGACAGCAGTGGAGCCTGGGAACGTCACTAACCGTGAGGCAGGAGGACGCAGGGCTGCAGAGGAGATGCTGGGCGGTGGCTGCGGAGGCAGGATGCTCAGGAAGGAGGCTGCCTGGAAACCAAACGAGGCAGTGGGAACCAAGGACGCGTGCAGCCCGAGTGCGGATCCACGTCGTCGGATTCTGGGCGTCGGGACAGAGAGGTCTCTCAGCAGCTCTGCCAACCTCAGCAGCCCGTGGGGACTGGATCCCAGCTGCAGAAGGTACGCTTTCCATCCCTTCAGCAGGAGCGGGGCACATGGGACGCAGATGACCAGAGGGCCAGTGCATTCCCCATCCGTTCAACAGGAGCAGGACGTATGGGATTCAGATAACAAGAGGGTTGGCGCACTCTCCATCCCTTCAACAGGAGCAGGGGACACAAATTTCTAGAAGGAGGTGAGGGAATGCAAACCAACAGATGAACACTCTTGGGTATATATAGAGAGAAATTATTAGAATCATGTTTTCTTGTGTTTCATCCTAGTGATTTGCTAATTCTATTCATAATAACACATAAGAAAGAGGAGTTTTTCTTCTTTTATTTTTTCTTCTTTGAGACAGAGTCTCACTCTGTAGCCCAGGCTGGTGTGCACTGATGTGATCTTGGCCACTGTAACCTCTGCCTACTGAGTTCAAGTGACTGTCCTGCCTCAACTTCCCCAGTAGCTGGGACCACAGGCACCTGCCACCACCCCAGGCTAATTCTTTCATTTTTAGTAGAGACGGGGTTCACCATGTTGACCTGGCTGGTCTTAAACTTCTGACCTCAAGTGATCGACCTGCCTTGGCCTCCCAAAGTACTGGGATTGTAGGCATGAGACACCACGCCCAGCCAGAAAGGAGTTTTTCATGCATTCTAGCTGTTGTTCGAGTCTCTGAATAATCTAGATAAGTTTTCACTTTTGGGCAAGAGTTCACTTACTCCGTACATTCATTTTTTCACAGCTGTGCAGTGGGTGCTGGCTGGGCACAGTGGTGGGTATCTCCTGGTCAGCCACAAAGACATGGCACCTTCCTTCCTGTGTGTCGCTGTCTGTGAGTGGAGAAGGACAGGGATTTTCCCCCCAGTATTAGTTTATCCCTTCCTGATTGTAAAATTTCAAATTCTTAGTGAGTAAAAGGATAAGAATATACTCCCTCATTTCCTCTGTGGACAAAAGTGGCCATGAGTGTGGGCTCTGATCCCAAAGGCGTGAGCAGAAGAGTGGGGCGAAAATTCCAGCAGGTGCCTTTATAAAGGAGAAGGCATCTCTGTTACAGGGAGGAAGCCACTTCCTGCTGGCTGGAATAGGAATTCGAGGGCAGGAGCTCAAGCAGCCTTCTCAAAGCAGGGGTCGTGTCATGTGTGGGGATGGCTGAGGAGCAGAACTGAGGAAACCAGGGTCCCTGATGTCTGTGGAGCCGTCACACCAGCCCCAGACCACTTATCTCTGAACTTATTTTATTTGAGGTAAAAATGAACCTCTGTCTGATTTAAGACCCAGTTGTTTTCAGCGTTCTGATACTCACACCGCTGGAATTATCCCAAATAATGGGAGTAGACAGAAAATAATCATATAAACAAGTAAGTGTGTTGTTGAAATAAGTGACCTGGTGGCAATGAACATCAGGCAGTCACGTGGACATGATGGACAGGAGGGAGGGCATCCCTCAGAGAAGCTGGTCGGGGAAGACTGTGAAGATGAGATCTTAGAAAGGAGTGAACACTACAAGGACGGAAGGCAGAGAATTCCAGGCAGAGGGGCTGGCTCCTTCCCTGCGACTGCTCGAGTCACGGCATGGATTACAGCTGTCAGGATTCTGTCAGTGAAACATAGTGATATGTACCTGTGTGGATGAGCGAACGCTTGCAGGAGGCGAGAGCCAGCTTAGGCTGTGCACCCTCCAAGGGGAACACTCGGCCCACATAACCAGCTCATGGGAGCGGCACACGGCGGGGTGCAGAGCCCAGGGCAGGTGCCCCCAGCGCTTCCTCCTCACTGGGCTTCTCACAGGTTTCCTCTCTCTGGGAAGAAGGCTGGGGCCATGGTTTCTGGCCACTTCCTGCTCTGAGATTGGAATCTTCATGACCAGCACCAGAACAGTTTCTCTCTGTGTCTAGATTTTAAAATCTCCAGAATGGTTTATGAATTAGACCTCAATGTTTTTAAGTCCCCAAAGAGTTTTCTGAGTGGCATCTCCTCCTGGGCCTACTCGGATTTGGACAGCTAAGACGTGAGGAGTGGAGGGCGGCCAGATGGGAGGGTCAGGATCCCACCTCCAGGCTCTGAGAGGTGTGGGGAGAGGAAGGAGGGCCGGGAGGGAGGCGCGAGCTGGCTCAGAGTTGCCAGATCAAAGGGCCTTGCTTTTCATTTCGCAGCAGTGGTCTCTTTAATCTGAACTCACATTGCGCTCTGGGGTAAACACGTGGGCTCTGCAGTCAGAGACATGCAGACTTGAGCTCTGTTCTGCCACTCAGCAGCCTCCGTAGCCCGATGAAGTAAGACTGTGTCTAGATGTGCATGAAGCAGCTCATGACACAGAGTAAATGATTAATAACTGTTGGTTTTTAATAACGACCCTGGAAATAGGACTTTTTCACATTGTTTCACGGAAAAAAGGAATGAGTGCTAGACGAGTCCCACAGAAAGCTGCTGAAAGGGGTTCAAATACAGCTCTGTATAGTTTCAAAACGGCTCAGCCGCCTCCCCCGCACCCTCCCCGTTACCTCCTGGAGACATGACGCGTAGGTGTGACAGCACGGAGCTCCCTGTCACATCCGTCTTCAGTGCATTAATTACAGCTCTTCACGCTTATCTTTCCCTAACTTTTATACTCAAGGGTCATTCGTCGTCTTCAACAATTGAGATTCAACGACTTCTTCCCAAAGTAAACAATAATTATCCAACTTAAAGTTGAATTAAATAAACTAAACTTACGGAGAACTCGCATTCCGCAGTGACCCGGGGTTACCCACGCAAAAACCTCCTGAGCCATACCCACACCTGCGCGGCTCCGTGTGAGGGCTGCGTGGGGTAAATGATAGAATAAGCCCCAGGCTCCCTGCACTCACACCTGCCCTGGACGTGAGGGGCCGGTGCCAGGTCTGTGAAACAGAAGAATAAACCCTCCAGGTGGTCTACACCAGCACCTTGCATGCTAACAGGAGTTCTGCTCAGTTTTCTGCTGTGTGACTTCAGGTACATTATACAGCTTTATAGGCATGGTTTCCTCACTTTGGAAAAGGAAACACAAAATACCCATCCGCCTGCATGAGTCAGGACGGGGTATGACTCCTATAGGAACCCCGATTGCAGCGGCTTAGCACCACTGAAGTCTGTTTCTCACCACGGCTGGACTGAACTGAGCAAGCAGGTGCCCTGGGAACAGAATGAAGGTGAGGCCGCCTGACCCTGCAGGCCTCACGGTGTGTCCCCGGAGGCCTCCTTCTCCCTGCCGCACCGTTTCTCACATCACAGGAGAATGGTGGTCAGCAGGGCTCTGGGCCAACCCTGGCCCTTCCGTGCAGTGGCTCCTCCCGCCGACCCTCAGAGGGTTCCCCCGTCACCCCACAGGGGAGGAAATTCAGGCTCAAAGGAGCCTCTCAGGTGCATGCCTGGAAGTGGGGCTGGGCTCTCTGCTCACGTTCTGGTGACCAGAGCTCCATCTTGCAGCCCAAGGGGGCTGGAGACCCAAGCCCAGCTGTGTGCCCAGGAAGGAGGGGAGAGCGTGGATGCTGGCCAGCCCGTGGCCTCTCATCAGTGTCCTTTCTCACAAGGTTGTACAGGAGCCACTCAGGCAACGTGTGGATGAGTTCTGTAAATGCCACAGCCTGTGCCGTGCAGGCGCTGCTACTGTGTTCAGCCTTTGTCCTTTCCATGTCAGGCAGAACAGCCGAGGGCTGTGTGGAGCCACGTGGGATCTGGGAGCACACAGGGTGCAGGCAGCTGAGGACACCAGGTTTTCTGAAGGCAGTGGGTGGAAGGATGGACAGGGTGCCCAGAGGTGGAGAGAGGCAGTGGGTGGAACGGTGGACAGGGTGCCCAGAGGTGGAGGGAGGTGGTGGCTGGAATGGTGGACAGGGGTCCCAGAGGTGGAGGGATGCGATGGCAAGAGCTGCACTCAGAGGACCCGGTCCCAGGGGCTCTGAGCCTGGAGGACAGGGTGCAGCCCCTTGCCCCTCTCAAGCCACGCCTGCTCCTGAGCTGAGCTCTGTCCGCTTCCACCTCAAGTTGTCCTCCCGCCCGGCCATTGGCGGCTTTCAGCTTGCACCTCCTGCCTGTCTCCTCCTGCTTCTACTGCACTGAGTCTCAGATGAGGCCAGGGTGGGCAGGAATTCCTGTGGAAGACTGAGGAGGGGAAGAGCCGGGCCACCGCCCTCAGAGCAGCTGGGGAGATGCTGGGCAGGGACGCCCTGCTGCTGCGTGGTGTTGTGTTATTGGTGTTCTGCTATTGTACAGCTGTGTTGTTGTGGTATTGCGTGATGGTGTGGGTCTGTGGTTGTGTTTTGTTCTGTTGTATGGTTGATGTGCTGTGTGGTTGTGTTGTGGTGGTGTGTGGGTCCATGATTGTGTTTTGTTCTGCTGTGTAGCTGTTCTGCTGTTTGGTTGTGTTGTGATGCTGTGTTGTGGTGGTGTGTGGGTCTGTGGTTGTGTTTTTTCTGTTGTGTGGCTGTTCTGCTGTGTGGTTGTGTTGTGATGCTGTGTTGTGGTGTTGTGGTGGTGTGTGGGTCCATGATTGTGTTTTGTTCTGCTGTGTAGCTGTTCTGCTGTGTGGTTGTGTTGTGATGCTGTGTTGTGGTGTGGTGGTGGTGGTGTGGGTCTGTGGTTGTGTTCTGTTGTGTTGTTCTGCTGAGTGATTGTGTTGTGATGCTGTGTTGTGGTGTTGGTGTGTGGTTGTGTTGTGCTCTGTTATGTGGTTGTTCTGCTGTGTGGTTGTGTTGTGACGCTGTGTGGTGGTGGTGGTGTGGGTCTGTGGTTATGTTTTGTTCTGTATTGTGGCTGTTCTGCTGTGTGGTTGTGTTGTGATGCTGTGTTGTGGTGTGGGTCTGTGGTTGTGTTGTGATGCTATGTTGTGGTGGTGGTGTGTGGGTCTGTGGTTGTGTTTTGTTCTGTGGTGTAGTTGTTCTGCTATGTGGTTGTGTTGTGATGTTGTGTTGTGGTGTTGGTTGTGTGGGTCTGTGGTTGTGTTTTATTCTTCTGTGTGGCTGTTCTGCTGTGTGGTTGTGTTGTGATGCTGTGTTGTGGTGTTGGTTGTGTGGGTCTGTGGTTGTGTTTTATTCTGCTGTGTGGCTGTTCTGCTGTGTGGTTGTGTTGTGATGCTGTGTTGTGGTGGTGTGTGGGTCTGTGGTTGTGTTTTATTCTGTTGTGTGGCTGTTCTGCTGTGTGGTTGTGTTGTGATGCTGTGTTGTGGTGGTGTGTGGGTCTGTGGTTGTGTTTTGTTCTGTTGTGTGGCTGTTCTGCTGTGTGGTTGTGTTGTGATGCTGTGTTGTGGTGTTGGTTGTGTGGGTCTGTGGTTGTGTTTTATTCTGCTGTGTGGCTGTTCTGCTGTGTGGTTGTGTTGTGATGCTGTGTTGTGGTGTGTGGGTCTGTGATTGTGTTTTATTCTGCTGTGTGGCTGTTCTGCTGTGTGGTTGTGTTGTGATGCTGTGTTGTGGTGGTGGTGTGTGGGTCTGTGATTGTGTTTTATTCTGCTGTGTGGGTGTTCTGCTGTGTGGTTGTGTTGTGATGCTGTGTTGTGGTGGTGGTGTGTGGGTCTGTGATTGTGTTTTATTCTGCTGTGTGGGTGTTCTGCTGTGTGGTTGTGTTGTGATGCTGTGTTGTGGTGTGTGGGTCTGTGATTGTGTTTTATTCTGCTGTGTGGCTGTTCTGCTGTGTGGTTGTGTTGTGATGCTGTGTTGTGGTGGTGTGTGGGTCTGTGATTGTGTTTTATTCTGCTGTGTGGCTGTTCTGCTGTGTGGTTGTGTGTTGTGATGCTGTGTTGTGGTGGTGTGTGGGTCTGTGGTTGTGTTTTATTCTGCTGTGTGGCTGTTCTGCTGTGTGGTTGTGTTGTGATGCTGTGCTGTGTTGTGGTGGTGGTGTCTGAGTCTGTGGTTGTGTTTTGTTCTGTGGTGTGGCTGTTCTGCTGTGTGGTTGTGTTGTGATGCTGCGTTGTGGTGGTGAGTGGGTCTGTGATTGTGTTTTATTCTGTGGTATGGCTGTTCTGCTGTGTGGTTGTGTTGTGATGCTGTGTTGTGGTGGTGTGTGGGTCTGTGGTTGTGTTTTATTCTGCTGCGTGGCTGTTCTGCTGTGTGGTTGTGTTGTGATGCTGTGTTGTGGTGTGTGGGTCTGTGGTTGTGTTTTATTCTGCTGTGTGGCTGTTCTGCTGTGTGGTTGTGTGTTGTGGTGATGTGCTTGTGTTTGTTGTATGGTTGTTGGGTGCTGTCACTGGTGGTTATGTAAGAGTAAGTCAAGAAATTAAGGGTGCCCCCTGGACAGGTTCTACCTCAAGGCCTGCCAGGGCCTCCGCTGGGTCCCCTGTGCCATGGCTGGGCCTCCCGCAGTTCCTCTGCTGGCACCAGATGCTCTCAAGTTGGCACTGAGTCAGACAAGGGGAGACAGCCCAGGGGTCCACAGGCTGAGGAGGCCCTTCTCCAGCTGCTGAAGCTCTGGTGCTCCAGGACTTCCGGCGGCCCAGGTGGGCTGGCACTGACCCTGGCAAGGTCATCCAGCCTGACTTGGTTACTGTGGTCCAAACTTCCGGAGCATGAGGCAGAATGACCTGACATTCCCTGATGCCTACTCCCCAGAGGGGCTGGATTGGACCCTGGATCCCTACCCAGTTACAGAAAGAGAGACCAAACCCCAGAGCACAACCGGCCTCTAGCAAGGGGCCGAGCGCCTGGCGCAGACATAGCGGCTGGTGGGCATTCAGAGCTGGCAAGTCAGGACTCAGCCTCTTAAGGCCAAGGTGCCTCCTCTGCCAGAAGCCAAGTTGCTCGGCGTAAGGAAATGTGACAGCAGGGAGCCCAGCGTCGTGCCAGTGCCATGCCTGCTCAGCACCGTGGCCATTGAATTTCACGTGGCATGACTGGGTCTTGTGCTAGGGGGCCTGCTGCAATCCAGGTGCCGCTGCGTAGAAGCCCATTTCCCGGTGGTGAGGGGCTGAGGTTTGGCCTCTTTGTGTGTCGGTTGGTTCCCTGCAGCCTGGGCTGCCCTTGTTCCCCGAGGACGGTGAGTCCCGCGTCTGCCTGGTGGCCTCAGGTCTCTGCCTCAGGGCCTCTCAGCTCTGTCTCTGCCCGTTTTTCCCCTAGTGGGGGCTTTGCAGACCATGGGGCTGCTGCTTCTGGCTTGGCCTGGTGCTCGGAAGCCCCGGCTACTCAGAAAGCTGTGCCAACCTCACCTCCCCACAGTGGCAGGCGGACCCTGGGAAGGTCACCAGTTGTATCAGATGGGGTTCAAATGCCTCCAGCAGCAGCCTGCTTCTTTACTTCATGGTATTCGAAAAATGTGTACTGTTTTATATGCTTCCTAATACAGCTTACAAATCTGAGCAAAAGAAACATGCTCCAAAAAAATTTCTAATTCCCTGGGCTCGTATAAAACAATCTGCATGCAAGGTTGTCTTAAGAGGTAACGTTCTTTTGACTCTTATTACTAGCTGGGCTTAAGTAGCCTATAAATTAAAAAGCTGAAATGAGGATAAATAAAACTTAATAAGTAGTAAGATTTATTCTCTGTAACCGTACAGAAAATATTTTAATTTATAATTTTCTTTAGTTAAACCTTGCTTTTAAGGCACTGCATCAGAAATTAATATACCATAGCGTGCTCTCTCTCTCTCTCTCTCTCTGGGTCTGTCTTCCTGACTTTTCCTCTCTCTGACTCTCTATTTCTTTTCTCATTGAAATCATTTGTTTTCAACAAACCCAGCTTTCCTTGATGCTTTTCTAGATTTTCCGACGCCCGGTTTCTCTCTGGATACCATTGTTTGCTGAAGGTTGAGACGCACACCTGGGCTGAAGCCTGATGAAGGTAACACGGACTCACTTGAGACATGACAGCCGCCCGGGTCCGCTCCCGCATTGCCGCGTTGTCGAGGCACCAGGACCAGGGAGTGCGTGAATGCAGCCGAGCGAGCCTCGCCACCAACGCAGGGCCAGGTGGCACACCAGGGCTCCCAAGGCAGCTGAGAGCAGGAGCGTTACCTGCATTTCTGGGAGCAGACGCAGCCCTGACCATGCCTGCCGCTCACACGTGGGCCCAGGGTTTCTTGTGCAGCAGAAACAGTGAGCAGGACACCAGCTCGGCCACAGCCTCTTGTACCACACATCGGGGCTGAGCAGAGGTGTCCTCTGCGATCGTGAGTCAGCACAGACACAGCAAGACCATGTTCGGACCCCGAAAGTGCCAAACAGCCCCGTTCCCGGCAATATGAGCAACTGATGCTTCCTCCACAAAACAACCTTTCACCTCACTCATTTGTCCTGCCTCCTGGTTAAGATTCACTGCAATGCCCCTGCCTCCATGTCCCCTATTTCCCGACAGCAGCCTGAGCTGAGAACCTCCGACTCCCACCCGCAGTGGCCTGACAGCAGCTTTGCTCAAAGCTCCTCTGCTGCTCGGATTCTGGCCAGCGTGGCACCCAGGACTGGAGCTGGAGGCTGTGCTCTGCTGTTGGAATAGCTCAGCCCCAGAGGAGAGCCAGGGGCGAGGCAGCCTCACTGAGACAGCAGCCCGGCTGAGAAGCCGCGGTCACTGGGAACTCCCAAAGAGCCCAGGCACGCAACCTGACACTGGACCCTGTGGCTGTGAAGAGCGACAGCCCTTGTCCCCAGCAGTCTGGACAGTGCTCTCCTGCACTCTGAGATGAGATCTTCAGGTAGCCCCTGGCTTTCTCCTGACACCTCCACAGCCATCCACCTTCAAGGGGGTCTCATGTGTGTGCACAGCTGTGCTCAACAGCCCAAGGCACCCCTCAGCCAGCCAGGCTGTGAGTACGGACAGGGAGGGCTGCCACTGGAGGGGCAGTGATGGCAGGTGTGTGGTCAGGGGCTGTGGTAATGCTGTGGGGTGGGGGCCCTGCTCTGCGGGGGGAGCCATGAGGGGAAGCTTCCCTAGGGAGCAGGGGCTTGAGCTGAGACTTTGTTTCCCAGGCAGAAAGAAGCAGCTTTTGCAAATCTCACACCTATGAAACATGGGGTGTGCTTGAGGAACAAAGCGTGGGTGTAGCCGGGACGTGCGCAGTGCTCCGGGCGGCGTGGAAGGGCTGCCGCTCTCCCAGTTCCTGCCCCACGTCCCTTCTGCCTCTGTTTCTGCTCTCTCCTCTCCGTCCCTGTCACTGACCCTCCTGCCTGTGTCCCTTCTAAGGGTCCCAGTGACTGCCTCGGGCCACCTGGCTGATCCAGGACCATCTCCCCTCTCAAGACTGTAACATAAGAATGTCTGCAAAGTCCCCTTAACCACACGGGGTGACATATTTGCAGTTTCCAGGGGTTAGGAGCTGCACGTCGTTGAGGGCCCTGACTCTGCCTCCAGGGCTGTGTGTGAACAGCAAACATGGAACGCACAGGGCAACGCACCTGCCTCTTCACCAGCACTGTGAGCACAGTGCCAACCTCCTTTTTCTTTCCCAAACTGCCACTGAATTTACACTACCAGGGAAGAACAAAGCAGGTTAGCCACTGATGATATAGCACACCAAGCCAAGCCACTGGTCAACCTCGTGTCTGCAAGAATTAGAGCGAGAAGGACCCACGGTGCCACCTTTGGGGCAGAGCCTTTGCCCTTCCCCCAGTGACATCTTGCTCCATTTACAGCACTGGGGATTGCCCACATGGCAGAGAGGCGCTGAGGCACAGCATCCACACTGTGACACCATGTGCTCCAGGAACGCCAGTGAGGAGCTCAAGGTCGCCAAGCCCAGCCAGAGACTGCAAGTGAGGCTCCCCGCTTCCCAGGGGAGCCGGGTCATCATAGCCCCACACATTCTGCTTTCTAATTTTGAAGTGACCTTCCCCTTCCATGACATGTAATCGTGGAAGGAAGGCCGTGAGCTGGTAGAACGTTCTGAGTGTTGATCCCATGCCTGCCCTGCTGCTGGTGGCCATTTGGGAGGATTAAATGGGACAGTGCCTGCAGAGCCACAGCCATGGTGCCCCTTGCTTCTTGAGTAGCACTGAACAGATGCCAGCTCCTTCCCTCTGGCAGGCCTGTGCTCTTCAGAGCTCACCTCTTGGGGCTTCGGCGGGGGGCTGACGCCAGTGACGAATGGTGTTTCCTCTCCACCTGCAGGTTTCTGCTGCTCCCCTCCCAGAATAGCTCAAGTAGGCTGTGACCTCGGCGAGCACCCTTGAGAGACTCTCGAGGCGCCTTGAGAAGTCACACACGAGGCTGGTGCATCTGGGCTGGATCCATTATTCATGCACGCAGGTCTTGGCAAGCACAGTAATTTAGAGTTTCTCGAAGCGCACGCTGCAGCAACCATAAACTACGTTCCGTGTGCTTCAGGGAAAAATTACCTTTCCCTTGCTGAAGCCAGGGTCACGGCAGAAAGCCTGCACAGATGAAGCCACGGCTGAGGAGGAGAGGGAGGCGGTCCAGGCCTTTCAGAAAAGCCCTTGGAGACATCACACTGGGAAGCAGCCCCGGTCACCTGCACGACCTCTGCAGCCTCGACTTCCTCCCTGGGAAATGAGTCACCGACTTGCACACGTGCACCCCTCCACCCTCCCTTCTCCTCCCATGATCCCCGGAGTAACTGACTGCTCCCCCAAATCACCTCAGATGCTGCACGCCTGTCTCCCGTTGTTTCAGGAGCCAAAAACTGCCCATGCAGCCCCTGGAACACGGAGACCGGAATCCCTCTCACATGTCTATTTACCTCCATCTTCATAGCTCTCATGAAAAAGCATAGCTTTTATGTCTTCAGAGAATGTAAGTACGGAAGCACAGCTTTCTCCAGAAGACACAGCACTGAGGCAGCAAATGAGCAGACACTAACAGATCCCACTCATGCTAAGCGGTGGAGATAAACATAAAGACAAATAAAAGACAGGAAGCAGCATCCGGTTTTAGATTCTGGAGTGTGATGAGGATGAAGCACCTTGAGGAATCTTTGAGGTCGCTGCCCGCTTCTGATTCTGTCTTTTGCTTTCTGAACACGACACATCAGTGTGATTGCATCCCCCTCCCCACCACAGTGCTGGATTCTCATTTCTATTCTCCCCAAAGCCCAGCTTCTCTGCAGAAATGAAGGATGTGGCTCCACAGCGCACAGGCAGGCTGTATGTGAGCTGGGAGGTGGCTCCTTCCACCGGGACACATGGGGATCTCTTGGCCATGCGGGTCCCCTGTGGCCTGGCCCTACCTCCTGCCTGGGCTGGGTCCTGGGGCTCTCAGAGGCTTCCTGTTCCTTCAGGCCTGGCTGCCTCCTTCCTTCTGGCCCTCTCAGGACCTGGACCTGGCACTGTCTCAAGCCCTCCTTATGTCACAGTTGTTGACTGGTGACAAGAGCATCTGCGTAAATGCAGACCCAAGGGAGGGAGAGGGGGCTGTGGCCTGAACACCACCTGGGACCCCAGCAGGTTGGCGATGTCTTCTCAGGCGGCAGGTGGAGCCGAGGACATGTCACAGGGTCCTGCTGCCTTCCCACCTGTGGGAGGTCTCCAGAATGCATTCCTGTCAGGGTGGGGACAGTGACATCCATGGGGCCCAGGGTGACAGCCAAGATGCCTCCCTCAGTTTCCCAGATCTCTGCTCAATCTCTGTCCTGTTTATGCAAAAACAGATCAGTCTATTGATGGGCACCTGGCTGCACACTTTGGGATTGCACCAATGTCACTGAATGGTTCACCTGAAAAGGGCTAATTTTATGTTATGTGGAGTTTGCCTTTTCCCCCATCGTACAAAGCAGCCTTTTGAAATCTTTAAATTTGTAAGGCTGTCTAGAACCTCAGAGGTCATCTTCGTCAATCCGCTCATTCTTCCGATGAGTAAACCGAGGCCACACCCTGATCCTGTGGCTCTTTCAGAGTCTCCTGGGTGATGATCTGGCTCTTGTCCCCATCATCCCCTGCTCCCCACACTCTCCTATTCCTTTGGGCAAAGGTTGGAGTTTGGAAGAGGCTGAAATCTCCAGAACTGAGGCCTGGGGTCTAGGAACAGCGCTGGTCTTGCTGCACTTTTTGGATTGTGTGTTTATTCGTCTGGGTTGGGGGCCGGGAAAATCAATGTCGACAGCTGCAGCTTGCAGCAATGCCTGATAAAACCCATTGATCTCCAGGCCCCTTTATCGTTTTATGACTACAATTAACAGGCATCAGCTGCCATGGGAAGGTTCTCACAGGCCCTCCGGTGCTCCACGGCCCCTCCCAACCCAAGCAGCTGGGTGGTCAGCAATTCTGAGTCCTCACGACACAGTCCACACGGCAGGCAGATCCTGTCTCCTACTCAAAGCTCAGTCTACACAGCAGGCAGATTCTGACTCCTCTTCAAAGCTCAGTCTATGGGGCAGGCAGATTCTGACTCCTCCTCAAAGCTCAGTCTACACAGCAGGCAGATTCTGACTCCTCCTCGAAGCTCAGTCTACACGGCAGGCAGATTCTGACTCCTCCTCAAATCTCAGTTTACACGGCAGGCAGATTCTGACTCCTCCTCGAAGCTCAGTCTACATGGCAGGCAGATTCTGACTCCTCCTCGAAGCTCAGTTTACACGGCAGGCAGATTCTGACTCCTCCTCAAATCTCAGTCTACACGGCAGGCAGATTCTGACTCCTCAAAGCTCAGCCTACACAGCAGGCAGATTCTGAGTCCTCACAGTTCAGTCTACACAGCAGGCAGATTCTGAGTCCTCACAGTTCAGTCTACACAGCAGGCAGATTCTGAGTCCTCACAGTTCAGTCTACACGGCAGGCAGATTCTGACTCCTCAAAGCTCAGTCTACACGGCAGGCAGATTCTGAGTCCTCACAGTTCAGTCTACACAGCAGGCAGATTCTGAGTCCTCACAGTTCAGTCTACACAGCAGGCAGATTCTGAGTCCTCACAGTTCAGTCTACACGGCAGGCAGATTCTGAGTCCTCACAGTTCAGTCTACACGGCAGGCAGATTCTGAGTCCTCACAGTTCAGTCTACACGGCAGGCAGATTCTGAGTCCTCACAGTTCAGTCTACACAGCAGGCAGATTCTGACTCCTCAAAGCTCAGCCTACACAGCAGGCAGATTCTGAGTCCTCACAGTTCAGTCTACACAGCAGGCAGATTCTGAGTCCTCACAGTTCAGTCTACACAGCAGGCAGATTCTGAGTCCTCACAGTTCAGTCTACACAGCAGGCAGATTCTGAGTCCTCACAGTTCAGTCTACACGGCAGGCAGATTCTGAGTCCTCACAGTTCAGTCTACACGGCGGGGAAGATGCTGAGTCCTCACAGTTCAGTCTACACAGCAGGCAGATTCTGAGTCCTCACAGTTCAGTCTACACAGCAGGCAGATTCTGAGTCCTCACAGTTCAGTCTACACGGCAGGCAGATTCTGAGTCCTCAAAGCTCAGCCTACACAGCAGGCAGATTCTGAGTCCTCACAGTTCAGTCTACACAGCAGGCAGATTCTGAGTCCTCACAGTTCAGTCTACACAGCAGGCAGATTCTGAGTCCTCACAGTTCAGTCTACACAGCAGGCAGATTCTGAGTCCTCACAGTTCAGTCTACACAGCAGGCAGATTCTGACTCCTCAAAGCTCAGCCTACACAGCAGGCAGATTCTGACTCCTCAAAGCTCAGCCTACACAGCAGGCAGATTCTGAGTCCTCACAGTTCAGTCTACACAGCAGGCAGATTCTGAGTCCTCACAGTTCAGTCTACACGGCAGGCAGATTCTGAGTCCTCACAGTTCAGTCTACACGGCAGGCAGATTCTGAGTCCTCACAGTTCAGTCTACACGGCGGGCAGATTCTGAGTCCTCACAGTTCAGTCTACACGGCAGGCAGATTCTGAGTCCTCACAGTTCAGTCTACACGGCAGGCAGATTCTGAGTCCTCACAGCTTGGTCTACACGGTGAACAGATTTTGAGTCCTCACAGCTCAGTCTACACAGCCGGGCAGCAAGGCTCTGTCCTGCTCACAGAGGCAGGAACTTCCAGAGCCTTCAAGAGGGGACAAGCTCTGCAAGCTTCTGAGCAGGGAGGTGAAGGGATGCCCCAAGTCCTGCCTGAATCCGATCTAGGGGGCTCCAGCGAGACCCAGTTACTCCCAAAGGAACTTAAAAGGCATTTCCTAAGAGCCCTGGAAGTGTGAGCTGCCCAGAGCCTGCTCTTGCGTTGTGCGAGTCCACACGGTGATGGGATGTGGTATGGACTTGCATGCCTCTGGCACTCCCCCAGGCTCCTGGCCACTCAGCCCCACCCCTAGAACATCAGTGCAGTCCTGACGAACAGCCATGGAGGTGTGGGTCAGGGATGGAGCTGTCTTTTCTGGCCCATCTTCCCTGAGCAGACTTCAAGTATGAAGAACCAGCCTGCCGCATGGTTCTACTGGAGCAACGGGAGCTGCTGGGCAGCTGTGGCATTGGAGGAGCAGGTGGGCTCCGGGGTGCATGACAAGCTCTGTCGTGAAGAGTGTCCAGTGGGCAGGGGGTCCCATAACACCTGAGGCCACTGGGCATCCTCCGGGAGGACCCCAGACCCTGGAAGACAAATAGGAGGTGTCGGTGGAAGGAGGGATGATGACAGGGAGGCAGGACCGTTACACGGGGCTGGGAGAGAGAAGTCGCACAGAGCATCTGAGCAAGAAAGGCCTCAGTTGCCAGGAAAGAAAGCTGAGCCTTGGCAGGCATGAGCACAGGAGGGGCATGACCAGAGGTGCCCCTGGGAAGACCTCCCGAGTGCCTGGGGCAGAGGCTGGCTTGGCTGATGGGCAGGACTGGGGCAGGGATTGTGTGATGAGCCATGAGGGTGAGAGACCAGGTGGCTGGATTGGAAGTGTCTCCTGATCTTTATGAGGACAGGAGGTAGACAGGCCCGGGCTGGTGAGGGCTGGACATCAGAGGCTTGGACGTGACTGAAGGGTGGCAGGGGTGTGGAGACTGCTCTGTGGTTGGCTTCAGAATCCCTCACTCTCCACGTGGAAGAGGTGGGCCCCTGCTCAAGCTCTGACATGCAGGGTCCAAGGCTGGCGATGCCCCCTCTCCTAAACATCAGAAACCTACATACAGCTTTGGTGAGGGCAGGCAGCCTGAGCCCCAGCGCCGGCCCCAGCACTGGCAGGGCTGCTAGCCTCCAGCGTGTGTCTTATTTGTGCTGAGACCCAGTTTCTTTGTCTGTGAAATAAGGATGAGCTCTCCTAGGGCTAGGGCTGATCCCCACTGAGGGGGTCCCCTTACGGAAGGCAGAGCTCGGGGGAGGCCAGCTCAGAAGTCACCCCCAGAAAATGAGCTCTTTCTCTCACCTCCACACTTCTGATCTAACATTTTTAATCCTGCAATGCTAATTGACATATTTGACCCACACTGCTGGACTGCTTGTCTCTTCAAGTAATTTCTTGTCATGAAAACACACTGGCAGCCCCCTGAGCCAGCTGTGGTAATGGCACCTGTGACTGGCTTCTCACCTGCAGGGGAGTTGGGACTGGGAGCCAGGATGCATTTTAGGACAAAGATGAAGGAATTTTCCAGGTGTAAGTAAGGCCCCAAATCAGCTCAACTTTAAGTAAATGACAAAGATCACCTTGGGTGGCTCTGGCCTAATCAGGTGAACCCTTCAACAGAAAGTGTCATTCTTCTCCGTGCTCAGCGATGGGGGGCAGCAGAGTCACCCGCTGTCCTTGAAAGGCTCAGCTGCCATCTCCAGAGAGGGTCCTGGTAGGAGCTGAGAGCAACCTTGGCTGACCACCCTTAGGAGAACAGAGACCGCATCCCCTACTCTCACAAAGAACCGAGTTCCAGCAACACAGGCGTGCACTTCTAGGAGGACCAGGCATCCAGAGGGGCACGCAGCCCAGCCGACACCTTGACTATGACCCTGGAGGGCTTGGAGTGGAGGACACAGCTACGTCCCAACACAGGGACCTGTGGAGTGAACGCTGCCTGTTGCTCTAAGCCACTGAGTTTGTGGCAGTTTGTCACGCAGGTTGATGACTGGCTGGCACACCCATATTTCTGCTTTGTGACGTGCATTTTCCATTGTCCTAACGACCATCAGAATGCACTCACTACCTCCTGAATTTGATGTTGTTAGAAAAGCAGAGGCGGCATGAGCTTTTTCCTAGTCTCACCTCTAAAGATGGGCTGAAGGCCACAGAGCCACCCAACGCCAGCTAACAGCATGGCCGCACGTCGTGAAATTCTTGATTGCGATGTAAAACCTCTACCTGGGGAGTGTCAGGCCTGATGACCTCTTTGAGATTGTGAAAAGTGGTCTTAATTGTAAAACAGCGTGACACCATTAAACTACCCCTATTTTTTCACATTTTAGGGGTATAAAGACCCCTCTGAAAGCAAACATTCAGGCTCTGTGGACGGGAGATAATAAAAAAACAATACACATTAAAAGCAATAGGAGGATCAGCGGTTACAAAATAGACAGAGGTTGCCTTTATAATGAGAAGGAGATATTGATTACTGGTAGGCAGAGATGCAGAGGAAGACATGGGATAAAACAACGCCAGGGTGCAAAACCCTTAAAAAAGAATGTGAGGACCCAGGTCAATGCCAAGGAAGTTTGCTTAAAGCTGAAGAAGAGACCTGCCGCCTAAGGAGCGTGGAAGGTAACACCGAGAGGCAGCCGGGCACCAGAAACCGTCTTCCACGCTCACTGCAGCACTGCTCACAGCAGCCAAGATATGCAGCAGCCTGAGTGCCCCTCGACATGTGAATAAAGAAACGTGGCACACACGCACACGCACACACAGGATTGTTATTCAGCCTTGATAAAAAAGGACACCTTGCCTTTCACAACAACACGGACAGAACTGGAGGCCATTATGCTCAGAGAAATGCACCAGGCACAGAAAGACAAAGACTGCGTGAGCTCATGTATTTATGTGGAGTCTAAAAAGGTGGAAGTCACAGAAGCAGAGAGTAGATGGTGGTTACCAGGAGGGGGAAGGTGAGGTGGGGAGACATTGGTCAAAGGCAGAAACTTCCGGTTGTAGGACGAGCCAGTTCTGGGCTCTCTCCTGCGCGGCGCGGGTGCTGACAGACATGGTACCTTGATTGTGATCGTCATTACCCAGTAGATGAATGTATCAGACAATCACATTGTACATCTCGAATATACACAGTTTTTATTTGTAAATTAAATATCTAAAAATATTTTAAAAAGTGAGTTTCTTGGGCAGGGCGCGGTGGCTCAAGCCTGTAATCCCAGCACTTTGGGAGGCCGAGGTGGGTGGATCACAAGGTCAAGAGATCAGGACCATCCTGGTCAACATGGTGAAAGTCCGTCTCTACTAAAAACACAAAAAATTAGCTGGGCATGGTGGCGCGTGCCTGTAATCCCAGCTACTCAGGAGGCTGAGGCAGGAGAATTGCCTGAACCCAGGAGGCGGAGGTTGCGGTGAGCCGACATTGCGCCATTGCACTCCAGCCTGGGTAACAAGAGCAAAACTCCGTCTCAAAAAAAAAAAAAAGTGAGTTTCTTATAAACAATGTCAACTAAATCATAGGTCCAGGCCTTGGAATGAGAGCTTTTAGAAAGAAATGTAGCATGATACCAACAACTCAGGAAAGGAGTTTTGGAAATAAAGTTTGCAGATCTTTTGGGATATTTGGGACGAGAAGGAACAGGAAATGAGGGCTGGGAGGAGCTTGGTGTGTCTGGGTTAGAGTCCCAGGGCCTGAGTGTGGGGAGTTTGGCCGCCATGGCATGTAGCGGGCCCCGCACTCCGAGGTGCCCCCTCCTGAACTCTAACTCCAAACCCTGCTGGCATAAACAGCACGGCTGAAGGCCACAGCCATTCAGCTTCATCTCATCAGTGCACAGAGAAAGATCCTGAAAGCCTGGTGGGTCCTGCCAAGGTCATGCAGCGAAGTAGCGGCTGCCCCAGGACGAGAACACAGAATGGAAGGTCACAGCGCCCTGGAAGGTCACCTTGCCCGCAGCCACCTCTGAGGGACTCCGCTTTTCCTACAGCCCCACTGCTGGGAGCAGCGCCGAAGACCATTAAGTAAATTTCTTCTGTGAATAGATGATTCCAAATTCCTCACCAGATTTCTGCTTAGGTAGGTGTCCTTTACCTTTTCTGAGCATCACTTACAGTGTTCATCTGGCTTCCTTTGAGAATGCCAGGTGAGGGTCTGCTTATTACAGCGGCATTCATAGAGAGTAAATTCCTCATGGATCTTTGTTCATTGACTGGGTTTCTCACGGTGGTTTATCGAAATCTTGTGAACTTCTGGCTCTTTATCAAAGGCTTATGAAAGGCAATCTATTTGCATGTTAAGATGAGGAAGAGAACAACCATTTTAAAAGATAAGAGTTGGAATTTATAAGCCTTTACAAACTGTTATTTCCTTCACTGGGAGAAAGTAAAAACGGGAGATAGTGAGGAGAGGCAGCAGTATTGCAGATAGCATCATTCAGAGGATTTTGAAACCTGGTATAATTTATCGTTATATAAGATGCCTTGGTCGGCAGGATCAGAAGCAACGGGCATCCTCTATCCGCATGCAGCAATCCAATTGCCTCTTCAGAATCCCAGACAAACATTTCATTAGTCACCATTCATCAGTAAATTGGAATGAAACGCCAAAACACTTCTTTAAAAAGCTGGATTGCGTTTTCTACATATGGTGCTTTAAAAAATAATCATTTATATTGCACTCTTCTTTCAAGTGTTCAAACGACGCTACTTTCCAAATATTTGCATAGTCTCCATGACCCTCCTTTTTAGTCACGAGTATTATTCTTTTCATTTCTTAAGGGGATAAAGGAAGAGATGCAAACTGTTCCAACACATGAAGTCAGTCTGAATTTAGCCAAGAAAACCATAATGCTATGAAAAACTCCTGAACTCAGACAACTGCAGAATCGCTTTTTGCTTGAGATTGGCAAGTGTTTGACCAAAATCATTCGGTAAGCTCCACTGGAAACGTAAAGTGGGCCAGGCAGAGAGGTTTAATAGTATGCGACCCTCTAGAGCTCCGTATTGACAAAATTCCTGAGATTGTGTCGTGGATCCGAGGAATAGAACAGTGGCCAGCTAGGAGCACCATCCATAGACCGGGAGCACCAGGAGTGTCATCCGAAGGCTGGGAGCACTAGAACACCATCCATAGACCAGGAGCACCAGGAGTATCATCCGAAGGCTGGGAGCACCAGGAACACTATCCGTAGACCAGGAGCACCAAAAGCGTCATCCCAGGACTGGGAGCATTGGGAGCATCATCCAAGGGATGGGAGCACTCAGAATGTCATGCAAGGACTGGGAGTACTGTGAGTGTCATCTGAAGGCTGGGAGTGCCAGGAGCATCATCCACAGACTGGGAGCACCAGGAGCATCATCCACGGACTGGGAGCACTAGGAGCATCATCTAAGGACTGGGAGCACCAGGAACGTCATCCAAGGACTGGGAGCACCAGGAGTGTCATCCACGGACTGAGAGCACCAGGAACGTCATCCAAGGACTGGGAGCACCAGGAGCATCGTCCACGGACTGGGAGCACCAGGAGCGTCGTCCACGGACTGGGAGCACCAGGAGAGTCGTCCACGGACTGGGAGCAGGCAACTGGTGAATCATAGGCTTTATATTTTCTCCTTATTTGGATCAATGCTGGGGCAGTGGGGCCTCCCAGCTTCCCCCTGAGTTGGAAAAGCCGGTCACACACTAATGCTTCATCGAGAACATGCAGAAAAGTCAGATTTTTAAAGTGAGTTTGAAGACATCAGGAAGCTGCCCAAGCAGTCGGGACTGGGGAAGTCACGATCCCAGACAGAAGAAGCCACCTAGAAGTGAGATGCTGCCTTCCTCTGTGCTGGGAGAGAGCCCAAGAAACATGCAAGGCACTTACCGAGAGTCAATGAAACCAGAAAGGAGTTTGCTCACCTCATGCATGTGCTGAGACTTAAGGAATGAGGATCCCAGAGGAAGGGGGGTACAGGGGCATCTCAGGCATCTTGGGATGCCATAACCAAATACCATAGACTAGTGGCCTTTAAGCCACAGACATCTGTTTTGTCACAGCATGAGGCTGAAGTCCGAGATCAGGGTGCAGCGTGGCCTGTTCCCGGTGAGGGTGTCCCCCTGGATCACACATGTCCTCTATCTTGCTGCCGTCTCACCGAGCAGAGATAGCCCTGGTGTCTGTCTCAAAAGGGCACTAATCCTATCATGGGAACCCCAGCCTCACCATCTTGTTTAAAGTTATTTATCTCCCAAAGATTCCATCTCCAAATACAATCATATTGGGAGTTAAAACTTCAATGCATACAAGATGCAGTGGCCCACATCTATAATCCCAGCACTTTGGGAGGTCGAGGCAGGTGGATCACCTGAGTTCAGGAGTTTCAGACCAGTCTGGCCAGTGGAAACCCTGTTTCTATCAAATACAAAAAGCTAGCTGGATGTGGTGGCGGGCATCTATAATCCCAGATACTTGGGAGACTGTGGCAGGAGAATTGCTTGAACCTGGGAGGCAGAGGTTGTGGTGAGCTGAAATTGCACCATTGCAATCCAGCCTGGGCAACAAGAGAAAAACTCTGTCTCAATAATAATGATAATAATAATAATAAATTTAACATATAAATTTTGGGGGGAAATAAGCATTTGGCCCATAATAAGAGTGCTCTGTCATAAGTCTATGATATCCTTCTGAAAGCATTTGCTAGATTATTAGGGTGAATGGGAGCAGATTCTAAGAAGGCGAGCACAAAGCCCTGGAGTCGGTAGCTCTTTATTTGATGGGCTGTATTAGAGTTTAAAGGCCACGAAGGTGTTAGTAAATAGTCCGCGCTTTTGGCTGGAACCTTGAGGGGGCGTCCTAGAAAAGAAAATGAGACTCATATAGAGCCTTGCAAAAACAGTATCAAAAAAAAAAAAAAAAAAAACACCACGCAAATAAAGCAGACGGCAGTGTAGTCCTGGGAACCGAGCCCACGACTAGATAAGGAGAACCCTCCCTCTGTGTGGATGCCAGAGGAAGGGGCAGCCTTATCTGGAGCAGACAGCATCATGCAGAGCCTCCAGAGATTTCATCCAAAACAGGCAGACGGGCAGCACTTTACCGAGGATCGCCAGATGCAACCAGGAAGGCGGAAAAGAGAAAAAGAACTTCAGATGGTCCCTCCGTCGGGGTCACACACAAGGACTTAAGTAGCTCTGATGAATTTAAGCAAAGATGAGAAATTTAATCAGAAAACTTGAATCTATGAAAGAAGTCAACTTACGATTTTCCCAGTAAAATTTCAGTCCCTGAAACTAAGAACTCATTGTTAAGTTTAGAAGCAACCTGGGAGACGACCTGGATTGGATTATGGGGTGATGAGTCAGTAGAAAATAACCAGGCCTTAGCGGAGGGAAGGAGAACGCAGGACACAGTGCAGGCATGTGGAACATGGTGGAATACCAGCAAGGGAAGTAAGACAGAAGGTGGAAAGGAGAATTAAAGAGATAATGCGGAGCTGGGTGTTTGGCTCACGCCTGTACTTTGGGCGGGGCTCTTGAGGCCAGGAGTTCCAGACCAGCCTGGTCAACATGGTGAGACTCTGTCTCTACCCAAAACACAAAATTAGCCAGGTGTGGTGGTGGGCACCGGTAATCCCAGCTACTCATGAGGCTGAGGCATGATAATCTCTTGAACCCAGGAGGCAGAAGTTGCAGTGAGCCGAGATTGCACCATTGCACTCCAGCCTGGGTGATATCAAAAAAAAAAAAAAAAAAAAAAAAGAGAGAGAGAGAGAGATAATCCTGAGAATTTTCCTAAACTGATGGTCAAACTCAAACTCAAGTCATCGATTCACAAAGCACTAGGAGCCCCAAGCAGCACAACCGAGAGCCATTATGATGGCACATCGTGACAACAGCGGCTGAAATCCCAAGATGAGGAGAACAAAGTACGTATTACCTTCAATGGGGGGACGCAGGTTCTAACAACTGACATTTCAACAGAAGCAACCGGAGCTGGAAGACAATAGGATGCTTCCTTAAAGCTCTGGAAGGAAGTAACTGGCAACTTAGGGCTGGGCCTGAAGAAAACATCCTTCACAAGTAAAGGCAGAATACACTTCCACCCCAAGCAAATATATATATATATGTATTCACCATACAGTAGTAGTAAAGGCAGAATACACTTCCACCCCAAGCAAATATATATATATGTATTCACCATACAGTAGTAGTAAAGGCAGAATACACTTCCACCCCAAGCAATTATATATATATATATGTATTCACCATACAGTAGTAGTAAAGGCAGAATACACTTCCACCCCAAGCAATTATATATATATGTATTCACCATACAGTAGTAGTAAAGGCAGAATACACTTCCACCCCAAGCAATTATATATATATGTATTCACCATACAGTGGTAGTAAAGGCAGAATACACTTCCACCCCAAGCAATTATATATATATATGTATTCACCATACAGTGGTAGTAAAGGCAGAATACACTTCCACCCCAAGCAATTATATATATATGTATTCACCATACAGTAGTAGTAAAGGCAGAATACACTTCCACCCCAAGCAATTATATATATATATGTATTCACCATACAGTGGTAGTAAAGGCAGAATACACTTCCACCCCAAGCAATTATATATATATGTATTCACCATACAGTAGTAGTAAAGGCAGAATACACTTCCACCCCAAGCAACTATATATATATGTATTCACCATACAGTAGTAGTAAAGGCAGAATACACTTCCACCCCAAGCAATTATATATATATGTATTCACCATACAGTAGTAGTAAAGGCAGAATACACTTCCACCCCAAGCAATTATATATATATGTATTCACCATACAGTAGTAGTAAAGGCAGAATACACTTCCACCCCAAGCAATTATATATATATATGTATTCACCATACAGTGGTAGTAAAGGCAGAATACACTTCCACCCCAAGCAATTATATATATATGTATTCACCATACAGTGGTAGTAAAGGCAGAATACACTTCCACCCCAAGCAATTATATATATATATGTATTCACCATACAGTGGTAGTAAAGGCAGAGTACACTTCCACCCCAAGCAATTATATATATATGTATTCACCATACAGTAGTAGTAAAGGCAGAATACACTTCCACCCCAAGCAATTATATATATATATGTATTCACCATACAGTGGTAGTAAAGGCAGAATACACTTCCACCCCAAGCAATTATATATATATGTATTCACCATACAGTAGTAGTAAAGGCAGAATACACTTCCACCCCAAGCAAATATATATATATGTATTCACCATACAGTAGTAATAGTACCTGCTGTGATCTAAAATACACGGAGACGAAAAATACATAGCAGGAATAACAGCGAGAGATAACAGAAATTACATCTTCTAAGGTTATTTGATTGAGAAATAAATAGCGTTAATTTACACTACCTAAACGGCACATGTTATAATCTTGGGTTTGCGATCCTAATCCCTGAAAGAATCAGAGTTGTTCATAATGTTAATAAAATAATACAGATAAAAAGTTTAAAAACACTTGCTTCAATCAAAAGAAGGTAAGAAGTAGAGAAAAGAAACGTAAAGCAGATCAAAATGTAGAACAACATGTCCTTTGCAGGGACATGGATGAAGCTGGAAACCATCATTCTCAGCAAACTAAAGCAGGAGCAGAAAACTGAACACCACACGTCCTCACTCATAAGTGGGAGTTGAACAATGAGAACACATGGACACAGGGAGGGGAACATCACACACCGGGGCCTCCAGAGGGGAGGGAGGGAGAGCTTTAGGACAAACACCTAATGCATTCAGGATTTAAAACCTAGATCGTGGGTTGATGGGTGCAGCAAACCTCCGTGGCACGTGTACACCTATGTAGCAAACCTGCATGCTCTGCACATGTGTCCCAGGACTTAAAGTAAAATAAATAAATGAAAACGTAAGATGGTAGCTATGATCCCAAATAAATTATTAATTATATTAATGCAAGTCAGCATATTTATTAGCAGAATAATATTATCAGAAGAGATAGAAGTGATTCTATGCTGTTTATCCGTTTATAACCGTTGGGCTTTACAGCCAGGTTTTTAGCCTGCGCTGTGAAAAATGATCTGGGCCTTTTAAAGATTTTTTACCTTGCCATCTGGCACGAAGTCAGGTTTTGCAAATAGATGGCTGCAGACACTCTGCAGGAGAAGAGGATTTTGCTTCCTGGTTCTGATGTGCCTGCTTGGCAGACACCGCCAGAAGTGCACGTTCCCAGGCAGCAGGTCCCTCTAGATGTGTGGCATCTCTGGCACAGGCTCATGCAGACCTGTAGCCTCCCTGGCACTAGGTTCATGGAAATGAGGGGCTCCTCGGACACCAGAGTCTTCCCGATGTGCAGTTCCTCTGGCACTTGGCTTGTGCAGTTCCTCTGGCACTCAACTTCTGCAGACGTGTGACATCTCTGGCACCAGGCTCCTGCCAACGTCAGCTTCCCCAGCCCCAGGCTCCATGGTGGTTCATGCCACAGCCAGCACTTCCACACAGCACCCTATCTCAAATGGTTTCATAGAAGAAGATCTTTGGAGAGACACTTCTCATGCAACAGCTTTCCTTAGCACCCCAGGATTTCTGGCAAGACCCAGAAGGCAGATTTCCGCAACAGCACTGCAGTCACCCCTCTGACATCCAGTGAGTCCCATTGGCATCCATACGCTCTGGATCTCACCCTGGGGCAGGGATCTTTCTGGGTCATTCAGCCCTCAAAGTAATGGCTGCTCTATTTCCGCATTCCTTAGCATTCTCCTTACTTGTTACCACCGTCCTCTGTTGTAGTTAATCAAGATTTATATTAAACTTCCTCATTTGACTTACTACCTGGTTTCTCTTTCTAGACTGACTGACGGTCGAGATTGATAAAGATCCCACGTGAATATTAATTACATTATGCACAAGTGGGTTACATACCCTTAACTTACAACTAACACTATAAAAATGGATAAATGATTCCTATGCTGCTTAGAAAAAATGCATCTTAAATCCTAGGATATTATAATGATTAAAAACAACTTTATGCCAATAAATATAAATGGTTAAAAATGGAAAAAATTCTACCAAAACACTACTTACCAAATTGACTCTAGACAAAATTGGAAATCTGAATTGTCCCATATCTATAACAAAATTAAATTTGCAATGTAGAACTATTACACAAAGAAATCTCCAGCCTCAAATAATTTTGGTGATTTTTTTGTAATAATTTAAGGGAAAATATGCCAATTTTGCAGAAGATCTTCCAAAGAATACAACAGAGAGGGAGGACATCCAAATTTATTGTATGAGACCAGCATAACCTTGATGCCAAACCTGATAATGACATACAAGCAAGTCAAATTATAGATCAGTCTTTCTCATGAACACTTAAAATGTGGGACAAGAACTAGACTGTTGGATCTAGTTATGTATAAAGGCAGCACAACGTCATGCACAAGTTGGGGTCATTCGAGGGATGCAAGGCTGGGTGCCAGCCAGGCTTCTCCAGACCTAAGAAGAAATACACCATGTGCCTTGACTGGAAGACTCAACGTTATAAGAGTGTCAGTTCCCCGTCAATTTGTCAATGGATTCAATGCAATTCTCATCAAAACTTCAACAATTTTTTGTGGAAACCAACAACCTAAAACTTAATATCTTTGGAAACACCAAGGGTCATAAATAGCTGAAACAATTAAAAAAAATCTAGTGACTTAGATTTCAAGACTTATTATAAAGCTGCAGTAATATAAGCAGTGTGATAGTGACAGAAAAATATACATACAAATATACATATACAAATACCTCTTTAAAAAGCAGTATGGAAAGTCCAGAAAGAAACTGACATAGTGGGATCAATCAATTCATGAAGTACCATTCTTCTGCATGGGTAAAATGGGCTTTAAAAATTTTGCCCCAGATCAAATGAACATTCATATGGAAATGAAATTAACCTTGATTCCAATTTCATAGCATACACAAGAAAATCAGTTTCAGATGGACCATAAACTTACAGGTAAATCATAAAGCACCGAAACTTCTGTCAGACCCAGTGGAAAAATATTTTTATGAAGTTGTAGTATTCAAAATATTCCTTAAGCAAAATCAAGCAGTATTAACTTTAAAACTAAAAAAAATAATTTTTTTTTACTAAGTGTAAGAACTTATGTTCATCAAAACATACCGTTAGGAGAGTAGAAACGCAAGCCACGGAGTAGGAGAAGCTTTTAAAATATTGTATCTACTCACAAACCAGGATATTTAAATAACTTTTACAATCATAATGGGCAAATTATTGATAGTCACCTCACAAAAGATGGTATCCAACGGTTTATAAACCATCTGCTCAGTGTCATTACTCGCATGTGCGCACTAGAATGGGCTGAGAATCTGACAGTACTAAGTGTTCACGAGGACGTGGAGCCACGGGAGTTCTCATGTTTGGGAGGTGGAATGGAAGTCGGGACAGCTCCTTTGGAACACGCGTTGGCAGCACCTACTATGCTGGAATACACACTTACCTCCTGACCTAGTGACTCCACTTCTAAGTATCTATTCCAAAATATGCACACCAAAAGATCTGTGCAAGAATATTCACAGCAATGCCATTCCTACAAGCCCCAGAGTAAAAACAGACTATCACACGTCCATCAAGGGTAGCATGGATGAAGCCTGGTTATATATTTAGATAACAAAATATGTGAAAGGAAAATAAATATTGGGACCCCCAAATCACTAAGTCAAGCTGGGAACTGTGTCAGGCAAGCCTGCCTTACATTTTATTTATAAATATGATAACTACAAAGATTTAAAAAGCTACATAACCTCCCTCACATTTTCCAACAAGGAAATTCCCTGTAGGCTTCCAGATCTTTACCTAAAACAGTTCTGTTGAATTTCACCCTGGCAGTGTAAACTGATAGCTTATCTTCACAGGTGCAGGACAGAAAGGCATCCTCCACTCACCTGAGACTAATGCACATCTGATGGCTTTCTCTGCTCTATTATTTACGTAAAAATTCAGATTTACTGAGCCAGACCAAATTGTGTATTCAGTGAAAGGCTGATCAAGGGCTCAAATGGATGCAGTCTTTTGTCTCTTATCTACTTAGGACCTGGAAGTCCCTGCCTCTAGGTCTGCCGTTCTGAACTGAACCAAGGTACATCACACACAAACTGACTGATGTCTCACGTCTCCCTAAAATGCATAAATGAAAGCTGTATCCCGATCACCTTGGGCACATGTTGTCGGGACCTCCTGAGGCTGTGCATGGGCATGTCTTCAACCTTGACAAAATAAACGTTCAGATGGATTGAGGTCTGTCTCAGGTGTTTTGGGTTCACAAATGCTAAGTGCAGTGAGCAATACCCAACTGAGGCTGCATGCAGAAACATGAATGAATGTCGCAGACACACGACCCTGTGGAAGAATCAGGCACAAGAGAGCACACAGCTAATCCACAGCGATGAACGGCGGAATGGTGACTTTGTCCGCGCACATTTGACTTGGAAGGGGCTCAGTAGGGCTTCTTGGACACTGGTATTTTCCTGTATCTTGAAGTGGGTAGTGGTTGCGTGGGTGTGCTCAGTGTTGTGCGAACTTAAAAGCTGTGCACTTGTAACCTGTGCCTGTTTTTGCCTATGTTGTCCTTCATTCAACAGTAATAAAAGGCTATTTTATAGCAGTGGCTCTCCTAGTCTCCTGTGGAGCCCAGTCATCGTAAGTGTCGCCTCGCTTCCCACAGGTGAAACCACATCTGCCTCAGGAAATTTCTACAAGCTGGATTTTTCACTTTCGTGTGCCCACTGGGTTTCTTCTATATTAGACTTCATTTTAAACTGCAAGACTGAACAGTTTTTTGGATATTTTGGTTCTCAGTCTCTGAAAGATTTCTGACACTGATTTTTAGACGTATCTTGATTCCAGATTTCATAGAGCATGAGAAACCCAACTCAATCCCATCTACCACCCTGGCTGTGAGAATCTCAGCGTAAATACGACTCCTACATTTTCACTTGTGCAGCAAAGCATCCAGACGGCTTTCTCCATGTGACTCTTGTGTTCAGTGGGGCCAAGACATCAGCATAGAATCGCTAAGGAAGGGCATGCATGGCCTTGGGGTGATCTTCTATACATCCCATGACTCAATTCAATGGGAAACTGCTGTTAACCATGAGCAGAGATGAGCAATTCTCTTTTCCTTTCCCTGACGACAGTACAGTCAATTTTGGAATCTGCTAAATAAAATACAACGTGGTAAGTGTTACATTCAGGCACCAAGAGAGAAAAGAGAAGAGAAATCTGACCAGTGATAACTTCCCAAAGAATTCAGTGACTGGGCTGAGTCTTACTAAGTAGGAAACATTGTACGAGGAAGGAGCACCTGGCCGAGCATTTGACACAGTGAGAAATGCAAGAGAAGATGCGTGGTTGACACAAAACAGATTAATGTCTTGTGGGGACTTTCTGCTCCTTTATTTCTGGAGGTGAATAGTGGTGACATGTGTTACAACTTTGCTAAAACCGACCAGCCCATCCAGCCAACCAACCAACCAGCCACCACCACCACCACCACCACCACCACCAAACCCAGGAAAGCCAGGTCTTGCTAGGGCTCGAAGGGTGACCCAAAGTACCGCCAGAGGCTTGTAGACATGTCCGTTGGCTTCAGCTGTACCGTAAGATCGATGACGGGCTGGATGCCTTTGGTCTCACTTCCAGGCCTGGAGAGCTGGCTCAGAGTAGCCTCGGGGCTCCTGCTCCGCCACTCCTGGAGGTGCCGTCAGTAGGGTGTGTTGGTGACTGCTGAACAACTGGATCTCCACGAAAACGTTAATGTGTGAAAGCATTCGTGCCCATGTGCTGCTGTACATGAGCTCAGCTTACTATTAGTTTTAATGATATTAAAGATGTGATACGTAATATTTGCAAATGATACATAGTACTCTTTTTATAAATTTTGGACAAAATATTGATTTTCATTAAATGCTTAAAAAAATTTTTTTTTTCAAAACTCTTCATCACTTGTAACAAAGGTACTGCTCCAGTGGGGAATGTTAGTAAGGCTGGAGGCGTTGCAGGCACAGGGGCAAGGAGAATAGGGGCGCGGAGATTATGTGGAAAATGTTCCCATCTTCTACTCAATTTTGCTGTAAACTTAAAACTACTCCAAAACAACAGAGTCTGCTGAAAAAGCAACTCTTGAACTACAGCCAAATTACGGTTTTCCATTTGTAAATGGATTGGTTAACGTTCTCCTTGATGGAATGCATACCCAGTCAGATGGAGGGGGTTGGTGGAGATGTCTGCCGGAACTTCACACCCTCATCAGTGGTACGTGTGGCTTCTTTGCTAAATCAGATAGTAGTTTTTGGATGGAAAAATGCTTCCTCAGTTTCTGTGGTGTTCCCAATATGGTGGCTGTGGATATCCCGTAGGCCTAAGTGTAATCTGCATTACCAATATTTTTCTCCACCATAAATCTGGGCAATCTACAAAGCACTGTATCAAGCCCTGACTCATGCACGCGTCAATGTCCATGGTGACATTTCTCTCACTATGTCCAGTTCCAAGTTGCCAGCATGGCGTCGGTGCATTGGGGTCCCGCTGTGCAGGTGCAGCAGGTGCGAGTGACCTCAGGGAATGGGCACAGCACAGCACAGTGCAGTCATTAGGAAGCGGGAGCCCAAGTGGTTGTCATTGTTACTCTTTTTCCTTTGACTCTGATTTATTTGACTGTAGGTTTCTATAATTTAACTTTTAGTAATGACTATATTTAAGAACAGTTCAAGGCCGGGTGCAGTGGCTCACACCTCTAATCCCAGCATTTTGGGAAGCCAAGGTGGGAGAATCACCTGAGGTCAGGAGTTCGAGACCAGCCTGGCTGACATGGTGAAACCCTGTCTCTACTAAAAATACAAAAATTAGCTGGGCGTGGTGGTGTGTACCAGCATGTTGTACCATTACTGAAAATCTTGGCCAAAATGCTCCCTATACATCTCACTATAACCCTCTGAGTTATGTCTTCTTATTCCCATTTTGCAGATAAAAGAGGGATCACAGCTATAAAAAGAGTTGCAGAAATCCCCCACAGCATTTAATAGATAGTACCCTCATGACACCTAGACAATTTCCATTTTGTTTAAAATTGTTTTACAGTCAAAAAATAAAAAATTAAATTAAAAGATGAGGACTTTACATACTCGCCCAAAGAAGTTTACAACCCTGGTAATATCCAAACAAACGGCATGTGAATAGCTATTAAAAGATTATGATAATGCATTATTTATCTGTTTGTTTAGAGGTATGAAGTTACGCTACTTTTGTTCTATGAAAGATCCTTTTAAAAACTGATTTCTGTGTGTTTAAATTCCTGAGTATAATGACTTCCAAACCTCTCTACTTCAATGTGTATTTCCTTGGCAACAATGAAACACACGCAGGGCAGAGGAGCACAGAACAACACACAGGTGGACATACAAAAGAAGCCTATTCGGTGCCTTGTGGTTGAGTCTATTTGCATAGGAAGAACTTGTATAGACAGCAAGGGTTTTCTGAGAGAGCTCCCTGGGTATGACCTTTCCCTGCGGACAGAGATTTGGAGCCAGGAGTGTCCCTGTCAACTGGACCCCATTTGTCATCCTTGCTTCCCTTCAAAGGAAATCAGCTCCTTAAGCACAATGATCTCAGAGCCGATGATCCAAGCACTCCAGGCAATTCCAGGAGGCCAGTGTGCCTCTTCCCTGGTAGAAAAGCGATGTACCTTGAAATACAGTTGTTCAGAATTTAGTGTCCTTCACGTCTGTTGAAAAGGGACAACAGACAAAAACAAAAACAACAACAAAAAACAAATCCAAGACGATGACTTAAAACGTTCCCGGGCGTTATTCTGCGTTTCAAGCAGAGAGATCCCGGGGACGGCAGGGGAGGCAGAGCACTGTGCTAGGAGGAAAGAGCAGAGGGGAAACGGTGCTATAGAAACCTCCGCCTCTCCTCCTCCACTGGACACGGGACACGCCCCATTATCCCGTTTATCCCCGTCAACTCCAGCTGTGCCCCTGTGGAGCTGTGTTGGTAACGATGGCAATGCAGGTACGGTGCCTGGCTGCGGTAGCCGTTCAGTCCAGAGAAGCTCCTCGTGTCCTCAGGGATGGTCAAAGTGCTCTCCTCCGATCCCCAGGTGGCACTTGCCATAACACACTTCATCTCCCTGTGACTGCCTGTTCACCACATGAGATTTTCAAGCATAAATCATAAACACCTCTTATTCATGAGCATTTCTGGCACTTGGCTTCTTGCTTGGCACAGAGGACTTCCTCAGCAAACCGAGTCACAGATTTTCAAAAACTATATTGTATATGTATATTTGATTGCACGTTCATGGCTAGGAGTGGCGGCTCACACCTGTAATCCCAGCACTTTGGGAGGCTAACGCGGGTGGATTGCTTGAGCTCAGGAGTTTGAGACCAGCCTGGGCAATATGGCGAAACTCAGTCTCTACAAAACAAACAAACAAACAAACACAAAAATTAGTTGGCCATGCTGGTGTACTCTGGAAGCCTAGCTACTGGGGAGGCTGAAGGGGGAGGATCATCTGAGTCCAGGAAGTCAAGACTGCAGTGAGCTGTGACTGAGCCACTGTACTCCAGCCTGGGAAACAGAGTGAGATGCTGTCTCAAAACTAAATAAATCAATAAAATGGCCGGGCCCAGGGGCTCACACCTGTAATCCCAGCACTGTGGGAGGCTGAGGCAGGTGGATCACCTGAGACTGGGAGTTTGAGACCAGCGTGACAAAGATGGAGAAACCCCAACTCTACGAAAAGTACAAAATTAGCCAGGCATGGTGGTGCATGCCTGTAATCCCAGCTACTTGGGAGGCTGAGGCAGGGGAATCGCTTGAACCCGGGAGGTGGAGGTTGCAGTTAGCCAAGATCGTGCCACTGCACTCCAGCCTGGGCAATAAAAGTGAAACTCTGTCTCAACAAATAAATAAATAAAAATAAATAAAATAAATTATGTTCATGGTTTATTGATAAAATACGAAGGCCCCTATACTCAACACTCTATTGCACCAGAATTATTCAACCAGCTCCCCACTGTAGGGTATTTACGTTGTTCCCGTTTTTCACAATTATGAATGTGAAGTTCATGGCTTTCTTATACAGGCAGATTGAATCCCTTGTTTGACATTTCTACATGGGTAAATTTCTAGAAGTAGGATTTACAAGCCATAGCAAATACACATTTGAAGGCTCTTGACACCTGTTGTATAACTGGGCTCTGGAAGTTTTTGAGATTATTATTTGTATATGTGGCCATTCATTAATTTTAACATATTAAGACGTCCTTCCCTGATGATTTTTAAGGTTCAGACCACGCTTACCCTGTGCTATGTTGTAACATGAAACAGCTCTGTTTTTGTACTTTCCACTTTTTTCCATAATCAGCCAGTTTTCCAGCTCTAGTAAAATGCTTCTTTAATTATTATAGCTTTATACATTTTTATAATGCTAAGAAAAATATTTTCTATAATATATTCATTTAAGTTATTTATTTTCTAGTGAACTTTCCACATAGTTTAAATTTTTAAGCCAATTGCAATCTTTCACTAAAGATATTTAAGTGTATAAATTAACGGGAAGAAATAATGCTTTTATAGTGCTTTGTATTACTGTCAGAGACCACAGAACATTGTTCAATTCAGTTGATTCTTTCATCTTCCTTAGTGCCTTTCTTCACATAAGTTCCTCTCATCTTTTTAATTTTCTTCTTACAAATTTTATATCTCTGTCCAGTTTTCCAACCGATATCATTTTCTCCCGCATGAAACACCTCCTTTATAATTTCTTGTAGTACAGGCCTGCTGGCAATGAATTCCTTTACTTTCTCTTCCTCCGATAAAGGTGATTTTCTCATGTCCATTTTAAAAAGGGTGCTTCTATACTTGATACGGAACTTTACGTGGAATGTATTTCTTCAGAAGGGAAAGATGCTATCCAGATGTTTCTGGCTTTCCTGCTTTCTGAGGAGCCTGTTGTCTTTTCTCTTGTCCTCTGTAAGTAATGTGGCCTTTGTTCTGGCTGTTTGTAAAGTTTTCAGTGTATTAGTCACTTCCAGACCTCTCGTTGTGCTGCTCCTTGGTTTTGCCTCCGTTGTGTTTTCCGACTTTGCGGTCCAGTGAGCTTCTTACACATGTGGGTTTATAGTTTTCATCACATTTATAAAATTTCTGGCCGTTAAGTTTTTGAAATAATTTATCTATGCTGCTTCTTGTCCCGCTCTCTTTTTTTTTTTTTTCAAAGTTTTCGTTCTCTCTCTCAGCTTTGTTTGGTTGTTTCCGTTGTTATGTCCTAAACAAACTACTGTTTTCTTCTGCGTCGAATCGGCTATTAACCCCACGCTCTTACTGTTGTTTTTTAATCAGACATTGTCATTTTCGTCCAGAAGTTCCCTTTGATTTCTTTCCTGTGGTTTTTTTTATTGTGGTAAAATATAGATAACGTCAAATTTACCATTTTAACCATTTTTAAGCATATAATACATTACCATCCATTTCCAGAACCTTTTTGTCTTGCCCAACTGTAACTCTACACTCGTTAGGCAAAAATGCCCCCTTCCTGTTGCCCTCAACCTCTGGTAACTACTGTTTCACTTTCTGTCACTATAAATTTGATTATTCTAGATATCTCATGTGAGTGAATTATGCAGCATGGGTCCGTTTTGTCTGATTTATTTCACTTAGCATAATGCCTTCATTATTCATGCATATTGTGGCAGGCATCAGAATTTCCTTCCTTCTCAGGCTAAAGAGCATCCTGTTATGGACAGATAGCATTCTCTTTATTCACTCACTTGTTGATGGACACTGTGTTCACTTCACCTTTTGGGTATTGTCAATAATGTTGCCCTTAATATGAGGGTACAAATATCTGTTTGTGTCTCTTCTTTCAGTTCTTCTGGGTGCATCGCTAAGAGTGGAATTGCCAGATCACATGATTCTATGTTCAACCTTTTGAGAAACCACTGTGCTGTTTTCCACAGCGGCCATACCACTTTATATTCCCAGCAGAAATTCACAAGGGATTCGATTGCTCCATATCTTTGCTGACACTTAAAAAAAATGGTAACCATCCTAATTAGTGTCAAGTGGTATCTCGTTGTAGTTTTAATTTGCGTTTATCTAATAATTAGTGACACAGAGCATCTTTTTGGGTGATTATCTGCCATTTATATATCTTCTTTGGAGACACGTCTATTAAAGTTCTCTCCTGAGTTTTAAATGGGTTGTGTCTTCTGTTGTTGCTGCTGTTGAGTTGTAAGATCTTTATATATCATGGATATTAATCCTAAATCAGTTATACGATTTGCACGTGGCTTTCCATTCTGTGGGCTGTGTTTCCACTGCACTCATAGGATCCTTTGATGCAAAGATGGTCATTTTTACAACTTACATTTCTTTCCTCACCATGTTTTCTTTTAATACTAGAGCAAGGTCTGTGATGTTTACAATAGCTATTTCAACGTCTGTGTCTGCTAATTCCACCTTATCTGCTATTTCTTGGTCTGTTTTTATTGACTCTCTTTCCTCCTGGGTAGGCTTAGCAACTGCACTCTCTCTACCTGCCTAGTACTATTCGATTGACTGCCAGATGCTGTGAATGCCACAGTGTTGAGAGTCTGGCTATGGTCTTCTTCCTTTAAAGAATGTAGAAGTTTGGTCTAATAGACGGTTAAATTCCTTTTAGACATGGTCAATCAATTCTAAACTTGTTTTTTAAGCTTTATTATGGTGGGAAGATAGTCGTCCTTACTCTAGGTCTAATATAGACCAAGTGGAGGAAAATTTTGTGTCTTCATGGATAATCCTGATGGTCCCATGAGCATGAGGTCCATGTCCTGGGACTGAATACGATTCTAATGCCTCCCTTCCCTATGAGCTTGGGGAGTCTCTTACCTCACAGCTACCAGCCATTGTTTTTGCTTTGTGTCCTGGAGTTTCACTCTAGACATGTTCAAATAAGTGTTTGCTCAGACTTTACAGAGCTCTGTGTGTATTTCTAGAACTTTCTCTTTCTGCATTGTTCCCACCTCTGTGGATCGTGCCAGGATATTCACAGCTGCCTCCACCTTCCTGACCATGACCTCTGTGTCCAAAGCTTAGCAAGACCACTGCCTCACTGGGATCCTCATTCCTGAACCATAGTCCAAAATGTGCCCCCAGGCAGAAAGCCGTGGTACCATTATGGATGTGTGTTGTTTTTGACATTGATTTCTCTCTATGTGCCTCTCTGTGTGTAATTACCTTAAGAAGTGGGATGCAGCTAAACATACAAATGATAATAATATGTATGAAAATATAAGTAGTTAACCTGGGTTAAGTGTTTACTTTTGCTTCGCATTAATAACCGCCCTCTGAGGTGGTGCTGCTATTACCACCATTTCACAGATGAGGAGAGCGTAGGAAGAACGGTGATTCCCCCGGATAAATGCCAAGCATTGGAATCACCTTCCCTTTGACCTACAGGGCAACAAAACAATCACCTACAGATATTTAGGAGGTAGATTCCCCAGACAACCCCTCTCCCCCTCCAGAGACCCAGAGGTACACCTGAGAAAGAGCAAGAGAGGTGAAGAAGAAGCAGCAGCAACGTAAGGAAAAAGAAAAGAAAGGATTTTATTTATTACCCTATCGCATGGGTTATGTCTTGAGTTCCACATGTAATTTTTTTGACAAAGTTTTGCAACAAAAATATCTTTGAAAACTTTTTATTCCAATCTTCCCATCTTACAAAGAAGAACACTGAAGCCCACGGGAGGAAGTTTCTGTCAGGACAGCTGGTAACTACAAAATTTGTGAGGATCAGTGAAAAATACAAATGTCTGGCCGCTTATTCAAAATTGTGAGGGGTTGGGAGCAGCGGCTCATGCCTGTAATCCCAGCACTTTGGGAGGTGGAGGTTGGTGGATCTCCGGAGGACAGGAGTTCAGGACCAGCCTGGCTAACATGGTGAAACCCTGTCTCTATTAAAAAAATAAAAACTTAACCAGGCATGGTGCTGCATGCTGTAATCCCAGCTACTCGGGAGGCTGAGGCAGGAGAATCACTTGAACCTGGGAGGCAGAGGTTGCAGTGAGCTGAGATCACACCACTGCTCTCCAGCCTGGGTGACAGAGCAAGACTCTGTGGTAAACAAAAGTGAGGGATTTCAAGATGATGACAGCAGAGCCTGAAGTCAAGCCTAGGACCCTCCTGACTGGAGCCCAGGTCAGTGGATTGGTGCATGGCAAGAGCCACAGCGTAGTTATGATCATGGCAAATTGGGGCTGCTCTCCCTTGTCTCCTCGCAGTCAGGCTTAACTCAGAGCTCACATCATTATGGTTTCTTAGGCTTGCTGCACTCAGCCTTCTGTCCTTGCACACACACTGAAATCAAGGACAAAAACCCGACCCCTGAGGAGGCGCCCACAGGATCACAGCTTAGGAAGTGTGCCGTGGCCCTGCTGAACCCTGGGGAGCAAGGAGGAAGAACAGGTCGACCTTGTCCCTTGCTCCTCCTGGCAACTCCCAGCTCTGCGGAGCCGCAGCCTGTCTTGGAGAAGCAGCTGGAGGCTGTGCCTATTTGGGGTACAGCGGCTCCCTAAAGCCCAAGCCTTCCAGGCGAGCACAGGCTCCATGTTCTGGGTGGTCTCAGGAGTCTTCTGCCGGGCTTGGAGAGACTTAACGGAGACAGCACTGAGCCTCCGCTCGAGCGACTGCCTGTGGGCCGAGGAAGTCCTCAGAAGGCAGGAGCCAGGCTGAGGGCACTGATCAGTAGTTCAGACATTCAGGCCTGGGGGTGGCTGCAGTCAGCCTCTCAGCCAGCTAGTGTAGAAACCCTGTCTGTAAAAAATGTCACCACCGGGAGTCGAGTCTCCCCCGGGGAAGGGGATATGCCTACGCGCACACGCTGCAGCAATCGCACTCACACACCTGCATTTAGATGCACGGGCTTACAGGCGCCCACCTCCCAAGCTACAGGCGTCCGGAGACTGAAATGGCGCTGGCTAGCTGTTCCGGATGCAAAGGGAACACAATCTGTGACTCCCCCTAAAACAACGGCTGGCTGTGCATACACGGCCGCATTACGTAAGGATTCTGCTTGCCCTAGGCTGCTGCAGCCATGTTTTAAAACGCGTGCTGTGCTGGCTTTAAAACGGTCGGAGGGTTTGCCTGCCTGCAGCGCACTGTCAGCCAGTGCACCGCCATCACCCTCAGGGAGTCAGGCAGCTTTTCTGCGGTTTGGGTGGCCAGAATACAGTCTTCTCCCATCGCCCCTCTCACCCTGCCCCCCAGAGACCCCCTGCACCCTCAGGAGCTGCTTAGGCATAGAACAAGCAGAGCACAGGTGCTGGCTGGAGGCCGCGCGCCGCAGGCAGGGGGTTGTATATCCCCCGCGCTGCTCCGGTGCATGCTGGGGATTGTAATTCACGCCCGTGACGCCAGGCAGGCGCAGCCCTGGTGCGGTGCATGCTGGGGATTGTAGTTTCCGCTTGCCACAACGGGCAGCCGCAGTGCATGCTGGGGAGTCAGTGCTTCCCTGGCACCATCTTGCTTTGAGTCTGGGTAGAGGCGTGGGGTCTAGGGCGGTGTCCTCAGGGTGCAGAGCGGCTTAAATCAGACGCTGAGCCCGGCGCTTCCACACCACGCTGTGCTCTAGCTAAGGACTGGGAAGCAAGTCTACCCAAGGCTCATCCATGTGAACACGCAGCTGTTGACAGGCTCCAGCCCCAGACCCCTGAGTTTTTCCTGAGGAAGGATTAAAGCCAAATACAAGTTCACAAAAAGGAAAACAATAAAAAGAACGAGCATGGGACCTAAAGGATGTCGCTGAACAAGGAAAAGAGCCCAGCAGGCAGAAGACCCGGAGGAACAGCAGGCAGAAAACTGTTTCAGAATCTGAAATAAAGATATTTAGAAAATTGTTTTGGATCTTTCTTTTTTTTTAAAAAAAAATATAATTTTAGTTTTAATTTTTAATTGAAAAATGAAAATGAAATATATGTATGGTGTGCAAAATGACGTTTTAATGTATGTATACATTGTGGAATGAATAAATCAGGCTAGTCAATATCCACTACCTCAATACCTTGTGTGTGTGCCTTGAGAACATTGAAAATGTGCTGTTAGCAATTTTCAAGTATACATGTTAATATATTAGTAATATAATTAATATGGTTAATGATTAACTATAATCACCATGTTGTACAATAGATCTCCTAAGCTTATTCCTCCCAATGACAATTTTGTATCCTTTGACTAACCTCTGCCTGTGCCTCCCTTCGTTTCACTCTGCCCGTGATAACCACCGTTCACTCTCTTCTAGGAGTTTGACTTTTTTTTGATTCTCTATAAAAACTGAGGTCATGCAGGTTTTGTCTTTCAGTTTCCAGCTTGTCCTCCTAGGTCATCCACATTGTCACGAATGACAGGATTTCCCTATTTTGTTAAGGCTGAATAGTATTCTATTTTGTGTGTATATGCTACATTTTCTTTATCCATTCACCTGTTGACAGGCAGTCGGGTGGATTCTGTAGCTGTGAATAATACTGCAGGGAGCATGGGAGTTCAGTCTCTCTTTGACATACGGATTCCATTTCCTTTGTGTATATAGCCAGAAGGTGAATTGTGGATCATATGGTGGCTCTATTTCAACTGTTTTAGGAGCTTCCATACTACATGTCATAAAGGCTGCGCTAATTTACATTCCCGACAGTAATGCAAGGTTCTCTTTCCCCACACCCTCCCATGTCCTTGTTACCTCTTGCTTGCCCTGTTGATAATAGGCATCCTAACAACGGATGTGAGGTGATATTTTACTGTGGTTTTAATCTGCATTTTCCTGATGATTAGTGATGTTGAACATTTTCTCATATACCTGGTGGCCATTTGTAGTCTTATTTTGAAAAATGTCTTTTCAGGTTCTTTGCCAATTTTTTAATCAAGTAGATTATTTGTTTCCTTAGTATTGAGGGTTTTTTTTTGTTTCTCGTGTATTTAAACTATTAACTCTTTATCAGAGGTATGGTTCCACAGATATTGTCTTCCATCCTGCAGGCTGCATCCTCACTGTGCCGATTGTTCCCTTTGCTGTGCAGAAACTTTTAATTTAACGTAAACACATTTGTCTATTTTTGCTTTTGTTGTCTATGACTTTGGGATCAAACCCAAAAGACCTTAACCCAGAACACTGCCAATAAGCTTTTCTCTATTTTTTTTCTAGTAGTTTTGCAGTTTTTAGTTCTACAGTTAAATCTTTAATTCATTCAGAGTTAATTTTTATCTATAAGGTGAAATCAGAGTCCAATTTCATTCTTCTGCATATGGGAATCCAGTTTTCCTAACATCGTTTATTGAAGAAACTGTCCTTTCCCCAATGTGTGTTCTGGACACCTTGATCAAATATTATTTGACCATAAATGCACAGATTTATTTATGGGCTCTCTATTCTATTCCATTGGTTGATGTGTCTGTTTTGTGTCAATATCATATTCCTTTAATTATTATAGCTTTGGGGTAGATTTTGAGAGAAAGTAGCATAATGCCTCCAGGTTTGTTCTTTTTGCTCAGATTGTTTTGGTGATTAGAGCTCTTTTGTGATTACAGATGAATTCTAGCCATTTTTTTTCTGATTCTATAAAAAATGTCATTGAGATTTTGCTAAGGATTGCATGGGACCTACAGATTGCTTTGAGTAGTATAGGTATCCTAACATTATTAAGTTTCCCAATCCAAAAACACAAGATATCTTTCCTTCCATCTGTGTCTTCTTTGATTTCTTTCAACAATCTTTTGTAGTTTTCCATGTGCAGATCTTTCACTGCCTAGGTTAAATTTATTTCTACGTTTTTTATTCTATTTCTATGCTATTATAAATAGAATTGGCTTCTTGATTTCTTTTTATGAATAGTTTGTCATTCGTTTATAGAAGCACTACTGATTTCTGTGTGTTTGTTTTGTATCATACGGCTTTACTAATTTTTTTATTTCTTACGTTTTTGTGGTCGATTTTTGTTGTTGTTTTCTCTTATCCAACACTTTGAAGTAATCACTGTAGTGGAATCTTCATGGTTTTCTATTTATAAGATTATGTCATCTGAAATCAAAGATAATTTAACTTCCTCATTTCTGATGTGAATTCCTTTGAACGGAAGTGGTGAGAGTGGGTGTTCTTGTCTTGTTTCGATCTTAGAGGAAAAGCTTTCACTTTTTCTTGTTGAGTATAATATGTTAGATGTGGGTTTGTCATTCATGGCCTTTACTGTGTTGAGGTACATTCCTTCTGTCGGATTTGTTGAGAGTTTTTATCATAAAAGAATGTTGAGTTTTGTCAAGTACATGCTTTTCTGTATCTGTTGGGATAATCATATGTTTTTCTGTTCTTCATTTTGTTAATACAGTGTGTCATATTTATTGACTTGCATATGTTGAACCATTCCTGCATCCCACAGATAAATTCCACTTCATTAAGGTGACTGGTCCTTTTAATGTGCTGTTGAGTTCTATTTGCTAGTATTTTCTTGGTAATTTTTGCATTTACGCGCACCAGGGATATTGGCCAATAATTAATTTTCTGGTATTATATTTTCTGGCTTTTCTATAAGAATAATGCTGGTCTTCTAAAATTAGTTTGTATGCATGTTATTGTCTTAAATTTTTTTCCAGAGATTGAGAAGGCTTGTTATTATTGACTTAAATCTTCGGTAGAATTCATCCATTAACTCATCAGATGCTGGGCTTTTCTTTGATGTGAGATTTATGATTATAGATTCAATATCCTTATGCATGATTAGTCTGTTCAGATTTGTCATTTCCTCCTGATTCAGTCTTGGTAGAAAGTATGTGTAAATAAATGTATTACACTGCACGGTGGGAACCTATCCATGTATTCTAGGTTATGCAGTTTATTGGTATCTGGTAGCTAAAAGAGCGCACCCATCTATGTGGCAATATAGTGGGAAAAGCTATGGGTAGTGGCGACAAACCTACCGAGCCTGGTGATAGCTGGTTGTCCAAGACAGAATCTTAGTTCAACTTTAAATTTACCTACAGTCATTTAATCTTCCTGTAAATTTGTTATGATTTGCTTATTCTTATGATCCATATTTCTGTTGTCTTCAAGAAAATTAATAAATGGGGAGAATTTCATTGTACATATGTTAGTAATATAAATAATAACGCTTCTTATTTTGGCTGTGCTGCTGTAACAAAACGTCTGAGACTGGGCAACGTGAAGAGAATATCAACCTATTGCTCACAGCTCTGTAGGCTGAAAAATCCACAGTCAAGGCACTGGCAGGTTTTGTGTCTGCTGAAGGCTGCTTTCTGCTTCCAAGATGGTGTCTTCTTGTGGTACCCTCCCATGGTGGAAGCAACACGAGAGCCAGGCAGCTCTCTGAAGCCTCTGTAATAAAGGCTTTAATCCCATTAAAGAAGGTGAAGCCCTTTTGACCTATCACTGCCCCAAAGGCCTCACCTCTTCATACCATCACCTTGGAGTTTCTATTTCAACACATGAATTTTGCAGGTACATATGTATTCAAACCACAGCAAATACTTAACATGTATTGAGTGATTACTCTATGGCAAATAGTCTGTAGGTATTAGACATATGAATATAATAACTCACTCAGTTCTCACAAGCAACCCTCTGAGGCAAGTACTGTGACCTTCCCTGTGGTGCAGACCAGGAAGCTGAAGAACAGAGAGGGGATGTGATTTTCCCAGCGTCTGTGGCCAGTGAGAACCACTGATTTGAATCCAAGCCATTACCAGGGCTCAGGCTCCTAACACTAGACTGACTTGTTGTAAAGTCAATGAGCAAAGATAACACCAGAGCGGACAAGGGCAAGGAGGACGGTCTCACACCAGAGAGGATGAGGGCAAGGAGCAGACGAGGGCGAGGAGGACGGTCTCACACCAGAGAGGATGAGGGCAAGGAGGACGGTCTAACACCAGAGAGGACGAGGGCGAGGAGCAGACGAGGACGAGGAGGACGGTCTCACACCAGAGAGGACGAGGGCGAGGAGCAGACGAGGGCGAGGAGGACGGTCTCACACCAGAGAGGACGAGGGCGAGGAGCAGACGAGGGCGAGGAGGACGGTCTCACACCAGAGAGGACGAGGGCGAGGAGCAGACGAGGGCGAGGAGGACGGTCTCACACCAGAGAGGACAAGGGCAAGGAGGACGGTCTCACACCAGAGCGGACGAGGGCGAGGAGGACGGTCTCACACCAGAGCGGATGAGAGTGAGGAAGATAGTTTAACATGAAAATTAAATCAGCAGAATTAAAAGATGCATTGCAAGTCGTGGAGAGAAAGATTCCCTTTCAGATGATAAATAACTTCCTAAATAAATTCCTTTCAAAACACAATAAATATTTCTAGAAAAGACTTTCCAAAAGTTAGAATTTATCAGCTGTTTCAGAAGCCCAGTTTAATATCACTAAAAAGTCTCTATCCTTGGGAAAATTCCTAAAGAAAAATATACAACAATTCATTATCTTTGGTACGAGACCATGAATGATACTTTTATTTTTATGTATCTTAATTTTCAACATTTTGTAAGATACACGTTTCTTTTAAAAATAAAGCGAAGTCCTTTGAGAAGACCACCTCTTCTTTCGAAAGCGCTGAACATAAGTGTCTGGTGTTGACTTGGTGTCCAGGCCCTCTGCCATTCTCCTGGGTCCCCAGAGGGGCCCCGGGCTGGGACCTGCACACCTCCCTTCTCAGGTGATTCTAATTCTCACTCTAATCAGGGCACAGTTCAATGTAGAGTCTCCTACAATTCCCAATGGCGGCACAGATCTCACATGCTTTCAGGGTCATAGAAATGCCCTACCCTCTGTCTGAGACAGGCCTGGGAAGCCGTGGCCACAGGGTGCTGGTGGCTGAGGCTGAGGCAGGAACCACCTGCTCTGGGCTCTGGGGGAGGAAGGTATGAGCTGGATATGAGCGGAGAAGTCTTCGCAGGAGGCGGTTGGCAGGATTTGCATGTTCAGTGGGCTCAGAAGCATACCAGGTTCTGCGAAGGATGCAAGGATGCATAGGCCTCTGTTTCCAAGGTGGCTTAACAAGCAAGGCCCACAGGAAGAGACAACCAGAAGAGACAGTCAAACCACGGGGGGGCTGTCTGTGGGCAGTGGCTTGCAAGGCCTGTGGCTATGGGTGGGTGTTTGCCAGTGGCTGGAGAAGACTCTGAGGGTTCTCTCAGGATTGGGTTGGTGCATGATGTCCGAGCCCTCTCATCCAATAAAGCGTCCCCAGCATGCTGAGTGCTTGAGAGACAGAATGTCAGACACATCCTTCCCCGATGTGCATCTGGGAGAAATTTCAGCCTCGAGTTCAGTGAGCTATACGTAGCTTCATCTGTGCATCACTGCGGTTTTGGTGGTTAAGTTGCCCACCTAGAGTTCATTCATTCCTCCTGAGGACCTCTGCCATCTGCATAACCTGTGCAGTCTTGTTGTGAAGACCATTTCGTTGATTGATTCTCCAGGCGGGGCTGCCTCCCTGAGGACATGTGTTTGGATTCCGGGTCTGACATTTACAAGCTTTGGGACTTTGGAAAAATACTTGCCTCTCGAAACCATTGTTCATGCATAAAATGCAGCCATTTGTGTCTGCCTTGTGGAGTTAGTGTGAGCATTTCAATAATGCATGGCAAGTGCCAAGCAGGTGCCTGACACACAGTGGGACCTCAGTTGTGGGCAGCAGTGGCGGCTCAGGTACGTGACACACAGTGGGACCTCAGCTGTGGGCTGCGGTGGTGGCTCAGGTATGTGACACACAGTGGGACCTCAGCTGTGGGCAGCAGTGGTGGCTCAAGTACGTGACACATAGTGGAACCTCAGCTGTGGGCAGTGGTGGTGGCTCAGGTGCGTGACACACAGTGGGACTTAAGCTGTGGGCAGCAGTGGCAGCTCAGGTGCCTGACACACAGTGGGACCTCAGCTGTGGGAGCAGTGGTGGCTCAGGTACGTGACACACAGTGGGACCTCAGCTGTGGGCTGCAGTGGTGGCTCAAGTACGTGACACACAGTGGGACCTCAGCTGTGGGCAGTGGTGGTGGCTCAGGTACGTGAAACACAGTGGGACCTCAGCTGTGGGCTGCGGTGGTGGCTCAGGTACGTGACACACAGTGGGACCTCAGCTGTGGGCAGCGGTGGTGGCTGTGGTGACGAGGGTCTGTGGATTAACACACAGAGGCACATATCTCATCCAGCAAACACATGTGGCTGTGGGCTGAGCCTCAGGGAAGGAGCTCTGGCTGCGTGTCACAGGCGGCTGTTGACACTGTTTTCTGCTCTCGTCCTGCAGTGATAGCATTTTCTCAGTGGTCTGAGAAGTGTATTTAAGGCTGCAAGAACAGAGGGGTTCCTTGACGCCCACCTCTGAGGAGCAGGAGAACATTAACGAGCTCTTTCCATGGAGTCCTGATATACTGGGCACACTTGGTGGCCTTTTGTTTCATTCACATGGAGGAGGCAGAGGCCTCCTGTTTTCAGAAGCAGCATTTAAAGCAGATCAGGAAAGGAAAGCCGCACTCGAACTGTAACGAGAATGTTGTCCAAACAGCTGGAGGCTGCTCCAGATGCGCCCCCGGGCATGTGAATCGGGAGCTTTCTAGAGGGGTTCTGGGCACGAGGGTGGGAGAGGAGCAGATGAGCCAGGGACCAGATTCACCCCTAGTGGGAGGACGGAAAGGTGAGGGCGGAAGAGCCCTGAGCCAGTGTCAGTAAAAGCAGCACGCTCAGCTGGAAGGATGAAGACGTCCCCCACACCCTGGGGGATGAGAGGAGTTGGGAAGCCACGGGTCAGAAGCGCTGGGAGGGGAGCAGGTTCAGATCCTGTGGGTCAAGAGTAGGTGGGACACTGTTAGTCATTCTTGCATTGGCGTAAAGCAATATCTGTAATGGAGTAACTCACAAAGAAAGGAGGTTTAGTTGGCTCATGGTTCTGCAGGCTGTGCAGGAAGCATAGCGGCTTGTGCTTCTGGGGAGGCCTCAGGAAGTTTCCACTCATGGCGGAAGGCAAAGGGGAAGCAGGCATCTTACACGGCAGGAGCAGGAGCAGGATAGAGAGGGGAGGAGGGAAGTGCCACACACTTTTAAATGACCAGGTCTCAGGAGAGCTCAATGACTATCACAAGAACAGCACCGAGGGCTTTGTGCAGAGCCGTTCATGAGACTCAGTGCCATGATTCAGTCCTCCCACCTGGCCCCAGTGCCCACATGGGGGACTGCAATTCAACACGAGGTTTGTGCGGAGACACAGATCCAAACCACATCAGACGTGTTTCTGTGCTGGGCCAGGTACGTAGGGTCTCCAGGGATCTGATCTGCAGGGCTGGAGGCTGTAAGGAGCAACACAGACCCGAGAATGAAGGCACGGAGGCTCCCATCTCCGTCCCGGGGGCTTGTCGGCTCTGCCTCCGAGTAAGCACAGAAATGCACTCAGCGGTTCCTGCTCCTGGGAGACTGGCCCTGCAGCAGGCCTGTGTCTCCAAGGACTGGGTCTGAGCCGTGTCCCAGGGAGTCAGTCCTGGCATGCATCACTCTAGGCTAAGCCCTGATCTCAAAGACAAGCTTCCGTGTTTGGTATGTTCCTTGCTTAAGACCTCGTTCATTTCATAGATGCTATGGTCACAAAATAACTTTTAAAATGCAAGTTCAACATCTATGATGGGAGTCGTTCCAAAAGCGCTCTGTTTGATCTGAAGTTGGGTTATTTAAAGGGTGTCTGTCCTGTGTCACTTTGCAGCTCACCCATTACACATCTCCACCCCAGACAACGAATCCCCTCACTACACTAATGTTTTCCCCTTTTTTGCTCCCCCACGGTTTGCCTCTGTGGCTGCCTTCAGCTGGAGACTTCTGCTTATTACTATTTTTATCCATATTCTGCAATCCTGCCAGTTCCAGCTCAGACACCAGAAATCTAGTGTCAGCGCCAGCGATTCTCCCTCTCATCTGAAACTGATGCATGCTCACTTGTGTCAGATTCTTTGCTGGTGACTCTACAGAAGATCGGGGCAGCCCCTGACCGCAGCGCTTTCTGTGCGAGTCTCCTGTTTCTCTCCAGGGCCTTTATCCACGGTGCCTGAGCAGGACCTTCCCCACAGGAGCCAGGCAGCCCACGGTCCTCCTCCACTGCTTGTTTGACCTGCAAGATGAAACCTGTTTCCCAGTTTTGTTGGGGGATATCTCTTGGGTTATGTACCTCTTGTACTTTCAGTTACTTACTCATCTTTCGTATATTATGTTTTGCCATTTGAGTGGACAGATGTGCTGTAGTGGAGTCCCAGAGGGGCTGGGACTTCCATGATATCTGCAGAACCTTGGACTGTGTCTTCAGCAGCTTGACCGCCGTGGCCGAGTCCTGCTCTTAGGAACTCGTTTTTTAATAGGGAAGCTGTCTCCAGGAGACTGCTGTTTAACAGCAGATGCATTCTGCAAGAGCAGCCCATTTGTTCATCATTAACTTAACTTAGAAATCAGCTTGCATCTTGAAAGGAAGGGATTAGGACCTACATGCCGGAACGGTGGCCTGGCAGGTTTTACTCTGGGTGGGCAGGTGGGGTAGGAGGAGGAGTTTATAATAAATGACGGATTGCTGCTGTACATGTACCACTCCTGTGCACAGGACTTTTATTCCTAGTAATTGCACAGGATAAGTTTTACCAACCCTGTCCATAGGAAACAGAGTTCTAGAGGTGTGGTACATCGATTATGGTGACCCAGAAAGTTTATGACAGAGGCAGAGCCCAGCGTAGGAGGATGGATGTGGTGAATGGTTTTGGTAAGGGTTCAGAGAGGGTCCCAAGGCTGGTCGGGCTTGACTGGAAGGCTTCTTGCAGCTCTCGTTCAGAGGGAAATCCACCTTATCCTTGCTGGGCTGCTGTCAGCTGTGAGCTCTCTCCCCTTTGGCCCATGGGTAGAGCTGCTGAGCCCTGACCTCATGGGCTCCAGAGGGGCTGGAACTTCCATGATATCTGCTGGGAGCTGTGTCCTGGCAGCACCTCATGGTTCCTTGCTTAGAGCCTCTCAGAAATGAAGTCAACGTGTTAACAGATATAAGGATGGCAAGAAACACGTCCAGGTAAGTGAACACCAGGCAGCCTGAACACCTCTACTTACAGACATGCATCACACAGGGACAGGAATGCATCCTGAGATGTGTCTTAGGTGCTTCTGTTCCTGTGCAAACATCCTAGAGTGTGAACACCTGGTGGTATAGCCTAAAAGACATCTAGACTACCACACAGAGTACCACACATCTAGACCGCCACACACAGCCTTCCACACATCTAGACCACCACACATAGCCTGCCACACATCTACACCACCACACACAGCCTTCCACACATCTACACCACCACACATAGCCTGCCACACATCTACACCAGCACACACAGCCTTCCACACATCTACACCACCACACATAGCCTGCCACACATCTACACCAGCACACATAGCCTGCCACACATCTACACCACCACACACAGCCTTCCACACATCTACACCACCACACATAGCCTGCCACACATCTACACCACCACACATAGCCTGCCACACATCTACACCGCCACACACAGCCTTCCACACATCTACACCACCACACATGGCCTGCCACACATCTACACCAGCACACATAGCCTGCCACACATCTACACCACCACACATAGCCTGCCACATATCTACACCACCACACATAGCCTGCCACACATCTACACCAGCACACATAGCCTGCCAGACATCTACACCAGCACACATAGCCTGCCACACATCTACACCAGCACACATAGCCTGCCACACATCTACACCAGCACACATAGCCTGCCACATATCTACACCACCACACATAGCCTGCCACACATCTAAACCAGCACACATAGCCTGCCACACATCTACACCAGCACACATAGCCTGCCACACATCGAGACCACCACACATAGCCTGCCACACATCTAAACCAGCACACATAGCCTGCCACACATCTAGACTGCCAGACCTCTAGACCGCCACACATAGAGTACCACACATCGAGACCACCACACATAGCCTGCCACACATCAAGACGATACAGTGTAGCCTATTGCTCCTAGATTACAAACCTGCGCAGCACGTTACCCTACTGAATACTCAAGGCACTTATAACACAATGGTAGGGATCTGTGTATCTGAACACATCATACATCCCAACACAGAAATGGTACAGTGGAAATACGGTATTATAATCGTATGAGACAACTGTCACATATATGCTCCAGCATCGACCAAAATGTCAACATGTGGTGCATGATTGTGTGTGAGTGTGAGAGAGAGAGAGTGTGTCAGTGTGAGTGTGCATGTGAGAGTGAGTGTGTGTGCGCGTGTGAATGCCCTCTCTGTCTGTATGGTCAGCATCTGTGGGTGCAGCCAACCAGGGATGAAAGACATTTGGAAAAAAATGGATGATCGTGTCTGCAGTGAGCATGTACAGACTGTTTTCCTGTTATTATTCCCTGAACAATATAGAATAACATGTATTTACACAGCTTTTACATTGTATTAGCTATTATAAGTTATCTTGAAATGATTTAAAGTTTACAGGAGGTGGCCAGGTACAGTGGCTCACACCTGTCATCCTAGCACTTTGGGAGGATGAGGCAAGCAGTTCACTCGAGCTCAGGATTTCAAGACCAGCCTTGGCAACATGGGGAGACTCCATCTCTACAAAAACCCAAAACATTAGCCCAGCCCGGCATGGTGCCACATGCCTGCAGACATGCCTCCCAGCTACTCAGGAGGCTGAGACAGGAGAATCACTGGAGCCCTGAAGGTTGAGGCTGCGATGGCACCACTACACTTCAGCCTGAGTGTCACAGTGAGGCTTTGTCTCAACAACAAGCAAAGTATGCACGAGGGTGTGTGTAAGTTCCATGAAAATGCAACACCACTTTAGATCAGGGACTTGTGCATCTATGGGCTTTGGTTTTCCAGAGGGGCTCCTGGAACCAGCACCTCATGGATACTTGGGGAGGGCTAAATGTTACAGCCGGCCTCCAACTTACAGTGGCTTCACTTGACAGCTTTTGACTTCAGCATGGTGTGAAGGTACTGCCCTTTCGGTGGAAACCGTGCTACGAGGCCCAAACACCCTCCCAACCGCTGTGTTTTTTAGTTTCAGTGCCGTGTTCAATAAATTACATGAGATATTCAACACATATTATGAAATAGGTTTTGTGTTAGGTGATTTTGCTTATCTCCAGGCTGCTGTGAATGTTCTGAGCACTAAGGCAGGTTAGGCTAAGCTATGATGTTCAGTAAGCTCGGCGTATGAAATGTATTTTCCACTTACGATATTTTCAACTTACACTGAGTTTAACAGGACACAACCGTTCTGTAAGGCGAGGGGCATCTGCATACGTAAAGGATTAGAAAAACTGTCCTTCAAACACCTAGAGTGTGATGGGACCATGCCACTGGCAGTGCATGGAAGGGTGATCTCTGGTGATGCTCTTGGTTCGCTGTCTTTTAAAAGTATTCCAGAATGAATAAAATAACAGAAGAAGAAGAAGAAGGCACATTCAATCCAATGGAAATTTTACACCTAAAATTACAGCTGATGGCTTTGATGTAAAAAGGAAATGAAAGCTGTCTGCACTATTATACAAAACAAATCTTGATCAAGTGACCAGTCCCTAGACCAAGAAATAAACATTTGGCCTGATTCAGCATTTACATCGACCTGCAATCATGTTACATATGATCTATCTATCTATCTATCTATCTATCATCTATCTATCTATCTATCATCTATCTATCTATATCTATCTATCATCTATCTATCTATATCTATCATCTATCTATCTATATCTATCTATAATCTATCTATCTATCTATCATCTATCTATCTATCATCTATCTATATCTATTTATCATCTATCTATCTATCTATCTATCTATATTTATCTATCATCTATCTATCTATATCTATCTATCATCTGTCTATCTATCTATCTATCTATCTATCTTTGAAGACAGAACACATGACGCACTTAAAATATTCTTAAATGTAGAAGATTTATGGAATGTGAGGATACTCAATGAGGCTTCACAAGCTTAGGTCTAAGCTATGGGGCCCGATTTCAGAAACCGTGTAGGCTTTCTCGGTTTTTCACGATGTTCAAATATCTTTCTGTCGGGTACTTGACCCAGGTCCAGATGTACAGATTCTGAATGGACATATTCTTGCAGAGGAAATTTCGGGACATGACAAATAAAAATGTAAATTAGCTGTCGATCAGAGAGCAAAATGAATTTTAAGAAGAATTTTTCTCCTTCAAAAGAGAGTAAAGATGATCCTTCTACTAAATGATTTGAGAGTGTAATTGGCTGATGAGGGTGTGGAGAAACAGCCATGAAGGGAAAGGACATTTAATTTCAGCTTGTCACTTCCAGCCTTATAAATTGGTTTATTCCAAATGAAAACTCAGTTTTCAAAATTAAATCGCCTTTTTATTTATTTATTTTTCTTCTCCCTCCTATCTACGTGGCTCCTGAAACCTACCAGCCAGTGGGCAAAAGCGTAAAAGATGAGTTTCCTGCGCACGTGCCTATGCTTTAACGCTTACTAAAGCGGAGAGCTGCGCGCAACGAAGTTACCTGACCTGACCATCACCTCGCAAGGCCTGCGGAGCACGTGGCGCCGGGCGCGGCTTCCTCAGGTGCGCACTTGTTTGGGTGAAATTGCGTGGAGATGGCCGTATCTTATTTCCAACACGGCCTTTTTAACGACAGGTAAGGCTCCCTTTTCTCCCTTGGGGAAGGCTTAACGAGTTTCTCCCCCTCACGGAGAGCAATTAGGTGTTTTCAGTCGGCTGCACCTGCGACCCACAGCGATCTTGTTCTCACGCAGATCTGCCCAGCCAGGTAAGGAGAAAGCCCAATTAGGCCTTCCCTGATGAGAAACAGGTTGAGAATGACTATTGCATGGGTGCTTGGACGGGGAAGAGAAGAAGGAGCGTGTCGATTAGGGAGGGTGGGTCAGCGTCACCAGTGCAGTGTTTCCCCGTCCAGGGCCTCAGACCAGCAGCAACAGCAGCCTCACCTGGAAACCGGCTCGAAACGCAAATTATCAGGCCCCACCCCAGACCTGAATCGGAAGCTCCCGGGTGCGGCTCAGCAGTCGTTTCCCTAAGCCCTCCTGGTGATCCCGGCCTATGTTCAAGCGTAGAAATCACAGGTCTCGTGCACAGGGCTCATGGCCGCGGGCGGAATCTCAGCTCTGCCCCTTGTTGCCTATGCGCCCCCAGATTACTGCACTTCTTCAGGTCTGAGCTTCTCTCTATGTAAACGGAGATAACGGAGCCTACCTTGGCAGGGGCTATTAAGTATGTCATATATTATGTTAAATACGTTTCATAGGAAACGTGCCTTGTGTGAAGTGGGATGTCAAATGGAACTCTTCCTTCCTCGATGTCGTGGAAACATCCCTCTGGCAGCTTCAGACATCAAGGAGGGGGAAGTCCCGCTAAGCAGACTCAACAAAGGAAGTCGCTCATAATGACTCCTCCACTCCTGAACTTCCTCACCCACTCGGGGGGGAAGGAAACGGTGTGGAGCAATGTTTTAGCCGTATTATGTGTTTCCAGTCCTGGTGAGAGGGAACTTCAGAGTCTGTGTCCCCTGCAGTTGACAAGAGTCTCCTGGTGCCTGCCTGGGCTGAAGGACGCTATTCAGCCTCTTGCTGCTGTGTTGAGAGGGGTCTGCACCCTCCTGGAGTTTATTGAAGTAAGGATTGGGTAAGAGTGTAACGTGCTGTGTGGGGAAGAGAGAGCTGAGAGCAGGTTGCTGACAGATCTTTCCAGAAGTTCTGCCTAGGGGGGCAGAGGGACCCAGCACCAAGAAGCTGGAGGAGGACACGCACTCACTGGGCACCATGGGAGGAGCCACACACAGCCTCCCACCAGAGAGCCTCACCTACCAGGTCAGAGGCACAGCGGGAGAGAAGTCACAGCAAAGCTCATTTTCAAAAAATGCTCTAAAGTGTCCGTGAGAGAAAGAATCTGTTTCAAAAACCCTCTGCAGAGCGGAAGGCTAGCTCATAACAGCACGAGCATAACAATAAGGCTTCTGTCCTTCATCGCTCTTGCTTCTCCCGGCTCCAGCATGGGAGGGGGCACAGCAAACTAAAAGCCTGGTGTGGGAGGAGAGGAGAGGGCTGCAAGAGAAGCAGGGAAGCTGAGCACAGCCGTCCTTTCCACTCCAGGACGAGCCACAGCAGCACAGGAGATTGCAAAATCGACTCACAGCTTTGATTAATATTTGCTCTGCACATTCTGGCTTCTGAATTGAGACTCTGATTTAAGTGACACTAACATTGTCTAGTACCTAAAAATGAATAAAACAGACAGAGAGAGATTTTTTGGAAAAAAGCATTTTCACTGCAAAACTGTTAAAGGATCAAACGCTAACCACGAGCTGCATTCGCGTTATGACGTGACTTACGCTTGCTCAGGACACACAAGCGCACACCCGCATGCACACGTTACATGGTCATGGCTCAGTGATGTATCTGCAACTTTCAGTAGATGAAAGAGCACTGGACCCCTTTTAGAGCCAGTAAGGTTTTATTATCAGATTTTACTGGTCTGAGTATAAACACAGCTTTAACAAAGCAAGGTATTTTAATGAATACTAAGATGAACCAACCCGAGTTTCTGGCAGCAGTGCTGTGTTTACAGATTCCCAGAATGAGAGGGCTCTGAAGTGGCTGAGTGATCCACAGCTGATAAAATGGTCAGCTCAGAGATGCTCAAGGCTGGGAGAGGCCTGATGGCCAGGGCAGCCGCCTTCCACAGCTTCCGGGGCACCGTCACAGGCTGACTTCAGCAGTGGTCCCCCTGCCTTCTGAGCGCATAGTCAGTGTGGCCGTGGCCAGTGTCCCTGTAAATGGCTCTCAAGGCCCAATCCAGCTGAATTTAAATTCTTCCAAATGGCAATGCAATATACTTGAATGCTCCTTGTAACAGAGAACCCTCTACTTTTCATGGAGACAGTCCTGCTTATGACTAACTGGGGTCACGAAGACATTTCACTTACACAATTGGAAACGTGGAGCTTCTTGTTGAGTTTCCTAGCTACGATCTACAAGGCCACGTGGAGCAAATCTGTCCTCTTTTTATGGCAGTCTTTCAGGAATTTGGGGAAAGCTACTGAGATCTTCTTGAGACTAGTTTCTTCACCACTCCCCCAGCTGAAGTATTTCTTCCATCCTTCCCGCTCTGATCTGTGCCTGTGCTGGTGTATATTAGAACCAGACCATTCTTAGAGTGAGGTCAGTGCTCCAAAAACCCAACTGCCACTGCTTTGCTTTAGACGAGAAAAGTAAGGTCCGGTAAGGATGCTGGCATGTAAAACCCCGCAATTTGTGAGCTGACGTCCGGCTCTGGGACTTCCCACTGTGCCATCCTTCCTCGAAGGTGCAAGACTGGCTTCAACATCTCTTACATTTTTGTTGACAGGGAATGCCTTTTCCCAGAGTATACTTTTCTGCATCCTGCTGCGTTTGGGGTGGTTGCTACTGAGGATATGCTAAGCCCAACCGGACCACAGCATGAGCCAAGCCTCCGAGGACAAACTTTCCCTAGAAAGACTAACCATAGAGGCCAGGCAACACTGACTGCCCCGGCAGCTGGTGTGGACTGATGTGTCAAGGGGCATTCCCGCTACGTGGAACACTCACGTGCATCTAAGGAAGCTCAGTGCCCTGAATTTAGTAACTTGGTGAAAACGGTGACCATCATTCGAAGCTGTGGAGTACTAAGAACTTTTAAAATGCAGCATTCTATTTTAGAATTTCAATGACACCATAAATCGGTGTGTAAGGACGGGTCGAGAGATATCTGTTAATTTGTGGAGTATTTACAGATTGCCTACTATGTGCTGGCACCACCATGCTAATTCACATTTAGTCCTTACAGTAAAACTCACCTGCCTGTGATCCTTTTCATTTTACAAATGATGTCACTGAGGCTCACAGAGAATCAGCGACTTCTCAGTGTCACCATGCTGGTCACTGGTACAGTGCGTGTAGCTCAGTGCCAATCTAACTTCCAGGCCAGGCTCCTTCCACCATGCACAGCTGATAGAGCTATCTATTGCTGCACAGCAATGCAATCCCAAATCAAGCAGCTTAAAACAACACAAGTCTTGAGTCACTTCCCACAGTTTCCGAAGCTCAGGAATCCAGGCGTGGTTCAGTGTGGTTCTCAGTCAGGGTCTCCCATGGGGCTGTGGTCAAGCTGTAAGTCAGGAAGGCATTGTCTCAGGGTTGTACTCGTTTACATTCACCCTTTTTCTCTTCTTTCCTTGCCAGCATTTGTTATCGTGACTTTTGAATAAAAACCATTTTAATCGCGATGACATGATATCTCCTCGAAAGTTTGGTTTGCATTTCTTTAATGATCATTGATGTCGAATATCTTTACATATGTCTGTTTACCATTTTTTTTGCCTGTTTTTAGATTGGATTATGAGATGTTTCTCCTATGAGTTGTTTGAGCTCTTCATATATTTGGTTATTGAGCCCTTGGCAGTCGGGTGGTTTGCACATATTTTCTTTCATTTGGTAGGTTGTATTTTCACTGTTAGTTGTCTCTTTTTTTGTGTGTGCAGAAGCTTTTTAACTAGATATTATTCCATTTGTCCATTTTTGCTTTGGTTGCCTGTACTCATAAAGTATTACTCAAGGAATTTTTGCCAAGATTAATGTCCTGGAGAGTTTTCCCAATGTTTTCTTGTAGTAGTTTTATAGTTTGAGGTCTTAGGTTTAAACGTTTAATCAATTTTGATTTGCTTTTTGTATAAGGTGAGAGATAGAGATCACATTTTATTCTTCTGCATATTGATATCCAGTTTTACCAGTACCATTTATTTAAAAGAGAAGAGACTCTCTTTCCCAATGTATGTTCTCCTCACCTATGTTGAAAATGAGTTTGCTGTAGATGTGTGGATTTGTTTCTTGGTTTTCTTTTCTTTTCCATTGGTTTATGTGTCTGTTCTTATGCCAGTACCATGCTGTTTTGGTTTATATAGCTCTGTAGTATAATTTTAAATTAGGTAATATGATTCCTCCAGTTTTGTTCTTTCTGTTCAGGATGACTTCAGCTATTCTGGGTCTTTTGTGGTTCCATATGAATTTTAGAATTGTTTTTCCCATTTCTGTGAAGAATATCATTGTTATTTTGATAGGGATTGCATTCAATCTGTAGATTGCTTTGGGTAGTATGGACATTTTAACAATATTCATTTTTCCAATCTATGAACATAAAATATATTTCAATTTTTTGTGTATGCTTCAATTTCTTTTATCAATGTTTTATAGTTTCCATTATAGAAACCTTTCACTTCTTTGATTAATTTCTAGGTATTTAATTTTATTTGTGTCTGTTGTAAATGGGATTTTTTTTTTGTTATCTTTTTCATGTTGTTCACTATTGGCATATGGAAATGCCACTGATTTTTGTAGGTTGAATTTGTATCTTGCAGCTTTGCTGAATTTATCAATTCTAATCTTTTTTTTTGGTGAAATCTTTAGGTTTTTCTAAATATAAAACCGTATCATCTACAAACAAGGAGAAACTGACTTCTTTGTTTTCAATTTGGATGTCCATTATTTCCTTCTCTTGTCTTATTGCTCTAGCTAGGACTTCCAGTACTATGTCAAAGAACAGTGCTGAAAATCACATCCTTGTCACATTCGAGATACAAGAGGAAAGGCTTTCAGTTTTCTTCATTCAATATGATCCTAGCTGTGGATCTGTCTTATATGGCTTTTGTTATGTGGAGGTATGTTCCTTATCCCCAGTTTTTAAAGGTTTTTTTTTTTTTTTTATCATAAAGGGATGTGGAATGTGATCAAATACTTTTTCAGCACCAATTGACTTGATCATGTTGTTTTGTCCTTCATTCTGTTGATATGATGTATCATACTGACTGATGTTGAACTATTCTTGCATCCCTGAGAGAAGTCCCACTTACTCATGATAAATGATCTTTCTAATGTATCATTGAATTTAGTTTGTTAGTATTTTGTCGAGTATTTTTGCATCAATATTTATCAGAGACATTGACCTATAATTTTCTTTTCTTGCTGTCAGGGTAATACTGGCCTCATAGAGTGAGTTTGGAATTATTTCTTCCTCCTCTATTTTTTAGAACATATGCATCAGATGGGAATTAGCTATTCTTTAAAGGTTTGGTTGAAATCAGCAGTGAAATCATCAGGTCCTGAGCTTTTCTTTACTGGGAAACTTTTTGTTATGGTTTCAATCTCATTACTTGTTATGGGTCTGCATGGTTCAACCTTAGTAGGTTGTATGTATCTAGGAATTTAACAGTTTTTTTCAGATTTTCTAATTCATTGGTATATAGTTGCTCATAGTGGCCACTAATGATCTTTTGAATTTCTATGGTGTCAATCACAATGTCTCTTTTTTCACCTCTGATTTCATTTATTTGGATCTTCTTTTTTTTTCTTAGATAGTCTGGCTCAAGGCTTGTCAATTTGGTTTACATTCAAAATCACAATTTTTTTTTGTTTTATTGATCTTTTATACTTTTATTTATTTCTGCTCTGATCTTTATTTCTGTTCTACTAATTGTCATTTGGCTTGTGCCTAATTTTCTAGTTCTTTAAGATGTGTCATTAGCTTATTTATTTGAAATTTTCTTCCTTTTTATGTAGGCACTTACAGCTATAAATTTCATTTTTAGTACTGCTGTCACTGTGTCACACAGGTTTCGGTATGTTCTGTTTTCATTGCGATTTGTGAAAACATGTTCAGTCTCTTTCTTCATGCCATCATTGATCTGCCTGTCATTCAGAAGCATATTGTTTAATTTCCATGTGTTTTTACAGTTTCCAAAATTCATCTTGTTATTGCTTTCTAGTTTTATTCCATTGTGGTCAGAGAAGATGCTTGATATTATTTCAGTTTTTTTGAATGTTTTAAGATTTGTTTTATGACCTAATATATGTTCTGTCCTTGAGAATGATCTATGTGTTGAGGAGAATAATGTGTATTTTGCAGCCATTGGATAAAATTTTCTGTAAATATCTATTAGGTCCATTTGGTCTACAGTGTAAATTAAGTCCAATGTTTACTGATATTCTGACCAGAAGATCTGTTCAATGTTGAAAATGGGGTGTTAAAGTCTCCGGCTATTATTGTGTTGGGGTATATCTCTCTCTTCAGCTCTAATAATATTTGCTTTATATTATTAGAGCTCCAGTGTTGGTTACATATATATTTACAATCATTATATCCTGTTGCTGAATTGATTCTTTTATCATTATACAGTGGCCTTGTCTCTTACAGTTTTTGTCTTGAAATCTATTTTGTCTGATATAAGTGTGGCTACTCCTGCTTTTTTTTTTGTATTTAATATATTTTTCTGCCCCTTTATTTTCAGTCTATATATATCTCTATAGGTGACATGTGTTTCTTGCAGACAACAGAACATTGGGTCTTGTTTTTTCATTCATCCATCCACTCTATGGCTTTTGAGAAGAGTTTAGATTCGTTTACAGTTAATGGACCTGGAAAGGTCCATTTCTTCCTTTTCTTTTCTTCTCTTCTTTCCTGTCTCCCTTTTCGTGACAGTGATTTTCCCTAGTGGCATACTTTAGTTTCTTGCTTTGAACTTTTTGTTTACCTGTTGTATGTTTTTTTTTAATTTGAGGTTATCATGAGGTTTGCAAATATTATCTTATTTTTTACCAATATTTTAAACTGATGACAACTTAACACTGATTGCACAAATAAACCTACAAAAACAAACTAATAAAAACTCTGCACTGTAGCTTCATCCCCTACTTTTTACCTTTTACTTGTTTCTCTTTATGTTTTACGGTATCGTGTATGTCTTGAAAAATTGTTGTATTATTTTTTATTGGTTCATTATTTAGTTCTACTTAAGGTAAGACTTGGTTATATACCATAATTACAGTGTATTTTTCTGGGGTTTTCTGCGTGATTGCTATTACCAGTGAGTTTTGTACCTTCAGACGATAACATCCTTTTCTTTCAGATTGAAAACCTCCCGTTAGCATGTCTTATAGGACAGGTCTGGTGTTGATGAACTCTCTCAGCTGTTGTTTGGGAAGGTCTTTATTTCTTCTTCATGCTTAAATGATATTTTCCCTGGATATGCTATTCTAGGGTAAATGTTTCATTTTTTTCCCCTTAAGCACTTTAACTATTTTAAGCTACTCTCTCCTGGTCTGTAAGGTGTCCACTGAAAAATCTGCTTTCAGAAGTATTGGAGCTCCATTTTGTGTTATTCAATTATTTTCTCTTGATGCTTTTAGGATTCTTTTTTCATTCTTTATCTTTGGGAGTTTGATTTTTAAATACGTTGAGATAGGCTTCTTCAGATTAAATCTGCTGGGTGTTCTATAACCTTCCTGTATTGAATGTCAATATCATTCTCTGGTTTAGGGAGTCCTCTGTTACTATTTCTTTGAATACATTTTCTGCCCCTATGTTTTACTTCACCTTCTCTTTGAGGCTGATAACTCTTAGACGTGCCCTTGTGAGGCAGTTTTCTACATCTTGTAGGTGAGCTTCATTGTTTTTCATTCTTTTTTCCCCTCTGACTGAGCACTTTCAAATAGCCTGCCTCTTATTCTTTCTTCTGCTTGATCAATTCTGCTATTAAGAGACTCTGATGTATTCTTCAGCATGTTGAATAATAATTGCATTATTTAACTCTAGAATTTCTGCTTGATTCTTCTTAATTATTCCAATCTCTTTGTTAAATTGTTCTTACAGAATTCTGGATTCCTTCATTGTGTTATCGTGACTTTTTGAGTTTCCTCTAAACAACTATTTTGACCTCTCTAATTGGTCACACATCTCTGTTTCTCCATGATGATTCTCTGGTGCCTTATTTAATTCATTTGATGAAGTCCTGTTTTCCTGGATGGTGCTGATGCTTGCAGATGTTTGTTGATTTCTGGGCATTGAAGAGTTAGAAATTCATGTAGGATATGCAGTCTGGGCTTATTTGTGGCTGTCCTTCTTGAGATTGCTTTCCAGGTATAGGAAGGGATTGGGCCCCAGGCCCAATAACGCTATGGCTTTTGAAGACTCATAGAGATACCACCTTGGTGGTCTTGGAAAAGATCCAGAAGAATTCTCTGGATTACCAGGCAGAGGATCTTGTTCTTTTCCCTTTCGTTCTTTCTAGGTATCTCTCTCTGTGCTGAGCCATCTGGAACTGCGGCTATGGTGATGCAAGCACCCCTCGGGGCACCACCACTGGGACGGCACTGGGTCAGACCTGAAACCAGCACAGCCCTGGGCCTTGCCCAAGGCCCTTCTCTTCAGGGTGGTGAGATCCCCCAGGCTGCATGCATGTTCAGAGATGCTGACCGTGAGCCAGGGATTAGAGTCAAAAACCTTAGCAGTTACGTCATGTTCTCTTCTACTGCTGCAAAGCTGGCACTAAAAGCATGATACAAAGTCCTTCCTGCTCTTCTCTCCCCTGTCTGCAGGCAGAGGAGCCTATCCTGTGGCCAGCACTACCACTTGTCCCCAGGGCTTTTTGCCAGGCCAATGTTGACTGATGGCAGTGCCTCTTCTGTCAGCTTGTGGTGAATGCCGTCAGGCCTGGCACTCGCCGTTCATAGCAGAAGGCTCCCCTCTGGCTTAGGGGAGGTCCAGAAATGCTGTCCACGATCCTAGGTCTGGACTTTGGGAATCCAAGAGCCAGGTCCTGGAATGGGGACCCCCAAAAAGCCCTTTCGGTGTTCTACCCCACTGTGGCTGAGCTGGTACTTAAAGGGCAAAACAAAATCCCCCAAAGATTCCTCCTCTCTTCTCGAGCAGAAGGGGTCTTTCATTGTATGCCGCACAGCTGAGAATGTGCAGGGTGGCCCCTGAAGCAAGCACATCCCAGAGCCCACGGCCCATGGCGTATCCCTGGGTATCGCCACTGGCTCTCCAGGGCCCAAGGGCTCTTTAGTCAGCAGGTGATGAATGCTGCCAGGACTTGGTTCTCACCTTCAAGGCAGTGGGCTCTCATGCAGCCCAGGGTGTGTCTAGAAATGTCCTCTGGGAACCAGGGATTGGAATGGGGCTCATGACCATACCTACTGCTATCTTCTGCTGTTGCTGAGCTGGTATCCAAGATGCAAGGCAACATCCTCTTTCCTTTTTACTCTCCTCTCCTTAAGCGGAAGCAGGGAGACACTGCCATTGCTCTGAGCTGCACTTCCTTTGAGTGCACTGCCACCCCAGCTGGTGTTTTCTAGAACACACGCCATCCTGGTCCTCTGGCTCTGAGCCCAGCTTACCACTAGGAATTGAAGGCCCTGTGTCCCACCTTTCGAGTTTACCCAGGACCCCAGAGCCCTTCGGCCTGCAGTGGCAAGGCTGGGCTAGAAACTCAAATTACGACCACTGGATTGGGTGACTCCCCTCTGGCGAGGGCTGGTCCAAACGCCCTCTTCATGTGCTGGTGCTGGCTGAGCCCAGCATGGTTTTATCCTCTGCTGTAACAGGGCAGCACTGAGTTCCATGTAAGGTCCCCTAGTCACCGTGCTCTCCCTGTCCACACTGCACAGGCTCTCTGTGCTGCACTGCCACTACCAAGAGATGGTGGAGGGGTGGCACTGGCGGCTCAAGGCTGTCTCTCCTTCCTCCTCAGTGCCTCTTTCAGTAGCATGAAGATAAAACCCTGTACTGTCCTTGCTCACATGGTTTTTGGTTCTTGTGACGGTGCTTTTCTGTGTGGAGATAGTTGTTAAAATTTGGTTTTCCAGAGAGCGGGACAAACAGTGTAGGCTTCTCTTCTGCCATCTTGCTCCACCAAGGCCCTTCTGTAGTCTCAAAAAGCAAAACAGATTCTGCTCACAGAAAAGTATTTTGAAAATATGACACAGAGAGAGAGAGATGGAGAGAGAGAGAGAGAGAGAGAGAGAGAGAGAGAGAGAGAGAGAAAGACAGACAAAGAGAGAGACAGAGAGAGAGAGAGAGAGAGAGAGACACAGAGAGAGAGAGAGAGAGAGAGAGAGAGAGAGAGAGAGAGAGACAGAGAGAGAGAGAGAGAGAGAGAGAGAGAGAGAGAGAGAGAGAGAGAGAGTTGGTTTCCCCAGGATGCTATTTCCCATTTATCAGCTCAGGCTCTCTGGTCTTCTCCGGGCCCCCTACCCCTGGTCTACACCACCGTCAGCTTCTCTTTCCCAGGCAGCACGATCTCTGGATTGTCCTTCTCTGCTTCACTCATTTCCCAATCCGACACCAAAAAGACCTGGGAGCCCCATGGAAGATGGGAGGGGGCTGTGTCTTCTCAGTTTTTTTTTTTTTTCCAACAAAAATTCTTTTGACAAATACTTCACAAATACTTACATTTTGACAGACATTGTGCTAGCACTTCACATAACCACCCCTAATACCTGGAGCCAACCTGCAGGTCAGCAGTCGCTGTCACTGCTGTGCAGACAAGGCTGACAAGGGGGACACCAGGGCACGAGGCCACGCAGGAGGAAGCATGTGGCTGGATGTCAGCTGAAGCAGGACAATCACTCTGTGTAGACATCACCGTAGTCCAGGGGGCGGGGCTAACGGGGCTCAGAGAGGGGCAGATTCAGGAGTTTAGAGGGAGGCAAGGCCACAGGCAATGGCTGGATCCTTCTAGGAGGGATGACAATTGAGTGTCACTTCGAAGAAGGCCTAGGTGTTGGGTGGCAACAATGGGGCAGGGCTGGGGTTGGGAGCAGGGAGAGGGGCTGAGATGAGATGGAACTGTTACTATTTGAAGTATTTACTTTTTTTTTTCACTAAATTTCCACTTTTTAATGATTGCAAATTCCTCTCCACCTATGGAGCTAGGCGGGCTTATAAGGCTTCCTTGACAACCTATGTGTGATTCGTTACTTTTTTCTCTATTTTCATAGCATTTTGGAGGGAAATTGGGGAAGGCTGTTAGCTTATTAGCAAGACAAAAAATGTAGATGGAACCTTGACATTCTGTACATCTGATGAAATCAAAGAGGCTTTGAGGAATGTTTGAGTTAATCCTCACTGTTTGGAACCAGCTTCCGTTATACAAATATGAAGAACTGAGCACAAGTGATAAATGAAAACAATAGGGTAATGGTTCCTTCTCTGCTAATCCATATCCAAATACGCTATAAAAATGGTAATGTATGTATTCATAATTAACATGCCAGCCATAAATCATCTCAGAACTAAATTATTAAAACAATGAAATGCACACATCTCTATTAGAGATGAAAATATGTTTGTGGAAAAGTTGGGAAAGTTAACACCAGGCCTGCTGAGGCAAACTGACTATGGCCTTCCCTGGCTCTCACAGAAAGATGAAGCAGGGTGGGTCCATGGAGACCAGCCCTGAAGTTCAGGAAAGCTGACTGGTCAAAGAAGAATGCTGTCACATCCAGTTTCTTAGAAAGAAACTTTTAATAGAGATTTACAAACAGAAGCCACATCTGCATCCTGGGAAGGGCAAGACAAGATGGTGGATCCCCATGTCATCCTCACCAGACCCTGAGGTCCCTCAGAGGAGGGACACAAACACGTGTTCTCGAGTGGGAATGGGCAAGAATTTGCCCCAAGGGCAGGATTTAAGTATCTGCTTTTCCACAAAGGACCACAGATCAACTAGAAATCTCAGAGGCCTTCTCAGAAGTAGGGTTGATCAGAAGTCAATATGGCAGATTTGCTTCCAAGATGGAGTCACTTTAGCCTCTCATTCAAGATGGAGTCGCGTTGCCCTCCCATTCAAGATGGAGTTGCTTTGGGCTCCTGTCCAAGATGGAGTCACTTTGGCCTCCACAGCATCTCTTGATGAGGGTTTACCACCACAGGTGAATCTCAGGCTGCAAACTGGGGTCCAAGGTAATGTGGAAACTCTAGGGGGATTCAGGAAATGTTATAGGCTGGAGCCATGAACACATAACATCCAGACAGAATGACAGTAGTGCAATGCTGTGACCTACATTTTAACCACAAAGTCACAACAGAATTCCTGGGTGACCTTGGGCAGCCCTCACCCATTTGATGAGTCCCTCTGTAAGAATCATGGGTCTGTGGATTGGCCTGGCCCTGTGTGTCTCAGCCCTTCTTTGGCAGATGTGAGATCACACAGCTAGCAAGTGGCTAGTTCAGACTGAAATCTTGGGACACGATTCAAATTTTCAAGAGGACAAGAAGAGCTGGACCCCAGATTTCCCCTGGATCTCTTCCTGATTCATGGGTTGGCAGCCTCAGCTGTGGTGAGCTGGGGGAAGGGAGACTTCGAGAAAAGCGGCAGAAGCCTGGGGACCCCCAGTAGTTAGTTAAAAGACTGCACTTGGGTGAATACTGATGCCCAAGAGTCTCTTCCTGATGTGGATACCAGTGGGATGGGCCCAGTACCTACCAAGAGCTGTAGCTAAGGGTTCTTATCTGACCTGGTGCTCCTGGGAGACCCCCACAGCCAAGAACCTCTCTTCCTGGTGCCTTTAAAATATTAAAATCTATGTAACAAAGGTGATGTTCGGGCCATAAAGAGGTCCTCTGTAGGCTGACATTTTTTTTAGTTTTTGGGACAGGGCCTTGCTTTGTCCCCCAGGCTGGAGTGCAGTGGCACAATTACAGCTCACTGCAGCCTAGACTTTCTGGGCTCAAGAGATCCTCCCGCCGCATCTCTGAAGTAGCTGGGAGTACAGGCACATGCCAACACGCCTGGCAAATAGTTTCGCATTTTTCTTTAGAGATGGGGTTTTGCCATGTTCTCCAGGCTGTTCTTGAATTCCTGGGCTCAAGCACTCTCCCTGTCTCAACCTCCCAAAATGCCAGGATTATAGGCATGAGCCACTCCGCCTGGCCCTTTAATTTTTAATGAAGTAAAATTAAAATGTGCCAAGCCTATGTAGGCCTGGTTTGTGAGAGATGCTCTCCTACTCATTATCTTAGTTAATACTGTCTAGCTGGAGCTCAGACAGGTGTGCTGTCTGCTCTATTTCACGCTGCTAGTGAGAGGTCGGGTCAGGGTTTGAATTCAAGTGTCAAACAGCTGAAGCTCATGCTTCTTGTACAAACACATTCAAGAGCACACACACACACACACACACACACACACACACACACACAGTATGCAACAAAAGATTGTGCAGCCTTTTAAAAATACCAGCCATTGTACTGCACTTTCTCAGCTCCACACTCTTCCTGCCCCTCATTGGATTATGATCATCTCCTTTTAAGCCTCTGTTGTAAATGATTCAAAGATCAAGCAGGGATTTTGTGGGCAGCTTTGAGCAAAGAATAAAAAGGATTGAGCTTAGAGTCTGCATTCTAAATTTCTCTCACCTTCTGAAAATATCCCAAATAAAATCAGGTTATTATGATTTAAGTAGCCAGCAAAAGGCAAGCACATCTGCTCTCAGAGATGAGGAGTCAGTACTAGAAAATAATCACTAAACATACTGATTATTCAGTGTGGCCAGACGCATCTCAAGCATGGTTACAAGTCCTCAGTGCACTCTGACAGGGGGCTTCATCACCCTCATTCTCCAGTGAAGACACGGAGAGCCAGAGAGTCTCAAGGGCCCAGCCTGGTCCACATTGCCAGGAGGCGGACAGGCCGGCCAGATTCATGGTACAGGTCCTTTTGTCTCTCCCTGCTCTGACATGGCCTTTCCTTTCTGAGAAAACAACTTCTTTAATGATTTGGAATGAAGCGTGAAGCTGTGCAGGAGGCTAGGATGTGTCTCAGACTAACTAAACCAGAAACTCTGGACATGGGCCCATGCATCTGCATTTAGCGGTTTTGATTCTCAGCCACATTTGTAGCTGTGTTAGGGGACGCCCTGAAAGAGGGTCGATAACCAGAGCCATGTGACCCACATAGTGGCACAGCAGAGCTGTGAATGGCAGAAAAAAGTGTGACTATAACTCTGACAAGTTTAATTGGTGATAATTTTATGTAATCATAAAATTTTAGAGCAAAGAGATTTTTTAAAAAATTTAATCCAAATCTTTTTTCACAGTAAAATACAAAACACAACAAAACAAAAAAAATCTAAGAGTCCAAGACGCAAAAGAATCTGCCTGGAGGTGAGAAGGGGCAGCTGGTGCCACACTGGGGCCCGCAACTCTGTGTTCTCCTGGCTCCTCCAGCTCCTTCTGCTGTGTGTGTGCCTTCTGTGACCAAGGCATGGACACCATGTGACCATTTCCATGCTCTGCCCGTGGTTAATTTGCTTGTGCCTTCTGTGACCAAGGCATGGACACCATGTGACCATTTCCATGCTCTGCTCATGGTTAATTTGCTTGTGCCTTCTGTGACCAAGGCATGGACACCATGTGACCATTTCCATGCTCTGCCCGTGGTTAATTTGCTTGTGCCTTCTGTGACCAAGGCATGGACACCATGTGACCATTTCCATGCTCTGCCCATGGTTAATTTGCTTGTGCCTTCTGTGACCAAGGCATGGACACCATGTGACCATTTCCATGCTCTGCCCATGGTTAATTTGCTTGTGCCTTCTGTGACCAAGGCATGGACACCATGTGACCATTTCCATGCTCTGCCCGTGGTTAATTTGCTTGTGCCTTCTGTGACCAAGGCATGGACACCATGTGACCATTTCCATGCTCTGCCCGTGGTTAATTTGCTTGTGCCTTCTGTGACCAAGGCATGGACACCATGTGACCATTTCCATGCTCTGCCCGTGGTTAATTTGCTTGTGCCTTCTGTGACCAAGGCATGGACACCATGTGACCATTTCCATGCTCTGCCCGTGGTTAATTTGCTTGTGCCTTCTGTGACCAAGGCATGGACACCATGTGACCATTTCCATGCTCTGCCCGTGGTTAATTTGCTTGTGCCTTCTGTGACCAAGGCATGGACACCATGTGACCATTTCCATGCTCTGCCCGTGGTTAATTTGCTTGTGCCTTCTGTGACCAAGGCATGGATACCATGTGACCATTTCCGTGCTCTGCCCATGGTTAATTTGCTTGTGCCTTCTGTGACCGAGGCATGGACACCATGTGACCATTTCCATGCTCTGCCCGTGGTTAATTTGCTTGTACCTTCTGTGACCGAGGCATGGATACCATGTGACCATTTCCGTGCTCTGCCTGTGGTTAATTTGCTTTAGTTTTCCAGGTGGAAAAGGAGTTTCATGTGAAAAGGTGTGTTTTCTTGGGAACAACGTAACTCTGGCTCCAGGTGCAAGTACAGCCATTTTGATGAGTCCCATCAATTCCCTCAGGGACTCAGACCTTCAGCATTCGCCTGAATCCACACCCCCTTCCAGGAGCTTGCATCCAAGCCACACCCTCGTTTCATCAGGTGAACACGGTTGCTTTGCCTTTTCGCTCCCACCTGTGACTGTACCCTCAAAGCCCCTGGTACCTTCTCAAGTGTGTTTGCTCCACGTGGCTGGTGGAAATGGCTGGTCGGGAATGGACTCCTGCCCCTTTCTACCCAGGCTTCTGCTTCCTCCAGCAAGAAACACCTTCCTCTCCTGAGCTCCCATTATCGTCTTGAAACTAGACTTTTAGATGTGAGAATGCAACTTCAGACCATGGGGCCTGAGCGGTGCAGGCAGCTTGAAAGTAAACGTCTACATCACTTAGCAAGACAAGGGTGGACTATTAAATGAACTGCAACTGATGCTTTTTTTAAAAAGAAAGGGGAAAATAGATCACATTCTTCATCATGCACGTATAGACCATGTGCATAGACCAATATCACAGGCCCAAGTACAGCGCATCAGCCAAGTTGTTGCCGGATGCCGACTGGAAATAAGGTTATGCATATGTATAGGCAGAGCTGTAACCACACACATGAATATATGAGTATACGCGTGTCTGCGGATGCCCGTACACTTAGTAACGCCAGATGCTGACTTGTCGCCAGATGTTGAAGCCCAATATATCTGATTTTATTTGGCTGAAACTATACTATAAATTATAGACACTGAATGACTAAGAAGCATCATTTTGCAGGTGTCTGATACAATAACTATCTGAGTAGTTGAGGAATGCACTGACCAAGATTATTAGCTTCCCAGCTGTAGAAAGGCTTGTCCTTCTCACATATTTATTACACGCAGTGCTCTATTGGAGAGAATTCTGAACAAGTACCCTCTAGTGGGTGAATCATCTAGAAGCTGGTTAATGGTAAATCCAAACTCTCTGAGTGATTTTAAGGAGGTTTATTCTGAGTCAAGGTGCGTGACCATAGCCCAGCAGAAGCACCGTTTCAAGAGGTCCAAAGAAAGAACGTCTAGAGCAGCCACAACTTACAGTTTAGTTTTATACATTTTAGGGGAGCGAGAGTTACAAGCCAAGACATGAATCAACACGTGGCAGGTAGTCATTGGTTCAGCCAGAAGAGGCGGGATATCTTTAAGTAGGGGCTTCCGGGTTACAGATGGATTCAATATTTTGCAACTGTTAAAGCAGTAAAGCTCCGCCCGAAAATCTGGGGTCATCAGAAAGAATATGAATTTAAAATTCTTTTTAAGTTCTGGGATACATGTGCACTACATGTAGGTTTGTGGCATAGGCAAACATGTGCCACGGTGGTCTGCTGCACCTATCGACCCATCACCTAGACACTAAGCCCAGCATGCATTAGCTATTTATCATGATACTCTCCCTCCCCACGGCTGCCTGACAGGCCTCGGTGTGTGATGGTTCCCTCCCGGTCTCCAAGTATTCTCATTGTTCTGCTCCCATGAATGAGTGAGAACACGTGGTGTTTGGTTTTCTGTTCCTTTATTAGTTTGCTGACAATGATGGTTTCCAGCTTCATCCATTTCCCTGTAAAGGACATGATCTCATTTCTTTTTTATGGCTGCATAGTATTCCATGGTGTATATGAGCCACATTTTCTTTATCCAGTCTATTATGATGGGCATTTGGGTTGGTTCCAAGTCTTTGCTATTGTAAATAGTGCTGCAATAAACATACATGTGCATGTGTCTTTATAGTAGAATGATTTATAATCATTTGGGTACATAACCAGTAATGGGATTGCTGGGTCAAATGGTATTTCTGCTTCTAGATCCTTGAGGAATCACCACACTGTCCTCCACAATGGTTGAACTAATTTACACTCCCACCAACAGTGTAGAAGTGTTCCTATTTCTCCACATCCTTGCCAGCATCTTTTTTTGTTGACTTTTTAATAATCACCATTCTGACTGGCATGAGATGGCATCTAGTGGTTTTGATTTGCATTTCTTTAATGATTAGTGATGTTGAGCTTTTTTTCACAAGTTTGTTGGCGGCTGCATAAATGTCTTCTTTTGAGAAGTGTCTGTTCATGTCCTTTGCCCACTTTTTGATGTTTTTTTGTTTTTCTTGTAAATTTGCTTAGGTTCCTTGTACATTCTGGGTGTTAGCTCTTTGTCGGATGGGTAGACTGCAGAGATTTTTCTCCCATTCCGTAGGTTGCCCATTCACTCTAATGATAGTTACTTTTGCTGTGCAGAAGCTCTTTAGTTTAACTAGGTCCATTGTCAACTTTGGCTTTTGTTGCAATTGCTTTCAGCAATTTCATCAGAAAATCTTTGCCTGTGTCCTGAATGGCATTGCCTAGATTTAGAAAGCTATGATTTAAGTTAAGGAAGCCTATCAACCAATACGCTGGGTGAGACTGACTGGTAGGGGTGGGTGACTTAACCCTTGCCTCCTGGCCTTAGGTCCAGTTTGTTATTTGGTGTTGTGTTGCCACAAGGAGCCCCTTCTCTCAGTCCTACCATCTTCAGCATCCGTGTTGGCCCGCTGCGCCTACACTCCAAAAGGAAGGGGAGAGAAGGACGCGTGTCTGACTTCCCTCCCTTCAGGGCCTAGGATTCAGTTTTTGAGGTTTTCCTGAGTTCTCCTTAGCTAGGACGGGGTCTGTTCAGTGGGGCAGAAGGGCGTTGGATTTTATTTTTCATTCACATTTTTGGGAAATATCTCATTTAGTGGGAGCTCCTCTGCCGTGACCAGCAGAGTCTGAGGTACCAAAGAAGATGGCTGAGGTTTGGTTTAGGCTCCCGGTTGCTCTCCCACCTTTAAGCAGCAGCACCCTGTACACCTGGTGATTCTTGTTTTCTTTGTAATGGATTTTACCATAAGCACCTCTCATCCTGTTTTCCATCTCTCCCCGTCACTCCTGCCGAAGAAGTTCATTCATTCTCCTCCAAGGTGTCCTCATCTCTCCCCGGGAGGACACAGGCCCAGAGGTGGCAGAAACACTGGCCCCAGCCCTGCTGTATGAGCAGCATAGTGCAGACCTCCTGAGCTCAGCGCCGTGAGAACAGCCTGTGTCCCCCTGAAGGCTGCAGCCTGGCTTAATCTTCTGCAATTGCCTTCCTCATATGAGTTGGCTCTGTCTGGAGAATCCGAAGGACTGCCGCCTTCCTTGCCTCCAGAACATGTGTTCAGGGCTTTCGGAGGACCCCAGGACTATGAGGGCATCGCTTTGTGCCCACCCTGCTGCTGCTGAATGACTGGTACCAACTGCAGTGCTGCCTGCTGTGTTGCTAAGGGGACGTTTCTCTCAATCATAGGCTACTTCTCATTCCTTTTCCTTCCTTTCCTCTTTCTGGCAAAATTATTTCCAGAATAGTCAGGAGTTAAACGGCAAAGGACCAGTTAACTCAAACTGGGAAATAGTTGAGGTTTGGCAAACACAGCCAGAGCTCATGGGCTTCAAACATCAGCATTTACTCTGGCTTTACCAACACCAGGTCATGGGGCTGAACCCCTTTCTGCCTCCACCCTGTTTTCATTGATCAGCACACGGAGTGATGCTTTGCCTGAGAAGAGGGCTGGGGTCTCCACCTCTGGAGCCTCATGCCCAAGGGCACATGCTGGGTTATCAGAAAACCTGGACTGAATCCCATCTCTCCACCTCAACTAACCGCATTAGGTCCAAGGGCTTCCTGGGTTTCTCATTTCTAACATGGATGCAATAAAACTGGAGATGCAGGTTTTGTGGTTCCCCGCTGTTCCACACTTTAGAACTAGCTGAGGGGCTTAAAAAAATCTGGAGTCCAGGAAGAACTACATTTTGGCCATGTGAAAATATGGGGGAAGTCATCAGCGCTTATTAAAGATCCCAAGCAAGTCCAGCATGGAGCATTCGGGAGCCACGGGTTGCTGCGAGGACTCAAGGGCACCCTGAAGCTGCCTTGTCCAGCTGGCCGTAAATCCAGGTCACTCAGTGATAGCCAGACACTGCCCCGGCTGCCAGCATTCCCACTGGGGGCTGTTTCTCTTCCACTTTCAATTCCCCAGTCATTTAAGTTGATAATTAACTTTAAAAGGTGGAAGTTTCCCCAAATACGTTCTTATAATCACATTTAACGTTAGACTGACATCAGTCTTTCCTAAATAATTTTATAGTAAGATAGGATTTTAATCAAAATGCCCTAGATATTTAAGTTTCTTAATGATTCTCAAATAAGCAGGTGATGACCGCAAGAGAGTAAAGACACAGTGAGAGAGAGGAGGGACTCACTGAGCCAGACATTGGGAGCGTCTCCCTGGCTGGGACAGTCTCCCAGCTCTGCTCCTGGCGATGGCTCCCAGCAGCTGTGCTGTGCCCATGGGGCAGGTGGTCCTCTTCCCTTGGCACCTTGAACCTGGGTTTCTGTCACAACCAGCGTTCACTGTGCTGTGAGGTGACTGTCTCCTTAAGCACGCCTGCTGAATTCTCAGAGTCTTAGATTCATGTCTATTCCAGGGCATTAGTAGGACATGGCAGGGAGCGGGTGCTCAAAACATGTTTGAAAGGTAGACAAAATATGGCAGACAGAGGAAGCAGAGGAAGACGGGCTCTTTGGGTGTCTCTTTGAGGACTCTGTGCCCCACGTCTGTGGCCCTCTGGAGGGATGAGCCCTCAGGCAGCGCAGGCTGTTCCGTGGAGAGCATCTGTGGAAGCCTGGCGTGTCTGTGGGTCTGTGTCAGTGTCCCACTTTGTACTGTTGAGATGTTCATTCCTCAGACATCCACAGTGTTCCTCCCATACAGACACCTTCCCTTGCTTAGGAAGCCACGCTGTGCCAGTTATTGCAGAGATGAAAAGCATGGTCCTTTGTCTGCTCGTGTTCAGGTGGACAAAGACTCAGACAAGTGGGTCAGCTGTTGCCAGGCCGTGCCCGGTGTCCCAGTGGAGAGAGGATGCCTGATTTGGCCTGGGCCCTGGGGGTCGGCTACATCTTCAGTCTACAGGTGGGGAAGTCTGTCGGCCTCAGCAAGGCCACAAGAGGCAGAGAAAACAGACCTCAGGGCTTTGCTGATGCCTGAGACATTGGAGAACAGGTGGAAGCCAGAGGGAAGGGAGACAGTGACCGGGTCCCAGAGGCCTTTCCATGACTTGCGAAGTTACTTGGTCTTCCGACTGAGAAAGCTGTGATATTCTTAGGGCATTTTAATCACAGTGGTAATCTACTAAGAACTTGCAGAAATCTTTATTTTAAAATAATTTTAGGGTCACATAGAGGTTCTAAATATAGTGCAGAGTCCTTAAACACCCCTCACCACGTTTCCCAAAATGACATCTTACATAACGACAGAAAGCGTCAGCACCGGGAAATTGACATTGGTGCAGTGCTCTCAGGGAAGCTGCAGACCTGTTCAGATTTACCAGGTTTTAGATGCGCTCTGTTTCTCACTCCCCGGGGACAGGGGAAGGGTTCAGTTCTCTGACATTTTGTCACACTTAAACATGCATGTAAGAAGCATGCAGAATGATCCCTGCCCCTCATCCGGCCTCAAACAGTCACAGCCACAGCCACACACAGCACGCACCGGTGATGACCATGGACTCCTTCTCCATCAGAAAAACATGGTCAGCCGGGCACAGTGGCTCACAACTGTAATCCCAGAACTTTGGGAGGCTGAGGCAGACAGATCACCTGAGTTCAGCAGTTCAAGAGCAGCCTGGCCAACACGGCAAAACCTCATTTCCACTAAAAATACAAAGTTAGCTGGGCATGGTGGTGCACGCTTGTCGTCCCAGCTTCTTGGGAGGCTGAGGCAGGAGAATCACTTGACCCCGGGAGGCAGAGGTTGCAGTAAACCAAGATTTTTCCACCGCACTCTAGCCTGGTTCACAGAGTGAGAATCTGTCTCAAAAAAAAAAAAAAAGAAAAAGAAAAGAAAAAGAAAAGAAAAAGAAAAATATTGTCGATTTTAGAATACCATACAAATTGAATTGTCTGGCTTGTAGCCTTTTGAGATTGACTTTGCCATCCAGGGAAGGGTCCCGGAGCTCTGCCCACACTGCCTTGGGCATCAATGCTCCATTCCCTTTCACCGCTGAGTCGGGATTCTTGCATGAACGTGCTGCATTTTATCCACTCACCTGCGAAAGGACGAAGGACCCTAGTCTTCTCCCCTGGGCTTTGGTGATCAGGACCACGACTGCTGTAGACTTTCCTTTAGAGAAGTTTATCTTGTTAACAGTAATTTTTTATTGCTCTGGGCTCTATACTCAAGTGCAGGGTTGCTGGATCATATGGTAAATTCGCATTTAATTCTGTTAAAAACCGCCAAACTGTTATCCACTGCAGCTGAGAGCTCTTTATATATTCGGGATACAAGTCCTTTGTTGGATTTGTGATTTGAAAATATTTTCTTCAAGTCTGTAGCTTGTCTTTTCTTCTGCTTAACAGAGACTTTCATAGACAAAACACATTTTTAATTTCTATAAAGTCCAGATGATCAAATTTTCCCTTGTGGCTCCCGCCTTAATATGCTGTGCCTAACTAACCCTTGACCATCTAGATTTTGCCCATGTTTTCTTTCTGAAGAATTTTATAGTTTTATGTTTAGATCTGTAATACAATTTCAGTTAATTTTTGTGTGAAGAGCGAGGATTTTCGTTTCACACGGGTCACTCCAGTGTGCAGGGATGGATCGGAAGAGGCTGTGGCGGGATGTGAGGAACCCGAAAGAGGGTGACGGGGAGCGGGCTCAGTGGCCAAGATGAAGAAGACAGACTCACAGGGCGCCCAGCAGCAGGCTGACCCTGTGCAACGTGACATATCTGTATGCATGTGTGTGCACATATGCGTGCATGAATATGTATACGTATATTTGCATATGTTGTGGTCACATATTTGAACTTATAGAATTATTAAAGCCCCCTTCATCCCAACTGCTGAGATTGTTTTAAATCTTTAAAGGCAAATATTTCAGTGTTCAGAAAAATTTAAATCAAATTAACACACTGTTTTTTTAAAAAAGAGAAATATTAATTATTTTGAATGCACATACACACAATTAGGGACTTGCAGTTTAAAATATGGTTATTTCCAAATTATGGTTAAATCAAGTTATCCATCGATATACACCCTGAGAGGGAAGCGCTGTGACGCCTGGTCCAGGTCAGAATGTGCTGGATGCGATGTTAATTCCGTGCCGCGCTGCCTCTGGCTTCTTGCCTTGGGTGTTTAAGGAAAACCAGTGCTTTTGGATCTGATAAATTAAGCTTTGAATCTTGTGTCACAGAAGAATATGAAGTGGCTTCCAATGATTTCAGTGAAATACCACGGCCTCCACTCTGGATTCGCAAATCCCAGGGAAGAGCCAATGAAAGCCACAAAGACCGGGCAAAGGCCCAGCCCCGACTTCTAAGTGCACGTTTTGGGCAGTGCATCGCAAGCTGCCAGAATGCCCGTGTGGTGTGCAGCGTAGCTGTTTGCCCGCACTGATTTCGGAGCTTCCCCGTGGACACTCAGGGCTGCTGTGCTGTGTTCCTGCAACCAACGGTGAGATTTCAGGGCTCTGTGATGGATGTGACCTAATGCGTGAGGCAAAGCAGTGTCACATGCCATGTGCATGTTGATTGTCTAAAAAACATACTATAATGTTTTCTGTAATTCACATCTTAAAAATCTCCACATTTTTTCTTTTTCCGAACATACCATTAGTGTTAATAATTTCATTAATTCTAGCCTAGGGATATTGCAAGCAGTTTTCCAGAATAGGTTCAGTTTAAGCAGGTGTGTATTTTCCCATAAGACTGTCCTGCCCTTTCTAGCTGACGGAAGAGGCAAATGGGCCTTAGTGCACATACTGTAAATCAGCAGCAGCTTTTATTGTCCCTGTGGCCCCAGGAATCCTGTGTTCCCAGTACATTCTACAATAAAACATGCCTGAATCTAAGCTCTGCCCTTCCTGTGTTTTTACAGTTGGTGACTTGCGATACTGAGGGCACCTCCCTGAGTGTCTTGGCCAAGGTCTTAAGTCATTTGTTGGATACTGGCTGGATATTTGGATCTACCATTTGGTTAATGAGTAGGGGAGGAAGGAAGTCAGGGGTGTGTGTGTGTGTTGTGTGTGTGAGACAGAGAGACTAAGCGAGAGAGAGATGTGGAGAGCAGGGAGGGCTCGCAGAGGGACACCTGCCAGCTCCATTAGGTAGAGAATATCGACACACCCAGTACACAGGCACACAGTTCAATTTTTCAAGCTCCAAAGATAAAGGGGAAATTCTTAGGAAAAAACTATTTTTTCCTGTTTACCTTATGCAAATCTCAGTGACTTGCTCATAATCATTACTTGATAAACAATTACTCTTAAATAATCAAATGAATAGATGGGTTTAATAAATGGTTTGTTGATAGATGCTTAATAAGTGTCTCTAAAAGGTTTATAGCTTCTGTGATGTAAATATTCCCATTTGTCTGATTTCAAGCTACTCACATGACATCACTGGCTCAGAAATTCCTGAAAATTTAATAGTTCACTACAACCAACCAGTAACGTAAGCCTGAGAAAAACACCAAACATCTTTCCATCATCCTGTGCACTGAGACACTTAGGCACATGTGCCATGGATACAGGGTCACACTCAGGAACCTTGAACAAATGGCTGTAGATACAGGGTCATACTTGAAAACCTGGCACATCACCACATCACCATGGCATTGCCACATCATCACCACATCACTATGACAGCACCACATCACCAGAACATTAATGCATCACCATAACGTCACTATGACATCATCACATCACTATGACATCACCATATCACCACAACACACCATGACACCACAGCGTCACATCACTGTGACATCACCACATCACCAAACACACCATGACACCATAACATCACATCACTATGACATCACCATGACACATTACACCACTGTGACATCACCACATCACCATATTAATGCATCACCATAACGTCACAATGACATCATCACATCACTATGACATCACCACATCACCAAACACACCACGACATCACATCACTATGACATCACCATGACATCACCATGACACATCACACCACTGTGACATCACCACATCACCATATTAATGCATCACCATAATGTCACCATGACATCATCACATCACTATGACATCACCACATCACCAAACACACCATGACAGCACAACATCACATCACTATGACATCATCATGACATCACCACGACATCACCATGACACATCACACCACTGTGACAGCACCACATCACCATAACATTAATGCATCACCATAACGTCACTATGACACCATCACATCACTATGACATCACCATACACATCACATCACCGTGACATCACCACCTCACCATGTTAATGCATCACCATAATGTCACTATGACATCATCACATCACTATGACATCACTATGACACATCACACCACTGTGACAGCACCACATCACCATAACATTAATGCATCACCATAACGTCACTATGACACCATCACATCACTATGACATCACCATACACATCACATCACCGTGACATCACCACCTCACCATGTTAATGCATCACCATAATGTCACTATGACATCATCACATCACTATGACATCACCATATCACCAAACACATGACGACACCACAACATCACATCACTATGACATCACCATGACACATCACATCACTGTGACATCACCACCTCACCATATTAACACATCACCATAACGTCACTATGACATCATCACATCACATCACTGTGACATCACCACATCACCACAACACACCATGACACCACAACATCACATCACTATGACATCACCATGACACCACCATGACACATCACATCACCGTGACATCAGCACCTCACCATATTAATGCATCACCATAACATCACTATGACATCATCACATCACATCACTGTGACATCACCACATTACCACAACACACCATGACACCACAACATCACATCACTATGACATCACCATGACATCACCATGACACATCACACCACCGTGACATCAGCACCTCACCATATTAATGAATCACCATAATGTCACTATGACATCATCACATCACATCACTGTGATATCACCACATCACCACAACACACCATGACACCACAACATCACATCACTATGACATCACCATGACACATCACATCACCATGACATCACCACATCACCATGACATTACCACATCATTATGACATCACTATGACATCACCACATCACCATAACATTAATGCATCACCATAATGTCACTATGACATCATCACATCACATCACTGTGACATCACCACATCACCATAATATTAACACATCTCCATAATATTAACACATCACCACGTCACTATGACATCATCACATCACATCACTGTGACATCACCACATCACCATAATATTAACAAACACATCTCCATAATATTAACGCATCACCACGTCACTATGACATCATCACATCACATCACTGTGACATCACCACATCACCATAATATTAACAAACACATCTCCATAATATTAACGCATCACCACGTCACTATGACATCATCACATCACATCACTGTGACATCACCACATCACCATAATATTAACGCATCACCACGCCACTATGACATCATCACATCACATCACTGTGACATCACCATGAAACCACTGCATCACCGCATCACAATAGCCAGCTTCCTAATCTGCATGTGCCGGTGGAAGCCAGAGGGGACTTCCAGGCTGCTACTTCCCTGGAGAGCTTTCTGAATTGCTCACTCTAATAAGCTCGCATAAGGTCTTGCTTTCAGGTTGAAACTTTCCATTTCAGAACACAGAATGACCCAGAAGGCTGCAGCAATGGTGTCAGAAGGCAACAATTACCCCTGTGATCTCTAGGTGACTCCTGTTGATCTTTACAGGTCACAGTGCCTCAGTGGCCCCTCCCAGCCCATGGTTCTATGGCCCGGCAGTCAGGTGAGGGTCCTAGAGGTAGAACTCAGATCTTGGGAGAGGGCTTGACATGAAGCCTGCAGACACAACATGATTGTTCAAGACACGGTTGTGCTGGTTGGGGGTGACAGCTGCTGCCACAGCCTAGGACATGCATGTCCTGCCTCGCTGTCCACGGATCCTCAGCTGCCTTCCTCCTCATCCCCTGTATCCCTGTACTACCTGATTCTGCCCCAGGCGGCCTCCAGGAGCCTCTGGACACGTGCTCACACTGCAGTGCAGCTGAGGATGTGCCGCTGTCCCAGGAAATCCCACCTCAGGACACGCAGTGTGGGGCCCCTGCCCGGCACCCCCCGACACGCTGCGGGTTTCCAATGCAAGGCTCCTGAAAAATGGACTCAGTCCAGCCCCTTGTATTGTGTCATGACGTCAGCTGAATGTTTATGATTGTTATGTATCGGGGGCTCTGTTTTCACCCAGGACGCAACCTGTAAGTGGCACAAAATAAATGCCTCAAAGGCTCACTTTCACAGCCGGCAGCTGTGAGCAAAATGCAGCCAGCCCTACGCTGCATCCAGCAGGCGGCAGCCACCTGGTCTGGAAAGGTTCTTAAACCTCCCCGTCTTGGGCTAGACTTACCTGGAATGCTCCCCTCGATGTTCATTCTGTAGGTGCAATGTGGACGCTGCCCTGCTGTTCTCCCTCCCGGACATTTAAATTCCCAGGGCTGTGGCAGCCACTCGAGAGAGGATGGTACCAGCCCACTGCTCTGCTCCAAAGGCTGGAGAAGCTTGGGTTCTAGCCGAGGGGTCCCTGAGGAACTCAGGAAAGGAAGGTGGAAACCGTACTCCACCTTCAGCAGGCCCTGCTTGTCCTCCATCAGAACACGCTCTGACTGGATGATCTCCTCACCACCATGACCCCAGGTGTGGCTTTCTCCGTCGCTCACTGGGACAGCTGCAGGCTGACAGGTACTCAGCCCACCTGCCTGATGGCATCGCCCACCTCTCAGCTCCTGCCACGTGGCCTTCACTTGGAACCGGCCTGGTTTGTTTCTAGCATGGAAACTTTGCCCATCAGCTCCCCCAATCCACGTAACTTTTTCTGGCTCTTTTCCTTCTAGACAGTCTGCTGCCAGATCAAGGAATATACCCTGGGAGGGACGACTTAGCCTCCCAATCTAAACAGAGGACTTCACCTTATTCATCTCTTATTCCCGTCATAGCACTTACTGGAAGTGGACATTATCTTCCAGGTTGCTGTGTATTCCATCTGTAACCCCTATTAGGAAGTGAGCCTCATGGAATCTCGTCTAGTTCAGCACTGAATCGCGAGTGTCTAGAACACAGCAGCATGTGGTGGACACTTTCAGGGGTATTTGCAGGGTCCATGAGCAGGAGGGGAGAAGGGGCTTCCATTCCACTTTTGCCAGAATCACTCCATTTCCACGCAGCTGCCTCTCATGCTGGGCACTGAATACACAGAGGGGACTGTGGCAGTGGAGGACTGAGCTCCATGCAGGGAACTCCTGTGAGTGTCACTGAACAGGTGACCTGAACTCTCCATCTAGCAGTGCAAGGTCACCCTATCACTTTTCTTTTTCTTTCTCCCTTTCTTTCTTTCTCTCTCTTTTTTCTTTCTTTCTTTCTTTCTTTCTTTCTTTCTTTCTTTCTTTCTTTCTTTCTTTCTTTCCTTTCTTCTTTCTTTCTCTTTCTTTTTCTTCTTTCTTTCTCTCTCTCTCTTTATTTCCTCTCTCTCTCTCTCTCTCCTTCTTTCTTTTTTTTGAGATGGAATCCGGCTTTGTTGCCATGCTGGAGTGCAGTGGCATGATCTCAGCTCACTGCAACCTCTGTCTCCCAAGTTCAAGTGATTCCCCTGCCTCAGTCTCCTGAGTAGCTGGAATTATCAGCACACATCACCACATCTGGCTAATTTTTTTTATTTTTAATAGAGCCAGGGTTTCACCATGGCCAGGATGATCTCGATCTCATGACATTGTGACCTCCCAGAGTGCTGGGATTACAGACATGAGCCACGGTACCTGGCCCATCCTATCACTTTCTAAGGGAGAGTCAGAGTCCAGACTCCTCCGACTTCTGCCCCTGCTGTGTCTCCTCCTCTTGCGATCGAGGATCTGTGTGCTCTGATGCCCCGGCTTGGTCCTGGCTGCAGAGCCTGCCCTCTGGCGTTGGATGCGCTAGTATTCCTCTGTCATTATTGTGCTTCCTTCACCCCGGGCCGTTTCCTCCACCACCAGCTCGTTGTTTGGGAACAAGACTCTCGGTATCAGCTGCCTCATTTCGTAGGTGTTCAGCAAGACATGGCAGAGAGACAGCTCCCGTCACAGGTCAAGATGAAAATGCCATTCCTAAACAGCGAGAGCTCACACGGCGGCTCAGCGTCCAGACATCGCCTTGGCTTCTGGCATGCAGCAGGCGTTTGAAAAACTTCTGCTGTGAAAAGGGATGGACTTCCTGGTCACAGCTCTTAGTGATATGACACCTTGTAATCACCGTAATGACATTTAGTTAACTTCTGCAAGGGGGTCATTGGGAACAAGCTTCAACAATACAAAGGAGGTGACGCAAAATTCATTAAACAAATGTTTATTCAGTCAGTGACACTGTAACAGATTCGTAAGAGTAGAAACATACCCAACAGAATAAAACAGGACAACGAGAAAACCCAGATGCTATTTTTCTCCATTATGAATTTAGGCAAGAAACAGAACTAGCACATATAAAGGATTTCAGCACATGCCATGAAAGTGGGTGGAAAGAGCCCTCTGAGGTCACTGAAAGTCAGCTGTGTACCTGGACCCGTAATATCTAGAGGCTGGCGTGGCCTTCCTGCTCTGTCAGGCCATTTCTCGGTGACAGTCTGGAGGAGCTGATGCTTCCAGGAATTGTGCCCACTGGCGAGGGTCACTGAGTCAATAGTGGCAGCACTTGGTGTCCAGCGTTGGTGGCAGGTTGCACCTAATTCTCTCCTGGTACCCCTGTGACTTCCTCTCCTACCTGAGTATTTAGCTTGAATGGCCCAGTTTACACCCATTAAGATGGCTCTGAACAAGGGCAAAGAACGGCCAGCTCCCTGAAAACATTAAAATCATGTTGTGGACAGCTTAGTGCCAGGTACCTACAACAGTATTCTACCTCTCCTGAGAAGATTCAGCCCTTCCCATCTAGGCTGGGGCTGGTGTCCCTGCACCTTCAGGCTGGGCGCACGCTGGACATCCCCCAGCCCGCATTTCCCACCTTCAGTGTGACTGTCTCTCACTGGGAATGCTGGGAATGTCACCAGGTCTGTGGGGCCGGGACTGACAGCCTGAACTTCTGAAGCCTCTGCAGGTTCCCAGGGGAGGCTGCTGCTGGAACCTGTGCCTTTTACAGCCAGGGGAACTGAAGCTCATGGGGGACAGGGGCTGGCTCCAGGTCACCGCCCTGCCGTCAACCTCTCAGGCTGCGGGGGCATCACAGAGTGTGACTGGTGACAAGCAAACCTTCGTGTCAAGCATACTCAGGCAGTTGCCCTTCTAGCTGCAAATGGGCAGGAGAGAAGGCCTCATACACTCCGGGCTATATCTGTGCATAAACAAAGCAGCCCACCTCTCCCTTCAATCTGTCCTTAATATGACAGCTCAGGGGTTCAAAAAATGTTGTTAAAATGACATTAATGTTGAAATAGTGACTTTGAAAATAAAATTGATCTAAATAAAAACACAGTTGTGTTAAAAATAGACAGTTTTATTATTTTAATTGTCAGAACTCATTTTTTCCAACTAATTGCTTTTCCTACTGTAAATTATAAGCATTTAAAAAAATCTCATGAAAAGCCATAAGTGGGCGTCCTTCCTTCTTAACAGAGTTTCCTGTGGCACCTGTGCTGGCCTGGGGTGCTGGCAGGTCACGGCAGACCCTTCGCTCCAACCCAAGGTGGACAAGCCCCACGTGGCCCCTGCTCCTTTCAGCCACCAGGTGACTGGGGTCTGCGCTGGAAGCTGACAGTGGCCCCCCAGCCCACGAGATGAGCTGGAAGCTGACGGCGGCCCCCCAGCCCACGAGATGAGCTGGAAGCTGACGGCGGCCCCCCCAGCCCACGAGATGAACTGGAAGCTGACGGTGGCCCCCCAGCCCACGAAATGAGCTGGAAGCTGACGGTGGCCCCCCAGCCCACGAGACGAGCTGGAAGCTGACGGCAGCCCCCCAGCCCACGAGATGAGCACACACGCTGCCCACCAGCAGCAAGGCCACGTTGAGCATCACCCTGAGTGGTACCCAGAGTTCACTTCTGTCCAGGGTCGGTACTGCCCGGGTCTTTCCCTTAGCAAATGCTGTCCTTGGTGAGGAGCGGCCTGTCAGTCTGTCAGATAGAGAGACTCCTTTCCTCCCTGAATGTGGTCAGCTCCACCAGCCTCTCAAGTCCTTCACAGGACATTGACTCCTGTCTCTCCCTCCACAGCAGAGTGTGCAGACCTCCTGTCTCAGTCAGCTGGGGCTGCCCTAAGGGAGCCACGGGCCGGGCATGTGGGCCAGAGCTTCGTTCCTCCAGGCCCTGGGGGTGGAAGTCCAAGATATCCAGGTGCCGGGCAGCGTGCTTCTCTATGCTTGCAAAGCGTGTTCTCACTGCGATGTGTGCTCTCCTCTGGGACGCACAGCCCAGGGGTCTCTCCCTCTTCTTAGAGGGACAGATGTCGGGTCAGGGCCCACCTGACGACCTCATTTCACCTTAGTCACCTCCATTAGGGCTCTGTCTCCCACACAGTCACACTGGAGCTACAGCTTCAGCACATGGTTTAAAGGCACAGAATTCCATCCATGACACCCATCAGGGGACAACACAGGAACTTCTGCACTGCGTGCGTCTGTCGTGTGTGCAACATTTGTGTGTCTGTGTGTCTCTATGAGTGTATGTGGTGTGTATGTCAATATATTTTTGTGCCTGCCTGTGTGTGTCCAATGTTTGTGTATGTGTGTGTCTGCGTGTCTCTCAGTGTGCATGTTGAGTGTGTCGATGCATTTTTGTGCCTGTCTGTGTGCACACAACATTTGTGTATGTGTGTGTTTGTGTCTGCATGTCTCTATGAGTGTGTGTGTTGTGTGTCAATGTATTTTTGTGTCTGCCTCTGTGTGTGTGCAACGTTTGTGTCTGTGTGTGTCTGTGTGTCTCTATGAGTGTGTGTGCTGTATGTCAATGTATTTTTGTGCCTGCCTGTGTGTGCAACATTTGTGTATGTTTGTGTTTGTGTGTATGAGTGTGTGTGTTGTGTCAATGCATTTTTGTGCCTGCCTGTGTGTGTGCAAAATTTGTGTATGTGTGTGTTTGTGTTTCTCTACGAGTGGGCTTGTTGTGTGTTGATGTATTTTTGTGCCTGCCTGTGTGTGTGCATGTTTGTGTATGTGTGTGTTTGTGAGTCTCTGAGTGTGTGTGTGTCTGAGTGTGCGTGTTGTGTGTGTCAATGCATTTTTGTGCTTGCCTGTATGTGTGCAACATTTGTGTATGTGTGTTTGTGTCTGCATGTCTCTATGAGTGTGTGTTGTGTGTTAATGTATTTTTGTGTCTGCCTGTGTGTGCAACATTTGTGTATGTGTGTGTTTGTGTGTCTCTATGAGTGTTTGTGCTGTGTGTGTTGATGTATTTTTGTGCCTGCCTCTGTGGGTTTGTGTATGTGTGTTTGTATGTCTCTATGAGTGTATGTGTTATGAGTGTCAATGTATTTTTGTGCCTGCCTGTGTGTGCAACATTTGTGTATGTGTGTGCTTGTGTGTCTGTATGAGTGTGTATGTCGATGTATTTTTGTGCTTTCCTGTGTGCGTGTGCAATGTTTGTGTATGTGTGTATGTTTGTGTGTCTCTATGAGTGGGTGTGTTGATATATTTTTGTGACTGCCTGTGTGTGTGCACGTTTGTGTATGTGTGTTTGTGTGTCTCTGAGTGTGCACGTGGTGTGTGTCAATGTATGTTTTCGCCTGCCTGTGTGTGTGCAATGTTTGTGTATGTGTGTGTTTGTGTCTGCATGTCTTTATGAGTGTGTGTTGTGTCAGTGTATTTTTGTGCCTGCCTGTGTGTGTGCAATGTTTGTGTATGTGTGTGTCTCTATGAGTGGGTGTGTTGTGTGTGTTGATATATTTTTGTGCCTGCCTGTGTGTGTGCAACATTTGTGTATGTGTGTGTCTGTGTGACTCTGAGTGTGTGCTGTGTGTGTCAATGTATGTTTTCGCCTGCCTGTGTGTGTGCAATATTTGTGTATGTGTGTGTTTGTGTCTGCATGTCTTTATGAGTGTGTGTGTTGTGTCAGTGTATTTTTGTGCCTGCCTGTGTGTGTGAGCCCACACACACCTCCTCCTCCTCTCACAGGTGGGGAGCGCTCCCAGGGCAGGAAAGGTATCTTATTAGGGATATGAGAGTTCTAAATACTTGCACCCTGGCTTGGGGAGTGAACTGGGAGAGGGTGAACCAGGGGCACCAATTAGCGCTGGCCCCTGAGTGGAGCTGCCCTGCCTGGCTGCACCAGCCCCGGGGGACCTGATTAAGTTCCAGGTGCCTCTGTCACTGAGCGGCTCCCTCCTAATCAGCTCTCGAACGAACGTGGAGGGCTGCTTGCTGCTGGGCTTTGACTGCGCCGAGGAATCATCTGGGTCTGCTTTTCCTTCTCTCCCCTTACCCTAGTTAAGGAAGATATGGCAGTGCATTTGCACAAATAAACTCCCTATTTGGCTAGATAATTCCTGCTTGTTCCACGTGGGAAACATTTCTGCTGTGGCAAGGACGGCAGTAAAGGCGGCAAGAGGGCGGAAGAACTGAATCCACAGAAGTCATAATAGATGCTGCCAAGGAGGAGGAATTATTCCTAAGCAAATAAGAGGGCATCTGTCTTCTTGGATGACAGGGGCGCTTGTGCTCAGGATGGAGCCTCAGGGAACTCAGAGGCCGCTGTGGCCTTGGGGAGCCGCTCCCTTTTTGAACCTATTGTCTCCAGCTCTGAAGAGGGGGAGGAAAGAACAGCCCCCATCGCCTGCCTGCAAAGGCTCTCCTGAGGGTGGAAAAGACAACGGGCATGGCACTGTGTGGCACTGCCTTTGAGACTTGGGGTCTGTGTTTCTCCTAAATAATAATAAAAATGCTAAGAACAATAGCTGCTATTTTTAGGTCTCCTGGTGTCCCAGACATTATAGCATCTGTTTTGATGCCATCTTTACAGGAGACCCCAATAACTAGGTGAGAGCATCACCTGGGTTTACATGCACAAGTGAGGCTTAGCTGCTTTCCTTAAAGGTCCAAGGTCACATCACAAGGGAGTGGAGAAGGAAGGGCTCCAGTGGCTGCTGCCATCCTTGTGTTCTCAGGGCGACTGATCTGAGGTCTATGGATTTGGAAAAATATCATGTGCCCACTACCAATTGGCATCTTACTTTGTAGGCAGCAGCCAGGGTGCCGGACAGTATGGGGATGAAGCCGCCCCACTTAGCCCTGCTGTGTGACTCTCCCAGCCCCTGTCCTGACTCACATTACAGCAATCCAGAAATAGTGCTCCTGATCCCCAAGAGTCACTGCAGCCACCTGCGTTCCACTGGAAAGCCCACATCTCTGAAGTGTCTGCCAAGACTACATTTCTCATTTCCACCATCTCCATGAATCTTTATCTCTATGAGTATCTCGGCTGCCAAGCCCAGGATGATGTCACCTTCGGGGAGGAGGCCTGAGTGGTGTCGAGGACAGTCTCACCCACCCACCTGTATCACCTGCTCACCTATATCACCTGCCCACCTATATCACCTGCTTACCTATCTCACCTGCTCACCTGCCCCACCTACTCACCTATCTCACCTGCCTCACCTGCTCATCTATCTCACCTGCCTCACATGTTCATCTATCTCACCTGCCTCACCTACTCACCCATCTCACCTGCCTCACCTGCTCACTCATCTCACCTGCCTCACCTACACATCTATCTCACCTGCCTTACCTGCTCATCTATCTCACCTGCCTCACCTGCTCACCTATGTCACCTGCCTCACCTACTCATCTATCTCACTTGCCTCACCTGCTCACCTATCTCACCTGCCTCACCTACTCATCTATCTCACCTGCCTCACCTGCTCACCTATCTCACCTGCCTCACCTGCTCACCTATCTCACCTGCCTCACCTGCTCACCTATCTCACCTGCCTCACATGCTCACCTATCTCACCTGCCTCACCTACTCATCTATCTCAACTGCCTCACCTGCTCACCTATCTCACCTGCCTCACCTGCTCACCTATGTCACCTGTCTCACCTACTCATCTATCTCACCTGCCTCACCTGCTCACCTATGTCACCTGTCTCACCTACTCATCTATCTCACCTGCTCACCTATCTCACCTGCCTCACCTACTCATCTATCTCACCTGCCTCACCTGCTCACCTATCTCACCTGCCTCACCTGCTCACCTATCTCACCTGCCTCACATGCTCACCTATCTCACCTGCCTCACCTACTCATCTATCTCAACTGCCTCACCTGCTCACCTATCTCACCTGCCTCACCTGCTCACCTATGTCACCTGTCTCACCTACTCATCTATCTCACCTGCCTCACCTGCTCACCTATCTCACCTGCCTCACCTGCTCACCTATCTCACCTGTCTCACCTACTCATCTATCTCACCTGCCTCACCTGCTCACCTATCTCACCTGTCTCACCTACTCATCTATCTCACCTGCCTCACCTGCTCACCTATCTCACCTGCCTCACCTGCTCACCTATCTCACCTGTCTCACCTACTCATCTATCTCACCTGCCTCACCTGCTCACCTATCTCACCTGTCTCACCTACTCATCTATCTCACCTGCCTCACCTGCTCACCTATCTCACCTGCCTCACCTGCTCACCTATCTCACCTATCTCACCTACTCATCTATCTCACCTGCCTCACCTGCTCACCTATCTCACCTGCCTCACCTGCTCACCTATCTCACCTGCCTCACCTGCTCACCTATCTCACCTGCCTCACCTGTTCATCTATCTCACCTGCCTCATCTGGTCACCTATCTCACCTGCCTCACCTGGTCATCTATCTCACCTGCCTCACCTGCTCACCTATCTCACCTGCCTCACCTGCTCGCCTATCTCATCTGCCTCACCTGCCTCACCTGCTCACCTATCTCACCTGCCTCACCTGCTCACCTATCTCACCTGCCTCACCTGCCTCACCTACTCACCTATCTCACCTGCCTCACCTGCTAACCTATCTCATCTGCCTCACCTGCCTCACCTGGTCACCTATCTCACCTGCCTCACCTGCCTCACCTATCTCACCTGCCTCACCTATCTCACCTGCCTCACCTACTCACCTATCTCACCTGCCTCAACTACTCATTGCTTTACCTTCCTATCTCTGTCACCTGCCTCACATGCCCCTCTGATTCACCTGCTTCGCCTTCCCATCTGTCTCACCTATTCCACTTCCCTCACCTGCCCACCTATCTCACCTGCCCACCTGTTTTATCTGCCCACCTATCTCAACCGCTCCACCTGCCCTGCTATCTCACCTGCCTCATCTACTCACCTGCCCACCCACCTCACCTGCCAAGGGTGGCATTTTCACACCCCTCACACTGGAGAACTCTTCCTAAGCAAGATCTCCTGGAAGCCAAAGCTGTGTGCCTAACCCTTCCAGTGCCCAAAGTCAGGGAAGCTGCCTCTGGTAGGCTGGGGGTGGGAATCTCCCAAAGTGTCTCCAAGTGACAGAGGGGCTTCAAGGAAGGGCTGCAAGGGAGGAGCTGGGCTGCTCAGATGTGTGAGGAGAAGGCACACTCTGGGTTTTGCAGCCAGGATGCACACGGTGTGATGAGCTCCAGAACCCAAGGACCCAGGACTTCTGCCTGCTAGCCAGGCAGCCCTTCACAGGAGCCCACCCCAGAGGTCAGAGGATGCTCCCAGAGAGCTCGGAGGCAGGTGCCAGCAGCACCCCCTCTGCAGGTGAGGGCTGAGAGAGAGAGTCGTTCTGTGTTCCAGGTCCCACCACCACAAATGGCATGGGCTGTAGCAGAACTGAGACCTGCTAACTGCACATGCAGCTCCACCCTGGCTCCTAACCGAGCCTGTGCCCCCTCCCAAGGCTCTGTCCATCATCTCAAGAGTTGAGGAAGTCATCAGAGCCATGCTGACCGAGCTGAATCAAAACCCACCTCACGCCTGTAATTCCAACACTTAGGGAGGCTGAGGCAGGTGGATCACCTGAGGTCAGAAGTTCGAGAGCAGCCTGATTCAACATGGTGAAACCCTGTCTCTACTAAATACAAAAAATTAGCCAGGTATGGTGGTGCATGCCTGTAATTCCAGCTACTTGGGTGACTGAGGCAGCCGAAACATTTGAACCCAGGAGGGGAGATTGCAGTGAGCTGAGATTGTACCACAGCACTCCAGCCTGGGCAAGAAGAGCAAAAACTCCATCAAAACAAAACAAAACGAAACACCTCAGCTGTGTCATTTGATTCTGTGCCATGCTCAGAGATCACAGCCTCTCCCTGAATTTAAATCAAGATCCCTGCTTAATTTGGAGTGAAATGGGAAAAAGAAAATGACTCAGCCATTCCATAAGGAACGGGTTTTATCAGTGTGGGCTTTGGGGAACAGAGAGATGACTTCGCTCCCTCACCACCATTCTGACCATGGCAGTAGCAATCAAACACGCTGCATGCAGTGAGTGTTCACCGTTCACTTGGGAATGTGCCCGGCACACAGAGCGAGAGACGAGGGTGGGCAGTGTGGCCTGCTGGAGACAGGTGGGCTCTGGGATCCGAGGGCTCTGTATGGAATTATGCTGCTGCCACCACTGGCTCTGGGACATGGGCAACTTAGGTGACACCCCTGGTGCCCATTTTCTCAAGGAGGAATGAATGCCCCCCAGGTGGCTGGTGCTGATGAGGGAGCTGTGAGAGGATGATAGCAGGGCAGCCGGCTCTGTGCTCGGGCACAGGATTGACAGCCTCACTAACAGGGTCTGCTGAGCGTTCCCTGCACGCCCGGTCCGCACCCAGAGCTTCCTGTGCATGTTCTCACGAAGCCGCATGAACACCATCGGGGTAGCTACTATCATTCATATTTCATAGGTGATGAAATCTAGGAGTTGAGGTTCCTGCCTTTAAATATATCCCTTCTGTGTATTTAGTGAGTCAAAGCGGATGGCCTCAGGGCCCTGCGAGGAGGTGCACCGCAGCCACTAGAGAAAGGGAAGGTCGTGACCCTGGAGGCACATGGTGCCCGGACTGGGCTCCAGCTCTGCCCTTGCCCCCCATGGGCATCTGGGCACAGCTGCAGGTTGCTACATCTTCCTTGCCCATCAGGACTAGCTTCTCTGGGCTGCTGTAACAAGTCACATAGACTGAGGCGTGACGCCCAAGGTCAAGACATCTAAGGGTCATGTCGATCCCGAGGCCCTTGGGGAGGACCCTTTCTGCATCCCCGGCTATGGAGGCCGCAGTTGCGCCGTGGCTTACAGTCTCATTGCTCCCACGTCTGCCTCTCTCCTCACTATGTGGCTGTGTCTTCACGTGGCATATTCTGTGTGTCTGTGTCCACATTTCTCTACTCTTGTAAAGACATTTAGCTTTAGAGTAGAGCCCAAGCTCATCTTGAGTATTCCTGCAAAGAACCTGCTTCCAAATTAGCATACGCCACAGGTTCCAGCAGGCAGGATGTGAACACATCACCGGAGGACAGGATCTGACCAACCACGTCACGCACTGCATTGGGAAGTCATCAGTGACTCGTGTGGCTCCTAGTAGGTTAAATGAGGTCATAGAGGTAAAAGGCTGAAGTTGTCTTTCCCTCATGCCATTCTACCTAAGAAGAATCTACTGAATATTAACAAGTGTATCAAGATAAGGATGTGCTGTGATTGAGTGTATCATAAATGGTTGGCTAGAGAGAGCTCCCAGAAAAAAGATGGCACAGAAGTAGCCTAGGAGAAAAGGGATCCTCCTCACCTGAACGTCGGGCCACTGCCACTGCCTGTTTCCCGTCCTCAGCTAGAAGCTCCTCCCACAGCTCACACAGCTCAGCCTCCTGAGGCAGGTGGGGCCAGGCTCCTCCTGTGTGTCCACTGGGCATGCTGGATGCATTAGGAAAATGCCCCTTTCTTAAGGAGAGCACCAAGGGACTGGCTGAGGCTCCATAGACAGGGGTTTGCAAACGCTGCCCAGAGTCAGCAGCAACATTTAAACCCTTAGACGTGGAGGCCACCTCTTCCCTGGGATAGGCCTGGGCTGGTGTCCATCTGTCCTCATGGGCTGGTGCCCACTCACAGATGGATGTAAAGCCAGCTTCAGTGCCCAGCTCCCCATGACTCATAAGGGCATCCACACCCCACAGTGGGACTCCCCTGTCAGGCCCTGCAGAGCTAACTGGGAAGTCCAGCCCTTTGGAGGGTCACAGATGCCACCTCCCTGGCTTCAGAAAGTGTATTGGGGAAAACACAGCATTTGGGAATAGATACAAGATCCAAATAGAGGAGGAACTGGACCCTGCGCCAGCCCCAGAAGGGCAACGGGGAGGGCAGGAGGGAGCACAGGAGCTCAGCCACGTGCAGTGCAAGCCAGACACGTGCCGTCCTTTCTGCTGTAAATAGAGGCAAATCCTCACGGTAGCGTCCCCTCAGTGCTCTATTTGTGCTGTACCCACAGTGCAGTTATCAGCTCAAAGCCAGGCTAACAGACTTCATGAGACTTGGCAGCTTCTGTTGCAGAGGGCAGCGAGCTGCTTGTACTCCTGTTCCCTGGGCTTTGTTGAGTGTCTATTTTGTGCCAGCCAGCACACCAGATGTCCAGAACTTGCAAATGAACAGCAGGCTCCCAACGCACGAAGGCTGTGTATTTGGAGGTCAGCAAGCCCCAGCGTGACCTGCACCATGTGCGCAGCTGTGCTCAGGTGGAGAGAGGGACCAGTTCCCAGCTCTGTGGCAGGGACAGGGGGACCCGCTGAAGAAGTCGGGTCCTGGGTCTCTGCTCTCTAGATATGTGTTGTCCTGTTAGATAAGTGGAATGAAATCCTGGTGTCTGAGGATGGGGTGAGGAACTTTATAATGTTATAAAACTGGACAGGATCTGAGGAATCACTGAAACCTCCTCACTCATTATGGAGTTCACAAACCTGGGAGCAAAAGAGATGAAAATAAATTCAAAGGCTCAGGTTTTAGAACAAAACCCAGGTTTCTGTAAATCAAATAAAGTGAATTTATGTGCTGCGGGTGAACAGATTCCCCTGGAAGAGGCACTTGGACAGAAGGAACCGCAGCCAGAGATGGAGCAGTGATCTGCACCCAGGAGGCCCTCAGTGAAGACCCTCCATGAGCACAGGTGAGCACACAGGCAGGCGAGTGGACACCACTGAAGTGGGCCTGTGTCCTCACTCCTGAAACCCTCAAACATGACCCTTTGGGGAAAAGAATCTCTGTGGATTAGGGATCTGTAGATGAGATCACACCTGGCAATCTGGGCGGGACTTAAATATAGTAAGTGTTCTAGAGACAGAAGAGGAGGCCACATCCAGATGGAAGCAGAGATTGGAGCTGCAGGGCCACAGCCAAGGCACGCCTGGTACCCCCAGGAGCTGGAAGAGGCAGGGGGTGTATGAGCCAGCTCAGGCTGCTGTAACAAAATGCAGAGGACTGGGCAGCTTCAACAACAGACAGGTGTTTCCCACTGTCCGGGTGCCTGGGACGTCAGGGTTGGTGTCCGGCAAGTCCTGCTTCCCAGCTTGGAGGTGGTGCCTTCTTGCCGTGTGTTCACATGAGTTTTGTGTGCCTGGAGAGAGACAGCTCTGGTGTCCCTCCCTCTCCTTGTGAGGTCACAGTCCTACTGGATTAGGGCCCCACCCTTATGACCTCACTTAACTTTAATTACCTCCATGAAGGGCTCACCTCCAAATAGAGTCACATGGGGGTAGCGCTTCTACCTAGAAATTCTGAGTAGAAACAATTTAGTCCCTATCAGAGGGATCCTCCTCTGGGGCCATCAGAGAAGCACAGCCCTGCCATCACCTTGATTTCAGACTTCTGGCTTCCAGAACTGGGAGATAACACATTTTTTCTTGTTTTGAGACTTGCAGTGTGTGGTCCTGCGTGACAGCAGTCACAGAACGTGAATGCAGCCACAGAACATGAATGCAGCCACAGAACATGAATGCAGCCACAGAACGTGAATGCAGCCACAGAACCAGAATGCAGCCACAGAACCAGAATGCAGCCATAGAACATGAATGCAGCCACAGAACGTGAATGCAGCCACAGAACCAGAATGCAGCCACAGAACCTGAATGCAGCCCCAGAACATGAATGCAGCCCCAGAACCTGAATGCAGCCACAGAACATGAATGCAGCCACAGAACCTGAATGCAGCCACAGAACGTGAATGCAGCCACAGAACATGAATGCAGCCACAGAACATGAATGCAGCCACAGTGGTGTCCTGGTCCTCCTGCTGCTCTGCAATGGCTCTGCCCGGCCACTGAACATCTCCTCGTCATGGAAAGAAAAGAAAGTAATTGGGATGATGTGAAGGGAAGATGGGTTAAACCTTGACCAGCATGGACATGATTTGCAATTAGATACTTGCCTCCCTTGTGAACTCACTAATTCTGTGCAGGGCAGCCATGGCCAACTGCAAAAAGTTCTGCTTTTGCAAAAAGAGAAGAGGAGAGAGAAAAGTTAAGGCTGCTGGTGAGTGATACGGTTTACTGCTTTTAAACCCTATACATTGTTCCTGAGAGTAGGGATAGACTGTGTTTTTAAAATTATATTGCAAACGTCTTCTTTTTTACTATTATCATTTTAGGAAAACAAAAGATGTCCATGGGTTGGTTAAACTGGAAAAAATGTGACTTAATCTTCGGTTCCCTGTCATAACTCCTAAAAGCCACCCCTGCCAAATGTCCTGTCTCCATTACTCCAAACTTGATTTGAAGGTCGGGATGCTCCCCTTCCCCAGGTGATTCTCATTGGAGCTGAGTGGTTGTCGGCTAAGAGGGGCGTGGTTCTTTTCCTCTTCTCTCTATCAGACTCCTCTTTTCCTCCCTCCCTGTACAAAGCGCGTGTTTCATCCTCCCGGTGCTGAGGCATTGCCCTTGCCTGCGATGCTTTCTGTGTAGGTGAGTAGCTCTCCGGTGTGACTGTCCCTTGTTGTCTCCCAGCCTGGGGCTCGATGGAGTCCCCATCTTTTCCATCACATCTTCTCACACAGGATCTATAATGATGCTATGACAGCTTGGCCTCGTGCAGCTGCTTGTGGTTCAAAGGAAGCATGCGTGTATTCTTTGCCTGCACAACTCAGGAATGCAGATGATTTCAATCCAATAATAACTCATCACTCTGCTGCCATGAGAGCTCCTAAAAAGCCACCTCCCCACCCCCCTGTGAAAATATCACAAAACTATGACCTGGACACAGAGCTGTCAGGAGGGTGTTCTCAGGGGTGGATGCTTACAGCAGAACAGTGACAAAGTGCAAAACTACAGTCGAGGCTGAAGTGGTCCTAGCAAGCCCCCCCGCCTCAGCCTGGCTGCATTTTCTTAGAGGAAACAGTCCTAATTTAGGGCCACAGGGCCACCCCAGACAGAGTTACAACAATGTCCACCAAGAAAGTCACCATGCATAGAAGTCAGGTGAAACCACAAGGAAAATGAATATTCCCAAGGTTTGCAAACACCAGAATTTTCAGGAAGTAGAGATGTGCATAGATATTCAGAGAAATAGAAGGTAAAATTGCACAAGTGAGCAGGAAGCAAGAAACTATGGATAAATTTGAAAATAGATACAAAAATTGAAAAATACAGCTACCATGTGATCCCACCTCTGGGTGTATAACCGAAGGGAACGAAATCAGTGTCTGAAAGTGATCGCTGCAGCCTCATGTTCATTGCAGCATTCATATTATTGCATAGTAGCCCAGAGGTGGAAACCACCTCCGTTCTCATCAACAGATGAAAGGACAGGAAAATGTGGCACACACACAGAATGGAGTATCACTCAGCCATGAAAAAGGAGGGAATCCTGCCATTGATGACAACATGGATGAACCTGGAGGATATTCTGCTAGGCTGAATGAGCAAGGCACAGAAGGGCAGGCACTACATGATCTCACTCACATGTGCAATCTAAGAAGGTTGAACTCACAGAAGCAGAGAGTAGGCCTGTGGCTGCTAAACGCTGGGAGTCAGGAAGTCGGGAAATGTCAGGTGGTGTAAGATTTCAGTTCTAAGATGAATGGGTTCTAGGAGTCTAATTCACACTGTGGTGACTATATGGTCAATAAGGTGCTATTGTGTAGGCCAGACAGTGGCCCATATCTATAATCCCAGTGCTTTGGGAGGCCGAGGCAGGAGGATTGCTTGAGGCCAAGTGTTGGAGGCTGTAGTGAGCTAAGATGGCCGTTGCACTCCAGCCTGGGTGACAGGGCAAGACCTTGTCATAACAGTAATAATAATAATGTATTTTATTTGCCAAGAGCAAATTTAAGTGTCCTCAATATACATACATAACACACACACACACACACAGCTGGTAACTACATGAGATGAGTATGTTAATTAACTTGATTATCATAATCATTTCACAATGTATACTTACATCAGTGTGTCATGTTGTAGAGCTTGGATATATGTGGTTTTTATTTCTCATTTATACTTTAAAAAGCTGGAAAAAACATACGAAAGAAACATCTAGAAATTTAAAAGTCTATTTTTTATTTATAATAAATATTTACATAATAAAATGTATTTTATACATAGTGTATATTAAGTCTGTGTGACTTATTAAACTAAAAATTATAAATAACTCACTGGATGAATTAAGTGCCCAGTGAGTCATAGTTATGAAAAAAGAATGAAATTAAAGATATGTCAAAAAAGTTTATAGAAAGGAGACGATATGAATTGTAAGTTGAGATATGAAGGCAAGAAAGGAGAGAAGGCTTCATATACAATTAACGTCAGAAAAGAGGAAAGAGGAAAACGGAAGAGAAGCAATCTGAAGCGCTGATGCTTAAAAATTTTCTAGAAATGATAAAAAGCATGGCATGTGCCTGTTTCAGGAGGCACCGTGGATCCTCTGCAGGAAGTTACTGACATCGTTGCCTACTTCCATTTTAGCGAACCGCAAAACATCAAAGCCAGAGCGACGATGCTAAGGAAAAGTAAAGGATTTTTATTAGAAAAAATTAGAAAGATAAAAGACCCTTGCTTCCAGATTTTCAGATATCTTTAAACAATTAGAAAGATAAGAGACCCCTCAAGAGCAACCATGAAAGACAATGAAGCAATATCTTTAAAACGTTGATAGAAAAGTATTTTTATTCAGCAAAGCTGTCTTTTCAGTACAAAGAAAGAAATGCCGTTAAATAAATAAGGAGGATATTTCACCAAGAATTCTAAACTAAAGAACTTTCTGAAGGATATTCTTCTGAGAAAAGAAAAATGATCCCCAAAGAAGCATCTGAAATAAAAGCAAATGGTAAATCCATAAAATGGAAAATAAATATGTAACTCAAATTAAATTAAGAATAAAAACAATGATTAACGCAAGTGTTGAAAGGAGGAGATACCTTGAAATCATTGAGAAGGATCACGTGAGGATGTGAGGAAAGGATGGTGATTAAAGTTTTTTTTTTTAAATCTGGAAGACCATTAAGATCTTCTTTTTTATCATTTATTTTTCTTTATATTTTTAAACTTTTAAGTTTAGAGGTATATGTGCATGTTTGTTATATAGGTAAACGAGTGTCATGAGAATTTGTTGTACAGATTATTTTTTCACCCAGGTATCAAGTCTCGTATCCATTATTTATTTCTCCAGACCCTCTTTTCTCCCACCCTCCCCCCTCTGATAGGCCCCGGGGTCTGTTATTACCCTCTATGTCCATTTGTTCAAATCGTATAGCTCCCACTTATAAGTAAGAACATGCAGTGTTTGTTTTTCTGTTTCTGTGTTAGTTTGCTGAGGATAACAGCTTCTGGCGCCATCCATCTTCCTGCAGAGAACATGATCTTGCTCATTTCTACAGCTGCACTGTATTCCACGGTGTATCTGTACCGCATTTTCTTTATCTAGTCAGCCACCGATAGACACTTAGGTTGATTCCATGCCTTTGCTACCTTGAATAGTGCTGAGAGGAACATACACATGCGTCTTTACGGTAGAATGCCTTCAATTTCTTTAGGTAGCTACGTAATCACGAGATTGCTGGGTCAAATGGTAGTTCTGTTTCTAGATCTTTGAGGAATTGCAACACTGGTTTCCGCGATGGTTGAATTAATTCACGCTCCCACCAACACTGTGCCAATGTTTCTTTATCCCTGCAACCTCACCAGCACCTGTTACTTTTCGACTGTTTAGTAATAGCCATCCTCACTGCTGTGTGATGGGATCTCTCTGACGTTTTGAATTGCGTTTCTCTAATGATCAGTTATGTTGAGCTTTTTTTTAATGCTTGTTGGTAGCATGTGTTTAATAGGGTTATTTGTTTTGTTCTTATAAATTTGCTTAAGTTCCTTATAGATGCTGAATATCAGTCCTTTGTCAGGTGCATAGTTTGCAAAAATTCTTTTCTCGTTCTTGAGATTGCCTTTTATTTTTCCATCGATAGTTTCTTTTGCTGTGCAGAAGCTCTTTAACTAGATTTCATTCGTCAGTTTTTGCTTTTGATGCAGCTGCTTTTGGCGTCTTTGTCATGACGTCTTTGCCCATTCTTGTGTCCAGAATGGCATTGCCTAGGTTATTTTTCAGGGTTTCTATAGTTTCTTTAATTCTAGATGTTATTATATTGAATTTACATAGCAATTACCAAGGTTAGTGAAAATAAAAATGGACTGTACAAATTGTATATCAGTAGAGAGAAAAACAGAAAATAGGGCAGAGTAAAAATCTCAGCCTAAATTAAGAAAAAGTTTGAAAAAAAGGAGACCAAAAAAGTCCAGAGCAGACAGAATGCAAAATGGTAAGACGATAGGAACAACTGGAAATGTGCCAGTGATCTAAATACCTCCAAATGGAGTAAGCTCAGCAGTTAAGACGGACCGCGCGATATGGTTCATGTTTGTGTCCTTGCTCAAATACCATGTCAAACTGTAATCCCCAATGTTGAAGGTGGGGTCTGGTGGGAGGTTATTGGATTATGGGGGGACGTCTCTCCCTTTGGGCTGTTCTTGTGCTGGAGTTCTCGTGAGATAAGTTTGTTTAAAATCCTGTGGCACCTCCTTCCTCTCTCTCTTTTTTCTGCTTCAGCCATGTGACACGCCTACTCCCCTTCACCTTCTACCATGGCTGATAATTTCCTGATGGCTCCCTAGAAGCAGAAGCTGATATGCTTTCTGTGTAGCGTGCAGAACTTGAGCCAATTTAACCTCTTCTTTTTAATGAATCACCCAGTCTCAGGTACTTACAGAAATGTGCAAATGGACTAATACAGAAAATTGGTACTGAGGAGTGGGAGATTGCTATAAAGATACCTGAAAATGTGGAAGCCGCTTTGGAACTGGGTAGCAGGCAGAGACTGGAAGAGTGTGAAGGGCATAGAAGACGTCTGGAATTTCCAGGAGACTTGTTAAACTGTTGTGGCCCAAATGCTGACAGTGATATGGAGAATGAAGTCCAGGCTGAGGAGGTCTCAGATGGAAAGGTGGAACTTACTGGAACTGGAGCAAACATTACTTTTGTTATGTATTAACAAAAAAACTTGGAGGCGTTGAGCCCATGCCCAAGGGATCTGTAAAACTTTGAACTTGAAAGTGATGATTTAGAGTATCTGGTAGAAGAACTTTCTTTTCTTCTTTTTTTAAAAATTGCCCTTTAGGTTCTGGGTACATGTGCAGATCATGCATGATTGCTGCATAGGTACACACATGGCAAAGTGGTTTGCTACCTGCATCCCCCCATCACCTGTATCTGCCATTTCTCCCCATGTTATCCCTCCCCAACCTCCCTACCCCCAGCTGTCCCTCCTTTAGCCCCCCACAACAGACCCCGGTGTGTGACGCTCCCCTCCCTGTGTCCATGTGTTCTCATTGTTCAACACCTGCGTATGAGTGAGAACATGCGGTGTTTGATTTTCTGTTCTGTGTCAGTTTGCTGAGAATGATGGTTTACAGATTCATCCATGTCCCTGCAAAGGACATGAACTCATCGTTTTTTATAGCTGCATAGTATTGCATGGTGTATATATCCACATTTTCCCTGTCTAGTCTATCATCGATGGGCATTTGGGTTGGGTCCAGGTCCTTGCTATTGTAAACAGTGCTGCAATGTGTGCATGTGTCTTTATAATAGAATAGTTTATAATCCTTTGTGTATATCTCCAGTAATGGGATTGTTGAGTCAAATGGAATTTCTATTTCTAGGTCCTTGAGGAATCGCCACACTGTCTTCCACAATGGTTGAACTAATTTACATTCCCACCAACAGTGTAAAAGTGTTCCTATTTCTCCACATCCTCTTCAGCATCTGTTGTCTCCAAATTTTTTAAGCAGTGTTCAAGAGGTGGCCTGGCTGCTTCTAAAAGTGCATGCTCATATACACGAGCAAATAAATGTATGGAAATTGGAACTTATATTTCAAGGGGAAGCAGAGTGCAAACGTTTAGAGAATTTGCAGGCTGGCCATGTAGCAGAAAAGAAAAGCCCATTTCACAGGGAGGATTTCAAGCAGGCTACAAAAATTTTCATAAATAAAATAGAGCAAAGTGCAGATAGCCAAGTCAATGGGAAACATGCCTTGAAGGCATTTCAGAGGCCTTCCAGGCAGCCCCTCCCATCACAGGTCCAGAGGCCTAGGAGGATAGAAAGGTTTTGTGGGCCAGGCCCAAGGCCCTGCTGCACTGCACACTCTTGGGACACTGCTTCCTGCACCCCAGTCACTGCAGCTGCAACTTCAGCTCAAAGGGCCCCAGGTACAGCTTGGGTCACTGCTTCAGAGGGTGCAAGATGTGAGCCTTGGTGGCTTCTACAAGATGTTAAGCCTGTGAGTGCACGAACTGTAAGGGTTGAGGTTTGGGAGCTTCCACTTAGATTTCAGATGTATGGAAAAGCCTAGATGTCCAGAGAGAAGCCTGATGCACTTGAAGAGTCCTCATGGAGAACCTCTATCAGGGCAGTATGGAGGGGAAATATGGGGTTAGAGCTCCTACAAAGAGTCCCCACTGGGGCACTGCCTAGTGGAGCTGTGAGAAGAGGGCTACCATCCTCCAGACCCAGAATGATAGATCTGCTGACAGCTTGTACCTTGTGCCTGGAAAAACTACAGACACTTAATGCCCAGCTTGTGAGAGCAGCCACCAGGCCTGAACCCTGGAAAGCTGCAGGAATGGAGCTGCCCAAGGCCTTGGGAGCCCACCCCTTACATCTCTGTGGGCTTCATATGAGACATGGAGTCAAAGGAGGTTATATTGGAGTTAAAAAATTTCGCGACTGTCCTGCTTGGTTTTGGATTGTGTGGGGCCTGTAACCCCTGTATTTTTGTTTATTCCTCCCATTTGGAATGGGTGTGCTTACCTAATGCCTGTACCCCAGTTGTATCTTGGAGGTGACTGACTTGTTTTTTATTTTAGTTTCATAGGTAGAAGTGACTTGCCTAATCTCAGATGAGACTTTGGACTTTGGAGTTAATGCTGGAATGGGTTAAGACTTTGAGGGACTGTTGGGAAGGCATGTTGTATTTTGAAATGTGAGAAGGACATGAGATTTGGGAAGTGTCAGGTTTGGATTTGTGTCCCTGCCCCAATCTCATGTGGAATGGTAATCCCCAATGTTGAAGGTTGGGGGGAGGTGCCGCACACTGGGAGGAAGATTTCGCCCTCTGGTGCTGTCCTTGTCATAGAGTTCTCATGAGGTCTGGCTGTTTAAGAGTCTGTGGCACCTCCCTGCCCTCTCTTTTCCTCCTGCTCCAACCATGTAAAGTGCTTCCTCCCCCTTTGTACATTTCTTGAGCCTTCCCAGAAGCAGAAGCCGCTATGCTTCCTATACAGCCTGCAGAACTGTGAGCGATTAAACCTCTCTTCTTTATAAATTACCCAGTATTAGTTATTTCTTTATAGCAATGTGGGAATAGCCTACTATACATTGTTAGTTTGAATTATTTTTTGTCATGTAAACAATTTATATATTTTTTTACTTTGATATTTTTATGGAGTGACCACTTACAAAACTCACTTGGGTGTCTGATCTCTGTTGCCTTAGGCTCTCTGCCGAAAGGACTACTTAACATTCTGTTAACATGCCATGCCCAGCTGGCAGCATCACTGACCACCATCATCACCATCACCATGTCATCTACTCGCAGGTGGGGTTCATGTCAGTAGGTCTGTCTGGTGGGAGTCAGAGAAACTACATAGCACTGGTGACACTTCCTTTGCACTCATGTTCAAATTTGACAGGCAAGAGAAGTGAGCTGTGGAGTCACCTGGAGAAGGGTTAGAACGTGTCTCTCTGCCTGTGCTGGGCTTCATCCATCAAGGCATGTGGGATGAGTCAGCTTGGCTATGTTGCGCTGGGTAACAAGCAAACACTGAAATCTCCATAATGCTGCAAAACTAAAGCTTATGTTTCATTTATGCAAAGTCAGCTGCACCTCTCCAGGCTCTCAGGATTGCTCCCTTCCACCTGGCCCCTTAGGATCCAGGGGCTCTTGGTAGCCCATGTGGGCAGCTGCCCTGGGGAGGAGGTTTGCAGAGGGGCTCAGCCTGCCTGGGCCTGGCAGATGCACCCTCAGCCCCTTGGCCAGGACCATACAACATGGCTGGCAGCAGGTGCAGGAGCAGGAGTTACTCTTCATTCACCTGTCCTCAGTTGAGCACATCATGAACCAGTGCTCACTCCTCCCTGTTTATTTGGACCAAAAATGCAGTTTTGACCACTCAGTTTGTTTCCTGAAAATAGACCCTCATGGGCTCTGCCTGACTACAGATAAAAATCTAAACCTTTTCTCCTATTTCCCTTGGTTTTCTAGTTCTGTCGCGCCCTCTCACTAATAAGTTCATTTCATAACCCCTTATTAAGCACCTGCTGTTAGCTGACAGCCCTATGCTCACTGAAGGGCCCATGGGCCTGCGGCCATTAGGGAAGGTCTCAGAACTTTCCAGGTGCCTGAAGTTAAGCAGATACAGGTAGTTATTCTCCTTCGAGATGCTGTTCAACCCATGGGGCTCAGCCCCTCCCATGCTGTCCATTCTCAGAGTGGGCCTGTTCCTCTCAATGCACCTGCCTCTCATCTGCTCCAGCAACACCTGGGTAGGTGTTCATTTCATCCCGGGAAATGGCTCAGTATTATGTCCCTGGCTCACTCTCAGTTAATATTGAAGCTTCTACATTTTCCTTCAGTACTGTGAGCTCTTGCCAGGGAGGTTTTTAAGTAGATTTAGTTAGTTATAACTCTGGCTCCTGATTTAAGCTATATTTTTCACTGTCCTTCCTGCAGTGCACACCACTGTTTCCTGTTAATAAGATCCAGAAATCAAAGAATCCCAGTGTAGTATTGTTGTACCTGAACATTACTGTTATAGACCTAGTGTCTATCCAGGGCCACATGGCATACATGCAAAACAGGAACAGTATTGCATTTATACTTTCAATAATTTTTTTTTTGAGATGGAGTTTCGCTCTTGTTATCCAGGCTGGAGTGCAATGGCGCGATCTCGGCTCACCGCAACCTCCGCCTCCTGGGTTCAGGCAATTCTCCTGCCTCAGCCTCCTGAGTAGCTGGGATTACAGGCACGCGCCACCATGCCCGGCTAATTTTTTTTTTTTTTTTTTGTATTTTTAGTAGAGACAGGGTTTCACCATGTTGACCAGGATGGTCTCGATCTCTCGACCTCGTGATTCACCCACCTCTGCAAAGTGCTGGAATTACAGGCTTGAGCCACCGCACCTGGCCTCAATAATTTTTTAAGGTTAGATGTTAATTTCTCCATTTTGTGGATGAAAAAATTAAAACTCAGGAATTTTTCAGTAAACTGCCTGAGATTGCACAAGACAAGAATTCAAATTCATGTCTACATGACCTTCAGCCTCTTGCCCTATACTTCAGTGTCCTCCAGACAGACAGCCGTTCATCTAGCCAGGCAGCAAGTATAAATGAGGAGACAAAGGCGCTTGGGGCAATGTCAGGCGCTAAGATGAAACAAACAGATCTAGTTCAGGAACTGTGCTCTCGGGGTGCCTGCTCAAGTGAGGAGATGAGGCCTAAGGAGAGGGGAAAGCTGAGCGGCTGCCTCCAAGGAGCCAGAGGCTGGTCCTTCTTTAATGATGTGTGAACATGTCCTGCTGATGCTTAGGGCTAAGACCTCCTGGGCACGCATACTCCACAGCTCGGACCGCTGAAGCAGGGGTGTCTAGAATGAGGGTTCAGACACAAGTGGGATCTGATCAGGTGCTGGGAGTACCCACTGCCACACTGCCACACTGCCACACTGCCACACCGCCACACTGCCACACTGCCACACTGAAAAAGGTAAGTGTGTACAGCATACAGTATGTAAGGTATATAGTTGTTATGATGGTTGATATTGAGTTTCAACTTGGCTGGACTGAAGGATGCGAAGTGTTGTTCCCTGTGTGTCTGTGAAGCTGTTGACAAGGGAGATTCATATTTGAGTCCGTGGACTGGGAGAGACAGACCCACCCTCAGTCTGGGTGGGCACCACCTAATCAGCTGCCAGCGTGGCCAGGATAAAGCAGGTAGAGGAATGTGGAAGGACGAGACTGGGTGAGTCTTCGGGCCTCACCTTTCTCCCGTGCTGGATGTTTCCTGCCCTCAAGCATCAGACTCCAAGGTCTTCAGCTCTTGGACTCTCGGACTTATACCAGTGGCTTGTGAGGGGCTCCCAGGCCTTCGGCCGCAGACTGAAGGCCACACTGTCATCTTCCCTACTTTTGAGGTTTTGGCACTGAGCCTGGCTTCCGGGCTCCCCAGCATGGGGACAGCCTATTGTGGGACATTACTTGTGATCACATGAGTTAATTCTCCTAATAAACTTGGCTCATATATACATCTATCCTATGAGTTCTGCCCCTCAAGAGAGCCCTGGTGAATACAGTTATTATACATAAACACACATACAAGATATAATAGGATATAGCATATGGCATTGACCCTTCAACAACATGGGTTTGAACTGCATGGGTCCATGTAAACATGGATATCCTCCCACATCTGCCATTCTAGAGACAGTAAGACCAACACATCCTTCTTTCAGGCCACTCAGTGTGAATAAGACGAGGAGAAAGACCTTTATAATGATCCTCTTCCACTTACTAAATAGTACATATATTTTCTGTTTCTTATGATCTTCTTAATGATGTTCTCTAGCTTCGTGGTATCAGTAAGGCCTTTGGCCGACAGCAGGCTATTCGTAGTTACGTTTTGGGGAGTCAATGCACACATACGTTCATTGCGGCACTGTTCACAATAGCAAAGGTTTGGAACCAACCCCAGTGCCCATCAATGATAGACTGGATAAAGAAAATGTGGCATATATACACCATGGAATACTATGCAGCCATAAAAAAGGATGAGTTTGTGTCCTTTGCAGGGACATGGATGAAGCTGGAAACCATCATTCTCAGCAAACTGACACAGGAACAGAAAACCAAACACCACATGTTCTCACTCCTAAGTGGGTGGCGAACAATAAGAACACATGGACACAGCAAGAGAAATATCACATACCAGGGCCTGTTGAGGGGTGAGAGAGCTGCGGGAGGGATAGCGGGGGGGGGATTGGGGAGAGATAACATTAGGAGAAATACCCAATGTAGATGATGGGGTAATAGATGCAGCAAACCACCATGGCATGTGTAAACCTATGTAACAATCATGCATGATCTGCACATGTACCCCAGAACTCACAGTATAATTTTAAAAAGTTATATGCAGATTTTTCACTATGCAGGGGCTTTGGTGCCCCTAATCCATATGTTGTTCAAGGGCTGACTATATAGAATCATATAGTACATACTATATATAATCTATAATAACATAAGGCATAATATACATGAAGTGTATTACAGACATATTTCCATGTGATGATGCATCTATATAGAAATAGGTGGAGTGTAACAAGGCATGAGTGTGTGTGTGGCCTGCAGTAGCTGCTCCGTGTCCAGATCAGCCACCTTTGGTGTCCACTCAGCAGTTCATGGAGCACTTGCTGTGTGACAAACACTTGCCCTAAACAAGCCCTTCCCTTCCTTCAAAGCGTTAGGAAAATAAACACAGAATCAAACAATGGCACATTCGCATGGAGACTGCTCTTGCACTGATGTGCAGAAGTGAAGGAAGCCATCAGGAGAGCACGTCCAGGCTGAGCATCCGGGAAGGGCCTCAGCTTAGGTCAGCCTGGGAGAGTGGGGGCCCTGGCTGTGGGCAGGCACAGAGACAGGCAGAGTGGATGGGGAGGGGCTGTGCTCAGTTAGTGAGCCTGGGGACAGAGTGCTGGATACTGGAGAGGAGGGGCAGAGAGAAGGTGGAGGCCAGGTCAAAGGAGCCTGTTAGAAAACGTTTACTAGTCCAACTCCCCGCTTTGGCCAATATATGGCCAATATGTATCAGAGCAGCTGCGTTGCCCAGCGCATCTCCAGAGCTCCGCAGCCACCCCACAGCAGGTGCAGGAAGCAGGAGACACACTCGAGCAGCGGGACAGAGACGGCAGAGCCCAGACACCACCATTGTCACAGGTCTGCGTTTTGCAACAACCTGGAGTGGACATGGCCTCTCTTCTGGGAGGACTGAGAAAGTGTCCCGTGCGGAAGCTGGCTCCTTGGCATGGGCAGGCCACACACACACAGGGCCAGTGCCAGGGGAGGGCAGGGACAAGCACCGCCCCGGGCTGAAGATGTCACCTGCCGCCTCTCAGCAGGCAGCCGCCTGGGCGCAACAACCCTCTGTGTGAAAGGCAGGTGAGCAGTCATTATCTTCAGCCCAGGGTCCTGGTCACATCTCTTTAATGGTATTTAAAGGTTAAATAAATTCATTTTAAAATACTTACTGTCTATCGTTTCCTGTTCTTTTATAATGTTTCTAGCTCACCCATAGTTCTTGGGTTTCACCACATAGGGTCTGGAAATGCTTGTTTTAATGCCTACAGAACAAAATTAAAATTAAAATTGAAAAATTAAAAAAACAAAAAGCAGATGCTCATTGGGGTCTGGATGAATAAGTTCTTCTTTAAACAGCCACCCCTTTCTCACCCCTTAGCTCAGTGTCAGGAGCAGTGCTGAGGCGAGAAGAACCCCTCCCGTGACACCTGATGCTAGGAGCTTTTCTGAGAAGCAGTTCTCAGTCAACCCGCATCAAAAGCATCTAAACATGACCTCTGTTAAAAACACACTACCTGGTTTGGAAAATCTGGGGAAAGCTCAGGAATGTGCATTTTCAACAGCTCCTTGGTGATGCCAAGGCAGCTGAAGCCTGGAATTGTGGTTTAGAGTCAAGGGCGAGCTTGGATACCTGTGAGGAGAAATGGCATTTGGCCTTAAGCAATTTGCCTGTTCAGGCCTTTGCCCCACCCTCCCCACCCTCGGGCAGCCTGAGATCTGTCCACATGAGGTACGACAAAGGGACCACCAATGCCTGCGGGAGAGAGAAGCCGATGAAAGTGCTGGACAGACCTTTGGAAATCTATGAAAATGCAATTGTCTTGAAAGCAACACTTTCTTTTATAGAAGCCAGGTTTTATTTTGTGATAAAAATGGATTTATGGATTCTCTCATGCCAGGTCTTAGACAACTGAGCATAGATTTTTATATCACAAGCCACAACGTAGGGAGAAACAGTTGATGTCCTGTGAGCTGCACTCCCACTGAAAGGGATATAAGACTTTCACCAGCAGGCATAGTTGGAGCTCCAGACACCTGCTGGGTCCGTGACAAAGGGCCTGGAGCCCCCTCCTGAAGACCTTCCTTTGGGCACCGGAAGGTTCTGCAGAAACACTGGCAGAAAGTGTAGATTAGGGCGCAACCTGAGAAAAATGGGACTTATCTCATCACTTCGTGAATAGCCTATGACCTGGAAACCTCCAGGAAAAGACCTTTACCCAGTGTGGCACCTGAGAGGTAGTGGTGGCTGAGGAAGATGGGTGTGGGGGATGGACCACGTGCAAGCTCCTCGCACTGCCACACTTTCCATAATGGAGGAAAAAGCAGAAAGTGGCCAAGTCCCACCCATCCACCACAAAAGAAGTGGCGAATCCAAGCAGATGGGGAGTGTGAGAGAGCTGGAGGAGGCAGAATGGAAAGGCCTTGGGACTGGAGGCCACAGCAAGACCGTGCATCTCTGCAGTGGTTGCCCGTGTACCAAGACCGCAATCCTGGTAACATGCACCCCCCGACCTTAAGCCCACAGCATACAGAATGCAGCCCATGGTGCTGGTGCCCATCTCCCTAACCCAGAACAACTCCAGGGCGTGAATCCTTGATGAGGACAGAGGAGAAGAGTGATGGGGAGAGCCAGTTTCACCCTGAAAAAGTGAGGTCCAAGTTTGAAGGACTTGAGTTACTTTGCATTGTTGGGAAGTTCATGATTTTTCTGCTACCAAGAGAATTGGGGGCTTATGCATCCAGTTCAGTTTCAGAGAAACAGGATCATTTACATCTTTGCAAATCCTCCTTTCAGGAATGTATATTTTTACCTGAGTACCTTTGTACTTAAAACTACTTAAAAGCCGTACAAATGGTGTGTCCCCCCTCCACACCCCCATAAATCACCCCATCAAGAAAGAGAATCATTGCCCCCAGCCAAAAGTATCAGTGAGTTTCCAGAGGGGGCAGTAATATTTCAAGTTAAATTAGAGACGTTAAAAACCCCTAGAATCCATGTCCATCCCTATCTGTGTCTGTGAGGACAGACTCCTCCGTGGAAGATGAAAGTGGAGTCATGAGAAGGATCAGGTTCATGGCCACCTCCAGATCTGCTCGATGACTGACCTTGGTTTTCTCATCTGTAAGATGAGAGCACTGCTGCCTAAGGAGTTTCTGGGATTCACAGGTGACCCACGTAAAGGCACGTCTGTAAACTGACCCATGTAAAAGGCACACCCGTAGATGTGAGTGAGGCACCGCCTCCCTTGCGACGTAGAAGAAACCACTGTCCATGCCTCCCTGTGACTCCCGTGAGACCCACGCAGGATCCCTGCTGGGCTGTCCACACTGACTTTTTGCCTCTTCCTGAACTTGCTGACAGGCTAGACCCAGGCCCCAGCTTCACTTCTGTGTCTCAAGAGTGATTGCCTGAGATTACGATTGCTTGTTCCCTGACGTGGGCTGGATGCAGAGACAAACATTTCCCCATCAGCTGACTGAGACTTCCCCTGACTGCAAAACAATCCCAAGAGCAAATCACTCAGCTGCAGCCTGCCTATGCCTCCCTGTGAAAGCTCAGCAAAGCCACCCTGCGGAGACCGTGAACTCGGATCTGGACGCTCCCCCTACTGCAGGAAGCCAAGGACGTTATCTCCTGACTTGAGCAGTTTTAAACTATTTCAACATCTGTATCTACATTTATAGCTATATCTATCTAATCTCTACCATCTACGTATCTACCTATTATCTATCCATCATCTGTCTAATTAGCTCCTAGTTCACTGTGTACAGAAATAGGCTAGGGGTTGGACCTGATCCTTGGGTAGCAGTCGATCATTTACCTATCTAACCTCTGTCATCTGTTTATCCACCTGTGTATCTACTGACCTATCACCTGTCTACCCACCTATCATCTGCCTGTTCATCTAACCTCTCCCTGTCATCCATCCGGGCTCTGTTGTCTGTCATCTATTTATTACACATGAGTATGTAGACACACATAGATATAGTGTCTGTGCCTAGAGAGTCATTTCCAATGCATAATCTTTTTCCAACTTGATTTGGGGCATGAAAGAGAATGCAGCTTAGAGCTGACCCTAAATGTTCGCTGCTCCAGATGCAGCCCATGGAGAGCAGCCTCGCCTTGGCCTTGCTGCGACGGTCGGAAGACATTCCCTGTGAAGGCCCACATCATAAATCCTTTAGCCTGTTGTGTGGTCTCCTTTTTTTGTTTTTTCACAACATTTTCAAAATGTAGAAAGCCGTTCTTAGCTTGCTGTGTACACAAGGGCTGGGAGCTGGGGCTGGTCCGCGGGTGGGTGGCAGGCCATGGAGTCCTGACCCAGGAGGTGGTTAGAAATGCGGAATCGCAAGCCTCTGCCTACCTCTACTGAAGCAGAATTTGCATTTTAACAAGAGACCCAGGAGATTTGTGTGCATACGAAAGTTTGAGAGGCAGACAACTTATTAATGCATGTCGGCTAAGGTAGGGGCCGATCTTCATATTTGTCATTGATCAATTGATTTTATTGAGAAATTTAGTACCTCCTTTGCTGTGATCTGCGGTCTGACCTACATGATGCGGTACTTTAAAAATACAGACATATACATCGAGGTGTTTCACCTTCAGTGAGCAATCCACAGGATCCCAGGACATGCAAGCTGGGAGATGATGCTTGCTTCGTGCTCTGAGAGCAATGGAAAGCCAGTGACCTGCGGGGCTTAACTGACCCGGAAAGAGCTTTGCATTTAATTTTAATTTGCTGTGGGTGGCAACGGTGTTCTCCTTCTGAGGAGAAACGCAGCAAACCCCCACTCTGGTGGGAGGCGATGGCTTTGATTGATTGCAGAATCTAACGGTGAGGGGAGGCAGGGCGCCATCTTCCTGCACGGTGGGAAGGAGCCACGGCCACAGCTTCCCTGGAGGCTGGCAAGCCCCGGGCTCCACTTTGGAGGGGCTCTGGGGGCCTCCCCAGACCCAGAGGCCACCTGGGCTTGGACTCCTTACAGCTAGGTCTAGGGGAAAGGTCCAGAGAAGGGACACTGCAATCCTCTGGCATTGACAGAAAATGCCAGAGCTGAGCCCCGGAATCTGGTTCGTGCTTCGGCTGCCATACTAACCCACTTCATAATCAGTAAAGGCCTTGATTGGCCTTCTGACTTCACGTCTCAGACAGCATCTGTGTAAACTCCAGCTGGGTGTGGGTCCTCGGGTGTCTGGCTCTGAGTCTGTGGCTCTTTTCTCTTCTCTGGTTTTTAGGGTGTCCTGGAGGATCTACAGCTTTCTCCATGGAGGAAGCTGAACAGGCTTCCTGCGGATGCTTTTCCCCCCACGAAGAAATTGTGTGGCACCATCTTGGAGACACAGGAATTTCTCTTCTAACAAGAAGTGGTTACAGGTCTCTTGTATTCAAACTGTAAGAAGCAGAAGCTTCCCCGGTCTGTGGCCAAAGACCACCCCTGAATAGGCCACTTATCCCTGGCCCCATCGCATGTATGCATAGGTCTTGCCAAGTTCTGGGAGGGTCATTGTTTTGGGGTTCTCAAAGGCGTGCTAGGAGGGCCTGGGAATTCATGTGGTGGGTGAGGAAACACTGTATTGGGCTCTCTGCCCCTGGATGAGCCGAGCCCTGTGCTCTCCTGAAACCCAACCCTAGGTCATTCATATCCAGGAGGTTTGCAGATAAGCAGGACAGGGAGAAACCAGAGCAGGCCTCTGGTCAGACACAGAGAAACCCCCATAGAGGCCCTGCTGGATGAGCCATTTGGGACTGTGACCCTGCAGGCCAGTGGCCTCCTGGAGCTGAACCCTCACATGAGATGCTGTCTGATATACTTCCAAAATTTGTCCCCTCTAAATATCATGTGTAGTTATAATCCCCAGTGTCAGAGGTGGGGCCTGATGGGAGGTGATTGGTGTGGGGACAGATTTCCCATGAATGGTTTGTACCATCTCCTGGGTGCTGCCCTCATGACAGTGAGTGAATTCTTGTGAGATCTGTCTGTTTAAAAATGCTGGCATCACATCACAAAGCTCATCCATCATGATCAAGTCAGCTTCATCCTGGGATGCAAGACTGGTTCAACATACACAGATCAATAAATAATTCCTCACATAAACAGAACCAAAGACAAAATCACATGATTATCTCAATAGATGCAGAAAAGCTCTTCTATAAAATTCAACCACCTTCATGCTAAAAACTCCCAATAAACTAGATGTTGATGGAACATATCTCAAAATAATGGGAGCTATTTAAACCTACAGCCAATATCACACTGAATGGGCAAAAACCGGAAGCATTCCCTTTGAAAACTGGCATAAGGCAAGGATGCCCTCTCTCACCACTCCTATTCAACGTAGTATTGGAAGTTCTGGCCAGGGCAATCAGGCAAGAGAAAGAAATAAAGAGAGGAAGTCAAATTGTCTCTGTTTGCAGATGAAATGATTGTATGTTTAGAAAATCCCATCATCTCAGTCCAAAGTCTCCTTAAGCTGATAAGCAACTTCAGCAACGTCTCAGGACACAAAATCAATGTGCAAAAACACAAGCATTCCTATACACCAATAATACACAAACACAGAGGAACCAAATCATAAGTGAACTCCCTTTCACAATTGCTACAAACAGATTAAAATACCTACGAGTACAACTTACAGGGGATGTGAGGGACCTTTTCAAGGAGAACTACAAACCACTGCTCCAAGAAATAAGAGAGGACACAAACACGTGGAAAAACATTCCATGCTCATGGATAGGAAGAATACATTCGTGAAAATGGCCATACTGCCCAAAGCAATTTGGAGATTTAATGCTATCCCCATCAAGCTACCACTGACTTTCTTCATAGAATTAGAAAAAAGCTACTTTATATTTCTTATGGAATATAAAGAGCCAACATAGCCAAGACAATCGTAAACAAAAAGAACAAAGCTGGAGACATTATGCTACCTGACTTCAAACTGTAGTACAAGGCTACAGTAACCAAAAAAGTATAGCACTGGTACCAAAACAGACATATAGACCAATGTAACAGAGCAGAGGCCTCAGAAAGAATGCCACACATGTACAGCCATCTGATCTTTGACCAACCTGACAAAAACAAGCAATGGGGAAAGGATTTCCTATTTAATAAACAGTGTTGGGAAAACTGGCTAGCCATATGCAGAAAACTAAAACTGGATCCCTTCCTTACACCTTATACAAAAATTAACTCAAGATGGATTAAAGACTTAAATGTAAGACCTAAAAACCATAAAAACTCTAGAAGAAAACCTAAGCAATGCCATTCAGGACATAGGCATCGGCAAAGACTTCATGACCAAAACAGCAAAAGCAATGGAAACAAAAGCCAAAATTGACAAATGGTATCTAATTAAACGAAAGAGCTTCTATACATCAAAAGGAGCTGTCATCAGAGTGAACAGACAACCTACAGAATGGGAGAAAAAGTTTGCAATTTATCCACCTGACAAAGGGCTAATACCCAGAATCTACAAAGAACTTAAACATTTTTTCAAGAGAAAACCAAACAACCCCATCAAAAAAAATGGGCAAAGGATATGAACAGACACTTCTCAAAGAAGACATTTATGTGGCCAAAAAACATATGAAAAAAGCTCATCATCACTGGTCATTAGAGAAATGCAAATCAAAACCACATTGAGATACCATCTCACGCCAGTTAGAATGGCAATCATTAAAAAATCTGAGACAACAGATGCTGGAGAGGATGTGGAGAAAAACGAACACTTTACCCTGTTGGTGGGAGTGTTAATTAGTTCAACCATTGTGGAAGACAGTGTGGTGATTCCTCAAGGATCTAGAACCAGAAATCCCATTTGACCCAGCAATCCCATTACTGTATATATACCCAAAGTATTATAAATCATTCTATTATAAAGTCACATGCACATGTATGTTTATGCAGCACTGTTCACAATAACAAAGACTTGGATTCAACCCAAATGTCCATCACTGCTAGACTAGATAAAGAAAATGTGGCACATTTACAAAATGAAATACTATGCAGCCATAAAAAAGGATGAATTCATGTCCATTGCAGGAACATGAATGAAACTGGAAACCATCATTCTCAGCAACTAACTCAAGAATGAAAAGACAAAACTGCATGTTCTCACTCACAAGTGGGAGTTGGACAATGAGAACACATAGATATGGGAAGGGGAACATTGCACACTGGGGCCTGTTAGGTGGTGGGCAACTGGGGGAGGGACAGCATTAGGAGAAATACCTAATGTAGATGACGGGCTGATGGGTGCAGCAAACCACCATGGCACGTGTATACCTATGTAACAGACCTGCACATTCTGCACACATACCCCAGAACTTAAAGGATATATATAAAAAATGAAGTGGTGGCATTTCCCCCCACCCAGCTTCTGCTTTTGCCATGGTACCTGCCTGCTGCCCTTTCACCTTCTGCCAGGATTAGAAGCTCCCTGAGGCCTCCCCAGAAGCTGAGCAGATGCCAGTGCCATGCTTTCTGGGTAGCCTTCAGAACTGTGAGCCAATTAAACCCCTTTTCTTTATAAATTACCCAGTCTCTGGTAGTTCTTTACAACAACACAAGAAAGGCCTAACACACTACCCGTCACCCCCCAGGACACCCCTGGGTTCTGCTAGGTGCCAGGCCGTCTCCTGGGCAGTGGTTTTCCTCCCCATCACTTTTGTCTTTTGGCAGTTGTGCTCCCTGCCCTCTGAAACAGAGGGGCTCAGCAGGGACTGGTGTGGAGCCTCCCATGCTTCCCCAAAGGCCCCCAGGGCCTCTCCCCCGAGAGTGCTTGGGGCTGCCCCCACTGTCTCCGATGGCGCCAGGGAACTGCTGGAGACAGACATGCAGAATGTGAGTGTTGGGTGCTGGGGGCAGGTTTGTCTCCAAATAGATGATAAGTTTCCCGAAGTCCCTCAATACCAAGAGGCAGAGAGAGAATTCTAATACATATTTTTCTGAACATCAGTTTCCTCCACCTCAGGATTACATGACATTGTTTTTAGTTGTAAAGTCTCAAAATCCAATGTCATGAATGCTCAGGACTCTCTGCTCCTTTGTATTCCTTTGGGTTGTGTTTTCTTACACTGGTAAATACTGTGCCACTGTTTTAGCTAAAGGCAGAACTTGAGCACATGTATATATCTAGTAGCCTGTTTGCTGGTCTTTAGGGTCATGTAAAGCATCTTTTGTAGCAGGGAATGTTGGCTGTTTCCCTGTAGAAAGTCTCCATTTTTTTCTTACTAGAGGTAAAATCTCAGCTAAGCACATCTCGGTGAAAAGACCTCAGTCTGCAACATTTGCCGCTCAGGTATGTCCCAGTGACTAGGTTCAGGCCAAAGAGATGTAGGCAAAAAGCTGTGTCTGATGCTTGGGAAACGTTCTTCTAAACTGGGGATGCCCCCTCTTTCCCTCCCTCCTCCTCCTGTGCTCTGGGATGTGGATGAGAAGGGTGAGGGCGGGCTCAGGACCCCACACAGCACTGTGGTCCAGCAGCACAGCTGGAAGGCTTGAACCCCAGTGCTAAGGATGCCAGTGAGCCCTGGACTGCCTGGTTCTGGGAGCCATCTATGTGATGTGACCTTCTGCTGTGTTCAGTCATGATAATGCTGACATTTCCACCAAACACAACTGAAATGACCAACATGTGCCCCTCATAAGAGTTGAAATGAAGGGCGATGCCTCAGACCGACGACTCCTACATGCTCTCCAGACCCTGAGTCCTGAGCCAAGTGGACCCGGAACTCAGGTGACAGCTCAGAGGACACATAATTCTGCCTTTTCCCAAAATCCACGTCCTTCTGACAGGGCCCCTGGCGGGTGGTGAAACAGTGAGGATTTGAAAGCATCGTTAATTGTTCTGCTGCATCCTCTCTTTGGACTTGACAACTATTAAATGATCTAAAGGCAACTCTCCTTTCTAAAGACCACTTACGGACGCTCCCTCTTCCCAGCCTCTATGATCATGTCCCTTTGTCCCCACCCTTCACACAAAGCCCTGTACTTTCCCCGACAGCAGCATCAGCCTGCCCCTCCACCCCACTGGGGTCTTAAAGATTCACCCCTTGAATTCTCCTTCTGTCTCCACATCTCAGCAAGTGATTCTCCTGGAAACGATATGGGAATAACTCGGCTGAATTAGTATGTTAATAATAGCTACAGATGCAGGATATTTGCACTAGGCAACTCTTCAACTCAAAGGCATCCGTTTATAATAGGCACGAGGAGCTGGCTTGGGAGGCACAGGAATTTTGGATTTGGTTTCCCAAACCCTGAACCATACCACATTTCCTGTCCCTGCTTAGAGCTAAATCTAAAACATGACATCGAGTTTCGGAGAGGGCTGTTGTCATCCACGAGGGACTGTGGCAGGATCACATTGGTGGTTTTCCGAACAACTGAGATGAAAGTTATCAGTCGGTACTCAGAGATCTCTTGATGTCGGAGGAGCCAAATGGACCATGTCCCAGGAAACTGGGTCTTCCAGCCCCACGCACCTTGAGTCTCTACACTGCCAGTCTCCGCTAGGCTGGATGGTGCAGGATGCATACCAGGCCGGCCTCAGCCCTGAGAGGAAGCTAGTGCACTCAGCGGCCGGCTCTCTATCATCCAGGACCCCTCATGCCAGGCTTCGGAGCAGGGGTCGAGGAGGAAGGCGTCTGACCTCATTAGATGGGTCCCCTATGCAATACTTACCATCTTAGGTGAATTATTTATATTTTTACTGCTCAACTCTCCTCAACTATAGATTCCAGGTAAGCATAGATGTTTGAAGGACTCTAAAGATTAAATGAAGTATTGGTAAGTTCCCAGCACCATGCTCGTCAGTGGTCGTTCCTGGCACATGATTTCCGCCCTTTCTTTCTTCTCTTCTGACCTGGGGATTCTCCCCTTCCCTTTTCCTCTTTCTTTCTGGTCCTTTCTTCCCACTCCCCCAATTTGCACTGGGAGTTTTCTACCAATGGATTCATTGGCAATTCACTGGAAATTCTAGTAAGCAAAGACAGTGAGTTTTCTTGAGGATATCATAAACATTTAAAACAATCTAGCCAGAGCTGGAAAAAGAGAGGACAGAAGAAAATAAAGGGCCCTGTGACAGGGGTTACACATGTTTTTTAAAAGGGAGGGTGGAAGAGAGGCCTGTGTGCAGGCAGAAACTTTTAGCTTTTTCTCTTCTCCCGGCTTCCAGGTGGGCCCTGGAAACCCACTCCCACTGGTCGTCATGGGGGCTCCTAAGCTGTGCCCTAACTGTGGGTGGTACCAGCCTGTCTCCACTTTAGAGCATCTTCCTGGAGGCTTGACCATGCATGGTAGGTGGCTGCAAACCTCGCTCTGCAAACAACCTTATTACCCTGGGAGTTTGGTGCGGATGGGGCAGAGGTTGGGGGAGCTGTGCCTGTCACCCGTTCTCACCTGGTGGATCTGATTTATTTGATTCAACAAATATTCATTTGAATGAAAGAATTCACTCAAATATCCATCGTCCACTTATGCCTCACAGCCCCTGTGCTGCAGGCTGGAGGTGCAATGACAGGCACACAGACCCTGCCCCGGAGCCCTCGCTGAGGAGGAGAAGCTGGAGGAACGTTCCTGGGAGAGCTGGGACGGGCACAGCTGCTCTACCAAAGACAGAAACCTGCTCATGTTCGGACCCACTGTCTTCTCCTACCCCACTTTCAGCATGCCCTAAATTATTCTCACCATGAGCCTCCACTGCAAGGGAGAGGGAAATCAGTCACTATGCTCGTTCTTTCGCAGGACCATTTGGAGCCTGAGGAAGTGCTAGGTTCATGTTTAGGGTTTTTTTTTTTAATTTTTTATTTTTTATTGTGTTTTAGGTTTTGGGGTACATGTGCAGAACATGTAAGATGGTTGCATAGGTACACATATGGCAGTGTGTTTTGCTGCCTTCCGCCCCTTCACCCACATTTGGCATTTCTCCCCACGCTATCCCTCCCCAGCTCCCCCAGACGTGGTGACCTTTCCTATTGTCTCTGCTCCCAAGCCTCCAGGGGAAGCAAACTGGAGGTGTAAGCAGGCTAGAGGATCCGTCTAGTGAAACTCCAGGGAGAGTTCTGCTAGAAAACAACATATGTGCTTCTGAAAATTACCATGCTATTCAAAATCCTGCAATAAAAACCCCAGGGTGTATGAGATTGAAGACAAAGCACTCAACATCTTCATCAGTGACACGTTTAGAGAAAGAGACAGACAGAGAGAAGAACCTAATAAAATTGTCAGCACAGATCTCCACATGTAAATGGTTAAGAAACAGAATCCTACAGTAAATGCAGCACTTTACCTTGAGAGAGACCAGCCGTGAGCTTGAGGAAGTGGCTGTGAGAAGGTCTGCCCCGTGGGGGTTGTTGTGAGTGGTGGAAGGCAGGTTACCTGACGTGAGACGGGAAAACCGTAACACCTGATGTGTGTGGGTGGCTCCACACGCAGCGAGGAGCTGAGCTAACAGCGGGGTTTGAGGCGCGTTACGTATTCCTGGCTCTTACCTGGTTTGGTTCAATGGGCCAAGGCTTTGGGTCACCCAGTGTTTCCTTCGGATAAATTCGTGCATAAGCAAACGCGAACTCTACATTTGGCAAAAGCTCTTTCCTAACGTATCAATCCTGTTGGAACAAAGTGGCTTTTCTGAAACCAGGGCTATGGTAGAACACACGGTATTTCCCAACCGGCTGGGGATGGTCTGGAATAAAGCCTGTAGTCCTTACTAAGGTCCCCACTTCCCTCTCGGACTACCCCGGCTCCAACGGTAGAATTCCTTGGTAATTCTAGGTCCAGGGCACCCGAGGTCCAGCAGGCTATCCCACATGCAAAGTACATTTTGTAATGAAAGCATCCCGTTGGTGCTTGGGACCGTCGTTTCTCCCACGGTTGTGTAGCGTGAAGGGCAGGCAGTTCCACCATTAGCACCCTTCCTTCTTCTTTGGTTCCCAGCCCTAAGCCTCCTTTTGAATCAGTTCCTCCCTTCAGACTTCAGCTTCAGTCCATCTTAGCTGTTACACTGTACCTCTGGGAATGAGTCCAGCCAGATGGAGGAGGTGAGGGGTGTTCCATAATTGATCAATCTCACCGTATCTTTCTACATTTTTATATTTGCTTTTATTTTTAATTGTCTTTTGCACAGAAGCCACCTGGAGCACTTGTTTCAAATGCAGATTTCTGGGTCCCATCACTAGACATGTTCATTCAGGAGATCTCAGAGATTCGGGAAATCTGCATTTTACATGAAGATACTGGACTACCGGGCTGTCTTGAGGGGGCTGCTCGGTGGCCCACACCTGGGAGGCGTTGCCGTAGCTCCCACCTCATAGCCTCATCCCACAGCACTCAGTTGACTAGCAGCGAGAGGTAAACAATGCTTGTGAATCGATGCAGTGCTATAGTTCACCTGTCACCAAGCCAGGTGCTTGAAGGCTGAGCGCTGAGCATGGTGATGCTGCAGTAGAACCCTGGGGCCTGCACAGCTGAGCAACCTTTTCAGATTAACTTAAAACCTTTGGCCTGGTTACCATATCCACACAATGGTCTGCGCCATGCCGATCTCTGGGGTTATTGCAAAAGGAACAGGAGACACTATGCACATATCCTCTCAAAAATGCAAACGTAGAGAATAACAAATATAGGCTCTTAATGTTGTTTTAAAAGCAAATAACCCTCAGAGGAATTAACACTGAAATTTGTTATGCATCCTTCATCAGCTGACATAGCACACACACACACAAAACGGCTTAAGAAACAGAGCCTGGCCCGTGCTGGTGGGAGAAGTGTGATTCAGATAGCCCAGGGAAGGACAGACAGACAGGAGAGCATCCAGCCCAGGGAAGGACAGACAGACAGGAGAGCATCCAGCCCGGGAAGGACAGACAGACAGGAGAGCGTCCAGCCCGGGAAGGGCAGACAGACAGGAGAGCGTCCAGTCCGGGAAGGACAGACAGACAGGAGAGCGTCCAGCCCGGGAAAGACAGACAGACAGGAGAGCGTCCAGCCCGGGAAGGACAGACAGACAGACAGGAGAGCGTCCAGCCCGGGAAGGACAGACAGACAGGAGAGCGTCCAGCCTGGGAAGGACAGACAGACAGACAGACAGGAGAGCCTCCAGCCCAGGAAGGACAGACTGACAGACAGGAGAGCAGCCTCCAGCCCAGGAAAGGACAAACACAGACAGGAGATTCTTCTGCCCAGGGAAGGACAGACAGACAGACAGGAGAGCTCCTGCTCAGGGAAGGACAAACAGACAAGAGATCCTCCAGCCTGGGAAGGACAGACAGACAGACAGGAAAGCCTCGAGCCTGGGAAGGACAGCCAGACAGACAGGAAATTCTCTTGCCCGGGAAAGGACAGCCAGACAGGCAGACAGGAGAGCCTCCAGCCCAGGGAAGCACAGACAAATAGGAGAGCGTCCAGCCCAGGAAGGACAGACAAACAGACAGGAGAGTCTCCTGCTCAGGGAAGGACAGACAGACCAGAGAGCCTCCAGTGCAGGAAGGACAGATAGACAGACACAGACAGGAGAGCCTCCAGCCCGGGAAGGACAGACAGACAGGAGCTCCTCCTGCCCAGGGAAGGACAGACAGTAGAGCCTGCTGCCCGTTTGCTCCCACCTGCCCTACAGGTCAATATGCCTCCCTCCCCAGACCCACACACTTCGCCACACCTTTGCCAACAGTACAAAGAGCACACACAGCACTCATTCAAAGAAAATGAGACAAAAGGAATCAAAGGGCACTTTTGCAAATACACCAGAGGAACGACGTGCTTCAGATGAAAGAGCAAAAGTCCGCCAAGTCAGGGATGACAGCGGCTGGCGCTTCTAAGGCTCTGGTTTAGGAGCAATGTAATAATCTCTATGTTAGGAAGTCGGCAGGGGGCGGGGAGCGCAGTGGCGCGGGGCTCAGTGGCATCAGTCTGGGCAGGCTGGAAGTCCATCTGGTGGAACTAGCACAGCACACAGACCCAGGCCCCTGTCCTTGGGTTTGTCCCTCACTGACCAGAAGACTTTTGGTCACCTTGTCCCTGAACCTGAAATTTAAAGATGAAGGCTTCCCATGTGCCTCTCCCAAACTCCCTTCTCAACCCACCAAAAAATACCCGCTGAAAAGGCTGTGGGCATCCCAGGCTGCTATGATGTGTGGCAGCTCCAGAGCAAGGCGAGACGGTGGCTGTTCTGTTCTCAGAATGGATGGGGCTGCCCTCGCTCATTAGTCCCCATCTGGGCACCACGCTCACCAGATGAACATACCTGACCTGCTATGAAGACAGCTCTGAGAGTTCTCCACATCTTTCCATGAGAGGAGAGGCCCAGGGAACTGAGTATCCTGTTCCTGGAATGCCTATTGCTTTTTTTGGAAGGCTGGTGTCGCAAAGCTCATTGCATTTGAAATACCAGGTGGGAGAAGAACCAGAATTTTTCAGTTCATGGCCATGAACCCATTTCCAGCCTGGAGGACCCTTGATGCTGTCTGCCCTGCTTGCTTCGTGGGGTGAAGACATCTCAAAGGCAGTTCTGGATACATGAGCACCATGAGCTGCCAAGTACTGTGCAGATGTAAAGGCATTCCCATCCAAAACGTGGGTGTCCACAGGTCAGCTGGCCAAGCAGCACCAGCCTGCCACGGTCCTGAGCAGTGATGGGCATCCGCTTTGTGTCCCTCACAAAATTACACGAAGAAAGCAGGGAGGAAGGCTGCCTGAAACAAGAAAGCCTTAGAAGATGCTGGAGATGTACAGGCTTCATATGTCCCACAGGGCCGAAATCATCCATTCATTTTCAAAATTGCTGATGACCATTTCTGAAAACCCACAAAGGAATGCACAGGAACCACAGCCTGCCTGAGGAAAAGCCCTGGGGTTTTGCCTTCCTGGATATGAAGATGGCACTTACTCACCCTTCACTGCATGTGGGTTTGAGCTGACTGACCTAAGGGATGATTTCTTCTTGTGCAGAAGCTTTTGTGAAACGTCTCTTCACACGGAAGGCCACCTCCACATACCAGCAACAAGCTATGTTAGCTTGATTTTGCTAATGTGGACACATTTGTTACACAAAAAACAGGCCCATTCAGCAACCAGTCCAATTTTGGTTGCTGTTTGTATTTTGGTTCTGTTTGTATTAATATACTAAAATGATTGGCTAAAGCAGAATATTCAGAATATGTGAGAGCAGTACCCAGCCTCACCCAGGCTGAAGGAGGCACAGACCTTGCAATCAGGCATACCTGGACCGAGAATTCCTGGGCGTGGCTCAGCAGGTGGCACTGGCGTAGCCTCCTGAGACTCATGCTTCTCTGCCCACTGCCACTGGCTACTCCTGACTGTGTTCTTAGGGAAGCCCACTTCTGTCCTCAGCTGCCAGCATCCCCCTTCTATTAAACTCTCTGTGCATGTGTGTGTGTGCGCATCTGACAATACATATAGCATTGTTGGGCTGCTGGGAGCCTCCCACTTTTGTTAAACACATGTGTGCACATGCATGTGCGTGTGTGTAATTAACAATATGCGTTGCAGAAGTAAATTTTAGCTTTCCAGACACTTGCAATACGAAACTCAAAATATCTGTATACTGGCTGGGTGCGTTGGCTCACGCCTGTAATCCCAGTACTTTGGGAGGCCGAGATGGGTGAATCACCTGAGGTCAGGAGTTCGAGACCAGACTGGCCAACATAGTGAAACCCCATCTCTACTAAAAAATACAAAAATGGCTGAGAATGGTAGTGCATACCTGTAGTCCCAGCTACTTGGGAGGCTGAGGCAGGAGAATCACTTGAACCCGGGAGGCAGAGGTTACAGTGAGATCATGTCATTACACTCCAGCCTGAGCAACAGAACAAGACTCTGTCTCAAAACAAAAAGAAAAGAAAAGAAAAGAAAAAAATCTGTATATTGCATTCACCTAACAATAAATACAGCAGAAATAAATTTTAAACTGCCAGACACTTATAATATAAAACTGAGAATATCTGATTATGAAACATTTTCTCCAAATATACATGCAACGCATTGCAAATTCTCTGAAATAAAAAAGTCAATCTCACAGAATATTATCTTTCCACACATAATGCCATCTATTTCAATAAAGGTTACATATGAATTCTGATATTTTAATAAAGTTTAAATATAAATGTTACAATAGCTTATTTCTCATTAATTTAATAGAAAGAGAATTCAGAATTCAACCCATGGAACAATGAAAAATAGCAGAATATTGAAGGCATTGTCTAAAACAAGTAAAAAAAATGATAAAACACATGCCCTATAGACTTCTGAGCTCTTTTTGATAGTATCACCAAACTCTGTGACAAGAGAGAATACAGAAGGTATCTGGATGACATCACTGAAGTGTTTGATGCATTTTCATAAACAATTGATACCCATGCAACTATGAGTGTGAATTAAAAACAGACTTTCCATAAGCCACAATTCTAACAAGTACATGCTTATTAGAATGTGTAAGATTAAAAAGACTAACCACACCAAGTACTGGTGAGGGTGTGGAGGAACTAGAATTCTCATTCACTGCTCTTGGGAATGTAAAATGGTGCATCCATCTTGGAAAACAGCTTGTCAGTTTCTTAAAAAATTAAACATATATTTACCATGTAAGTGATCCAGCCATTCCATTCCTAGATATTATCCAAAGAGAAATAAAAATATGTTCATGCCAAGACTTGCACATGAATCTTCATAGTAACGTTAACTGTAAGAGACCAAGACTGGAAGCATCCCATCTCATGAACAGCCAAATGGATACTCAAATTGTGGTCTATTCGTAGAACGGAGCACCACTCAGCCATGTTAAGCAATGGCCTAGCGACATACACACCAACATGGCTATGTTTCTAACTAAGCGTGCTGCGTGAAAGAAGCCAAACAAAACCATTCCATGGGTATCGAACTTTAAGAAATGCAAATTAATGTATATTAACTGAAGACACATCAGCAGTTGACTGGGTATGAAGAGAGTGGGAGGAACAGCAGAGGGGATTAACAGACAGAGCAAAAGGGAGCGTTGGAGGTGAATGCATAGAGCACCTAGAGCAAAAGGGAGCATTGGAGGTGAATGCGTACAGCACCTAGAGCAAAAGGGAGCGTTGGAAGTGAATGCGTACAGCACCTAGAGCAAAAGGGAGCGTTGGAGGTGAATGCGTACAGCACCTAGAGCAAAAGGGAGCGTTGGAGGTGAATGCGTACAGCACCTAGAGCAAAAGGGAGCGTTGGAGGTGAATGCGTACAGCACCTAGAGCAAAAGGGAGCGTTGGAGGTGAATGTGTGCACCATCTTCACTGTGCTAATGGTTTCACAAGTGTATACATGTGTCAACATTGATCAGATTATACACTTTGAATATATGTTATTCATTCTATATCAGTTATTCTTTAATAAGACGTTTAATTATTTTTAAAGGGAGATTCCTACTGCTTTAAACCGAGAATAGTAACCTGTGATTCCAGTCTACTCACAGGACGACATCATGCAATTAAAGGTTTTTACTTTTTAGTCACAATATTCAACATTCTGAGGTGGAAGAGACATGGCATTCTCACATACACCTAAGAAAAGTGTTACGTGGTCCAACTGATTTGGAGGGCAATTTGCCAATGTACACCCAAAGCCTTATGGGTGGTTATAACCTTAGATCAGCTAGAAACCCACTAAGATGTATCCTGCAGAGACATACCCATGTACATATTCTTGAAAATATCCAAAATGTTATTTAAAACAGTGATAAGTGAAAAAGCAACCCAAAGCCTCCTTTGACGGAGAAATTTGTCAAGTAAATTCAGACTGTGCATTGTGTATTCTCTCTTTTTCAGCACAAATGTGTGCTCTCTTTCACACACAAACATAAAAATTTTTGAAACTAAAAAGGACAAATTGTAGGTTTTGGCCTCTGATGGTGCTGCATGTTCATCTATAATGTATATTGTGCTTATTTCCATGTCAGCTGAAGAATTAACTTGTTTGTCTTCATGACTTCAAGTAATTTAGCCATCAACTGAGGACCCTTTAGATATTTCCCAATTTTCAAAACATTTCATTAACAGCAGTAAACATCCAAAGGCACACGTTTTTCACTTGTGAGAATTCTCCAATTTCTTCTGTAGAATAAATTCTAAGAACTGGAATTTCTGAGTCAAAAGGAGCATATGCAAAATGAATCCTATTGGTTCATTTAAAAAACCAATAGGATTTGATCTCTAAAAATTGTGCACTAGGCACACTAACTCCAGCAACCTGTCCCTACTCAGCCTGCCGACAGTGGAAATCACCAAATGCACCACGACCTCTGTGGCCTGATGAACTAAAATGGATGTAATCATTGCTGCAGTGCTTTTTTCTCTAAGTTTTAGTTTGGTGAATATTTTCACCAAACTGTGAACTGCCTTTTTGCGTCTGTAACCCACAGGATCTTGTTTGCCTGGGTTACATTTCTAGTCTAGAAAGTCCCATTGTGTTAGTCCATTTTCATATTGCTATGAAGAAATACCAGAGAATGGTAATTTATTTTTTAAAAAAAGAGGTTGAATGCACTCACAGCCCAACAAGGCTGAGTAGGAAGAGCAAAGGCAGGTCTTACACAGCAGCAGGCAAGAGAGCGTGTGCAGAGGAACTGCCCTTTATAAAACCACTAGATCTCGTGAGACTGATTCACCATCACAGGAACAGCACAGGAAAACCCACTCCCATGATGTAGTTACCTCCCACTGTCCCTCCCATGACATGTGGGGATTGTAGGAGCTATACTTCAAGATGAAATATGGGTGAGGACACAGCCAAACCATATCACCCGCCCAGCAGCTGCCCCATGTGACCCTGCTGGAGTGTCACCTGTGTGTGTCACTGGCCCCAGGGAATTGCATCTGACTCTGGCTGGGCCACAGTCCTGGGCCGATCCCTCAGGTCAGAGCTGGTCAGTCCTTCCTCCGAATTTTACGTTCTGTGGTTAGAGGGATCACTTTGTCTTATCTGTGATTGTTCATTGCAGGAACATTGCTCTTTAATTTTTTTCCCCTACCATGTGGATTGTGATTGTAGCAGGAAAGAATAAATCCAAATCACAAAGGCCATCAGGGACGAGTTGAGACTGGTGTGTAGCCATGCCTATTGCATTTTCCTGCTTATTACTTAAGCCAATAGGTTTTTCCTAGTTGAGCCAATGGAAGTGGGATTTCTATTCATTGCCTGGTATCAAATATCTTTTCACTGTTTTAAAAAAGTTGATGAGGCCAGGCATGGTGGCTCATGCCTATAATCTCAGCGCTTGGGCAGTTGAGGTGGGCAGATCACTGGAGCCCAGGAGTTCAAGAGCAGCCTGAGCAGCACAGCAACACTCCATTTCTACAACGTTTTAATAAGCTGCGTGTGGTGGCGTGTGCCTGTGGGCCCAGCCACTTGGGAGGCTGAGGTGGAGGTTGATGGGCCGTGATTGCGTAATTCCAATCTGGGTGACAGAGTGAAAGCCTGTCTGAAAAACAATTAATAATTGATGTTTTCATTTGATAAAATAACATGGAGAAAATTAGCCCCTTGCCTCCCATTTCTCAATTAGAAAATAACAATAATGAACTCCAGAAAAACTAAGGTGTGCAGGGTCACCAAGGTGATTAATTCAACTCCCCCAAATGTTTATTACGTAACAAGCTAATGAATTTAAATAAAAGCAGCGAACCTGAAGATGTGCTCGATGGTAGCACTGGAAGCAACTGTGTGCAGAGCTGAACAAATCTAACTTTGCTCTTGACGCGGAGTCGTCAATCGGTTCACACAGCGGGGGCTGCCGGTGTGCAGCAGCAACCTTGGAGTACCCTGCTCCGCTTCTAACCAGGTCAGGGCTGGGAGCAGTTGGTGTCAGTGCCAGCCAAAAGGAGCATATGCAAAACGAATTAGGAGGTTAGTCAGCGCCGAAGACGCGCAGGCCCCTCCCAGGTTGCATCGGCAGCCAGAGGAGATAGCCAAGCCCTCCCGAGAAGAGGAGTGGGCAGCCAGCTCCCGCTAGTAGGCCGGCAGCTCGGCTCTCCACCAGCTGTGGCCGCCATGTGGCAATCTGTGTCTGTGCCAGGCTGGAGGAGGCTGCAGAAGGCGCCCCGGCTAAATGTGACTCGAAGGACACTTTCTTGCAGAATGACCTTAGATTCTCCTTCCACATCAAGTTTCTTCCGTACGGCACCCGCAGGCTTGTGCGTGCACTTACACGTCCATGCCCACACGTACACGCACTCTGTCTCCAGGCTCACAGTGGCTCCACGTGGGCAGCCGCTTGTGCCCTGGAGGGAAAGAGTGTCTGTGGCACCTGCCAGAGGGAGGAGCCAGTATTCTGTCTGCCTGCAGCATGTGCTGAGCAGAGATGGTTCTGTAGAGAGTTCCACTTTGACCTTCTGGGTGAAGAGCAGACCCCATGCTGATGACGGTGGCCAAGTCCCTTGTCTTCCTGAAAGCACAGACAATGGGGTTAGCATTCATTTTTTTGGGAGAAGATTCCCAGAAGCCCCGTGGCTGGTATCATCAGCAACCTGGGGCAGAGGCTGGTATCTTACTGCTCCACTGCTCCCAGGGTCCTTCTTTACTGACAGCTTGGAGGGGGAAAGGACTTTATTTATTTATTTATTATTGCATTTTAGATTTTGGGGTACATGTGAAGAACATGCAAGATAGTTGCATAGGTACACACGTGGCAGTGTGATGTGCTTCCTTCCTCCCCATCACCTATATCTGGCATTTCTCCCCATGCTATCTCTCCCTGACTCCCCACCCCATGCTGTCCCTCCCCTGTTTTCCCCCGACAGACCCCAGTGTGTGATGCTCCCCTCCCTGTGTCCATGTGTTCTCATTGTTCAACACCCACCTACGAGTGAGAACATGCAGTGTTTGATTTTCTGTTCTTGTGTCAGTTTGCTAAGAATGATGGTCTCCAGGTTCTTTGAAGAAATCCAGTAGAAATAAAAAGGAACACTCAGCAAGAACAGCGCCTGTGAAGTTTGGGCTGGTGAATACAACGAAATGAGCACAGAGGGGCCTCACTTTTTCGTCCTGACCTCGTCCCAACCGAACTGTTGACAAGAAGGGTGACTCCCCCGTGGCCTCCCCGCTCAGTCCCTCCTGAGGGCTCCACCTCTCACCCCTGCTGCCAGCAAGCAGCTCCCCATGAGCACATCCATCTGTCTTCAGCTGTGCCCTCAGCCCTTAGCTCCTAATTCAGTGCTAAACGGACTCATGCATTTTATAAAAATATAATGTGGGGAGAGGCTGAAATTTAGTTGCTAACTTTAAAAACATTACCTTATTTATTGTCATTACTTTATAAAAGGAACAGCCCACTCACGCCCAGCGTAGGACTGCATCACACCGACACGAAGATAATCTCTGAAGCTGAACATACTCAGCTTCATGATCCTCAGCTGTTGTGTCCACATTTCCCTCTGTCTTCCTGAGACCCGGGCCATGGTGGCAGGCTGTGTTAGGACCCCAGTCCTGCTGCTTTCAGTAGCCAGACCTCACCTCTGCCGACTGCCAGGAGGAAAAGTATCAACGCTACCTCGTTGGGGCGTTTACAACTGATATGGCTCCGTGTAGCAGCCTTCACAAGGACGTGGCATTTATTAGCAAGAAACTGGGTCATATCCTAAGTGAGTAATAATCAAGGTGGAATTTCAGACAAGGTGGCAGGCCAGGAGGCATCAGTGCTTCGGGACCTTTCAGACAGGATACTCTACGTGCATGCTCCTTGGCCGGTTCATGAATGGCAAGATATCTGTGGGTGCTGAGCTCCTGGGCCAGAGTGCGAGACTCAGCACCGTTCCTTTGCAATCCACGGGAAGGAGGCCACAGACACGGCACCTGCTCTGGGAGACGACTTCCCTGAGATCCAGCTCCAAGCTCTCCAAATCTGTCACCTTTGTTTACAGTTGAAAGACTTTCAATTTTGGTTAATAAAGAGCAAGTCTAGGTGACAGCACCTAACCAAATAGAAGAAATTAACATAGAAAAACTTATCTTAGAAACTCGAGCAGAAAATGGTTTGAACTGCAAAGCACCCTGGGAGCAAGCGCCAAGTTCACCTCTGCCCGGCCACACGGGACACATGAGGTAGCTTTCGGCACTCAGCGGCTGGCTCTCCCATGGCCCCGGCACTTGGACTGTGATGTGCTTTGGACACAGACTCAGTTGCCTGACCAATGACAATCCCTCTCCTGGGAATTCAAAGCCAGAAAAGGCACACTCAGAGATAGAGGAGGTGGGAAAACTTTCTTGTGAGATAAGAGTGGGCTGCATTAGAGCTCCTGGGATGGGCCCTGACCTTCCCAAACACCGGTGGGAACACTTCCCTGTGGTTCTGTGAGTTAGTTATCCCATAATTCTTCCAAGATACCTTAATTTTTCATTGATTTTTTCATTTGTCCTTTTTGTTTTCATGCTCAAGTTAGACTAAGTCAGCTTTTGTTACTTGCAACGTAAGATTCTTCACAGCATGTATGGAACTTGGCGAAGCTCTTCCCCGGACCCTGACCGAGCAGGAGACAAGCTTTCCAGTGCTCCACTTGCTATGGAACAAATGTCATGTCAGGATCTTCTCACAGGGTTGTGGTGAAGATGACCAGACTCATCTATGGAAAAACCACTGAGAAGTGTGACAGTCAAAGCTGCTTTAGCTGCTCCTTACACATGTTGCCGGAGAGCAGCCATTTTTCTTTTTTGTTAAACTCATCCCCGATAGTGTCCTGAGGTTTCAAACAAGCTTTAAACAAGAAACAAGCAAGATATCCAGGAGCCACAGGTGCTCTAGAGCCCACATTTTCAGTGTCTTCACCTGATAGGTGTTAATAATGGTGAAAATAGCAATACTGTTTGCTTTATGAATGCATTTATTGACTCTGATTTCACAACTTTCGCTACAGAGGTAAGGAAACTGAGGACACGTAAGTTAAGGAGCACGAGCGGGCACCCGCAGACAGCCTCAGAGTCCTTGTCTTCCCCAAGCTCTCTGTACCTCGTCGTGCTGGTGCCCTGTCTAACAAAGAGAAAATGAGAACCGGAAGCCTGGCACAGCAGGCAGGGCTGGTGGAGGGTGAAGAGGGTCGGAGTGACTTTCATGCTCCATCCAGCCTCACAGCAGCCGCAGGACCAACTGTGCCATCGAATCGTGCAAGAGGGGATCCCAGACACACTTCGGAGGTGATACAGTTGGAGAAGGTGTGAATACCGGTAAGCACAGCGCAAAGGTAGACGAGACTGAAGTCCTTACCTGAAGAATAATTTCCACCTCAGTAAGAGGAGTCCACAGATAGTGACCTCAACCACATAGTCCAGACACAGGCAGTTCTGCGAACAGTGGGTGTCACCTCATTGCCTCATTAGGAATGAGTGTTCCAGTTGACAGGCAGGAAATGACCTCTTGCTGCCTAGGGCTGTTGATGTCATGCACTGCTGCTGAGTCGTGGTGCCATGGGCTGTGTCACACCCTTCATTACTAATGCTTACCTTAGGAATTCTAGACAACACCTTTCCACAGGAGCTGGGGTAGAGGGCAGCTATCGTAGATCCCTCCTCTGATCTTGTCGGAATTCTAGAAGAGGCTTGAGGGAAGAGGAGCTGTTCGCATTTCTAATCAATCACTTATTAAATCTGTGTCCTTGGCCAAGATTCTTACCTCTCTGGGCATTAATGTTCTCACTTGTAAAACAGAAACACGATCAGCTCTCTGCTTCCCAAAATCAAATGTGGTAATATGCATGAGAACATTTTGTATATTGCAAATGGTATTTCTGATGGCCCAGTATTGATATCATTAAACACTGGGATTATTTATTTTAATGATCTGTGCCCAGCACACATGTAGGATGAGCAACAGGAAAATCTGGGAGACTGGCTTTGCTGTTTTGCTCAGGGCCTGCTCCATCAGGTGGGAGGACGGGCTCTGGGAGGAGAGCGGTAGAGGAGCTGGGAGGTCAGGGGAAGGCTATGCAGGGCTGCAGAGTCTTCTCTTCTCCTTCTGCAAAGGCAGGAGCAAGAAGGGACAGCTGAGCAGGGAGTGAATGGGAAACCAAGTGCACAGAATGAGGAGCTGCCCCGGCCAGCGCCCACACTTAGCAAACAGGAGAAAAAAGACCCACCACCCAAGGAGCAAAGCAGCCATTACGAGTGTAAGATGAAAATTCAGGGAGCATAAGTCCCTGAAAGCCAGAAAAAAAAAAAAAGACGGGTTTTCCAGGAGGAAACACGGTGAAAAGTGATGCAGAAAAGATGCCAAGAACCAAAAGAATGAGGACCAAGGACAAGGCCTTTTGATTTAGGAATAAGGCGTCTTTGGTGCCCTCCTAGAAGGCCACAGCAGCAGCATGTGGGAGCCCCGGGAGACAGCACACTGAGGGTGCATAGCCTCCCACACCTCCAGAACCAGTCCTGATCACACATTTGCAAAAGGTCCAACAGTTGACTAAACGTTAGGAGGCTAAATGTTTAAAATCTTCCAAGTTTGTTCTGCATCCTTTACCTAGTTGTATTACCAGCCTAGAAAAATTAAAACAAATACTAATGCCCACAAATCCTCATTAGGAAATTTAACACATGAAACTACTCAGTCAGACTTTCAGGTTGCATGAAGATGAAGGTTTCCTGCCATCTGAAAAGGCGTTACCCATGGCTTAGAAGGTCACTGGGCCACCACCCACAGTCCCTGTTATCAGGCAGGACGTGGCAGTTTCTCAGCAGGCGTGGCCCGTTGGCGAAGCTGTGTGTGTCAAGCTGCCTTCTGAAGAGGTCTAATGGACCCTGTCATGGACTAAAGAGAAGGTTAAATGTGAAAGTCACTAGTAGGAGAGCCCTCTTTAATTACTAACTGAAACGGGGAAGCAACACCACACTGTCCAGAATAATATTTAGGAGCATGTGTCTCAACCTGGGTTATGATAAAAGTCAGTTCTGCCCCAAGCGCCATGGTGAGGTGGGAAATCGGACTGCATGTCTGCGCGCTGCTTCCAGACACCCTCCTGCCTCCTTACAGAAACCATTTTCAGGAGGCTGAGCTGCAAGCCACGCACAGGAGGATGGATTTGCTTTCCTGGGTTCACTTCCTCCCAGTAGTCCCTCTGTTTTAAAAACTTAACTCTAACGGATGAATGAGAATTAATTTCAATTAGGGAAGCTGATGGGGAAGGTTTTGGCAGAGGCATAGAGCTCTGCTTGAATTCATAAAATCAATCCAAACAGGGCAGCTCCTGTCGCCCCTGGAAGTAGGTTCTGTCCTACATAACCAGACCAGCCATGGGCAGTCTTCTTATGTGTTACGAGATTGCGGAATTTAGGGCAAGCTGCACACATTTTCTGCTGCTTGCATCAGGGTTGGAGTACACGCACCTTCATCTGTGTGTTCTCCAAAAGAGAAACCCTGTCCCATGGGTAAATGTCTGCAAGTGGTGGGTCCTGGGGTTTCTTTCCTGGCCTAACACACTGTCTGGGTTGGGGTGCCAAGGAGCCCAGGAGTGTTGAAATGAGAGGCTGGGACACCATCGCAGCCAACCCTCTAGTGTGTGACGATGGGGAACCATAGAATTTCTCTGGGCCTTTTTTCTCATGTCCAAAATGGGGAAAACTATGCCACTGGAAATGTGATCCACAGCATGGCGGTGGGGTGCAGAGTGCCGATGGCACCGGCGTGCTCCAGGAAGGCACCCGGTGTGTTAAGGCTGCCCAGCCGTGGATGAAGCACTTCCTTCTGCAAGCTCAGGCTCTGTAAATACTCCTTTCTCTGTACCTCTTCACCCTTCACATCACTGAGGAGTTTGGAGTAAGAGGAAAATGAAGTCCAGCAGGAGCAGGGGGACCACAACCAGCGACAGGATACAGACTGGCCCTGAAGAAGATGCCTGTGACGGCCTTCTCTGGTCCCGTGACACACGACCACACAGGCTGCACTGCGTGATGGTTGTCCAGTTGCCACGGACTCACAGAGCTGCGGCTGCTGTGGGACTTCCCCCATTCCGTCATTGGCTTTTTGCCCTACATGTGTTGGTTCTCTTGGAGAAGAGAATCATTTAAGCACATTCTGACCCTTCCTCTGCTCCCAGCTCAGGTACCGCTTTCCCTTTGGCCAGAGCCCACGATGCCATGCATGACCGGCACGGTTCAGCCGGAGGCCGGGGTGTGCCAGGGTCCCTGCATTCACAGACCGTCCATGGGGCTGACTCAGAGCAGCCTCAAGACGTGTTCCCTCCCACGCTTTTTCATTTCAGGACCCCAGGCAATCAGTGTGGGTGACAAACGCAACGGCTTTACTGCTGTTGGTGCTATGAGGTTGCAGCCAGAAGCCCAGGGATGAAGCACAGCATTGAAATAATAAAGATGAAAAATATGTTCCCTCCCAAGTCAGCAGAGCAGAGCTAGCAACCCCACATAAAGAAGCTCTGCGTGGGATGATCCTGTGTCTGGGAGGCAGGAGCTATAAATCTCCCTCTGCACCCTCTGCAGAGCCAGGGCCGGGAGGGGTGCAGTGAGCAGAGCTGAGAGAGTGCTCGCAGCGGGAGCAGGGAAGGCAGTGTGTGCGTGTGTGCATGTGTGTGTGTGCACGTGTGTGTGAGACAGAGAATGAGAAAGAGAGACAGGCTCCAGGAGGGATAGGGAAAGCAAGCAGGGTAGGCGCAGCCTGATCTGACGGGGATGCAAGCGCTCATTTCTCTCTTATGTAACCTGAAATGGCAGCTTTGCTTTCCCCACTTCAGCCTGTGCGTTTGTCTTTTACAATTGCATTTTGCTGTAAATCAAGATTCCACAGCGTGGCATTTTCCCCTTCATGTCTGCAACCCCCAGAAAACCTCCCCCTTCCCCTTTCCCTCTCTCTATCTTCTGCACCTCCCGACTCCCTTCCACACTCAGTTCATGGATTGCATCCAGCAGGCTCCCTTCTCTTCTGTTCCTGCTAAAAATAGTAACTTATCAGATGACAACTTGCTTCTTTAGGGGTGGAAATCTATCTTCCAGTCCATAAACATGCATGAGACACCTGCTGTGTGTCACCCTGCGTGCTAGGGGCTGTGTGTGTGTGCAGTGAGTGTGCAAGTGTGTGCGTGTGCAAGCGTGTGCATGTGCATGTGCCTGTGTGTGGATGGGACTCCTAAGGAACAGGAACGGTTTGTAAACTTGGGGCTCAGGAATCTCTCACGGTAAGGAGGTGGGGGACACGCTGATGGCTGAAATGTGCATAAGTCACTGCCATGCAGGTCAAATGAATAATTATATTTAAACAGTTTACAGTAAAGAGGTGCAGGAGAAAGTATGTTTCTGCAGAACTGGAAAGGCTAAGGAGGCCAGCATGACATCATGGACTTTATCTTCCTATGGCAGGAGGACTTTTCATGAGGAAAGCACGCGGCTCTAGGCCCTCAGGGATTACCATTCTACAGGGACGTTGCCCCATTTGTAGCTTTGCCACAGCACAGTCCCTTACGGAAGCTCAGTAAATTCATTCATTCACTCGTTCGTTGGAAATTCAAGTAAACTAATAAAATACTTTTCTTATTCTCAGTGGGACAAGGCCTTCATGATCATTCACTCGGGAAAATCAAGGGCCCCGTGGCTTGTCTCCAGCGCACCCCTCGATCTAGACGGGCCTTGGTCAAGCAAAAGCTGCCATGCTTCACTGGGCAGTGCTCTTCTGCCGAGGAGGGCTCAGAAGGCAGGTCCACAGCTTCAAGGGCAGGGCAGGGGCTGAAGCCCGGCTGCCTGGTGCAGAACCCCGGCTTGCACGTGCTCGCTGAGGGGATTCAGGCAAGATGTATCATGTACTTCTCAGTTTCCTCATCTGTAAATTGTGGATAACAGGAGGACCTTTCTGACAAGGTGGTTGTGAGCATGCAAAGAGATGATAAACAAGCTGCTTAGAGTAGGGCCCTGCCAGGGCTACCTTCGTGTCATTGCTAAACTGTGTTTAGGACTTCACCTAGAGGGATTTGTGTGTCATTTAGAATTTGCCTACGTGTGAGGACTACACATTTGTTTCTCATTTAAAGCTCTCCTTAGGCATATAGAGCTCTCTATGGGCAGAGCCCAGCTCCCTGTGTTACGGGGTTTCTTTATGTATGCTTTTTGATGAGGGTGATAAAAGTGTTATAGAATGTTCAAGCTAAAAGTGGCCTTAGAGCTTACCAATCAAAGCTTTTTTTTTTTCCTACAGATGAAGAACAAGGGGACAGAGAGGTTTCATGATTTGTTCTGTTCCACTGTGAGTTCTTCCTAATGGCTGGCACAGAGCTGAGTATTTAAATGCTTCTTAGTACAAGATTGAGGTAAGAACAAATGGATGGGCAGATGAATGGGTGAAGGGATAGATGGACACATAGATAGATGGAACGTAAGCTAGACGGATGGGTGGATGACTATGGATGGATGAATGAATGGATGGATGGATGGATAAATGATGGATGACTGAGTGGGTGAATAAATTGACAAATGGGTAGATTAATGGCTGTATAGGTAGATGGATAGATGGAGGGGCTCATTTATTCACCTATTCATTCATTCACCTATACACCATTAGCAGGTGATAGGTGAATGAATGAATGAATACACCATTAGTGGGTGTATAGGTGAACGAATGAATGAATACACCATTAGTGGGTGTATAGGTGAACGAGTGAATGAATACACCATTAGTGGGTGTACAGGTGAATGAATGAATGAATACACCATTAGTGGGAGCACAGGTGAACGAATGAATGAATACACCATTAGTGGGTGTATAGGTGAATGAATAAATGAATGAATACACCATTAGTGGGCATACAGGTGAATGAATGAATGAATACACCATTAGTGGGTGTATAGGTGAACGAATGAATGAATACACCATTAGTGAGCGTACAGGTGAATGAATGAATGAATAGGTGAATAAATGGATGCGTGAGTGAAAAATGAGCAGGTGGATGGTGTATGGATGAATGGGAGGTGGATGGATGGATGGGAAGGTAGATTGATGAATAAGTAGGTGGATAGGTGGATGGATGGATGGGTGGGTAGGTAGGTAGGTAGATTAATGGATAGGTAGGTGAATGGATGGGTGATGGATAAATTGTGGATGGCTGGGTGGGTAGATGAATGGATGAATGCATGAGTGGGTGGATGAATGAGTGGGAGCATGGCTGGGTGGGTGGGCAGATGGGCAGTTGGATGGAGGGATGGATGAATGGGTAAATGAATGGATAGGTAGGTAGATTGACGGATGGGTAGGTGGATGGATGGAAGGATGGACAAGTGCTGGGTGGATTGGTGGGTAAATGATTGGATGGATAAATTTATGAGTGGATAAATAGGTGAATCAGTGAATGAAGAGTCTGCTGGATGAATGGGTAGGTGGGTGGATTGATGGACGCATGGATGGGTAGATGGGTGAATGAATGAATGGTAGCCAGACAAATGGGTGCTTTCGCTTTGATTTATTAAAATACAAAAATATTGGAGGATGTCATTTTTGGATGTAATTTTGCAAAGGGTTTCCAGGGGACATTCAAGCAATTGTTGACAATGAAGTGCAGTTTGAGGTCCACAGAGTTATTTGTAGAAAACTAAGGAATGAAAGGAGGGGAAACACAAACAGGAGCCTGGGGAATTGCAAAAAGGACAGAAAAGAAAGATACTGAGGGCAACCCTCCCGTCCACACACATATGCTCAAGGGCTCTGTTCTGCGCGTATTCTAAATATTATCTCAGTTAATTCTTCCCAACCAATTACACGTACTGTTTTATCATTCTTCTTCTATTTTTACACAAGTGAAGTAGGAGCGTTAAAACAGTCTCGAAGGGGTAGAACAGCTTCTATGAGAGCACACAGCAGTCACATTTGTTGATTTATTTTTTTCTTTTGCTGGGATTCAAACTGAGGACCATGAGTCTCCCAAGGCCACCCCTACTCAGTCAAAGGGCATGGCCTCTGGAAAGCAGACACTAGTGGCCAGGCGTGTGCCTCTCACAGGACATGCCATACTGGTGAGTACAACGGGGCTGGCTTTATGGGGAGCAGGCAGGTTGTATCAATAAAACAGGGGTGCCTCCAGGGTGGTAAGCAAGCATTGGCATTGGAGGGGTGCCTCCAGGGTGGTAAGCAAGTCTGTCCCTGCCTGTGGGGATGGAAAGGGTGAAGCCCCTGAAGTCTGCTGCAAAACTGCCCCTGGCCCTCCTTCTAGAAAGAAAAGCTATTCCTATCTGTTTGGGAGCAATCCTCAGCTGCTCAGCCCCAGACAGACCAGCCTACTTACTCATTATCCTCTGAGTGTCCTGCCCTTGGTCCTGGATCGGGCAGGAGGAGAGCTGGGCTGACAGGGGGCAGCAGCCCAGACCTACCCTCCTCCTCCAAGGACAAAGAGCAGCTGCCTCTCCCCTTGTCTGGGAAGCTCCCCATGTCTGCAGGCTGGGCGCCCGTGGGATGAAGTGCCAGCCCAGCACCGGCTTATGCGGCTCAGTGCCTGCAATTTGCACAGGGGGAGTTGAGATATTTCAGACACCTGAGGTGCTTGTAATATCTGAGTGGAGGGGAAAAATATAGATGCCTTCATCGCCTCCTCCCACTCTGCACTCAGAATCCAGGGCAGTGCAGGGTGAACTTTTGATCAAGGTGACATTGGTTTAAAATAGAAAAATGGCACTAATTTTTGTAAAAGCTGGACAGAGAACTGAAGAAACCAAAAGGCAAATGAAATTCTCAGGCAGCCCAGCCATGGCCAAGGAGAAGGCAGCGGTTCCTCATTCAGGGCAGGGCTTCCCAGAGTTGGAGGTGTACACTGTGGGGGGCCCGTGGGTGGGGAGTGGTTCCTGGGATCTTATCAAAATGCAGAATCTGATTCTGGGAAGTTCTGGGGTGAAACCTGGGATTTTACATTTCTAAAAAGCTTTCAGGTGACCCTGTTGCTTGTCCTTTGAGCCACGTTGCGCTGCAAGGAGGCCACCTTCTTTCAGGAGGACTTCTCTGTGCACAGCTGCAGGGCAGCCATCCTCCAAGGTCCAGCTGTCCCACGGTTGAGGTGAGCAGCTCTCATCCCAAAGAACAGCCCTGATGGGCACCTGCCGGCCACCACTAGTCACTGGCACACTGAGTTCACATGTTCCTTCCAGGAAAGGGCCCTCCCACAGCAGACCCTGCAGCACGGGGCGCTCCTCGGGCCTCCAGGGAAGGGCCTGAGTTCCTCTCACTCCCCATGCGGCCCCCACTGCTCTCTAGTAGGGGAGCCCTGGCAGACCACAACAGTGGGGTGGTTCTTGTTCCGTGAGTCCTGTGGAAATTATACTGGGGAACTGATCACTGGAGAAGTCAGGCCCTTGGTCCCAGCTCCTTTCCAGAGTAAATCATTTGGAATTAGCATTCCAAATGTCCACAGAGCTTCCTGCTCACTCTAGGCTGGTGGTACTGGGCTGAGACCCAGGTACAAGAGGAACCACCTGGTACCCAGCCCTGGGGCCTCACCCATCTGTGATGTCAGAGGTTGAGGACCCAGCTGGGCCCTTTCATTCCAGCTTAGACATGAGGTTTCCAATTATTTTTTCCAATAATTTTCAGAGAGGTTCTATCCCAAGTCATCTTGATAAGAGCTTCCATCATGAGTGACTGTGAGCTCCCAGGAAAACCCCATGGGCACTGAATTCCTTCACGAAAGGAAATGTTCTGCTACGTTTTGTTTTCTCTCTGAAAATTTCTGTACCAGGATCCTGAAAGGGGAGGTAGAGGAAAAGCATTAGTTCCCAGCTAAACGCCCCATCTTCAGAAACGTGGAAATCAGCAAGCCTGGTGTCTCTGTCCCCTGAGTGGGATTCTTTCCCCGAGACTCTGGGCATTGAAACTGGAGGGTGTGAGGTGAGAGTATGAGGTTCAAGTCTATGTGCCGATGAAAATGACTCTGGAACCAGGTAAAGGTGGCCGGCGGTCAACGGCTGGCTTCACTCCGTTTCCACCTGCTGCATTGCTGCTTGCAAAGGCCACTGTACACACCACAGGCTTACACTTTCACGGCAGCCTTACAGCGACACATGTGACTGTGTTTTCCACGTGGACACGATGAAGCTGACGTTTCAGTGACTTTCTCAAGAGCCCGTCTCCAGCAGTGGCAGAGCTGGGGCTTGAACAAGCACTACTTACACTCCCTTTCCAGGACACGGTACACCCCGTCTCATCTGGGGACCTGCAGGCTGCTCCCACCCACGTTGCCTTGTGCCATCACGACACCTGACTCAGCCCCAGTTTCACACCCTCTTGCAGACTAGGAAAGTCAGCACCAGCAAGGAGAAAAGGCAACATTTGACTTTAGGTGTCCCAGCTTCACACCTTGGACTTGCTCCATGGGAGCCTGCAGAAGGGACCCCGCCTCCTTTGTCACCTGACAGTCACCATTGTGAGTTTGCACTAAGGGTTAGAACACCTTGGTCTAAGAGCTCGCTTACAGTGTGACTGGCCATTCACACTGTGGGGTGAATCATTTCCTTGGATCTGGTTCTAGAAATGACACACTGTGGGAGGGAGCCCACACACGAGATCGCAGAAGCCGGCAGAGCACTGAGCACGCACTCTCAGAATCCTCAGCTCTGATCGGGCTTCTCCGGTTTGCCCATGGTGTCCTACCTCGCACCCAAAAGGCTTTCAACAGATGTCTGCTGCTCCAAGTAGCAACTCAAATCAGAAAATTAGTAATCACTAATGCACGTGACAGAATTTCTAAAGGTTCAGGTCGAGTGTGGCTTTTATATGTTATCAACATGGTATCATGGTTTCATTTTACCTCCACAGGCAAAAGTGTGGACCTTGCTGTCCTTTTCCATATTAAAAAAAAAAAAAAAAAAAAAGGCACACAGTTAGTAAGTGATGAGCTCACATTGTACCTGCTAGTTGGTAGCAGAGCTGGTGGAGGATGCCTGTGTCTCTGCATACGGGGGCGAGAATCTGCCACCCAGGGCCCAGCTCCCACCTCCCAGTCAACAGACCCCTGCAATGAGAGGGGGATGTGCCCTGCTGTGCCCGGGTGTTCCCAGCCTCTCCCACAGGAAAGGCTTCCAGTGAAATGCAAGGAAGAGCTTCCGGTTTGACCTTCTCTCCCCCATCTCCCTCCCTCCGAGCCTCTGGTTTGATTTTCTCCCCGCCATCTCCCTCCCTCCTGTGGGAACATGGGCATAATGGCTGGAGCCCCAGGCTTATCTTGGCACCACGAGAGGAAGAACTAGGGACTCATTTCAGAAACGTCGCCCTAATGCCCTTGAACATGGGGACCGGGGCCAGTCACTGTCCAGTTGTAGGTTCCTCATGATGCAAAGGTAAACTCACAAACACGTAAGCAAATGTACTTTTCAGCTGCTGCAGTGAAGTGCTTCTTTCTGTACCCTGCAAGGCTCCAGAAGTGGGGTCAGCATGGTGGTCACCAGATGCAGTGGCATGTGGTCCCCAGGTCCTACAGTGCTAGGGCTTCGACCCAGCGAGGAACAGACACAAGCAGTGCCGGTCTTGCTCCCTGCTGCAGTTAGAGGCAGCTGCTGCTGCTGCATGAGCCTCCCAGGGTGACCAGGAGGGATCTTTCTGTGTTTTTTTTCCAAGCGTGGATCAAGAGGGACATGGACACTTCACAGGCTGGAGAGTAGCTGTCCTTCCAGAAGCCTCCTGAGCAATCACCAAGGCAAAGTGAACGAATTTTAATTAAAGTCTCAGAAAAATCAAAGACAATCCGGTGTCTCTCCCCTCGGAATGCTGACAGTTCCCGATGGCCCGAGGCTGCAGGAGCAGACAAGCAGGGAGGGGAGCAGCCCCGGCAGCAGCCAGGATGGGCAGCCTGTGTCCATGGCCCATCCCAGCCCCAGCTGGCCCAGTGGGTGCCCGAGGGCTGCTCACTCCCTGAGGCCTCACCCCTGGCCTGACCACCAGCCCTTTCAGAAGTGGGGCTGGTCACTCAGCCTTGTCTCTATATTCTGGGCCCTCTGAGGCCCTCCAAGTTCAGGAAAAGGAGAAAAGATTAAAAACCCTTTGAAAAACAGGTTGCTGGAGCCTGGACTTTAATCTGGCCCTGCACAGAGCCTTCAGAAAACCCTCACAATTTCTGCATCTGTTTCCTAATCTATAGAATGGAGAGTCTTACGATCAAATGAGACAAGGACAGTGAAAGAATCGAGTATCGAGTATCCATGTGAAATTTCGTGGAAGCATTACAGTGCTGTTCTCCAGTGGGTGTCTTTTTCTTGGGTTAGCCTGCACAATTTTTAGAAATGTAACTTCTAAGGTTTTGCAAGACAGCTCTGCGTGGGTACTTCCAAGGAGGCTGCTGGTGACCCCACAGTGTCAGGGCTTTAAGGATCTCTGGGAGGAATCTGGGGCAGCACCTCCCTTTCGGGGATGGGCAGACAGAGAGCAGAGCAAAAGCAGGACCACGCCAAGGCCACACGCTCCCATGGCTCTGCCATGCCACGGATGTGCTTCCCTCTGTGGCTCCTTCCTGATGCTTCTGAGCGTTGCACCCCCACGGGCTGCCCTGCCTGCCTGGCACCCTCTGGGGCAGCTCCTCTCTGTGCAAAATGGCATCCTGTTGTTAACAGCAATAACTATTTTTACACAAACAAATGGCTATAGACACTATATTCAGGACAAACATCCAGGGAAGATAAAGTGACTATGGCCAGAAGGGGCTGATTATGGAGAAACAGGCAGCTTTAAAATAGCTGTGAAAAGAATCCCAACCTGGGAGCCGGCAGAAGCAGGCTCTGTAGCTGCACCTTGTCCTGCTGCAAAGGCACATCCTCTTCACCTCATGGAGAATTGATGAACCATCACCCCAGCTATGCGGACACTCCATGTGTATCCACATTTAAAAGTTATCTTCAGTGAGACTGGTGAATGTGGCTGGATTGTGCCAATTTTTAAGGACCAAGGCTGGTAGGTGGAGGCAGAAAGATGAAGACATGACCTGTTCCCACTTTGATCCTGTGAAGGAGGAGGCTGCCTAGGAGAGGGGAGACCCTGGGGGATGAGCAGGGGCAGGGGAATCAGGCAGCAGAGTGAGGCTAGGCCTTGGTCAAATGTACTCAAGGCTAAGGGTGCATTCTGACCTACTTTGGGGAAGACCTAAAAAAAAAAAAAAAAAAAAAAAGCTCCAGAAAGCAGTGAGAAAAGGTCTGCCCTTCACACATGAAGGTGAATGATCTGGGGCCATGGCAGATAGTTTAGATGGATTGCAACGAAACAGCAGACGCGTTAGGCTGTGAGACCCTGGTACTGATGGAAACCTCTGTTTCATTAATCAATACATAATCCCCACCTGGAGTGACTGTGTTTTGTGCTCTCGGTGACCAGATGGGGAAATTCTAACGGTGCTGCAGAGTGAAGGTAACAATAGCTGCATCTTGTTTTTGGATTCTAGAATTTATCAAGAAATTTCAACTATATGATTCCATGTCATGGTCTCAGCAACCTCTCCCAGTGGACAGTCTAACCTCTTCCTTTGGTAGATGATGAAATTGAGATAATGGGAGGTCGCTCAGATTTCCCAAACTGCTGACAATGGGCTGTGCTGCACCTGCTCCTGGTGGAAAATCTGATGAGCTTTCTCCTACTGAGTACACATGAGGGGGTCCTGAGTGTGAAGGCAGTGGCTGCAGCAGAAAGGAAGTTCCGGAGGCTGAGATGGGCAGATTACCTGAGATCAGGAGTTCAAGACCAGCCTGGTCAACATGGTGAAACCCTGCCTCTACTAAAAATACAAAAATTAGCTGGGTGTGGTTGCAGGCTACTCAAGAGGCAGAGACAGGAGGATTGCTTGAACATGGGAGGCAGAGGTTGCAGTCAGCTGAGATCATGCCATTGCCACTGCACTCCTTCCTGGGTGACAGAGTGAGACCAAAAAAAAAAAAAACAAAACAAGAAAGGAAGTTCTGTCCACAGTGAAAATGGTGGCTATCTTCTTACAGAGGCTGTTCTGATCAGGTGGGTTCTGGGGAAGAGCACTGGTGCAACCAGACAGGTAGGTGTGTTCTCAGGAGCAAATACAGGTTGGAGGAAGAGGAAGACCCTGGGAGGTTAGACCCACACTCCGTCAGAACAGGCACCGTGACTGCTCACCTGGGTGTTCAAGCAGAATCATTAACGATGCCTCGCATAGCTTCCATACGTCACTCACGCCACCAGCTTCCACATAAATTTAATCAACACGGCTTTGTTTCCAATAAGCTTTATTTGCTTTGATTTAACTAAGCAACTGCCCTGTGAAGAACGTCCAGCTGACCTGGCCGACGGTAGATACACGGAAGCTTACAAGAACCCTCAATCTTGGGATTCACATTCTCTATCTGCGTGTCTACCTACAAAACGTTCATCTATTGATGCCACAATTTTCTTACAGCACTTCAACGTTTCCACGAAATTTTACGTGGCTACGTGATTCTTCCACTGTCCTTATCTCATTTGATCCTAAGACTCTCCATTCTATAGATGGTGTTCACATATATAATGCATCTAGCAAAGTGTTGAACATGAGGAATGTTCTGTGAGAGTAGATTAAACTAAGGGTTGTGATAGCAATAATGTGCTTTGCAGTATTAGACACGCGGGATCGGTAATGTCAGCAACCACACAATGATTACTCGAAGGAGAGTAACCATGCCCCTAAAATAAAAACAAAGAAAAACAAAAGATGACACAAAATGAAGGAAATAAATTCAGATAAATAGTGGAACTAATACGTAAGATAATCTTTTAACAGTGGTCAGAATTTCACGAGCAGGAACAAGATCTCATTTGCTCCAATGTCAGCTCATGGTAAGCACCTACTGTTTTTTTGAATGAATGAATGAATGAATAAATAAATTGATAGCTCTGGAAGCTAGGTTGATTTGGGATGAGATGCCATCCAGGATGAGGCTCTTCCATTCCTTAAGGCCTTAGCATATAACAGTGATCATATACTTCCTCTCTTCATAGAAGTTTAGTGGCCCCAAATCACTAGAATATGCATAATTAATTTGGATATGTGTGTGTCACATATTAACAACTAAGCTCACTAGACATACTTCAAACTTTAAGGAGTAAGCAAGCATACACATATTCTTCTCTCCATTCACTCACCCACCCTCCCAGTGTTCACTGGGTGCCTGCATGCCCCAGGCTATCTTCCTGGTCGTGGGTGATGTTCCCTTCACAAGGCAGGGTGCTCCCAGCCCTCCAGTGTTAGCCTGACCATTGAGTAGGGAGATAATCTCAAAGGGCCTTAAGGCTCCACACGGACCATGTAGGAAGGAAGGAACTTTCCAGGAAAGAGTAGCTCTAATCGTACATCCTGATGACTGCAATCACTTTTTCTTTTTTTTCAGATTCCCAATCATTAGGAATTTTCTGAGGCTACAGTTTTATCCAGATAGCATTAAATTATATAATTGTCATTCAATACTCACAGGCTTAGAGATGTTTATGGTGCTCTTCACATTATTAATGGACTTTTACCAATGCTTAATCGCTTGCTGATTACTCCATTCTTCACTCTTAGATCGTTCACTAGAAGACACCTCCAGTTATGGTGCTTGGATTTTATCATGCAGCCTAATAATCTTTCTTTATTTCATTTTGGCAAATTCAAAAATTATTTTTTTTCAGTTATCATGGATCAAAACTGCTCATCCTAATGCAAAATAGGTGACAGAAATAGAGGATGCAGTGTATGGTCACAGGACACACTCAATTTAGGAGATAATTGAGAGAGTGGAGGAAATGTGTGTATGTGCATGTATTTCAGCAACTATGTGTATTTTAAAGACTCAGTGCAGCACAGTGGCCACGAATGAAGCTCTTTACATCCAGGAGGGATGGCTGTTCTGCTGAGGGAGCACGAGAGTGGAGGGAGCTGGGAGCAGAAGGAGCACAGGAGCAGAGTTGAGAGAGCACGGGAGCGGGGGGAGCACTGGAGCGGAGGGAGCACATGAAAGGAGCTGCACATCCAGCCTTCCACTGCTGGTTTCCTAGAAGCAGGAAATGCTCTGCCAGCACTTCAACGAAACAGGACTAGAGTGCTCATGACAGAGGCTGCCTCCTAATGCAGTGCCATGGTCTAGGCTACCTGGGAAAGAGGTTTTGACATGGAGGGACCCAGGACCAATCCCTTCGGGGAGCGAAGTGAGCAGGAGGAGGCAAGGCAGAAGCTATACTGCAGTTCTGTCTCAGCCAATCAATCAGCCAGTGATCAGATCAATCGATCAGCCAATGATCAGATCAATTGATCAGCCAGTTCTCTGCAGCTGGGACAGCCCTTCAGAGCTTTCCTTGTTGAGGCGAGGTGGCTGGGCCTTTATAGCCCTGCAATGACCAGTCACTGATGGGGTAACCTCCAAAAGAGGGGGTGCAGTTGAACAGGACTGTTGTCTTTAGCCTTGGGCACTGGCTGGAGAACTCAGGTGAGACCTCAGCCACCAACGCTCAGCAAGAGGAGTGATGGTGTTTAACCCAGACCCGGGTAAGTCCTACAACATTTTCTCCTGACATCAGGCTTAAAAGCCGGTGAATGAAATAGCGGAATGTTTCTTTTTCAACTCACATCTACCCCTCGCTTTCGTTCCACTACTCCGGCTTCCTGAGCAAGTTCTCAGGACACGACTTCCACTCCCTCCTTCCCATCCACTCCTCAGCAGGGTCCAGTCTGGTCTCTGCCCATATGTGGCTCAGTAACCACTTCACTTTTGTCTAATAAACTATGACCTCCAGGTTTCTAAACACAGCAAAGAGCTTCCTTCCTCAGCAAAGTCCTTCACATCTCTAGGTTTCCATGACCCCAGACTCCTCCTGTTTCCCCCCATAATGAAGTGGGGCCCTCCCAGTCCTGTTGGTGCTTCATCCTACACATCGGTAAGCCTCGGGGTCTTGGCCTGGGTCTTCATCTTTGCCCCTCCATGCTCTGTGCCCTCTCTCCAGACAGCCTCTGTACCCACAACTAAAAGCATTGCCTGCACACGTCCGCTCACTAGCTGAGACCTCCATCCCAGACCCAGCCCCCACCTGACATTCCTCTCCCCTGGCTTCCCCACTAGTGTATCTCAAACTCACGCCAGCCCTTTCCCCAAGCCCCTCCCAGCTCCCCTCTGTTCCCTGAGGCTATCACTGCCCATTCAGTTGTACAAGCCCAGAAACCAAGAATCACTATGACACCTGTCCTAGTCCATTTCGTTCTCCTATAACAAAATGGTAATGAGTATGGGTAATTCATACAGAACAGAGATTGATTTCATACTGTTCTGGAGGCTGAAAAGTCCAAGGTCCAGGGGCACATGTCTGGCAAGGGTCTTCGTTCTGTCTCATTTCATAGCAAAAAGCAGATGGGGGTTGGGGAAGGAAGGGAGAAAAGGAGAAAAGGGAGGTGGGGAGGGAACAGAGGAAGCCAAACTCATCCGTTTTAGCAGGAACCCACTCCTCTGGCAATGGCCTTAATCCATTTATGAGGACAGTGCCCCCAACCCAGTTGCCCCTCAAAGATGCCACCTGTCAACACTGTTGCATTGGGAATGAAGTTACCCACACACCAACTTTGGGGACAGATTGAAACCACAGCAACACCTTTCCCTTTCTTCCTCTCAAGTTCAATCTATCTCCGTGACATGTGGTTTTATTTCCTCCTGTGTCTCTTAGACAAAAATTCATGTCTGCATTTTCCCCACCACGATTCAGGCCATAGCTGCTGGGACCATTGCAGTAACAGCAGCGTTCACCTGCACCTCTTCTCCAGTGCATGCACCGTATGATAATCAAAGAGATCTATGATTTAAAATGAAAATCCTGTACCGTCACCCCACTACTTAATGCCCTTGGTGGACTTCTACTACTTTTCACAGAAACAAAAAGACTCACTCATGACTTCCCACTACTCCTGATGGGGTCTGGCCACCCCTGCTTCTCGGCCCCCAACCCATCACTCATGCCACCCTGTCCCCATTCTTGCACACTCTCCCCTGGGGTGGAACACTGTTCCCCCATGCCTACTACTCCCTGCATCTGTTCAGTGTTAGCTTGAGCATCTCCTCTCTTTGGAAAACACGCCCTTCTTCATGAACTGGGAAACATCCCTGGACCTGCTCTCATGTTCTTCTCTCTGTCACATTGCTTACTGTACATGAAACTTTCCATTGGTTTACGAACCTATGTAATTAAAATCTGACATGCTCCCTCTACTGTAAGCTTGTGCATATAGAGACAGTTCAGGCACAGCGCTCAAGACATATTTTTTGGCTGGATAGATGGGGGGGGTGGGTGAATGCATAAACGAGTTCACTGAGATGGGGAATGCACAGTGGTGAACAGACACCTGCTCTGGGAATGACGACCACATCGGTGTTGAGAATGCTGTTCGTGAGGCCCGGTGACCCGGAGGCACTCTGTCCAGCACGTGCGGAGAGCAGCCTCAGGACAACACGCCCTGCCGGCACCTTGGTCGCAGACTTTGAGCTTCCAGAACTGTGGGAAGTGGATTCTGGATGTTTAGGCTGCCCAGTCTGTGAGATGTTACTGTGGAAGGTCAAGGTGACTCACACACTGGCTCAGGCAAATTCCAGAGCTTCTGACACCAAAAACTCCTGGAGAAAACTTTTCAGTAAACCATTAGTAATCAATATTATCATGTTGCTAAAATATTTTTATTTAAAATAAGGCAAAATCTGAAAATCTTCCATTGAGTTTTATCGTAAGAAAGTCACTGATGTTCTTGAAGAGAGTGTTTCCAGGGGCAACTCCATGAGACTGGATGGGAAGCAGGACATGCAGATGGCGTGGAGACCAAGTTTCCTGCAGAGTCGTGGTGGACAGAAGACATAACACAGGACTGCAGCGGGAAGTGAATGGGGGCGGAGACATTTGTTTGTTTGAGGCAGAGTCTCACTCGGTCACCCAGGCTGGAGTGCAGTGGTGTGATCTCAGCTCATTGCAACCTTTGCCTCTGGGTTCAAGCAATTCTCCTCCCTCAGCCTCCCAAGTAGTTGGGATTACAGGTGCCCACCACCATGCCTGGCTAATTTTTGTACTTTTAGTAGAGACAGGGTTTTGCCATCTTGGCCAGGCTGGTCTTGAACCCCTGACCTCATGATTCACCCACCTCAGCCTCCCAAAGTGCTGTGAGCCACTGCACCCAGCCTTTCATTGTTGTTGGGATGACCGAGAGCAGGTGTGCACATGCCGGTGGGGGCTCCAGTGGGGTGGAGGCTGGAAGGGAATGGAGAGGTGAAATGCTTCTAGGAGGAGGTTCCCGACAAGGCAGACCCACCAGGCACCAATCATGGGTAGGAAGATAAGTGTGATGATTAATGTTAGGTGTCAACATGACTGGGGTATGGGGTGCTCAGATAGTTGGCATTAATATTTGTCCCCTCCATCTCATGTTAAAATTTTTTTAACTTGAGATTTAAAAACCTCCTGTGTTGCAGGTGGGACCTAGTGGGGATGTTTGGGTCGTGGGGATGGATAGCTTATGAATTGCTTGGTGTTATCCTCTTATTAATGAGTTCTCACTCTATGAGTGAGAGCTATAAGCAAGATTTGATTGCTAAAAATAACCCGACACCTCCTCCCCATGTCTTCCTCCCTGTCCCACCATGTGATGACTTCTCCCCAAGGCTTCCACCAGGAGTAGGAGCTCCTGGAGGCTTCACCAGTTACAGATGATGGTGCCATGCTTTCTGTGCAGCATGTAGAACTGTGAGCCAAATAAACCTCTTTTCTTTATAAATTACCCAGCCCCAGGTACTACTTTATAGCCACGTGAAACAAAGTAAAACGGTTGGTAAAGCATGATTTCTGGGTGTAGTTCTGTGAGGGTGTGTCCAGAAGAGACTAGCATTTGAACGAGTAAACTGAGAAAAGAAGAAGACAGCCCTCACTGATGTCGGAAGGCCTCATCCAGTCCATTGAGGGCCCCAGTGAAATAAAACAACAGCGAAACAGCAGATTCCCCGTCTCTGCCCGAGCTGGGACATCCACCCTCTCCTGCTCTTGGCCATTTGTGCTGCTCGTTCTTTTCTGGACTTGGACTTACACAAATGACTCCACTGGTTCTCAGGCCTTTGGGTTTGGACTGGAACAACACTACCCGTTTCCCTGGGTGTGCAGCCAGCAGATGTAGATTGTGGATCTTCTCAGCCTCAATAATTATGTGAGCCAGTAATGCCCCATGATAAATCTGTCGATATGTGCCATATTGGTTTTGTTTCTATGGAAAACCCTAAAACAGTAAGCAAAACAAAAGAGAGGGCAGACAAAGGAAGGATGAAGTTTCAGGTCAGTTTTTAAGTTTGCTGCCCTGAAAGCTGTCTGTCTTGACTGAAGGATTCCATTTTCTCTGAAGTCCGAGAGAGTTGCAGCTGATCCTTCTGGGATAGAGCTAAGAAGCATTGGGGAAAATTTATCTATGTGAGTGCAAGTTCAATAGTTAGAGTATCTCAATAGTGATCATTGTTTCCAGTAATGATATCTAACTTTCATTGAGCATTTATCACATGCCAGGCTTTAAGTTAATTATCTCATTCAATCGTTTCAGTAACCTGATGAGGTTGGTATCATTATTATCTTTATTTTGCAGAAAAAAATTAAGATTCATAAAGGGCAAGTAACTTTCTGCAGGTCACACTATCAGAAGTTAATCCAAACATAGAAATTGCTTGACTGGTAGTGAGTTCCCCGTTACTGACGGTAAGTTTCCCTAAACTGCATAATGATTATTTAGATCAAAAGTAGAAGTTTCTTTTAGAAATAGAGGATAAAAATATCTTTTGTTAGGGAAGGCTGGCCATTTTCCCACCAAATAGTTAAAATAATCACTTTTTAGGTATGCTGTAAAGAATAATTCCAACAATAAAAATGAGATTATAGTACCTTGGTAGTTTAAAAACTCTGCATTTTGGAATCCTGGAGGTCCATGAACACACCCCAGGGTTATTGAAGAGGGGCTGGCTTATTTCTTTTCTGCCTCTTCCCTGTCATAAGTAAAACAGCTACACTCCCACTTGCTCTCGTGTGCATTGGCACCACATGTAAAATTTCTTATCAAAAAGTTCTATGGATAAGATGTCCAGAAGCCATCAGAATGAAAATCCCTCATTGTGTTCTAGCCATTTAATTCTGTGGAAAGAATTTTCTGGAAGGCGGTTGTGAACTGGTGGCTGGAACAGCCGGCCTTTTCTATGCTGCCTCGTCTGCCGTCCTGAGTGTGCGTCCTGCCTGCTCCGTGCTGCACCGCCTGGCTCTCAGCAGAATCCCCTCCTCTGAGACCACCATTCAGGGATTCCCAACCTGGTGCAGCCTTGTAACCCACTGGGGCTCCAAACACCTAGCGGCTGGGCCACCCCGAGCACCTCTGTGACCCGGGCCTGCCTCGGGAGAGGATCCGAATTAGCAGCAGGGACGGGATTCGCATTAGCATCAGGGAGAGGATTCGCATTAGCAGCAGTGAGAGGATTCGCATTAGCAGCAAGGACGGGATTCGCATTAGCATCAGGGAGAGGATTCGCATTAGCAGCAGAAACAGGATTCGCATTAGCAGCAGAAACAGGATTCGCATTAGCAGCAGGGAGAGGATCCGCATTAGCAGCAGGGAGAGGATCCGCATTAGCAGCAGGGAGAGGATTCGCATTAGCAGCAGGGACGGGATTCGCATTAGCAGCAGGGACGGGATTCGCATTAGCAGCAGGGAGAGGATCTGCATTAGCAGCAGGGACGTGATTCGCATTAGCAGCAGGGAGAGGATCTGCATTAGCAGCAGGGAGGGGATTCGCATTAGCAGCAGGGAGAGGATCTGCATTAGCAGCAGGGACGGGATTCGCATTAGCAGCAGGGAGAGGATCTGCATTAGCAGCAGGGACGGGATTCGCATTAGCAGCAGGGAGAGGATTCGCATTAGCAGCAGGGAGGGGATTTGCATTAGCCGCAGGGAGGGGATTTGCATTAGGAGTAGACCCCAGGACAGGAAGCTATGGGTGCCCGGCCTCCAGGGCGTGTCCTGGTCTGCACTGACTTCCTCCGCTGGTGGGAGGCTCCATCCCTGTCCTCTTAAAATGTGGGCTGTGGAAACCGCACTGGCAGGCAGCTCTTTGCTCACACAGAAAGAGCCTGACTCAGCTACTTCTCCCCGGTGCCTGCATGTTGCCCCCGGGCAGGGAGGGCAGGCTGCGGCCAGGCTCTGGGTGATCTGTGGGACCATTCACCACTGTCACCCCGGGTCTGGGTCCGCCAAGCCGCCACCTAGACCTTCTGCGCTTCCTTCCAGGGTGTAATTCCGGGGCTGAGGCCCAGCAGTTCATTGCCAGTTGGTGATCCAGCTGCCGTTCCCATGGTGATTCCCATCCAGCCCACACACCCTGGCTCTCGCCTCCTCCCTTCACTGTAACCTCAGCTAAGTAGAAACAAAAGATTAATACGGCAGAAGCCATTTAATGAACTCGGCAGTGGTACAGAGGCTTTCATCTCTTTCCTGGAGTGAATTCCTGGAGCAGCAAGGCCTGGGCCTCTCAGCCGCCGCAGGAGGGGCCCCGGCTTTCCTGCGTCTCATCTCCCGCTCCATTGTCAGACTTCAATTGCAGCAAATGCCTGCCCAGGCAGTCTCCGGGTTTGGGGAAGACCCCCTTTTCTTTATCTCTGTGTGTAACCATTTTATCTCCCCACACCAGTGAGAGAGGAAAACAGGAAATCAAAGGAAGTGAAGGTGCAAACTGTCTCTCCCAACAGACCAGCGAAGGGAAGAAGAAAGGGGCAGTGAGAGGTGGGCAGGTGTGGAGCAGCAAAGTGGGCATCTGTAGCCCCTGGTACTTGGGCCTCCTTATGTGGTCACAGAGCAAACCACCTCCTGCTTCCACCTGTGAAATAGGAAGAAGCTGGGCCCCACCCAGTGTGACGCGTTAAGGGTTCTGAACAGTATCTGCAGGGTACTGTTTCTTTAAAAGGGGTGGGTGGGAGGGTTCACATCTGTATCCTGCATTGTAAGAGTGCTCACCCTCTCTCCTTTCTCCATTCATTTTCCTCCCCACTCAGCAGTCTCCGGTGGGAGCCAGTTCTGGGCTGAGCCCTGCAGAGGGAAGTGACAGAGCTATAGCACTGGCATCTTGGACACACATCACCATTTTAAGTTCCCTTGATTAAAAACTGCCTAAATCCAGCCCCTAAACACCAGCCTAATGGCTAATGTCAGCATGACCAGAAACATTCCAACCTTGAGATAAACCCCTCTCTAACCAGAAACATGCCATCCCCAAGATGACCTACACTCTGACCAGAGACCTTCCAGTTCTGCAATAAACTTTCCCTTACACAGAAACATTCCGAGCCTGCAATAAGCTCCCCCTTCCTAAACCCTTAAATACCCTTCTTCTGTAAGAGATAATGCTCCTGATGGAAATTGGACAGAAGCCCCTCTCAGGTTATTCTCCAAAATAAACCTGTCTTTGTAGAGTAGCTTTTTGTGTTTCTTTCTTCTTTCTTTAGCTCCATGAGAAAGCCTTCCTGTTCTGTCCTGACCACCTGCAGCTGCCCTACCTGAGAAGTATGGCTCTCACATGGAACTGTGGGTGCTTTGTTTATTGGGAAGGGGCTTCTAGGGCTGGCTGGCTGTGGTGCTCACACAGGATACGGGTCTGCACCTCCTGGGAGAATGTGAACATCCCCTGAGATGACCTATGGAGAATCCTCTAGTCCCAGAATGGTCAAAGGGCCTTTCAGGGAATGTCTCTGCCATGTATGCCTGCTACCAATAAAAAGAAATAAAGCTTCACTGTCAAGGTAAAGTAGGAGAAACAGGGAGGAAAACTAATTATGAAAAGGATAAAGAACAAAAGTGCAAGATCAAGGAGGCTCGTGGAGGCTGACTGCAATGGGAGGGGTTTTGAGTATCAGAATCCTGGGTCCAAACCTCCCCTATGTTCCCTGCTAACCATGCTAGTTAAGGGACTTGTTTGACCTCACTGGCAGGACCATTCATGGATGAGAGTTATGTGCACCAAGCCTGGCCCAGTGCAGTCAGCAATCAGTGGCTGATGATATTCTCTGTTTTCCTGCCTCTTCTGCTCTCACCCTTAACTGACTCTTCCTGGCCAAAATCACTGTGGAGGGAAGAACAACTCCTGACACTTACCCCAGGCTGCTGGGGACCCTGTGCTCTGGCAAAACCATGACTTCTCTCTCCCGCCTTTCCTCTTCAGTGACACCACCTGTGGGCAGGGCTGAGGAGGAGTTGGACCCTGGATGGTGGGTGTTGAGCTTGTTGGGTTGTTTCCAAGAACTAAAGGCTGACATTGCCCCAGTGATGACAATAAATTGTAGATGAACAGGGCAACAGAGTCAGAATCAGAGAAGCAATGCCCAGCAAGGGTTCCAAGGGCTAAATGTGGAGCACAGCTGGCAGACCAGGCTGGACGCTGCAGAGGAAGTGACCAGAGAAGCAGGCTCTGGTCCTGAGACATGTCTTCTCACTGAACTTCTGGGTTAGGTCCTACTGGCCTCAGTGAAGTCAGGAAGGGAGAGCAGATGCTGGCAGGCCTGTCCAAGGTGGGCACCCAGCTTTTTGGCCCCTTGAATCTGTGCCCAGAAAAAATTCACTTCAGTAGTTTCAATTGCTGGGTGACTTGCTTTTAGTTCAAACTAAACTCGCTATAATTATTATTTTAAAACTTCAGAGCAACTTCACATTTTATTTAGGGGAATAATAGTCATTTGTTGAGTCAAAAGCATTGAGAATAAGAAAGGCTGCTCTGATGCAGACTTCAGAAAAGACGCCGACCTCCCGTCCACCACCACGGTACAGACACAGTTTCAGTGAACAGCTTGTCATTTGGTCCAGAAAATGTTTTGCTTATTAGCCCTCAAGCTGCATAACATCAATGATTTTTAAAAGTGCTCATAAAAGAACTTACATACAAGCAATGTGTGAGACTCATAAAGTTAGTGCAGTGTGGGCTTAAAATCGTATATTCACAAAAAGCTGGAGAGAGACAAATTAAAATATGATTTCTGCATTTTTCTTGCAATTAAACTAAAATCTGATTTGCTTTTCTACAGAAAGAAAAAAAAAGATGGCACGTCTAAGTTTCTAATTCCTAGGCTTTAGACTTCTCTGAAGGTGAATGCACTTCTTTTTAAGCCAGTAGCACCTTTAACACTCAATCTAAACTTGCAAAGCCGTTTCTGAAAGTTCATTTTCACTTCAATTGCCGAATGAAATTCTCTCTGTAGGGGCCCCACTGGCAAGAAGGAGAAGTGGAACCCAAGCCTGTTCCGCAGCTAATGCTCACCCTGGCAGCTTTGCCCAGAGCCCTTCTTAGGTACATCCAGCCTAAGGGAGACATTTCTGTTCTCACCACAGCACCATGTGGGGACATCCTGAAGCTTGGGATCTCTCAGACATGGTGACTTTCCCCTTCATCCTGGTTGATGATGCAGCAGAGCGCTGGGCAGGGAGGTCTGTGCCCAATATGCAGAACATCACAGCTATGAGTGACTGTGGCTCACAGTAGATGGGCATGGCTGGCCGCGGCCCCCATACCCCGTCAGTGGGATTTGCCTCTATCTCTGTGGTTCCACTCCCACTCCTGCCCCAGAGCTCCCTGTCTCAGCACTCTGAGTCTGAGTTCTTCAGTGGTTGCTGACCTGTCTGCCGAAACCCTGCTGAGTAGACCTGAGGGAAGGCAAGGTCCACATGGTGGGGCCTCACTGCTTTGCTGGTCAGATGGTGAACAATGATGGGTGGAATCTACAGCAAGAGGCCCAGATGGAATCTAATCCCAGGAATACCAAGGAAGTCGCCTCAGCATTTGCCTAATCTCATTGTATAGACCACCTCCAGTCCCAATCCAGGACGCATATTCTCCGAGTGCATTGTCAATCTTTTGAAAGACCTAGTAGTTTTCCCACAGTGCGATACATAACATTAAAATTAATTAATAGAAGAGAAATTAAAACTGGAACTAAGCTGAGCATAAATTATTCTCTTTTTTTAGGAAGAAACTCACGTGGTCCATGAGTGCAGTGTGTGAAGATGGGGGTGCCTGCAGGCTTCCAGCATCATTGCCTCCCCACTGGATGATGACTCCTTCCAGGCCAGGGCCTCCTCTGCTGTGAGTGGGGGCAGTGGTGCTCCTCTCACAGGGCTGTTCTGAGAGAATGGAACTAAATTCAGGGAGCACTGATGTGCGGTAAGCGTTTAAGTGCAGAGAAGCTCTTACTGTCAGAAGAGTGCAGAGGGCCTTTATCTATCCTCCAGGTCCTGCAAGTGAGTGGATATGGCCGCCCCACACAAAGGTCTCTAGGGAGAGACCCGCAGTGGTCTCAGCAGATGGAGCTGAGTGGAGAGCTGAGTGTATAGAACAGGGCAGGGGCACTCGCCAGGCCTGGGTCCACTGCACAGTTAAGCATTGGGTGGAACTGAGCGGATGACTCTGCCGCCCAGGATCTTCCACACTGGGAAGGCGGGAAGGGCTTTTTCCAGAAGACAGAGTCATTCTGAGAACTGGCTGAAAAGTGTGTGTGAAAGCCATCAGCAGAGGCCATGTGACTTAGGGGGCTACATGTGCAGAGTGGATGCCCACTGCCCTCGTGTGCCTGGCTCTGGGCTGAGCTGTAGGACTGGGGTGGGGGTGCAGAGGAAATGTGGCTTGTCACCCCGAGACTCAGCCTGTCAGTGAGGGATTGTCATGCCATTCTCTTGCTTTGCCTCAAACTCTTGTGTTGTGTACAATGAAGAATATAAAGGACGGACTCGCATTGGGTAATGACCCTGAAAAGCCAGCGAGTTCGAGTTTGGAAAGGTAGCTTTGACACCAGGCAAATCAGTGGCAGCCTGGGCCAGCCAACACATCTGCATTTCCTGCGTATTTAAGCCAGCCTCACAAGCTTATTTAGAAAATTAGAGATAATGTGTGTACAAGGGCTGACTCCTGACGAGCACTAGACACTAAAGGAAATACCTGCTATTATTGTAACCAGAATCAGCGTGGTTCCCTGCTCCAGCCTGAAGGTCTGGCTCCATGGGGTGGCATCTACTAGGAGCCAGACATAGCTCCAGAAATTGAGAGAGAAATGTGAACCTGTACTGCCTGCTCTCTGGGGGAGCGAGGAAGAGAGGCAGGTCAGAATGAACCACACGCAGGAAGGCCCCTTACCCTCCCTTCACCCAGTCCTCTCCCTAAATGCTGTGGCTCATGACGGTTGCTCATTACTGCCAGCTCCCGGTACTCCTAAAGCATCCCTGCCCCTGTGTCACTCCCCTCCCACATCAGCCACTTATAAAGCCACCTGGCCTGCTCTCACCTGAAATCTCCTCTTCATGCCTCACCCACCCAGTACAACTATGTCCTGACCTAATGCTGACCAGGCAGGCAAGAGAGCTTTCCTTCAAGAGCAGAGGTGGGGAAGCTCACTGCAAATGCGTACATGCCTGTGTACATGCACACATGTGTTTGTATACACATCCAGGCACATATGCATATGCACACACACACGGGTGTATATGTATTTATATGCATATATGTATTCCCATCCTATGGTCAGTCCTTTGTATTCTTCACCTATTTGCCTGACCCATACACCTGTCACCAGAATTTCCCCTCACTCAAGCATCGTCCCTTTGCTGCCTTGGCCAAGTTCTGCCTGCTAAGGACTGCTGCCCTGGGCCCCTCTGGTGCCCAGTGGTCCCACAGATGTGGTCTTTTACTTGTTACATAACTGTCTGCTTCCCATCTGACTCTGTGACTAGAAGTCACAGAGTGTTTCAAAGGCAGGCACCAGATATGAGTCATCTTTGCCTCTGCAGCAATTTCTACAATATCTAGGGCATAGTAACTCTCATTTAATGAATCAAATAATGAACAAATGAAGTAAATAAAATTACTCTATGAATAATGCAAGGGAAAAAGAACATTGCTGGTATGTATATAATTAACTCAAAGATATGATGACTACATGTGAACGCAAGATACTGTGTAAGTCAGAAAGTGGCATGGCTCACTGTCAGATCAGGGCATGCACAGATTCCTGCAGTATATATGCCACAGAAAATATGTGCTGGATTGGGCCCAGCATCATTTTTGAAACATCGTTGAGATGTCAGTGACATATAGTAAAACAGCAAACCATAAGTGCACAGCTTGTAGAATTTTTGCACGTGTGTACTCCTGTAGCTACCTCCAGATGAGATACAGAACCCACCCCCAAGAAGAAGTAGAACACACAGTGTGCTTCTCCATTAGAGAACCTCTCCAGAGCACCTCTCCTAGTGATCATGGGCCATCATCCTGAAGGAAAGGGAAGCCCCAGTGAGGCTGTAGTATCTCACCCTGAGTCCCATGCCCTGCAGACCAGGCTGCCAGTGGATCTGTGTCTTCTGAAATGACAAACCAAAGTTCTAACCTCCAGTACTTGTGAATATGGCCTTGTTTGGGTATGGGGTTTTTGTGGGCATAATCGAGTTAAGATGAGGTAGTTAGGGCAGTCCCTAATCCAATGTGACTTGGGTCCTTATAGGAAGATACTCAAACAGACAGACAGAAGATACTCAGATCAGTATGGGAAGATGGAGACAGAGATTGCAGTGATGCATCTGTGAGCCAAGGAAGGCGGGGGCTGCCAGCCACGGTGAGAAGCCAGGAGAGAGGCAGAAAACAGGTTCTCCTCAGAGCCTTCCAAAGGACCTGACATGCAGGTATCCTTGGTATGGTTTGGCTGTGTCCCCACCCAAATCTAAACTCGAACTGTATCTCCCAGAATTCCCACATGCTGTAGGAGGCACCCACGGGGAGGTAGCTGAATCATGGGAGCCGGCCTTTCCCGTGCTATTCATGTGATAGTGGATAAGTCTCATAAGAGCTGATGGGTTTATCGGGGGGTTTCTGCTTTTGTTTCCTCCTCATTTTTCTCTTACCGCCGCCATGTAAGAAATGCCTTTCACCTCCCACCACGATTCTCAGGCCTCCCCAGCCATGTGGAACTGTGAGTCCAATTAAACCCCTTTTTGTTTCCAGTTTCAGGTATGTCTTTATCTGGAGTGTGAAAATGAATGAATACAGTGAATTAGTACCAGTGGAGTGGGGTGCTGCTGAAAAGATGCCTGAAAATGTGGAAGTGATGTTGGAACTGGGTAACAGGCAGAGGTTGGAACAGTTTGGAGGACTCAGAAGAAGACAAGAAAATGGGGGAAAGTTTGCAGCTTCCTAGAGACTTGTTGAATGGTTTTTCCCAAAATGCTGATAGTGACATGGACAATAAGGTCCAGGCTGAGGTGCTCTCAGATGGAGATGAAGAACCTGTTGGGAACTGGAGCAAAGGTGACTCTTGCTATGTTTTAGCAAAAAGACTGGAAACATTTTCCCCCTGCTCTAAAGATTTGTGGAACTGTGAACTTGAGAGAGATGATTTAGAGTATCTGGCAGAAGAAATTTCTAAGCAGCAAGGATCCAAAAGGTGACTAGGGTGCTAGTAAAATTATTGCATTTTAAAAGGAAAACAGAGCATAAAAATACAGAAAGTGTGCAGCCTGACAATGCAGTAGAAAAGAAAAACCCATTTTTTTTTTTTTGAGGAAAAATTAGAGCCCGCTGCATAAATTTGTATAAGTAGCAAGAAGCCTAATGCTAATCCCCAAGACCAGGAGGCAAATGTCTCTAGGCCATGGAAGAGATCTTCACAGCAGCCCCTCCCATCACAGGCCCTGAGGCCCAGCAGGAAAAAGTGGTTTCATGGGCTGGGCCCAGGGTCCCCATGCTGTGTGCCGCCTAGGAACTTCATGCCCTGTGTCTCAGCTGCTCCAACCATGGCTGAAAGGGGCCAGTGTAGAGCTTGGGCTGTGGCTTCAGACGGGGGGAGCCCCAGATCTTGGCAGCTTCCACATGGTGTCAAGTCTGTAAGTGCACAGAAGAATTGAGGTTTAGAAACCTCCACCTAGATTTTAGAAGATGTATGAAAATGCCTGGATACCCGGGAAAAAGTGTGCTGCAGGGGTGGAGCCCTCATGGAAAACCTTTGTTAGGGCAGTGCAGAAGGGAAATGTGGGGACGGAGCCCCACAGAGTCCCCACTGGGACACTGCCTAGTGGAGCTGTGGTAAAAGGGCCACCATTTTCCAGACCCTAGAATGGTAGATTCACCAACAGCTTGCACCATGCTCCTGGAGAAGCTGCAGACACACCACACCAGACTGTGAAAGCAGCCAGGAGTAGGGCTGTACCCTGCAAAGCCACAGGGGCAGAGCTGCCCGACACCACGGGAGCCCGCCTCTTGCATCAGCATGAGCTAGGTGTGAGACCTGCAGTCAAAGTGGGTCATGTTCGACCTTTGACATTTTACTGCCCCCCTGGATTTTGGACTTGCACGGACCCCGTAACCTGCTTTGTTTGGCCGTTTTATCCCATTTGGAATGGTTGTTTACCCAATACCCGTACCCGCATTGTATCTAAGAAGTCACTAGCTTGCTTTTGATTTTAGGACTCATGGGTGGCACGGACTTGTCTTGTCTCAGATGACACTTTAGACTGTGGACTTTTGGGTTGATGCTGAAATGAGTTGAGACTTTCGGGGACTGTTGGGAAGGCATGATTGATTTTGAAATGTGAGGATATGAGATTTGGAGGGTCCAGGGGTGGAATGACATGGTTTGGCTGTGTCTCCACCCAAATCTCAACTCAGCTTGTATCTGGCAGAACTCCCACATGCTGTGGGAGGGACCCAGGGCGAGGTAATTGAATCATGGGGGCCGGTCTTTCCCATGCTAGTCTCGTGATTGTGGATAAGTCTCACAGGATCTGATAGGTTTATCAGGGGTTTTCACTTTTGCTTCCTGCTCATTTTTTCTCTTGCTGCCACCATGTAAGAAGTGCCTTTAACCTCCTGCCATGATTCTGAGGCCTCCCAGCCATGTCTAACTAAGTCCAATTAAACCTCTTTTTGTTCCCCATTCATGTATGTCTTTATCAATAGCATGAAAATGAACTAATACAACCTTGGTATTTGACGTCTAACCTCCAGAAAGGTGGAAGAATAAACATTTGTCCTGTGAAGGCACCCACCTTGTGCTTATTATGAAGGTCCTAGGAAACTAACATACACCCATGACGTGTGCCTCTGACAGCTGCCACCTTGCTTGCATTTGTTGAGAACTGTCTCACAAACCTACTGTCTTGATCTGTTCTCACGCTGCTGTAAAGAACTGCCTGAGACAGGGTAATCTATAAAGGAAAGAGGTTTAATTGAGTCACAGTTCCACAGGGCTGGGGAGGCCCCAGGAAACTTATGATCATGGCTGAAAAGGAAGCAAACATATCCTTCATATAGTGGCAGCGCAGAGAAGTCCCAAGTGAAGTGGGAGATAAACCCTTATAAAACCATCGGATCTTGTGGGAACTCACTCACTATCATGAGAAGAGCATGGTGGAACTGCCCCTATAATGTAATCACCTCCTGCAAGATCCCTCCCCTAACGTGTGGGGATTATTACAATTCAGATTACAATTCCAGATATGATTTCAGTGGGGACGCAGAGCCTGACCATATCACCTCAAATTCGAGAACAATTGGTAATTGTGGGTACAGTGAAACATTTAACACTCATGGAGCTAAGAGACTCAGGACACCCTCATGTCGCCTCTCCCATACCCATGTTCTGTGAATGGCCGACTAGTCAAGATTCAGACGTGCTCCTATTTTGATGATGCTTTCTTATACCGAGGATTTACTCAAAACGAAAGTAACAAAATTCCATGTTTTCTATTCATTGGCTATCTGAAAGAAAGCAGAAAAATGTAAAATTAATATCCCTAGGGTTCCCATTTTGGTCCTCTGATCCTCCTTGTCCTCATCACGTATATCTACTTCTGATTTTGAAGGAGAATGGTCACCCTTCAATCAACTCTCATGGTCTAGTAGCATCACTCATTCTCCAATGAGCATGAATATATTTCATTCATTCATTGACCTAGTGGATAATTATTGTCTACCAAGACCCTGGAACAGTAATCAGCAATGGAGAGAATATCAAGAAGTATCTATGAGCCGTTTTTAGAAGGCATACGTTGTCACAGAATGGTACCAACTGTAAATTAAACATGGAGAAAGTTGTTAAACAAAATGTTGAGAATTTTTTTGTGGCTTTCAGAAGCTCATCTAGAAATTTCTGCAGATCTCACTGGTGCTGTTCAATGTGTAACACACTGGATCCCTTGAACAGAAAATTCCGCTGGAAATCTTCGTTGCTGGCTGGAAAGAGCATTAGACTCGGAATCGCCGTGAGATGAAGGAGAGAACTCGAGTGTTGCACGACGGATCTTGTGGTTGTCGTGATGCTGCTGCAAACATTGGCCATATTTCCGTGGTAATCAATTTATCTGTGATCTTATGATTATACCTAGCCTGAGAATGCTGAGTCATATAGACACATTGAGAGCTTATCTGTGAAGGACCGACATCCTGAAAATGCTGAATCATATAGACACGTTGAGAGCTTATCTGTGAAGGACCGACATCCTGAAAATGCTGAATCATATAGACACGTTGAGAGCTTATCTGTGAAGGACCGACATCCTGAAAATGCTGAATCATATAGACACATTGAGAGCTTATCTGTGAAGGACCAACATTCATGGAATGGAATTTGTGCAATGGGCAAAGAAGTCCTTGCTCTTTTCTGAAGAGTCGAGAAGTCTCATAACTGCATCCACTCCAGCCAGGTGTGCATCACGCTGGGTACTGGTCACAGCCCTTGTTGACAGTGTTTTTCTCAAGTTAACACTGAATCCTCTTAGACCATCCAGAAGGCGGTACATGCCCTCTCCAGGGGAAAACGTTTTCATCAGCACAAGTCTCCCAATCTCTTTATCACATGGATCCAAATCCCAATTACCTGTACAGAATTTACAGCTGAGAGTTATATTAAACTGTGCCAGGTAGGCAATGCTACAGCCAAATGGTCTAATAAATTCAAATTACTTTTAAGTTATCTAATCTTATGAATAATTTACGGTATTTCAGAATATAAGCATGTTCCGCTGGTCATAATACACGCAAGCACTCTGGACACTATTGACCTGAAAATGTAGAAATTAAATTTAGTTGTCTGAAATTCATTCTCATTTTTAAAAGCTTGCACTGATCAAGTTACTGGATCTCACCCAACAAAGATAGGTCTCTTTCTACAGGTAATTCAGAAAGCATGTAACATGCTCAAGCCTCTGCTACCCCACCCGATCTGCTCAGAAGTGTGTCTCTCCTCCCACTGTATAGGACACCCAATGAACTTTTCCCCTGAAGCCCCACCTCTTCCATCTAGTTCTTCTATGTTCTCATTCCACTCTGCATGGTCTTTTGCTGCAACACTTTGGTTAAGCCTGTCTGTAGATACCTCTCTGTCTTCCTTTGGTACTCTAAACACCACCACACAGGGACTACGTTTTATTCACATGTGTGGCTCTAGCACCTATGACGATGCCTCGGACACAATGGAAACACATATATATTTTCTCAACAAGTGCTGTGAGAATAAACGAATGGACTCACAGAGTTGTCCTGCAATGGCTGTAGGGACCTAGCATCCTATGACTCTTTCACAGAATTATAGCCACCCCATAATGATCTCCTACTCGTTCAATGTGTGTGATCAACCCTTCAAGGAACACGTCTGACGATTGTCCTTGTCTGAGCTGAGGGGTATGTGGGAAGAAGTTGTATTTTCTCCTTCAACCAGTTTGTTTCATAGTTTTCACACACACGGCCATGAGGCGGAAAGAATTGTGCAGTTGTCCACCTGCTTGAAAGTTTGTGGAGACATTAGGTTTTAATGTCTCAGTAGATCCCTTTATGTCTAACCACAGGAGTTAATCTTCAGAGTTGATTGCTGTTTGGATATAGTCTCCTCTCTCAATCATCTCGGCCTAGAATTAGATGGGGAATAACAAAAGAGGCAAAATGATTTTCTCAACGTTTCTGTTCCCACTTCCTCTTCAGCTAGGTTTTTCCAGAAGGATGAGACTCCATGGAGCTGGATCTAGAGTGCCCACCCCACAGTGGGGCTTGCAGGCTGCTCCAATCCCAGGAGCAGCAATTGTGCCATGGGATGGAGATGCTGAAAAACTTAAGAAGCATTCTTTCGGGAGACCTGACAGTGCTAGTTATCTGGCATTGGAATTTCTGCAGAATTACCTAAGCACCAGCCAGAACAATAAAATGAAATAAGAAAAATAAATCATTTTTTGTCCCCAAGATGCTAATGAAGGGGAATGTCCTGTATCTCCTCACTTAGGAGCCAAACTGTAGAAAGCTTCTCCAGAAAAGACCATCTTATTCCATTGGAAATGGTTTTTGCCAAGTGGGAAGGATATTTTACTTATAAAAGATGAACTCATGTGTATCAGTGGGTCCTTGCTTTTGCTGCTGCTATAAGTTGCTAAGCAAATCCTCTTGTCTAGATATGTTGAATCAGAATTACCTTTCCAGTCTCTGAGCCAGAGCAGAGCAGAACTGATATTTTATTCACCTTCTGTCCTTCAGGATACTATCAGCACCTGGAATGTTGAGGAAAAATACTCGTTTTTAAAGTTTCAGGAAATTACAGAGGAAATTGTGTAGATAAACCATCAGAATCCTAACACCTGATACAAACTCATCCATCATCGCCCCTGTGCATATTTTCTCACATTTGAAACCAAAAGAGAGTGTGCAAATAAAAGAAAGACATTTTATTTCACGTATTTGGTAAATATACCAAGTCTTTCCATAACTTGTTAATATTCATAGAGGTGAGTAAAAAGCTTGAGGATTTTAAGCAATAGAAATTAGGAGGCTTTTAAGGATGGTAAGAATTTATTAATGATTGGATTGGTAGCTGACATTAACTACTTACATCGACTCATCAAAATCATTGTAGAACAATTTCTCAAAGTGCCAAAATCAATCAACCAACACATACTTAGTCCCATCATAGGGCTAACACTGAGTCAGCCGTGTGGGGTACTTCGGTCATAGAGTTTATGCTGCCAGTGGGGTCATGATTAACAAGAAGATACAAGATATGTACCTTAAAATAAATAAATAGGTCATTGTCTTCTGTAGGACAGATCATTCTAAATTATAGCAGGGTGCCATTAGATGCAAATTGTGCACATACTAAAAAATGTCAAACCATACAAAGATAAATCAGACAGGAGTCTGTCTCCCAAGGGGCTGACTTTTAGGGATTCATCTAGCAAAGGAAATGCCCAGTAGGCTCTGACCACTGTTCGGTGAACAGCCTGATGAAAGCAGTAGTAATGCGAAAATAATCAGAGTTGGAAGGTGCATCCGTGAAGGCGTGGTCAAGGCACGGGGCAGTGGGAGTGGGGTGGGGCTCCAAGGCGACCTCACAAAGTGGGAGAGAGCCTGAACTGGACTCTGAAGCTAATCCAACTGCCTTGGGACAATGGCAAAGGTGCACAGAGAAGAGGCCACAGGGTTTCTTCCAGAGTCTGCTTATATGTGCTTGACTGCAGGGAGGAGTTCAGGGCAGGATGCTGACCAATGAGAGTGAAGGGCGTGTCAGCCAGAGTTCTGTGTGTGTGTGTGTGAAATAAGGAAATTTATTATATGTAATTGGCTCATGTGATTATCATGGCTGGCAAATCTTAGGATCCACAGGATGAGTCAGCATGTTGTAGACCTAGGAGACCCTATGTGTAGTACCAACCCAAAGGCTAGTGGGCTGGAGTCCCAGGAAGACCAAATGCTTTAGTTTGAGTCAAAAGAAAAGAAAAGGAAAAGGAAAAGGAAAGAAAGAAAAAAGAAGGGAAGGGAAGGGAAGGGAAGGGAAGGGAAGGGAAAAGAGGGGAGGGGAGGGGCAGGAGGAGGGGAGGGGGGAAGGGGGCAGGGGGAGGAGAGGGGGAGGGGAGGGGGAGGAGGGAAGAGAAGGTGGGAGGGAAAAGGAAAGGGCCAATGTCCTAGTTGGACGGTTGCCAAGCATGAAAACTGATCTCTTACTCCAGAGAGAGTCTTTTTGTCCTATTCAGGCCTTCAGTGGATTAGATGAGACCCACTCATGCGGGAGAGGAAAATCAGTGTTTCCAAGTCTACTGATTCAAATGTTAATCTTATCAGAAAACATACTTCACAGAAATAACCAGAATCATGTTTGAGTAAATATCTGGGCATCCATGGCCCAGTCAAGTTGACACATAAAATTAACCTTCACAGAGAGATTGAGTCATGGATGGTCTGATCTTCCCTGTCAAGATGCTTCAACTTGATCTCTGTGACAGGAGCTTTCAACGTTTCTAGCCAGAGAATGATGTCACTGGGCTAGCTGGTGTGCAAGCTGGTGCTACTGCTCTGTGGAGAGTGGAACGGAGAGCAACTCCAATGAGATACCCTAGTCTGACATCACATCTGGATTACCAGCTTCATAAAATAAGTGTTTTTCAGCTTAGGAGATTTTAGTCATTTTATTTATTTATCGTTTGGATGGGCAACAGGCAGAAGTGAAAATGGCCCAACTGCCTAGAATTTAAAAATGTGAATTACAAAACAATAGAGGTCAAGAACAACTGGTGTGAAAAAAAGTCTATAAATACCTATATGCACACATAAGTATATACGTAATGCATGTGCACATGGACATGGACACACATACATGCAAATGCATCTTCATTTTCATAATATACAAGCATACGATTTTCATATATACATTCCTCACATTCTCCTTAGTATTTTAGAATAGGTAAGACTAAATATGCTAAAAGAAAAATGTTTCTGATGATTTTTTTCTCCTTTCTGAACA